>NC_087441.1:83816136-84453828 GCF_036321535.1 Camelus dromedarius | reverse complement strand
TCTCCTTCAACCCGTTCCCTTTGTGCTAGATGAACGAACGTCTCTCCACATGCTCAGTTCTGAGAGATATGTGTGGGTGAAAGCCGTCCTTCACCTAGCTTGTTGGGAACACAAAGTTCTTTTTCACTTGCAAACTCCACTCCATACATATATATGGGGAGGTACTAGCTCCAAATCGGTTTTACAGTGCTAACTGCAGGAACTTCAAACCAGCACTAGGAAACAGACTGAGAAACCAGAGTAAAAGTTTCTCTTGCAACACGTTCCCTTTATGCTAGATGAACGAAATTCTCTCCACATGCTCAGTTCTGAGAGATAAGTGTGTGTGAAAGCCGTCCTTCACCTAGCTTCTTGGGAGCACAAAGATTCTTTTCACTTGCAAACTCCAATCCATACATATATATGGGGAGGTACTATCTCCAACTAGTGTTTTACAGTACAAAATGCAGGAACTTCAAACCGGCACTAGGAAACAGACTGAGAAACCAGAGTAAAAGTTTCTCCTGCAACCCGTTACATTTGTGCTAGATGAACGAAAGTCTCTCCACATGCTCAGTTCTGAGAGATAAGTGTGTGTGAAAGCCGTCCTTCACCTAGCTTGTTGGGAACACAAAGTTTCTTTTCACTTGCAAACTCCACTCCATACATATATATGGGGAGGTACTATCTCCAACTCTGTTTTTACAGTGCATACTGCAGGAATTTCAAACCGGCACTAGGAAACAGACTGAGAAACCAGAGTAAAAATTTTTCCTGCAACCCGTTCCCTTTGTGCTAGATGAACGAACGTCTCTCCACTTGCTCATTTCTGAGAGATAAGTGTGTGTGAAAGCCGTCCTTCACCTAGCTAGTTGGAAACACAAAGTTTATTTTCAGTTGCAAACTCCACACCATACATATATATGGGGAGGTTATAGCTCCAACTCGGTTTTACAGTGCAAACGGCAGGAACTTCAAACCGGCACTAGGAAACAGACTGAGAAACCAGAGTAAAAGTTTCTCCTGCAACCCGTTCCCTTTGTGCTAAATGAATGAACGTCTCTCCACATGCTCATTTCTGAGAGATAAGTGTGTGTGAAAGCCGTCCTTCACCTAGTTTTTTGGGAACACAAAGTTTCTTTTTAATTGCAAAATCCAGTCCATACATATATATGGGGAGGTACTAGTTCCAACTCGGTTTTACAGTGAAAACTGCAGGAAATTCAAACCGGCACTAGGAAACAGACTGAGAAACCAGAGTAAAAGTTTCTCCTGCAACACGTTCCTTTTGTGCTAGATGAACGAACGTTTATCCACATGCTAAGTTCTGAGAGATAAGTGTGTGTGAAAGCCGTCCTTCACTTAACTTGTTGGGAACACAAAGTTTCTTTTCACTTGCAAAATCCAATCCATACATATATATGGGGAGGTTCTAGCTCCAACTCGGTTTTACAGTGCAAAATGCAGGAACTTCAAACCGGCACTAGGAAACAGACTGAGAAACCAGAGTAAAAGTTTCTCCTGCAACCCGTTCACTTTGTGCTAGATGAACGAACTTCTCTCCACATGCTCAGTTCTGAGAGATAGGTGTGTGTGAAATCCGTCCTTCACCTAGCTTGTTGGGAACACAAAGTTTCTTTTCACTTGCAAACTCCACTCCATACATATATATGGGGAAGTACTAGCTCCTACTCGGGTTTACAGTGAAAACTACAGGAACTTCAAACCGGCACTAGGAAACAGACTGAGAAACCAGAGTAAAAGTTTCACCTGCAACCCGTTCCCTTTGTGCTAGATGAACGAACGTCTCTCCACATGCTCAGTTCTGAGAGATAAGTGTGTGTGAAAGCCGTACTTCAACTAGCTTGTTGGGAACACAAAGTTTCTTTTCACTTGCAAACTCCACTCCATACATATATATGGGGAGGTACTAGCTCCAAATCGGTTTTACAGTGCTAACTGCAGGAACTTCAAACCAGCACTAGGAAACAGACTGAGAAACCAGAGTAAAAGTTTCTCTTGCAACACGTTCCCTTTATGCTAGATGAACGAAATTCTCTCCACATGCTCAGTTCTGAGAGATAAGTGTGTGTGAAAGCCGTACTTCACCTAGCTTGTTGGGAGCACAAAGATTCTTTTCACTTGCAAACTCCAATCCATACATATATATGGGGAGGTACTATCTCCAACTAGTGTTTTACAGTACAAAATGCAGGAACTTCAAACCGGCACTAGGAAACAGACTGAGAAACCAGAGTAAAAGTTTCTCCTGCAACCCGTTACATTTGTGCTAGATGAACGAAAGTCTCTCCACATGCTCAGTTCTGAGAGATAAGTGTGTGTGAAAGCCGTCCTTCACCTAGCTTGTTGGGAACACAAAGTTTCTTTTCACTTGCAAACTCCACTCCATACATATATATGGGGAGGTACTATCTCCAACTCTGTTTTTACAGTGCAAACTGCAGGAATTTCAAACCGGCACTAGGAAACAGACTGAGAAACCAGAGTAAAAATTTCTCCTGCAACCCGTTCCCTTTGTGCTAGATGAACGAACGTCTCTCCACTTGCTCATTTCTGAGAGATAAGTGTGTGTGAAAGCCGTCCTTCACCTAGCTAGTTGGAAACACAAAGTTTATTTTCAGTTGCAAACTCCACACCATACATTTATATGGGGAGGTTCTAGCTCCAACTCGGTTTTACAGTGCAAACGGCAGGAACTTCAAACCGGCACTAGGAAACAGACTGAGAAACCAGAGTAAAAGTTTCTCCTGCAACCCGTTCCCTTTGTGCTAAATGAACGAACGTCTCTCCACATGCTCATTTCTGAGAGATAAGTGTGTGTGAAAGCCGTCCTTCACCTAGTTTTTTGGGAACACAAAGTTTCTTTTTAATTGCAAAATCCAGTCCATACATATATATGGGGAGGTACTAGTTCCAACTCGGTTTTACAGTGAAAACTGCAGGAACTTCAAACCGGCACTAGGAAACAGACTGAGAAACCAGAGTAAAAGTTTCTCCTGCAACACGTTCCTTTTGTGCTAGATGAACGAACGTTTCTCCACATGCTAAGTTCTGAGAGATAAGTGTGTGTGAAAGCCGTCCTTCACTTAACTTGTTGGGAACACAAAGTTTCTTTTCACTTGCAAAATCCAATCCATACATATATATGGGGAGGTTCTAGCTCCAACTCGGTTTTACAGTGCAAAATGCAGGAACTTCAAACCGGCACTAGGAAACAGACTGAGAAACCAGAGTAAAAGTTTCTCCTGCAACCCGTTCACTTTGTGCTAGATGAACGAACTTCTCTCCACATGCTCAGTTCTGAGAGATAGGTGTGTGTGAAATCCGTCCTTCACCTAGCTTGTTGGGAACACAAAGTTTCTTTTCACTTGCAAACTCCACTCCATACATATATATGGGGAAGTACTAGCTCCTACTCGGGTTTACAGTGAAAACTACAGGAACTTCAAACCGGCACTAGGAAACAGACTGAGAAACCAGAGTAAAAGTTTCACCTGCAACCCGTTCCCTTTGTGCTAGATGAACGAACGTCTCTCCACATGCTCAGTTCTGAGAGATAAGTGTGTGTGAAAGCCGTCCTTCAACTAGCTTGTTGGGAACACAAAGTTTCTTTTCACTTGCAAACTCCACTCCATACATATATATGGGGCGGTACTAGCTACAACTCGGTTTTACAGTGAAAACTGCAGGAACTTCAAACCGGCACTAGGAAACAGACTGAGAAACCAGAGTAAAAGTTTCTCCTGCAACCCGTTCCCTTTGTGCTAGATGAACGAACGTCTCTCCACATGCTCAGTTCTGAGAGTGAAGTGTGTGTGAAAGCCATCCTTCACCTAGCTTGTTGGGAACACAAAGTTTCTTTTCAGTTGCAAACTCCACTCCGTACATATATATGGGGAGGTTCTAGCTCCAACTCGGTTTTACAGTGCAAACGGCAGGAACTTCAAACCGGCACTAGGAAACAGACTGAGAAACCAGAGTAAAAGTTTCTCCTGCAACCCGTTCCCTTTGTGCTAGATGAACGAACGTCTCTCCACATGCTCAGTTCTGAGAGTGAAGTGTGTGTGAAAGCCGTCCTTCACCTAGCTTGTTGGAAACACAAAGTTTATTTTCAGTTGCAAACTCCACTCCGTACATATATATGGGGAGGTTCTAGCTCCAACTCGGTTTTACAGTGCAAACGGCAGGAACTTCAAACCGGCACTAGGAAACAGACTGAGAAACCAGAGTAAAAGTTTCTCCTGCAACCCGTTCCCTTTGTGCTAAATGAACGAACGTCTCTCCACATGCTCATTTCTGAGAGATAAGTGTGTGTGAAAGCCGTCCTTCACCTAGTTTTTTGGGAACACAAAGTTTCTTTTTAATTGCAAAATCCAGTCCATACATATATATGGGGAGGTACTAGTTCCAACTCGGTTTTACAGTGAAAACTGCAGGAACTTCAAACCGGCACTAGGAAACAGACTGAGAAACCAGAGTAAAAGTTTCTCCTGCAACTCGTTCCTTTTGTGCTAGATGAACGAAAGTTTCTCCACATGCTAAGTTCTGAGAGATAATTGTGTGTGAAAGCCGTCCTTCACTTAACTTGTTGGGAACACAAAGTTTCTTTTCACTTGCAAAATCCAATCCATACATATATATGGGGAGGTTCTAGCTCCAACTCGGTTTTACAGTGCAAAATGCAGGAACTTCAAACCGGCACTAGGAAACAGACTGAGAAACCAGAGTAAATGTTTCTCCTGCAACCCGTTCACTTTATGCTAGATGAACGAACGTCTCTCCACATGCTCAGATCTGAGAGATAAGTGTGTGTGAAGCCGTCCTTCACCTAGATTGTTGGGAACTCAAAGTTTCTTTTCAGTTACAAATTCCACTCCGTACATATATATGGGGAGGTACAAGCTCCAACTCGGTTTTACATTGCAAACTGCAGGAACTTCAAACCGGCACTAGGAAACAGACTGAGGAACCAGAGTAAAAGTTTCCCCTGCAACCCGTTCCATTTTTTGCTAGATGAACGAAAGTCTCTCCACTTGCTCAGTTCTGAGAGATAAGTGTGTGTGAAAGCCGTACTTCACCTAGCTTTTTGGGAACACAAAGTTTCTTTTCAGTTGCAAAATCCACTCCATACATATATATGGGGAGGTACTAGCTCCAACTCTGTTTTACAGTGAAAACTGCAGGAACTTCAAACCGGCAATAGGAAACAGACTGAGAAACCAGAGTAAAAGTTTCTCCTGCAACCCGTTCCCTTTATGCTAGATGAACGAACGTCTCTCCACATGCTCAGTTCTGAGAGATAAGTGTGTGTGAAAGCCGTCCTTCACCTAGCTTGTTGGGAACACAAATTTTATTTTCACTTGCAAACTCCTTTCCATACATATATATGGGGAGGTACTATCTCCAACTCCGTTTTTACAGTGCAAAAAGCAGGAAATTTAAACAGGCACTAGGAAACAGACTGAGAAACCTGAGTAAAAGTTTCTCCAGCAACCCGTTCCCTTTGTGCTAGATGAACGAACGTCTCTACACATGCTCAGTTCTGAGAGATAATTGTGTGTGAAAGCCGTCCTTCACCTAGCTTGTTGGGAACACTAAGTTTCTTTTCAGTTGCAAACTCCACTCCATACATATATATGGGGAGGTACTAGCTCCAACTCGGTTTTACAGTGCAAACTGCAGGAACTTCAAACCGGCACTAGGAAACAGACTGAGAAACCAGAGTAAAAGTTTCCCCTGAAACCCTTTCCCTTTTTTGCTAGATGAACGAACGTCTCTCCACATGCTCAGTTCTGAGAGATAAGTGTGTGTGAAAGCCGTCCTTCATCTAGCTTGTTGGGAACACAAAGTTTCTTTTCACTTGCAAACTGCACTCTATACATATATATGGGGATGTACTATCTCCAACTCTGTTTTTACAGTGCAAAATGCAGGAAATTCAAACCGGCACTAGGAAACAGACTGAGAAACCAGAGTAAAAGTTTCTCCTGCAACCCGTTCCTTTTTTTGCTAGATGAACGAACGTCTCTCCACATGCTCAGTTCTGAGAGATATGTGTGTGTGAAAGCCGTCCTTCACCTAGCTTGTTGGGAACACAAAGTTTCTTTTCACATGCAAACTCCACTCCATACATATTTATGGGGAGGTACTAGCTCCAACACGTCTTTACAGTGAATACTGCAGGAACTTCAAACCGGCAGTAGGAAACAGACTGAGAAACCAGAGTAAAAGTTTCTCCTGCAACCCGTTCCTTTTGTGCTAGATTAACGAACGTCTCTCCACGTGCTCAGTTCTGAGAGATATGTGTGTGTGAAAGCCGTACTTCACCTAGCTTGTTGGGAGCACAAAGATTCTTTTCACTTGCAAACTCCAATCCATACATATATATGGGGAGGTACTATCTCCAACTAGTGTTTTACAGTACAAAATGCAGGAACTTCAAACCGGCACTAGGAAACAGACTGAGAAACCAGAGTAAAAGTTTCTCCTGCAACCCGTTACATTTGTGCTAGATGAACGAAAGTCTCTCCACATGCTCATTTCTGAGAGATAAGTGTGTGTGAAAGCCGTCCTTCACCTAGCTTGTTGGGAACACAAAGTTTCTTTTCACTTGCAAACTCCACTCCATACATATATATGGGGAGGTACTATCTCCAACTCTGTTTTTACAGTGCAAACTGCAGGAATTTCAAACCGGCACTAGGAAACAGACTGAGAAACCAGAGTAAAAATTTCTCCTGCAACCCGTTCCCTTTGTGCTAGATGAACGAACGTCTCTCCACTTGCTCATTTCTGAGAGATAAGTGTGTGTGAAAGCCGTCCTTCACCTAGCTAGTTGGAAACACAAAGTTTATTTTCAGTTGCAAACTCCACACCATACATTTATATGGGGAGGTTCTAGCTCCAACTCGGTTTTACAGTGCAAACGGCAGGAACTTCAAACCGGCACTAGGAAACAGACTGAGAAACCAGAGTAAAAGTTTCTCCTGCAACCCGTTCCCTTTGTGCTAAATGAACGAACGTCTCTCCACATGCTCATTTCTGAGAGATAAGTGTGTGTGAAAGCCGTCCTTCACCTAGTTTTTTGGGAACACAAAGTTTCTTTTTAATTGCAAAATCCAGTCCATACATATATATGGGGAGGTACTAGTTCCAACTCGGTTTTACAGTGAAAACTGCAGGAACTTCAAACCGGCACTAGGAAACAGACTGAGAAACCAGAGTAAAAGTTTCTCCTGCAACACGTTCCTTTTGTGCTAGATGAACGAACGTTTCTCCACATGCTAAATTCTGAGAGATATGTGTGTGTGAAAGCCGTCCTTCACTTAACTTGTTGGGAACACAAAGTTTCTTTTCACTTGCAAAATCCAATCCATACATATATATGGGGAGGTTCTAGCTCCAACTCGGTTTTACAGTGCAAAATGCAGGAACTTCAAACCGGCACTAGGAAACAGACTGAGAAACCAGAGTAAAAGTTTCTCCTGCAACCCGTTCACTTTGTGCTAGATGAACGAACTTCTCTCCACATGCTCAGTTCTGAGAGATAGGTGTGTGTGAAATCCGTCCTTCACCTAGCTTGTTGGGAACACAAAGTTTCTTTTCACTTGCAAACTCCACTCCATACATATATATGGGGAAGTACTAGCTCCTACTCGGGTTTACAGTGAAAACTACAGGAACTTCAAACCGGCACTAGGAAACAGACTGAGAAACCAGAGTAAAAGTTTCACCTGCAACCCGTTCCCTTTGTGCTAGATGAACGAACGTCTCTCCACATGCTCAGTTCTGAGAGATAAGTGTGTGTGAAAGCCGTCCTTCAACTAGCTTGTTGGGAACACAAAGTTTCTTTTCACTTGCAAACTCCACTCCATACATATATATGGGGCGGTACTAGCTACAACTCGGTTTTACAGTGAAAACTGCAGGAACTTCAAACCGGCACTAGGAAACAGACTGAGAAACCAGAGTAAAAGTTTCTCCTGCAACCCGTTCCCTTTGTGCTAGATGAACGAACGTCTCTCCACATGCTCAGTTCTGAGAGTGAAGTGTGTGTGAAAGCCATCCTTCACCTAGCTTGTTGGGAACACAAAGTTTCTTTTCAGTTGCAAACTCCACTCCGTACATATATATGGGGAGGTTCTAGCTCCAACTCGGTTTTACAGTGCAAACGGCAGGAACTTCAAACCGGCACTAGGAAACAGACTGAGAAACCAGAGTAAAAGTTTCTCCTGCAACCCGTTCCCTTTGTGCTAGATGAACGAACGTCTCTCCACATGCTCAGTTCTGAGAGTGAAGTGTGTGTGAAAGCCGTCCTTCACCTAGCTTGTTGGAAACACAAAGTTTATTTTCAGTTGCAAACTCCACTCCGTACATATATATGGGGAGGTTCTAGCTCCAACTCGGTTTTACAGTGCAAACGGCAGGAACTTCAAACCGGCACTAGGAAACAGACTGAGAAACCAGAGTAAAAGTTTCTCCTGCAACCCGTTCCCTTTGTGCTAAATGAACGAACGTCTCTCCACATGCTCATTTCTGAGAGATAAGTGTGTGTGAAAGCCGTCCTTCACCTAGTTTTTTGGGAACACAAAGTTTCTTTTTAATTGCAAAATCCAGTCCATACATATATATGGGGAGGTACTAGTTCCAACTCGGTTTTACAGTGAAAACTGCAGGAACTTCAAACCGGCACTAGGAAACAGACTGAGAAACCAGAGTAAAAGTTTCTCCTGCAACTCGTTCCTTTTGTGCTAGATGAACGAAAGTTTCTCCACATGCTAAGTTCTGAGAGATAATTGTGTGTGAAAGCCGTCCTTCACTTAACTTGTTGGGAACACAAAGTTTCTTTTCACTTGCAAAATCCAATCCATACATATATATGGGGAGGTTCTAGCTCCAACTCGGTTTTACAGTGCAAAATGCAGGAACTTCAAACCGGCACTAGGAAACAGACTGAGAAACCAGAGTAAATGTTTCTCCTGCAACCCGTTCACTTTATGCTAGATGAACGAACGTCTCTCCACATGCTCAGATCTGAGAGATAAGTGTGTGTGAAGCCGTCCTTCACCTAGATTGTTGGGAACTCAAAGTTTCTTTTCAGTTACAAATTCCACTCCGTACATATATATGGGGAGGTACAAGCTCCAACTCGGTTTTACATTGCAAACTGCAGGAACTTCAAACCGGCACTAGGAAACAGACTGAGGAACCAGAGTAAAAGTTTCCCCTGCAACCCGTTCCATTTTTTGCTAGATGAACGAAAGTCTCTCCACTTGCTCAGTTCTGAGAGATAAGTGTGTGTGAAAGCCGTACTTCACCTAGCTTTTTGGGAACACAAAGTTTCTTTTCAGTTGCAAAATCCACTCCATACATATATATGGGGAGGTACTAGCTCCAACTCTGTTTTACAGTGAAAACTGCAGGAACTTCAAACCGGCAATAGGAAACAGACTGAGAAACCAGAGTAAAAGTTTCTCCTGCAACCCGTTCCCTTTATGCTAGATGAACGAACGTCTCTCCACATGCTCAGTTCTGAGAGATAAGTGTGTGTGAAAGCCGTCCTTCACCTAGCTTGTTGGGAACACAAATTTTATTTTCACTTGCAAACTCCTTTCCATACATATATATGGGGAGGTACTATCTCCAACTCCGTTTTTACAGTGCAAAAAGCAGGAAATTTAAACAGGCACTAGGAAACAGACTGAGAAACCTGAGTAAAAGTTTCTCCAGCAACCCGTTCCCTTTGTGCTAGATGAACGAACGTCTCTACACATGCTCAGTTCTGAGAGATAATTGTGTGTGAAAGCCGTCCTTCACCTAGCTTGTTGGGAACACTAAGTTTCTTTTCAGTTGCAAACTCCACTCCATACATATATATGGGGAGGTACTAGCTCCAACTCGGTTTTACAGTGCAAACTGCAGGAACTTCAAACCGGCACTAGGAAACAGACTGAGAAACCAGAGTAAAAGTTTCCCCTGAAACCCTTTCCCTTTTTTGCTAGATGAACGAACGTCTCTCCACATGCTCAGTTCTGAGAGATAAGTGTGTGTGAAAGCCGTCCTTCATCTAGCTTGTTGGGAACACAAAGTTTCTTTTCACTTGCAAACAGCACTCTATACATATATATGGGGATGTACTATCTCCAACTCTGTTTTTACAGTGCAAAATGCAGGAAATTCAAACCGGCACTAGGAAACAGACTGAGAAACCAGAGTAAAAGTTTCTCCTGCAACCCGTTCCTTTTTTTGCTAGATGAACGAACGTCTCTCCACATGCTCAGTTCTGAGAGATATGTGTGTGTGAAAGCCGTCCTTCACCTAGCTTGTTGGGAACACAAAGTTTCTTTTCACATGCAAACTCCACTCCATACATATTTATGGGGAGGTACTAGCTCCAACACGTCTTTACAGTGAATACTGCAGGAACTTCAAACCGGCAGTAGGAAACAGACTGAGAAACCAGAGTAAAAGTTTCTCCTGCAACCCGTTCCTTTTGTGCTAGATTAACGAACGTCTCTCCACGTGCTCAGTTCTGAGAGATATGTGTGTGTGAAAGCCGTCCTTCACCTAGCTTGTTGGGAACACAAAGTTTCTTTTCACTTGCAAACTCCACTCCATACAAATATATGGGGTGGTACTAGCTCCAACTCGGTTTTACAGTGCAAACTGCAGGAATTTCAAACCGGCACAAGGAAACAGACTGAGAAACCAGAGTAAAAATTTCTCCAGAAACCCTTTCCCTTTGTGCTAGATGAACGAAAGTCTCTCCACATGCTCATTTCTGAGAGATAAGTGTGGGTGAAATCCGTCCTTCACCTAGCTTGTTGGGAACACCAAGATTCTTTTCACTTGCAAACGCCACTCCATACATATATATGGGGAAGTACTAGCTCCAAATCGGTTTTACATGCAAACTGCAGGAACTTCAAACCGGCACTAGGAAACAGACTGAGAAACCAGAGTAAAAGTTTCTCCTGCAACCCGTTCACTTTGTGCTAGATGAACGAACGTCTCTCCATATGCTCATTTCTGAGAGATAAGTGTGTGTGAAAGCCGTCCTTCACCTAGCTTGTTGGGAACACAAAGTTTCTTTTCACTTGCAAACTCCACTCCATACATATTTATGGGGAGGAACTAGCTCCAACTCGTGTTTACAGTGAAAACTGCAGGAACTTCAAACCGGCACTAGGAAACAGACTGAGAAACCAGAGTAAAAGTTTCTCCTGCAACCCGTTCCTTTTGTGCTAGATGAACGAACGTCTCTCCACGTGCTCAGTTCTGAGAGATAAGTGTGTGTGAAAGCCGTCCTTCACCTAGCTTGTTGGGAACACAAAGTTTCTTTTCCCTTGCAAAATCCACTCCGTACATATATATGGGGAGGTACTAGCTCCAACTCGGTTTTACAGTGCAAACTGCAGGAATTTCAAACCGGCACAAGGAAACAGACTGAGAAACCAGAGTAAAAATTTCTCCAGCAAACCTTTCCCTTTGTGCTAGATGAACGAACGTCTCTCCACATGCTCATTTCTGAGAGATAAGTGTGGGTGAAAGCCGTCCTTCAACTAGCTTGTTGGGAACACAAAGATTCTTTTCACTTGCAAACGCCACTCCATACATATATATGGGGAAGTACTAGCTCCAAATCGGTTTTACAGTGCAAACTGCAGGAACTTCAAACCGGCACTAGGAAACAGACTGAGAAACCAGAGTAAAAGTTTCTCCTGTATCCCGTTCCCTTTGTGCTAGATGAACGAACGTCTCTCCACATGCTCAGTTCTGAGAGATAAGTGTCTGTGAAAGCCGTACTTCACCTAGCTTGTTGGGAACACAAAGTTTCTTTTCAGTTGCAAACTCCACTGCATACATATATATGGGGAAGTACTAGCTCCAACTCGGTTTTACAGTGCAAACTGAAGGAATTTCAAACCGGCACTAGGAAACAGACTGAGAAACCTGAGTAAAAGTTTCTCCTGCAACCCGTTCCATTTGTGCTAGATGAACGAAAGTCTCTCCACATGCTCAGTTCTGAGAGATATGTGTGGGTGAAAGCTGTCCTTCACCTAGCTTGTTGGGAACACAAAGTTCCTTTTCACTTGCAAACTCCACTCCATACATATATATGGGGAGGTACTAGCTCCAACTCGGTTTAACAGTGCTAACTGCAGGAACTTCAAACCAGCACTAGGAAACAGACTGAGAAACCAGATTAAATGTTTCTCCTGCAACCCATTCCCTTTGTGCTAGATGAACGAACGTCTCTCCACATGCTCAGTTCTAGAGATAAGTGTGTGTGAAAGCCGTATTTCACCTAGCTTGTTGAGAAACAAAGTTTCTTTTCACTTGCAATCTCCACTCCATACATATATAAGGGGAGGTACAAGCTCCAACTCGGTTTTACAGTGAAAAGTGCAGGAACTTCAAACCGGCACTAGGAAACAGTCTGAGAAACCAGAGTAAAAGTTTCTCCTGCAACCATTTCCCTTTGTCCTAGATGAACGAACGTCTCTCCACATGCTCATTTCTGAGAGCTAATTGTGGGTGAAAGCCGTCCTTCACCTAGCTTGTTGGGAACACAAAGTTTCTTTTCACTTGCAAACTCCACTACATACATATATATGGGGAGGTACTAGCTCCTACACGGTTTTAAAGTGAAAACTGCAGGAACTTCAAAGCGGCACTAGGAAACAGAATTAGAAACCAGAGAAATAATTCCGCCTGCAACCCGTTCCCTTTGTGCTAGATGAACGAACGTCTCTCCACATGCTCAGTTCTGAGAGAAAAGTGTGTGTGAAAGCCGTCTTTCAACTAGCTTGTTGGGAACACAAAGTTTCTTTTAACTTGCAAACTCCACCCCATACATATATATGGGGAGGTACTAGCTCCAAATCTGTTTTACTGTGAAAACTGCAGGAACTTCAAACCGGCACTAGGAAACAGACTGAGAAACCAGAGTAAAAGTTTCTCCTGCAACCCGTTCCCTTTGTGCTAGATGAACGAACGTCTCTCCACATGCTCAGTTCTGAGAGATAGGTGTGTGTGAAATCCGTACTTCACCTAGCTTGTTGGGAACACAAAGTTTCTTTTCACTTTCAAACTCCACTCCATACATATATATGGGGAGGTACTAGCTCCAACTCGGTTTTACAGTGAAAACTGCAGGAATTTCAAACCGGCACAAGGAAACAGACTGAGAAACCAGTGTAAAAATTTCTCCTGCAACCCTTTCCCTTTGTGCTAGATGAACGAACGTCTCTCCACATGCTCATTTCTGAGAGATAATTGTGTGTGAAAGCCGTCCTTCACCTAGATTGTTGGGAACACAAAGTTTCTTTTCACTTGCAAACTCCACTCCATACATATATATGGGGAGGTACTAGCTCCAACTCGGTTTTACAGTGCAAACTGAAGGAACTTCAACCGGGCACTAGGAAACAGACTGTGAAACCAGAGTAAAAGTTTCTCCAGCATCCCGTTCCCTTTGTGCTAGATGAACGAACGTCTCTCCACATGCTCAGTTCTGAGAGATAAATGTGTGTGAAAGCCGTTCTTCACCTAGCTTGTTGGGAACACAAAGTTTCTTTTCACTTGCAAACTCCACTCCATACATTTATATGGGGAGGTACTAGCTCCAACTCGGTTTAACAGTGAAAACTGCAGGAACTTCAAACCGGCACGAGGAAACAGACTGAGAATCCAGAGTAAAAGTTTCTCCTGCAACAAGTTCCCTTTGTGCTAAATGAACGAACGTCTCTCCACATGCTCAGTTCTGAGAGATAAGTGTGTGTGAAAGCCGTCCTTCACCTAGCTTGTTGGGAACACAAAGTTTCTTTTCACTTGCAAACTCCACTCCTTATATATATATGGGGAGGTACTAGACCCAACTCGGTTTTACAGTGCAAACTGCAGGAACTTCAAACCGGCACTAGGAAACAGACTGAGAAACCAGAGTAAAACTTTCTCATGCAACCCGTTCCCTTTGTGCTAGATGAACGAACGTCTCTCCACATGCTCAGTTCTGAGAGATAAGTGTGTGTGAAAGCCGTCCTTCACCAAGCTTTTTGGGAACACAAAGTTTCTTTTCAGTTGCAAAATCCACTCCATACAAATATATGGGGAGGTACTAGCTCCAACTCGGTTTTACAGTGAATACTGCAGGAACTTCAAACCGGCACTAGGAAACAGACTGAGAAACCAGAGTAAAATTTCTCCTGCAAACCGTTCCTTTTGTGCTAGATGAACGAACGTCTCTCCACATGCTCAGTTCTGAGAGATAAGTGTGTGTGAAAGCCGTCCTTCACCTAGCTTGTTGGGAACACAAAGTTTCTTTTCAGTTGCAAACTCCACTCCGTACATATATATGGGGAGGTACTAGCTCCAACTCGGTTTTACAGAGCAAACTGCACGAATTTCAAACCGGCACAAGGAAACAGACTGAGAAACCATATTAAAAGTTTCTCCTGCAACCCGTTCCCTTTGTGCTAGATGAACGAACGTCTCTCCACATGCTCAGTTCTGAGAGATATGTGTGGGTGAAAGCCATCCTTCACCTAGCTTGTTGGGAACACAAAGTTTCTTTTCACTTGCAAACTCCACTCCATACATATATATGGGGAGGTACTAGCTCCAACTCCGTTTTACAGGGCAAACTGCAGGATCTTCAAACCGGCACTAGGAAACAGACTGAGAAACCAGAGTAAATGTTTCCCCTGAAACCCGTTCCCTTTTTTGCTAGATGGACGAACGTCTCTCCACATGCTCAGTTCTGAGAGATAAGTGTGTGTGAAAGATGTCCTTCACCTAGCTTGTTGGGAACTCAAAGTTTCTTTTCACTTGCAAACTACACTCCATACATATATATGGGGAGGTACTATCTCCAACTCGGTTTTTACAGTGCAAAATGCAGGAACTTCAAACCGGCACTAGGAAACAGACTGAGAAACCAGAGTAAAAGTTTCTCCTGCAACCCGTTCTTTTTGTGCTAGATGAACGAACGTCTCTCCACATGCTCAGTTCTGAGAGTTAATTGTGTGTGAAAGCCGTCCTTCACCTAGCTTGTTGGGAACACAAAGTTTCTTTTCACTTGCAAACTCCAATCCATACATATACATGGGGAGGTACTAGCTCAAACTCGGTTTTACAGTGCAAACTGCAGGAACTTCAAACCGGCACTAGGAAACAGACTGAGAAACCAGAGTAAAAGTTTCTCCTGCAACCCGTTCCCTTTGTGCTAGATGAACGAAAGTCTCCACAATGCTCAGTTCTGAGAGATAAGTGTGTGTGAAAGCCGTCCTTCACCTAGCTTGTTGGGAACACAAAGTTTCTTTTCAATTGCAAACTCCACTCCATACATATATGTGGAAGGTACTAGCTCCAACTCGGTTTTTACAGTGCAAAATGCAGGAACTTCAAACCGACACTAGGAAACAGACTGAGAAACCAGAGTAAAAGTTTCTCCTGCAACCCGTTCCCTTTGTGCTAGATGAACGAACGTCTCTCCAATTCTCAATTCTGAGAGATAAATGTGTGTGAAAGCCGTCCCTCAACTAGCTTGTTGGGAACACAAAGTTTCTTTTCAGTTGCAAACTCCATTCCGTACATATATATGGGGAGGTACTAACTCCAACTCGGTTTTACAGTGCAAACTGCAGGAACTTCATACCGGCACTAGGAAACAGACTGAGAAATCAAAGTAAATGTTTCCCCTGCAACCCGTTCCCTTTTTTGCTAGATGAACGAACGTCTCTCCACATGCTCAGTTCTGAGAAATAAGTGTGTGTGAAAGCCGTCCTTCACCTAGCTTGTTGGGAACACAAAGTTTCTTTTCAGTTGCAAAATCCACTACATACATATATATGAGGAAGTACTAGCTCCAACTCGGTTTTACAGTGCAAACTGCAGGAATTTCAAACCGGCACTAGGAAACAGACTGAGAAACCAGAGTAAAAGTTTCTCCTGCAACCCGTTCCTTTTGTGCTAGATGAACGAACGTCTCTCCACGTGCTCAGTTCTGAGAGATAAGTGTGTGTGAAAGCCGTCCTTCACCTAGCTTGTTGGGAATACAAAGTTTCTTTTCACTTGCAAACTCCACTCCATACATATATATGGGGAGGTAGTATCTCCAACTCGGTTTTTACAGTGCAAAATGCAGGAACTTCAAACCGGCACTAGGAAACAGACTGAGAAACCAGAGTAAAAGTTTCTCCAGCAATCCGTTCCCTTTGTGCTAGATGAACGAACGTCTCTCCACATGCTCAGTTCTGAGAGATAAGTGTGTGTGAAAGCCGTCCTTCACCTAGCTTGATGGGAACACAAAGTTTCTTTTCACTTGCAAACTCCAATCCATACATATATATGGGGAGGTACTAGCTCCAACTCGGGTTTACAGTGCAAACTGCAGGAATTTCAAACCGGCACTAGGAAACAGACTGAGAAACCAGATTAAATGTTTCTCCTTCAACCCGTTCCCTTTGTGCTAGATGAACGAACGTCTCTCCACATGCTCAGTTCTGGGAGATAAGTGTGTGAAAGCCGCCCTTCACCTAGCTTGTTGGGAACACAAAGTATCTTTTCACTTGCAAACTCCACTCCATACATATATATGGGGAGGTAATAGCTCCAACACGGTTTTACAGTGCAAACT
Organism: Camelus dromedarius; assembly: GCF_036321535.1. Lineage (NCBI taxonomy): Eukaryota > Metazoa > Chordata > Mammalia > Artiodactyla > Camelidae > Camelus > Camelus dromedarius. The sequence continues at coordinate 84,437,189 of NC_087441.1, read as the reverse complement.
GCAGGAACTTCAAACCGGCACTAGGAAACAGACTGAGAAACCAGAGTAAAAGTTTCTCCTGCAACCCGTTCCCTTTATGCTAGATGAACGAACGTCTCTCCACATGCTCAGTTCTGAGAGATAAGTGTGTGTGAAAGCCGTACTTCACCTAGCTTGTTGGGAACACAAAGTTTCTTTTCACTTTCAAACTCCACTCCATACATATATATGGGGAGGTAGTATCTCCAACTCGGTTTTTACAGTGCAAAATGCAGGAAATTCAAACCGGCACTAGGAAACAGACTGAGAAACCAGAGTAAAAGTTTCTCCTTCAACCCGTTCCCTTTGTGCTAGTTGAACGAACGTCTCTCCACATGCTCAGTTCTGAGAGATAAGTGCGTGTGAAAGCCGTTCTTCACCTATCTTTTTGGGAACACTAAGTTTCTTTTCAGTTGCAAACTCCACTCCATACATATATATGGGGAGGTACTAGCTCCAACTCGGTTTTACAGTGAAAACTGCAGGAACTTCAAACCGGCACTATGAAACAGACTGAGAAACCAAAGTAAAGTTTCCCCTGCAACCCGTTCCTTTTGTGCTAGATGAACGAACGTCTCTCCACATACTCAGTTCTGAGAGATAAGTGTGTGTGAAAGCCGTCCTTCACCTAGTTTGTTGGGAACACAAAGTTTCTTTTCACTTGCAAACTCCAATCCATACATATATATGGGGAGGTACTAGCTCCAACTCGGTTTTACAGTGCATACTGCAGCAAAATCAAAACGGCACTAGGAAACAGACTGAGAAACCAGAGTAAAGTTTCTCCTTCAACCGGTTCCCTTTGTGCTAGATGAACGAACGTCTCTCCAAATGCTCAGTTCTGAGAAATAAGTGTGGGTGAAAGCCGTACTTCACCTAGCTTGTTGGGAACACAAAGTTTCTTTACACTTGCAAACTCCACTCCATACATATATATGGGGAGGTACTAGCTCCAACTCGGTTTTACAGTGCAAACTGCAGGAACTTCAACACGGCACTACGAAACAGACTGAGAAACCAGAGTAAAAGTTTCCCCTGCAACCCGTTCCCTTTATGCTAGATGAACGAACGTCTCTCAACATGCTCATTTCTGAGAGATAAGTGTGTGTGAAAGCCGTCCTTCACCTAGATTGTTGGGAACACAAAGTTTCTTTTCAGTAGCAAATTCCACTCCGTACATATATATGGGGAAATACTAGCTCCAACATGGTTTTACAGTGAAAATTGCAGAAACTTCAAACCGGCACTAGGAAACAGACTGAGAAACCAGAGTAAAAGTTTCTCCTGCAACCCGTTCCTTTTGTGCTAGATGAACGAACGTCTCTCCACATACTCAGTTCTGAGAGATAAGTGTGTGTGAAAGCCGTCCTTCACCTAGCTTGTTGGGAACACAAAGTTTCTTTTCACTTGCAAACTCCTCTCCATACATATATATGGGGAGGTACTATCTCCAACTCCGTTTTTACAGTGCAAAAAGCAGGAAATTCAAACCGGCACTAGGAAACAGACTGAGAAACCTGAGTAAAAGTTTCTCCAGCAAACCGTTCCCTTTGTGCTAGATGAACGAACGTCTCTCCACATGCTCAGTTCTGAGAGATAATTGTGTGTGAAAGCCGTCCTTCACCTAGCTTGTTGGGAACACTAAGTTTCTTTTCAGTTGCAAACTCCACTCCATACATATATATGGGGAGGTACTAGCTCCAACTCGGTTTTACAGTGCAAACTGCAGGAACTTCAAACCGGCACTAGGAAACAGACTGAGAAACCAGAGTAAAAGTTTCCCCTGAAACCCGTTCCCTTTTTTGCTAGATGAACGAACGTCTCTCCACATGCTAAGTTCTGAGAGATAAGTGTGTGTGAAAGCCGTCCTTCATCTAGCTTGTTGGGAACACAAAGTTTCTTTTCACTTGCAAACTGTACTCTATACATATATATGGGGATGTACTATCTCCAACTCGTTTTTTACAGTGCAAAATGCAGGAAATTCAAACCGGCACTAGGAAACAGACTGAGAAACCAGAGTAAAAGTTTCTCCTGCAACCCGTTCCTTTTTTTGCTAGATGAACGAACGTCTCTCCACATGCTCAGTTCTGAGAGATAAGTGTGTGTGAAAGCCGTCCTTCACCTAGCTTGTTGGGAACACAAAGTTTCTTTTCACTTGCAAACTCCAATCCATACATATATATGGGGAGGTACTAGCTCCAAATCGGTTTTACAGTGCAAACTGCAGGAATTTCAAACCGGCACTAGGAAACAGACTGAGAAACCAGAGTAAATGTTTCTCCTTCAACCCGTTCCCTTTGTGCTAGATGAACGAACGTCTCTCCACATGCCCAGTTCTGAGAGATAAGTGTGTGAAAGCCGTCCTTCACCTAGCTTGTTGGGAACACAAAGTTTCTTTTCACTTGCAAACTCCACTCCATACATATATATGGGGAGGTAATAGCTCCAACACGGTTTTACAGTGCAAACTGCAGGAACTTCAAACCGGCACTAGGAAACAGACTGAGAAACCAGAGTAAAAGTTTCTCCTGCAACCCGTTCCCTTTGTGCTAGATGAACGAAAGTCTCTCCACATGCTCAGTTCTAAGAGATAAGTGTGTGTGAAAGCCGTACTTCACCTAGCTTGTTGGGAACACAAAGTTTCTTTTCACATGCAAACTCCACTCCATACATATATATGGGGAGGTAGTATCTCCAACTCGGTTTTTACAGTGCAAAATGCAGGAAATTCAAACCGGCACTAGGAAACAGACTGAGAAACCAGAGTAAAAGTTTCTCCAGCAATCCGTTCCCTTTGTGCTAGATGAACGAACGTCTCTCCACATGCTCAGTTCTGAGAGATAAGTGCGTGTGAAAGCCGTCCTTCACCTAGCTTATTGGGAACACTAAGTTTCTTTTCAGTTGCAAACTCCACTCCATACATATATATGGGGAGGTACTAGCTCCAACTCGGTTTTACAGTGAAAACTGCAGGACCTTCAAACCGGCACTAGGAAACAGACTGAGAAACCAGAGTAAAAGTTTCTCCTGCAACCCGTTCATTTTGTGCTAGATGAACGAACGTCTCTTCACATACTCAGTTCTGAGAGATAAGTGTGTGTGAAAGCCGTCCTTCACCTAGCTTGTTGGGAACACAAAGTTTCTTTTCACTTGCAAACTCCACTCCATACATATATATGGGGAGGTACTAGCTCCAACTCGGTTTTACACTGCAAACTGCAGCAAAATCAAACCGGCACTAGGAAACAGACTGAGAAACCAGAGTAAAAGTTTCTCCTTCAACCCGTTCCCTTTGTGCTAGATGAACGAACGTCTCTCCAAATGCTCAGTTCTGAGAGATAAGTGTGGGTGAAAGCCATCCTTCACCTAGCTTGTTGGGAACACAAAGTTTCTTTACACTTGCAAACTCCACTCCATACATATATATGGGGAGGTACTAGCTCCAACTCGGTTTTACAGTGCAAACTGCAGGAACTTCAAACCGGCACTACGAAACAGACTGAGAAACCAGAGTAAAAGTTTCTCCTGCAACCCGTTCCCTTTATGCTAGATGAACGAACGTCTCTCAACATGCTCATTTCTGAGAGATAAGTGTGTGTGAAAGCCGTCCTTCAACTAGATTGTTGGGAACACAAAGTTTCTTTTCAGTAGCAAATTCCACTCCGTACATATATATGGGTAAGTACTAGTTCCAACTCGGTTTTACAGTGAAAACTGCAGAAACTTCAAACCGGCACTAGGAAACAGACTGAGAAACCAGAGTAAAAGTTTCTCCTGCAACCCGTTCCTTTTGTGCTAGATGAACGAACGTCTCTCCACATACTCAGTTCTGAGAGATAAGTGTGTGTGAAAGCCGTCCTTCACCTAGCTTGTTGGGAACACAAAGTTTCTTTTCATTTGCAAACTCCACTCCATACATTTATATGGGGAGGTAGTAGCTCCAACTCGGTTTTACAGTGAAAACTGCAGGAAATTCAAACCGGCACTAGGAAACAGACTGAGAAACCAGAGTAAAAGTTTCTCATGCAACCCGTTCCCTTTCTGCTAGATGAACGAACGTCTCTCCACATGCTCAGTTCTGAGAGATAAGTGTGTGTGAAAGCCGTCCTTCACCTAGCTTGTTGGGAACACAAAGTTTCTTTTCAATTGCAAACTCCACTCCATACATATATATGGGGAGGTACTAGCTCCAAATCGGTTTTACAGTGAAAACTGCAGGAACTTCAAACCGGCACTAGGAAACAGACTGAGAAACCAGAGTAAAAGTTTCTCCTGCAACTCGTTCCTTTTGTGCTAGATGAACGAACGTCTCTCCACATGCTCAGTTCTGAGAGATAACTGTGTGTGAAAGCCGCCCTTCACCTAGCTTGTTGGGAAAACAAAGTTTCTTTTCACTTGCAAACTCCACTCCATACATATATATGGGGAGGTACTAGCTCCAACTCGGTTTTACAGTGCAAACTGCAGGAACTTCAAACCGGCACTAGGAAACAGACTGAGAAACCAGAGTAAATGTTTCTCTTGCAACCCGTTCCCTTTGTGCTAGATGAGCGAACGTCTCTCCACATGCTCAGTTCTGAGAGATAAGTGTGGGTGAATGCCGTACTTCACATAGCATTTTGGGAACACAAAGTTTCTTTTCAGTTGCAAAATCCACTCCATACATATATATGGGGAGGTACTAGCTCCAACTCTGTTTTACAGTGAAAACTGCAGGAACTTCAAACCGGCACTAGGAAACAGACTGAGAAACCAGAGTAAAAGTTTCTCCTGCAACCCGTTCCCTTTATGCTAGATGAACGAACGTCTCTCCACATGCTCATTTCTGAGAGATAAGTGTGTGTGAAAGCCGTCTTTCACCTAGCTTGTTGGGAACACAAATTTTATTTTCACTTGCAAACTCCTCTCCATACATATATATGGGGAGGTACTATCTCCAACTCCGTTTTTACAGTGCAAAAAGCAGGAAATTCAAACCGGCACTAGGAAACAGACTGAGAAACCTGAGTAAAAGTTTCTCCAGCAACCCGTTCCCTTTGTGCTAGATGAACGAACGTCTCTCCACATGCTCAGTTCTGAGAGATAATTGTGTGTGAAAGCCGTCCTTCACCTAGCTTGTTGGGAACACTAAGTTTCTTTTCAGTTGCAAACTCCACTCCATACATATATATGGGGAGGTACAAGCTCCAACTCGGTTTTACAGTGCAAACTGCAGGAACTTCAAACCGGCACTAGGAAACAGACTGAGAAACCAGAGTAAAAGTTTCCCCTGAAACCCGTTCCCTTTTCTGCTAGATGAACGAACGTCTCTCCACATGCTAAGTTCTGAGAGATAAGTGTGTGTGAAAGCCGTCCTTCATCTAGCTTGTTGGGAACACAAAGTTTCTTTTCACTTGCAAACTGCACTCTATACATATATATGGGGATGTACTATCTCCAACTCGGTTTTTACAGTGCAAAATGCAGGAAATTCAAACCGGCACTAGGAAACAGACTGAGAAACCAGAGTAAAAGTTTCTCCTGCAACCCGTTCCTTTTTTTGCTAGATGAACGAACGTCTCTCCACATGCTCAGTTCTGAGAGATAAGTGTGTGTGAAAGCCGTCCTTCACCTAGCTTGTTGGGAACACAAAGTTTCTTTTCACTTGCAAACTCCAATCCATACATATATATGGGGAGGTACTAGCTCCAACACGGTTTTACAGTGCAAACTGCAGGAATATCAAACCGGCACTAGGAAACAGACTGAGAAACCAGAGTAAATGTTTCTCCTTCAACCCGTTCCCTTTGTGCTAGATGAACGAACGTCTCTCCACATGCCCAGTTCTGAGAGATAAGTGTGTGAAAGCCGTCCTTCACCTAGCTTGTTGGGAACACAAAGTTTCTTTTCACTTGCAAACTCCACTCCATACATATATATGGGGAGGTAATAGCTCCAACACGGTTTTACAGGGCAAACTGCAGGAACTTCAAACCGGCACTAGGAAACAGACTGAGAAACCAGAGTAAAAGTTTCTCCTGCAACCCGTTCCTTTTATGCTAGATGAACGAACGTCTCTCCACATGCTCAGTTCTGAGAGATAAGTGTGTGTGAAAGCCGTACTTCACCTAGCTTGTTGGGAACACAAAGTTTCTTTTCACTTGCAAACCCCACTCCATACATATATATGGGGAGGTAGTATCTCCAACTCGGTTTTTACAGTGCAAAATGCAGGAAATTCAAACCGGCACTAAGAAACAGACTGAGAAACCAGAGTAAAAGTTTCTCCAGCAATCCGTTCCCTTTGTGCTAGATGAACGAACGTCTCTCCACATGCTCAGTTCTGAGAGATAAGTGCGTGTGAAAGCCGTCCTTCACCTAGCTTATTGGGAACACTAAGTTTCTTTTCAGTTGCAAACTCCACTCCATACATATATATGGGGAGGTACTAGCTCCAAATCGGTTTTACAGTGAAAACTGCAGGAACTTCAAACCGGCACTAGGAAACAGACTGAGAAACCAGAGTAAAAGTTTCTCCTGCAACCCGTTCCTTTTGTGCTAGATGAACGAACGTCTCTCCACATACTCAGTTCTGAGAGATAAGTGTGTGTGAAAGCCGTTCTTCACCTAGCTTGTTGGGAACACAAAGTTTCTTTTCACTTGCAAACTCCACTCCATACATATATATGGGGAGGTACTAGCTCCAACTCGGTTTTACAGTGCAAACTGCAGCAAAATCAAACCGGCACTAGGAAACAGACTGAGAAACCAGAGTAAAAGTTTCTCCTTCAACCCGTTCCCTTTGTGCTAGATGAACGAACGTCTCTCCAAATGCTCAGTTCTGAGAGATAAGTGTGGTTGAAAGCCGTCCTTCACCTAGCTTGTTGGGAACACAAAGTTTCTTTACACTTGCAAACTCCACTCCATACATATATATGGGGAGGTACTAGCTCCAACTCGGTTTTACAGTGCAAACTGCAGGAACTTCAAACCGGCACTACGAAACAGACTGAGAAACCAGAGTAAAAGTTTCTCCTGCAACCCGTTCCATTTATGCTAGATGAACGAACGTCTCTCAACATGCTCATTTCTGAGAGATAAGTGTGTGTGAAAGCCGTCCTTCAACTAGATTGTTGGGAACACAAAGTTTCTTTTCAGTAGCAAATTCCACTCCGTACGTATATATGGGGAAGTACTAGCTCCAACTCGGTTTTACAGTGAAAACTGCAGAAAATTCAAACCGGCACTAGGAAACAGACTGAGAAACCAGAGTAAAAGTTTCTCCTGCAACCCGTTCCTTTTGTGCTAGATGAACGAACGTCTCTCCACATACTCAGTTCTGAGAGATAAGTGTGTGTGAAAGCCGTCCTTCACCTAGCTTGTTGGGAACACAAAGTTTCTTTTCACTTGCAAACTCCACTCCATACATTTATATGGGGAGGTAGTAGCTCCAACTCGGTTTTACAGTGAAAACTGCAGGAAATTCAAACCGGCACTAAGAAACAGACTGAGAAACCAGAGTAAAATTTTCTCCAGCAATCCGTTCCCTTTGTGCTAGATGAACGAACGTCTCTCCACATGCTCAGATCTGAGAGATAAGTGCGTGTGAAAGCCGCCCTTCACCTAGCTTGTTGGGAACACAAAGTTTCTTTTCACTTGCAAACTCCACTCCATACATATATATGGGGAGGTACTAGCTCCAACTCGGTTTTACAGTGCAAACTGCAGGAACTTCAAACCGGCACTAGGAAACAGACTGAGAAACCAGAGTAAATGTTTCTCTTGCAACCCGTTCCCTTTGTGCTAGATGAGCGAACGTCTCTCCACATGCTCATTTCTGAGAGATAAGTGTGGGTGAAAGCCGTACTTCACCTAGCATTTTGGGAACACAAAGTTTCTTTTCAGTTGCAAAATCCTATCCATACATATATATGGGTAGGTACTAGCTCCAACTCGGTTTTACAGTGAAAACTGCAGGAACTTCAAACCGGCACTAGGAAACAGACTGAGAAACCAGAGAAAAAGTTTCTCCTGCAACCCGTTCCTTTTGTGCTAGATGAACGAACGTCTCTCCACATGCTCAGTTCTGAGAGAGAAGTGTGTGTGAAAGCCGTCCTTCACCTAGCTTGTTGGGAACACAAAGTTTCTTTTCACTTGCAAACTCCACTCCATACATATATACGGGGAGGTACTAGCTCCAAATATGTTTTACAGTGCAAACTGCAGGAATTTCAAACCGGCACTAGGAAACAGACTGAGAACCCAGTGTAAAATTTTCTCATTCAAACCGTTCCCTTTGTGCTAGATGAACGAAAGTCTCTCCACATGCTCCGATCTGAGTGATAATTGTGGGTGAAAGCCGTCCTTCACCTAGCTTGTTGGGAACACAAAGTTTCTTTTCACTTGCAAACTCCACTCCATACATATATATGGGGAGGTACTAGCTCCAACTCGGTTTTACAGTGCAAACTGCAGGAACTTCCTACCGGCACTAGGGAACAGACTGAGAAACCAGAGTAAAAGTTTCTCATGCAACCCGTTCCCTTTATGCTAGATGAACGAAAGTCTCTCCACATGCTCAGTTCTGAGGGATAAGTGTGTGTGAATGCCGTCCTTCACATAGCTTGTTGGGAACACAAAGTTTCTTTTCAGTTGCAAACTCCACTCCGTACATATATATGGGGAGGTACTATCTCCAACTCGGTTTTACAGTGCAAACTGCAGGAACTTCAAAAAGGCACTAGGAAACAGACTGAGAAACCAGAGTAAATGTTTCCCCTGCAACCCGTTCCCATTTTTGCTAGATGAACGAAAGTCTCTCCACTTGCTCAGTTCTGAGAGATAAGTGTGTGTGAAAGCCGTCCTTCACCTAGATTTTTGGGAACACAAAGTTTCTTTTCAGTTGCAAAATCCACTCCATACAAATATATGGGGAGGTACTAGCTCCAACTCCGTTTTACAGTGCAAACTGCAGGAACTTCAAACCGGCACTAGGAAACAGAATGAGAAACCAGAGTAAAAGTTTCCCCTGAAACCCGTTCCCTTTTTTGCTAGATGAACGAACTTCTCTCCACATGCTCAGTTCTGAGAGATAAGTGTGGGTGAAAGCCGTCCTTCACCTAGCTTGTTGGGAACACAAAGTTTCTTTTCACTTGCAAACTCCACTCCATACATATATATGGGGAGGTACTATCTCCAACTCGGTTTTTACAGTGCAAAATGCAGGAAATTCAAACCGGCACTAGGAAACAGACTGAGAAACCAGAGTAAAAGTTTCTCCTGCACCCGTTCCTTTTGTGCTAGATGAACGAACGTCTCTCCACATGCTCAGTTCTGAGAGATAAGTGTGTGTGAAGGCCGTCCTTCACCTAGCTTGTTGGGAACACAAAGTTTCTTTTCACTTGCAAACTCCAATCCATACATATATATGGGGGGGTACTAGCTCCAACTCGGTTTTACAGTGCAAACTGCAGGAAATTCAAACCGGCACTAGGAAACAGACTGAGAAACCAGAGTAGATGTTTCTCCTTCAACCCGTTCCCTTTGTGCTAGATGAACGAACGTCTCTCCACATGCTCAGTTCTGAGAGATAAGTGTGGGTGAAAGAAGTCCTTCAACAAGCTTGTTGGGAACACAAAGTTTCTTTTCACTTGCAAACTCCACTCCATACATATATATGGGGAGGTACTAGCTCCAACACGGTTTTACAGTGCAAACTGCAGGATCTTCAAACCGGCACTAGGAAACAGACTGAGAAACCAGAGTAAAAGTTTCTCCTGCAACCCGTTCCCTTTGTGCTAGATGAACGAACGTCTCTCCACATGCTCAGTTCTGAGAGATAAGTGTGTGTGAAAGCCGTCCTTCACCTAGCTTGTTGGGAACACAAAGTTTCTTTTCACTTGTTAACTCCACTCCATACATATATATGGGGAGGTACTAGCTCCAAATCTGTTTTACAGTGCAAACTGCAGGAAATTCAAACCGGCACTAGGAAACAGACTGAGAAACCAGAGTAAAAGTTTCTCCTGCAACCCGTTCCCTTTGTGCTAGATGAACGAACGTCTCTCCACATGCTCAGTTCTGAGAGATAAGTGTGGGTGAAAGCCGACCTTCACCTAGCTTGTTGGGAACACAAAGTTTCTTTTCATTTGCAAACTCCACTCCATACATATATATGGGGTGGTACTAGCTCCAACTCGGTTTTACAGTGCAAACTGCAGGAACTTCAAACCGGCAATAGGAAACAGACTGAGAAACCAGAGAAAAAGTTTCTCCTGCAACACGTTCCCTTTGTGCTAGATGAACGAACGTCTCTCCACATGCTCAGTTCTGAGAGATAAGTGTGGGTGAAAGCCGTCCTTCACCTAGCTTGTTGGGAACACAAAGTTTCTTTTCACTTGCTAACTCCACTCCATACATATATATGGGGTGGTACTAGCTCCAACTCTGTTTTACAGTGCAAACTGTAGGAACTTCAAACCGGCACTAGGAAACAGACTGAGAAACCAGAGTAAAAGTTTCTCCTGCAACCCGTTCACTTTGTGCTAGATGAACGAACGTCTCTCCACATGCTCAGTTCTGAGAGATAAGTGTGTGTGAAAGCCGTCCTTCACCTAGCTTGTTGGGAAGACAAAGTTTCTTTTCACTTGCAAACTCCAATCCATACATATATATAGGGAGGTACTAGCTCCAACTCGGTTTTACAGTGCAAACTGCAGGAACTTCAAACCGGCACTAGGAAACAGACTGAGAAACCAGAGTAAAAGTTTCTCCTGCAACCCGTTCCCTTTGTGCTAGATGAACGAACGTATCTCCACATGCTCAGTTCTGAGAGATAAGTGTGTGTAAAGCCGTCCATCACCTAGCTTGTTGGGAACACAAAGTTTCTTTTCACTATCAAACTCCACTCCATACATATATATGGGGAGGTACTAGATCCAAATCGGTTTTACAGTGCAAACTGCAGGAACTTCAAACCGGCACTAGGAAACCGACTGAGAAACCAGAGTAAAATTTTCTCCTGCAACCCGTTCCCTTTGTGCTAGATGAACGAACGTTTCTCCACATGCTCAGTTCTGAGAGATAAGTGTGGGTGAAAGCCGTCCTTCACCTAGCTTGTTGGGAACACAAAGTTTCTTTTCACTTGCAAACTCCACTCCATACATATATATGGGGAGGTACTAGCTCCAACTCGGTTTTACAGTGCAAACTGCAGGAACTTCCTACCGGCACTAGGGAACAGACTGAGAAACCAGAGTAAAAGTTTCTCATGCAACCCGTTCCCTTTATGCTAGATGAACGAAAGTCTCTCCACATGCTCAGTTCTGAGAGATAATTGTGTGTGAATGCCGTCCTTCACCTAGCTTGTTGGGAACACAAAGTTTCTTTTCAGTTGCAAACTCCACTCCGTACATATATATGGGGAGGTACTATCTCCAACTCGGTTTTACAGTGCAAACTGCAGGAACTTCAAAAAGGCACTAGGAAACAGACTGAGAAACCAGAGTAAATGTTTCCCCTGCAACCCGTTCCCATTTTTGCTAGATGAACGAAAGTCTCTCCACTTGCTCAGTTCTGAGAGATAAGTGTGTGTGAAAGCCGTCCTTCACCTAGATTTTTGGGAACACAAAGTTTCTTTTCAGTTGCAAAATCCACTCCATACAAATATATGGGGAGGTACTAGCTCCAACTCCGTTTTACAGTGCAAACTGCAGGAACTTCAAACCGGCACTAGGAAACAGACTGAGAAACCAGAGTAAAAGTTTCCCCTGAAACCCGTTCCCTTTTTTGCTAGATGAACGAACTTCTCTCCACATGCTCAGTTCTGAGAGATAAGTGTGGGTGAAAGCCGTCCTTCACCTAGCTTGTTGGGAACACAAAGTTTCTTTTCACTTGCAAACTCCAATCCATACATATATATGGGGGGGTACTAGCTCCAACTCGGTTTTACAGTGCAAACTGCAGGAAATTCAAACCGGCACTAGGAAACAGACTGAGAAACCAGAGTAAAAGTTTCTCCTGCAACCCGTTCCCTTTGTGCTAGATGAACGAACGTCTCTCCACATGCTCAGTTCTGAGAGATAAGTGTGGGTGAAAGCCGACCTTCACCTAGCTTGTTGGGAACACAAAGTTTCTTTTCATTTGCAAACTCCACTCCATACATATATATGGGGTGGTACTAGCTCCAACTCGGTTTTACAGTGCAAACTGCAGGAACTTCAAACCGGCAATAGGAAACAGACTGAGAAACCAGAGAAAAAGTTTCTCCTGCAACACGTTCCCTTTGTGCTAGATGAACGAACGTCTCTCCACATGCTCAGTTCTGAGAGATAAGTGTGGGTGAAAGCCGTCCTTCACCTAGCTTGTTGGGAACACAAAGTTTCTTTTCACTTGCTAACTCCACTCCATACATATATATGGGGTGGTACTAGCTCCAACTCTGTTTTACAGTGCAAACTGTAGGAACTTCAAACCGGCACTAGGAAACAGACTGAGAAACCAGAGTAAAAGTTTCTCCTGCAACCCGTTCCCTTTGTGCTAGATGAACGAACGTCTCTCCACATGCTCAGTTCTGAGAGATAAGTGTGTGTGAAAGCCGTCCTTCACCTAGCTTGTTGGGAAGACAAAGTTTCTTTTCACTTGCAAACTCCAATCCATACATATATATAGGGAGGTACTAGCTCCAACTCGGTTTTACAGTGCAAACTGCAGGAACTTCAAACCGGCACTAGGAAACAGACTGAGAAACCAGAGTAAAAGTTTCTCCTGCAACCCGTTCCCTTTGTGCTAGATGAACGAACGTATCTCCACATGCTCAGTTCTGAGAGATAAGTGTGTGTGAAGCCGTCCTTCACCTAGCTTGTTGGGAACACAAAGTTTCTTTTCACTAGCAAAATCCACTCCATACATATATATGGGGAGGTACTAGATCCAAATCGGTTTTACAGTGCAAACTGCAGGAACTTCAAACCGGCACTAGGAAACCGACTGAGAAACCAGAGTAAAATTTTCTCCTGCAACCCGTTCCCTTTGTGCTAGATGAACGAACGTTTCTCCACATGCTCAGTTCTGAGAGATAAGTGTGGGTGAAAGCCGTCCTTCACCTAGCTTGTTGGGAACACAAAGTTTCTTTTCACTTGCAAACTCCACTCCATACATATATATGGGGAGGTACTAGCTCCAACTCTGTTTTACAGTGCAAACTGCAGGAACTTCAAACCGGCACTAGGAAACAGACTGAGAAACCAGAGTAAAAGTTTCTCCTGCAACCCGTTCCCTTTGTGCTAGATGAACGAACGTCTCTCCACATGCTCAGTTCTGAGAGATAAGTGTGTGTGAAAGCCGTCCTTCACCTAGCTTGTTGGGAACACAAAGTTTCTTTTCACTTGCAAACTCCAATCCATACATATATATAGGGAGGTACTAGCTCCAACTCGGTTTTACAGTGCAAACTGCAGGAACTTCAAACCGGCACTAGGAAACAGACTGAGAGACCAGAGTAAAAGTTTCTCCTGCAAACCGTTCCCTTTGTGCTAGATGAACGAACGTATCTCCACATGCTCAGTTCTGAGAGATAAGTGTGTGTGAAAGCCGTCCTTCACCTAGCTTGTTGGGAACACAAAGTTTCTTTTCACTAGCAAACCCCACTCCATACATATATATGGGGAGGTACTAGATCCAACTCGGTTTTACAGTGCAAACTGCAGGAACTTCAAACCGGCACTAGGAAACCGACTGAGAAACCAGAGTAAAAGTTTCTCCTGCAACCCGTTCCCTTTGTGCTAGATGAACGAACGTCTCTCCACATGCTCAGTTCTGAGAGTTAAGTGTGGGTGAAAGCCATTCTTCAACTAGCTTGTTGGGAACACAAAGTTTCTTTTCACTTGCAAACTCCACTCCATACATATATATGGGGAGGTACTAGCTCCAACTCGGTTTTACAATGCATACTGCAGGAACATCAAACCGGCACTAGGAAACAGACTGAGAAACCAGAGTAAAAGTTTCTCCGGCAACCCGTTATTTATGCTAGATGAACGAACGTCTCTCAACATGCTCAGTTCTGAGAGATAACTGTGTGTGAAAGCCGTCCTTCACCTAGCTTGTTGGGAACACAAAGTTTCTTTTCACTTGCAAACTCCACTCCATACATATATATGGGGAGGTACTAGCCCCAACTCTGTTTTACAGTGCAAAATGCAGGAACTTCAAACCGGCACTAGGAAACAGACTGAGAAACCAGAGTAAATGTTTCTCCTGCAACCTGTTCCCTTTGTGCTAGATGAGCGAACGTCTCTCCACATGCTCAGTTCTGAGAGATAAGTGTGGGTGAAAGCCGTCCTTCACCTAGCTTGTTGGGAACACAAAGTTTCTTTTCACTTGCTAACTCCACTCCATACATATTTATGGGGAGGTACTAGCTCCAACTCGTGTTTACAGTGAAAACTGCAGGAACTTCAAACCGGCACTAGGAAACAGAGTGAGAAACCAGAGTAAAAGTTTCTCCAGCAACCCGTTCCCTTTGTGCTAGATGAACGAACGTCTCTCCACATGCTCAGTTCTGAGAGATAAGTGTGGGTGATAGCCGTCCTTCACCTAGCTTTTTGGGAACACAAAGTTTCTTTTCAGTTGTAAAATCCACTCCATACATATATATGGGGAGGTACTAGCTCCAACTCGGTTTTATAGTAAAAACTGCAGAAACTTCAAACCGGCACTTGGAAACAGACTGAGAAACCAGAGTAAAAGTTGCTCCTGCATCCCGTTCCCTTTGTGCTAGATGAACGAACGTCTCTCCACATGCTCAGTTCTGAGATATAAGTGTGTGTGAAAGCCGTCCTTCACCTAGCTTTTTGGGAACACAAAGTTTATTTTCAGTTGCAAAATCAACTCCATACATATATATGGGGAGGTACTAGCTCCAACTCGGTTTTACAGTGAAAACTGCAGGAACTTCAAACCGGCACAAGGAAACAGACTGAGAAATCACAGGAAAAGTTTCTCCTGCAACCCGTTCCTTTTGTGCTAAATGAACGAACGTCTCTCCACATGCTCAGTTCTGAGGGATAAGTGTGGGTGAAAGCCGTCCTTCACCTAGCTTGTTGGGAACACAAAGTTCCTTTTCACTTGCAATCTCCACTCCATACATATATATGGGGAGGTACTAGCTCCAACTCGGTTTTACAGTGCAAATTGCAGGAATTACAAACCGGCACTAGGAAACAGACTGAGAAACCAGAGTAAAAGTTTCACTTGCAACACGATCCCATTGTGCTAGATGAACGAACGTCTCTCCACATGCTCATTTCTGAGAGATAAGTGTGGGTGAAAGCCTTCCTTCACCTAGCTTGTTGGGAACACAAACATTCTTTTCACTTGCAAACGCCACTCCATACATATATATGGGGAGGTACTAGCTCCAAATCTGTTTTACAGTGCACACTGCAGGAACTTCAAACCAGCACTAGGAAACAGACTGAGAAACCAGAGTAAATATTTCCCCAGCAACCCTTTCCCTTTGTGCTAGATGAACGAACGTCTCTCCACATGCTAATTTCTGAGAGATAAGTGTGGGTGAAAGCCTTCCTTCACCTAGCTTGTTGGGAACACAAACATTCTTTTCACTTGCAAACGCCACTCCATACATATATATGGGGAGGTACTAGCTCCAAATCGGTTTTACAGTGCAAACTGCAGGAACATCAAACCGGCACTAGGAAACAGACTGAGAATCCAGAGTAAAATTTTCTCCTGCAACCCGTTCCTTTGTGCTAGATGAACGAACGTCTCTCCACATGCTCAGTTCTGAGAGATAAGTGTGTGTGAAAGCCGTCCTTCACCTAGATTTTTGGGAACACAAAGTTTCTTATCAGTTGCAAAATCCACTCCATACAAATATATGGGGAGGTACTAGCTCCAACTCCGTTTTACAGTGCAAACTGCAGGAACTTCAAACCGGCACTAGGAAACAGATTGAGAAACCAGAGTAAAAGTTTCCCCTGAAACCCGTTCCCTTTTTTGCTAGATGAACGAACGTCTCTCCACATGCTCAGTTCTGAGAGATAAGTGTGTGTGAAAGCCGTCCTTCACCTAGCTTGTTGGGAACACAAAGTTTCTTTTCACTTGCAAACTCCACTCCATACATATATATGGGGAGGTACTATCTCCAACTCGGTGTTTACAGTGCAAAATGCAGGAACTTCAAACCGGCACTAGGAAACAGACTGAGAAACCAGAGTAAAAGTTTCTCCTGCACCCGTTCCTTTTGTGCTAGATGAACGAACGTCTCTCCACATGCTCAGTTCTGAGAGATAATTGTGTGTGAAGGCCGTCCTTCACCTAGCTTGTTGGGAACACAAAGTTTCTTTTCACTTGCAAACTCCAATCCATACATATATATGGGGGGGTACTAGCTCCAACTCGGTTTTACAGTGCAAACTGCAGGAATTTCAAACCTGCACTAGGAAACAGACTGAGAAACTAGAGTAAATGTTTCTCCTTCAACCCGTTCCCTTTGTGCTAGATGAACGAACGTCTCTCCACATGCTCAGTTCTGAGAGATAAGTGTGGGTGAAAGAAGTCCTTCACCTAGCTTGTTAGGAACACAAAGTTTCTTTTCACTTGCAAACTCCACTCCATACATATATATGGGGAGGTACTAGCTCCAAAACGGTTTTACAGTGCAAACTGCAGGAACTTCAAACCGGCACTAGGAAACAGATTGAGAAACCAGAGTAAAAGTTTCCCCTGAAACCCGTTCCCTTTTTTGCTAGATGAACGAACGTCTCTCCACATGCTCAGTTCTGAGAGATAAGTGTGTGTGAAAGCCGTCCTTCACCTAGCTTGTTGGGAACACAAAGTTTCTTTTCACTTGCAAACTCCACTCCATACATATATATGGGGAGGTACTATCTCCAACTCGGTGTTTACAGTGCAAAATGCAGGAACTTCAAACCGGCACTAGGAAACAGACTGAGAAACCAGAGTAAAAGTTTCTCCTGCACCCGTTCCTTTTGTGCTAGATGAACGAACGTCTCTCCACATGCTCAGTTCTGAGAGATAATTGTGTGTGAAGGCCGTCCTTCACCTAGCTTGTTGGGAACACAAAGTTTCTTCTCACTTGCAAACTCCAATCCATACATATATATGGGGGGGTACTAGCTCCAACTCGGTTTTACAGTGCAAACTGCAGGAATTTCAAACCGGCACTAGGAAACAGACTGAGAAACCAGAGTAAATGTTTCTCCTTCAACCCGTTCCCTTTGTGCTAGATGAACGAACGTCTCTCCACATGCTCAGTTCTGAGAGATAAGTGTGGGTGAAAGAAGTCCTTCACCTAGCTTGTTAGGAACACAAAGTTTCTTTTCACTTGCAAACTCCACTCCATACATATATATGGGGAGGTACTATCTCCAACTCGGTGTTTACAGGGCAAAATGCAGGAACTTCAAACCGGCACTAGGAAACAGACTGAGAAACCAGAGTAAAAGTTTCCCCTGAAACCCGTTCCCTTTTTTGCTAGATGAACGAACGTCTCTCCACATGCTCAGTTCTGAGAGATAAGTGTGTGTGAAAGCCGTCCTTCACCTAGCTTGTTGGGAACACAAAGTTTCTTTTCACTTGCAAACTCCACTCCATACATATATATGGGGAGGTACTATCTCCAACTCGGTGTTTACAGTGCAAAATGCAGGAACTTCAAACCGGCACTAGGAAACAGACTGAGAAACCAGAGTAAAAGTTTTTCCTGCACCCGTTCCTTTTGTGCTAGATGAACGAACGTCTCTCCACATGCTCAGTTCTGAGAGATAATTGTGTGTGAAGGCCGTCCTTCACATAGCTTGTTGGGAACACAAAGTTTCTTTTCACTTGCAAACTCCAATCCATACATATATATGGGGGGGTACTAGCTCCAACTCGGTTTTACAGTGCAAACTGCAGGAATTTCAAACCGGCACTAGGAAACAGACTGAGAAACCAGAGTAAATGTTTCTCCTTCAACCCGTTCCCTTTGTGCTAGATGAACGAACGTCTCTCCACATGCTCAGTTCTGAGAGGTAAGTGTGGGTGAAAGCCGAACTTCACCTAGCTTGTTGGGAACACAAAGTTTCTTTTCATTTGCAAACTCCACTCCATACATATATATGGGTTGGTACTAGCTCCAACTCGGTTTTACAGTGCAAACTGCAGGAACTTCAAACCGGCACTAGGAAACAGACTGAGAAACCAGAGAAAAAGTTTCTCCTGCAACCCGTTCCCTTTGTGCTAGATGAACGAACGTCTCTCCACATGCTCAGTTCTGAGAGGTAAGTGTGGGTGAAAGCCGAACTTCACCTAGCTTGTTGGGAACACAAAGTTTCTTTTCATTTGCAAACTCCACTCCATACATATATATGGGGTGGTACTAGCTCCAACTCGGTTTTACAGTGCAAACTGCAGGAACTTCAAACCGGCACTAGGAAACAGACTGAGAAACCAGAGAAAAAGTTTCTCCTGCAACCCGTTCCCTTTGTGCTAGATGAACGAACGTCTCTCCACATGCTCAGTTCTGAGAGATATGTGTGGGTGAAAGCCGTCCTTCACCTAGCTTGTTGGGAACACAAATTTTCTTTTCACTTGCAAACACCACTCCATACATATATATGGGGAGGTACTAGCTCCAACTCCGTTTTACAGTGCAAACTGCAGGAACTTCAAACCGGCACTAGGAAACAGATTGAGAAACCAGAGTAAAAGTTTCCCCTGAAACCCGTTCCCTTTTTTGCTAGATGAACGAACGTCTCTCCACATGCTCAGTTCTGAGAGATAAGTGTGTGTGAAAGCCGTCCTTCACCTAGCTTGTTGGGAACACAAAGTTTCTTTTCACTTGCAAACTCCACTCCATACATATATATGGGGAGGTACTATCTCCAACTCTTTGTTTACAGTGCAAAATGCAGGAATTTCAAACCGGCACTAGGAAACAGGCTGAGAAACCAGAGTAAATGTTTCTCCTTCAACCCGTTCCCTTTGTGCTAGATGAACGAACGTCTCTCCACATGCTCAGTTCTGAGAGATAAGTGTGGGTGAAAGAAATCCTTCACCTAGCTTGTTAGGAACACAAAGTTTCTTTTCACTTGCAAACTCCACTCCATACATATATATGGGGAGGTACTAGCTCCAAAACGGTTTTACAGTGCAAACTGCAGGAACTTCAAACCGGCACTAGGAAACAGACTGAGAAACCAGAGTAAAAGTTTCTCCTGCAACCCGTTCCCTTTGTGCTAGATGAACGAACGTCTCTCCACATGCTCAGTTCTGAGAGATAAGTGTGGGTGAAAGCCGTCCTTCACCTAGCTTGTTGGGAACACAAAGTTCCTTTTCACTTGTTAACTCCACTCCATACATATATATGGGGAGGTACTAGCTCCAAATCGGTTTTACAGTGCAAACTGCAGGAACTTCAAACCGGCACTAGGAAACAGACTGAGAAACCAGAGTAAAAGTTTCTCCTGCAACCCGTTCCCTTTGTGATAGATGAACGAACGTCTCTCCACATGCTCAGTTCTGAGAGGTAAGTGTGGGTGAAAGCCGAACTTCACCTAGCTTGTTGGGAACACAAAGTTTCTTTTCATTTGCAAACTCCACTCCATACATATATATGGGGTGGTACTAGCTCCAACTCGGTTTTACAGTGCAAACTGCAGGAACTTCAAACCGGCACTAGGAAACAGACTGAGAAACCAGAGAAAAAGTTTCTCCTGCAACCCGTTCCCTTTGTGCTAGATGAACGAACGTCTCTCCACATGCTCAGTTCTGAGAGATATGTGTGGGTGAAAGCCGTCCTTCACCTAGCTTGTTGGGAACACAAAGTTTCTTTTCACTTGCAAACACCACTCCATACATATATATGGGAGGTACTAGCTCCAACTCTGTTTTACAGTGCAAACTGCAGGAACTTCAAACCGGCACTAGGAAACAGACTGAAAAACCAGAGTAAAAGTTTCTCCTGCAACCCGTTCCCTTTGTGCTAGATGAACGAAAGTCTCTCCACATGCTCAGTTCTGAGAGATAAGTGTGGGTGAAAGCCGTCCTTCACCTAGCTTGTTGGGAACACAAAGTTCTTTTTCACTTGCAATCTCCACTCCATACATATATATGGGGAGGTACTAGCTCCAACTCGGTTTTACAGTGCAAATTGCAGGAATTACAAACCGGCACTAGGAAACAGACTGAGAAACCAGAGTAAAAGTTTCACTTGCAACACGGTCCCATTGTGCTAGATGAACGAACGTCTCTCCACATGCCCAGTTCTGAGAGATAAGTGTGTGTGAAAGCCGTCCTTCACCTAGCTTGTTGGGAACACAAAGTTTCTTTTCACTTGCAAATTCCACTCCATACATATATATGGGGAGATACTAGCTCCAACTCGGTTTTACAGTGCTAACTGCAGGAATTTCAAACCGGCATTAGGAAACAGACTGAAAACCAGAGTAAAAGTTTCTCCTGTAATCCGTTCCCTTTTTGCTAGATGAACGAACGTCTCTCCACATGCTCAGTTCTGAGAGATAAGTGTGGGTGAAAGCCGTCCTTCACCTAGCTTGTTGGGAACTCAAAGTTTCTTTTCACTTGCAAACTGCACTCCATACATTTATATGGGGAGGTAATAGCTCCAACTCGTTTTTACAGTGCAAACTGCAGGAACATCAAACCGGCACTAGGAAACAGACTGAGAAACCAGATTAAAGGTTTCTCCTGCAACACGTTCCCTTTGTGCTAGATGAACTAACGTCTCTCCACATGCTCAGTTCTGAGAGATAAGTATATGTGAAAGCCGTCCTTCACATAGCTTGTTGGGAACACAAAGTTTCTTTTCAGTTGCAAACTCCACTCCATACATATATATGGGGAGGTACTAGCTCCAACTCGGTTTTACAGTGAAAACTGCAGGAACTTCAAACCAGCACTAGGAAAGAGACTGAGAAACCAGAGTAAAAGTTGCTCCTGCAAACCGTTCTTTTTCTGCTAGATGAACGAACGTCTCTCCACATGCTCAGTTCTGAGAGATAAGTGTGTGTGAAAGCCGTCCTTCACCTAGCTTGTTGGGAAGACAAAGTTTCTTTTCACTTGCAAACTCCAATCCATACATATATATAGGGAGGTACTAGCTCCAACTCGGTTTTACAGTGCAACCTGCAGGAACTTCAAACCGGCACTAGGAAACAGACTGAGAAACCAGAGTAAAAGTTTCTCCTGCAACCCGTTCCCTTTGTGCTAGATGAACGAACGTATCTCCACATGCTCAGTTCTGAGAGATAAGTGTGTGTGAAGCCGTCCTTCAGCTAGCTTGTTGGGAACACAAAGTTTCTTTTCACTAGCAAACTCCACTCCATACATATATATGGGGAGGTACTAGATCCAAATCGGTTTTACAGTGCAAACTGCAGGAACTTCAAACCGGCACTAGGAAACCGACTGAGAAACCAGAGTAAAATTTTCTCCTGCAACCCGTTCCCTTTGTGCTAGATGAACGAACGTTTCTCCACATGCTCAGTTCTGAGAGATATGTGTGGGTGAAAGCCGTCCTTCACCTAGCTTGTTGGGAACACAAAGTTTCTTTTCACTTGCAAACACCACTCCATACATATATATGGGGAGGTACTAGCTCCAACTCCGTTTTACAGTGCAAACTGCAGGAACTTCAAACCGGCACTAGGAAACAGATTGAGAAACCAGAGTAAAAGTTTCCCCTGTAACCCGTTCCCTTTTTTGCTAGATGAACGAACGTCTCTCCACATGCTCAGTTCTGAGAGATAAGTGTGTGTGAAAGCCGTCCTTCACCTAGCTTGTTGGGAACACAAAGTTTCTTTTCACTTGCAAACTCCACTCCATATATATATATGGGGAGGTACTATCTCCAACTCGGTGTTTACAGTGCAAAATGCAGGAAGTTCAAACCGGCACTAGGAAACAGACTGAGAAACAAGAGTAAAAGTTTCTCCTTCAACCCGTTCCTTTTGTGCTAGATGAACGAACGTCTCTCCACATGCTCAGTTCTGAGAGATAATTGTGTGTGAAGGCCGTCCTTCACCTAGCTTGTTGGGAACACAAAGTTTCTTTTCACTTGCAAACTCCAATCCATACATATATATGGGGGGGTACTAGCTCCAACTCGGTTTTACAGTGCAAACTGCAGGAATTTCAAACCGGCACTAGGAAACAGACTGAGAAACCAGAGTAAATGTTTCTCCTTCAACCCGTTCCCTTTGTGCTAGATGAACGAACGTCTCTCCACATGCTCAGTTCTGAGAGATAAGTGTGGGTGAAAGAAGCCCTTCACCTAGCTTGTTAGGAACACAAAGTTTCTTTTCACTTGCAAACCCCACTCCATACATATATATGGGGAGGTACTAGCTCCAAAACGGTTTTACAGTGCAAACTGCAGGAACTTCAAACCGGCACTAGGAAACAGACTGAGAAACCAGAGTAAAAGTTTCTCCTGCAACCCGTTCCCTTTGTGCTAGATGAACGAACGTCTCTCCACATGCTCAGTTCTGAGAGATAAGTGTGTGTGAAAGCCGTCTTTCACCTAGCTTGATGGGAACACAAAGTTTCTTTTCACTTGTTAACTCCACTCCATACATATATATGGGGAGGTACTAGCTCCAAATCGGTTTTACAGTGCAAACTGCAGGAACTTCAAACCGGCACTAGGAAACAGACTGAGAAACCAGAGTAAAAGTTTCTCCTGCAACCCGTTCCCTTTGTGCTAGATGAACGAACGTCTCTCCACATGCTCAGTTCTGAGAGGTAAGTGTGGGTGGAAGCCAAACTTCACCTAGCTTGTTGGGAACACAAAGTTTCTTTTCATTTGCAAACTCCACTCCATACATATATATGGGGTGGTACTAGCTCCAACTCGGTTTTACAGTGCAAACTGCAGGAACTTCAAACCGGCACTAGGAAACAGACTGAGAAACCAGAGAAAAAGTTTCTCCTGCAACCCGTTCCCTTTGTGCTAGATGAACGAACGTCTCTCCACATGCTCAGTTCTGAGAGATATGTGTGGGTGAAAGCCGTCCTTCACCTAGCTTGTTGGGAACACAAAGTTTCTTTTCACTTGCAAACACCACTCCATACATATATATGGGGAGGTACTAGCTCCAACTCCGTTTTACAGTGCAAACTGCAGGAACTTCAAACCGGCACTAGGAAACACATTGAGAAACCAGAGTAAAAGTTTCCCCTGAAACCCGTTCCCTTTTTTGCTAGATGAACGAACGTCTCTCCACATGCTCAGTTCTGAGAGATAAGTGTGTGTGAAAGCCGTCCTTCACCTAGCTTGTTGGGAACACAAAGTTTCTTTTCACTTGCAAACTCCACTCCATACATATATATGGGGAGGTACTATCTCCAACTCGGTGTTTACAGTGCAAAATGCAGGAACTTCAAACCGGCACTAGGAAACAGACTGAGAAACCAGAGTAAAAGTTTCTCCTGCACCCGTTCCTTTTGTGCTAGATGAACGAACGTCTCTCCACATGCTCAGTTCTGAGAGATAATTGTATGTGAAGGCCGTCCTTCACCTAGCTTGTTGGGAACTCAAAGTTTCTTTTCACTTGCAAACTCCAATCCATACATATATATGGGGGGGTACTAGCTCCAACTCGGTTTTACAGTGCAAACTGCAGGAATTTCAAACCGGCACTAGGAAACAGGCTGAGAAACCAGAGTAAATGTTTCTCCTTCAACCCGTTCCCTTTGTGCTAGATGAACGAACGTCTCTCCACATGCTCAGTTCTGAGAGATAAGTGTGGGTGAAAGAAGTCCTTCACCTAGCTTGTTAGGAACACAAAGTTTCTTTTCAATTGCAAACTCCACTCCATACATATATATAGGGAGGTACTAGCTCCAAAACGGTTTTACAGTGCAAACTGCAGGAACTTCAAACCGGCACTAGGAAACAGACTGAGAAACCAGAGTAAAAGTTTCTCCTGCAACCCGTTCCCTTTGTGATAGATGAACGAACGTCTCTCCACATGCTCAGTTCTGAGAGATAAGTGTGTGTGAAAGCCGTCCTTCACCTAGCTTGTTGGGAACACAAAGTTTCTTTTCACTTATTAACTCCACTCCATACATATATATGGGGAGGTACTAGCTCCAAATCGGTTTTACAGTTCAAACTGCAGGAACTTCAAACCGGCACTAGGAAACAGACTGAGAAACCAGAGTAAAAGTTTCTCCTGCAACCCGTTCCCTTTGTGCTAGATGAACGAACGTCTCTCCACATGCTCAGTTCTGAGAGATATGTGTGGGTGAAAGCCGTCCTTCACCTAGCTTGTTGGGAACACAAAGTTTCTTTTCACTTGCAAACACCACTCCATACATATATATGGGGAGGTACTAGCTCCAACTCTGTTTTACAGTGCAAATTGCAGGAATTACAAACCGGCACTAGGAAACAGACTGAGAAACCAGAGTAAAAGTTTCACTTGCAACACGATCCCATTGTGCTAGATGAACGAACGTCTCTCCACATGCCCAGTTCTGAGAGATAAGTGTGTGTGAAAGCCGTCCTTCACCTAGCTTGTTGGGAACACAAAGTTTCTTTTCACTTGCAAATTCCACTCCATACATATATATGGGGAGATACTAGCTCCAACTCGGTTTTACAGTGTTAACTGCAGGAATTTCAAACCGGCATTAGGAAACAGACTGAAAACCAGAGTAAAAGTTTCTCCTGTAATCCGTTCCCTTTTTGCTAGATGAACGAACGTCTCTCCACATGCTCAGTTCTGAGAGATAAGTGTGGGTGAAAGCCGTCCTTCACCTAGCTTGTTGGGAACACAAAGTTTCTTTTCACTTGCAAACTGCACTCCATACATTTATATGGGGAGGTAATAGCTCCAACTCGTTTTTACAGTGCAAACTGCAGGAACATCAAACCGGCACTAGGAAACAGACTGAGAAACCAGATTAAAAGTTTCTCCTGCAACACGTTCCCTTTGTGCTAGATGAACTAACGTCTCTCCACATGCTCAGTTCTGAGAGATAAGTATATGTGAAAGCCGTCCTTCACATAGCTTGTTGGGAACACAAAGTTTCTTTTCAGTTGCAAACTCCACTCCATACATATATATGGGGAGGTACTAGCTCCAACTCGGTTTTACAGTGAAAACTGCAGGAACTTCAAACCAGCACTAGGAAAGAGACTGAGAAACCAGAGTAAAAGTTGCTCCTGCAAACCGTTCTTTTCTGCTAGATGAACGAACGTCTCTCCACATGCTCAGTTCTGAGAGATAAGTGTGTGTGAAAGCCGTCCTTCACCTAGCTTGTTGGGAAGACAAAGTTTCTTTTCACTTGCAAACTCCAATCCATACATATATATAGGGAGGTACTAGCTCCAACTCGGTTTTACAGTGCAAACTGCAGGAACTTCAAACCGGCACTAGGAAACAGACTGAGAAACCAGAGTAAAAGTTTCTCCTGCAACCCGTTCCCTTTGTGCTAGATGAACGAACGTATCTCCACATGCTCAGTTCTGAGAGATAAGTGTGTGTGATGCCGTCCTTCACCTAGCTTGTTGGGAACACAAAGTTTCTTTTCACTAGCAAACTCCACTCCATACATATATATGGGGAGGTACTAGATCCAAATCGGTTTTACAGTGCAAACTGCA
This sequence comes from Camelus dromedarius, assembly GCF_036321535.1. Classification (NCBI taxonomy): domain Eukaryota; kingdom Metazoa; phylum Chordata; class Mammalia; order Artiodactyla; family Camelidae; genus Camelus; species Camelus dromedarius. Next base: position 84,411,532 of record NC_087441.1, on the reverse strand, counting down.
GGAACTTCAAACCGGCACTAGGAAACCGACTGAGAAACCAGAGTAAAATTTTCTCCTGCAACCCGTTCCCTTTGTGCTAGATGAACGAACGTTTCTCCACATGCTCAGTTCTGAGAGATAAGTGTGGGTGAAAGCCGTCCTTCACCTAGCTTGTTGGGAACACAAAGTTTCTTTTCACTTGCAAACTCCACTCCATACATATATATGGGGAGGTACTAGCTCCAACTCTGTTTTACAGTGCAAACTGCAGGAACTTCAAACCGGCACTAGGAAACAGACTGAGAAACCAGAGTAAAAGTTTCTCCTGCAACCCGTTCCCTTTGTGCTAGATGAACGAACGTCTCTCCACATGCTCAGTTCTGAGAGAAAAGTGTGTGTGAAAGCCGTCCTTCACCTAGCTTGTTGGGAACACAAAGTTTCTTTTCACTTGCAAACTCCACTCCATACATATATATGGGGAGGTACTAGCTCCAACTCTGTTTTACAGTGCAAACTGCAGGAACTTCAAACAGGCACTAGGAAACAGACTGAGAAACCAGAGTAAAAGTTTCTCCTGCAACCCGTTCCCTTTGTGCTAGATGAACGAACGTCTCTCAACATGCTCAGTTCTGAGAGATAACTGTGTGTGAAAGCCGTCCTTCACCTAGCTTGTTGGGAACACAAAGTTTCTTTTCACTTGCAAACTCCACTCCATACATATTTATGGGGAGGTACTAGCTCCAACTCGTGTTTACAGTGAAAACTGCAGGAACTTCAAACCGGCAGTAGGAAACAGACTGAGAAACCAGAGTAAAAGTTTCTCCAGCAACCCGTTCCCTTTGTGCTAGATGAACGAACGTCTCTCCACATGCTCAGTTCTGAGAGATAAGTGTGTGTGATAGCCGTCCTTCACCTAGCTTTTTGGGAACACAAAGTTTCTTTTCAGTTGTAAAATCCACTCCATACATATATATGGGGAGGTACTATCTCCAACTCGGTTTTATAGTAAAAACTGCAGAAACTTCAAACCGGCACTTAGAAACAGACTGAGAAACCAGAGTAAAAGTTGCTCCTGCATCCCGTTCCCTTTTTGCTAGATGAACGAACGTCTCTCCACATGCTCAGTTCTGAGAGATAAGTGTGTGTGAAAGCCGTCCTTCACCTAGCTTGTTGGGAACACAAAGTTTCTTTTCACTTGCAAACTCCACTCCATACATATATATGGGGAGGTACTATCTCCAACTCGTAGTTTACAGTGCAAAATGCAGGAACTTCAAACCGGCACTAGGAAACAGACTGAGAAACCAGAGTAAAAGTTTCTCCTTCAACCCGTTCCCTTTGTGCTAGATGAACGAACGTCTCTCCACATGCTCAGTTCTGAGAGATAATTGTGTGTGAAGGCCGTCCTTCACCTAGCTTGTTGGGAACACAAAGTTTCTTTTCACTTGCAAACTCCAATCCATACATATATATGGGGGGGTACTAGCTCCAACTCGGTTTTACAGTGCAAACTGCAGGAATTTCAAACCGGCACTAGGAAACAGACTGAGAAACCAGAGTAAATGTTTCTCCTTCAACCCGTTCCCTTTGTGCTAGATGAACGAACGTCTCTCCACATGCTCAGTTCTGAGAGATAAGTGTGGGTGAAAGAAGTCCTTCACCTAGCTTGTTAGGAACACAAAGTTTCTTTTCACTTGCAAACTCCACTCAATACATATATATGGGGAGGTACTAGCTCCAAAACGGTTTTACAGTGCAAACTGCAGGAACTTCAAACCGGCACTAGGAAACAGACTGAGAAACCAGAGTAAAAGTTTCTCCTGCAACCCGTTCCCTTTGTGCTACATGAACGAACGTCTCTCCACATGCTCAGTTCTGAGAGGTAAGTGTGGGTGAAAGCCGAACTTCACCTAGCTTGTTGGGAACACAAAGTTTCTTTTCACTTGCAAACACCACTCCATACATATATATGGGGATGTACTAGCTCCAACTCCGCTTTACAGTGCAAACTGCAGGAACTTCAAACCGGCACTAGGAAACACATTGAGAAACCAGAGTAAAAGTTTCCCCTGAAACCCGTTCCCTTTTTTGCTAGATGAACGAACGTCTCTCCACATGCTCAGTTCTGAGAGATAAGTGTGTGTGAAAGCCGTCCTTCACCTAGCTTGTTGGGAACACAAAGTTTCTTTTCACTTGCAAACTCCACTCCATACATATATATGGGGAGGTACTATCTCCAACTCGGTGTTTACAGTGCAAAATGCAGGAACTTCAAACCGGCACTAGGAAACAGACTGAGAAACCAGAGTAAAAGTTTCTCCTGCACCCGTTCCTTTTGTGCTAGATGAACGAACGTCTCTCCACATGCTCAGTTCTGAGAGATAAGTGTGTGTGAAAGCCGTCCTTCACCTAGCTTGTTGGGAACACAAAGTTTCTTTTCACTTGCAAACTCCACTCCATACATATATATGGGGAGGTACTATCTCCAACTCGGTGTTTACAGTGCAAAATGCAGGAACTTCAAACCGGCACTAGGAAACAGACTGAGAAACCAGAGTAAAAGTTTCTCCTGCACCCGTTCTTTTTGTGCTAGATGAACGAACGTCTCTCCACATGCTCAGTTCTGAGAGATAATTGTGTGTGAAGGCCGTCCTTCACCTAGCTTGTTGGGAACTCAAAGTTTCTTTTCACTTGCAAACTCCAATCCATACATATATATGGGGGGGTACTAGCTCCAACTCGGTTTTACAGTGCAAACTGCAGGAATTTCAAACCGGCACTAGGAAACAGGCTGAGAAACCAGAGTAAATGTTTCTCCTTCAACCCGTTCCCTTTGTGCTAGATGAACGAACGTCTCTCCACATGCTCAGTTCTGAGAGATAAGTGTGGGTGAAAGAAGTCCTTCACCTAGCTTGTTAGGAACACAAAGTTTCTTTTCACTTGCAAACTCCACTCCATACATATATATGGGGAGGTACTAGCTCCAAAACGGTTTTACAGTGCAAACTGCAGGAACTTCAAACCGGCACTAGGAAACAGACTGAGAAACCAGAGTAAAAGTTTCTCCTGCAAGCCGTTCCCTTTGTGCTAGATGAACGAACGTCTCTCCACATGCTCAGTTCTGAGAGATAAGTGTGTGTGAAAGCCGTCCTTCACCTAGCTTGTTGGGAACACAAAGTTTCTTTTCACTTGTTAACTCCACTCCATACATATATATGGGGAGGTACTAGCTCCAAATCGGTTTTACAGTGCAAACTGCAGGAACTTCAAACCGGCACTAGGAAACAGACTGAGAAACCAGAGTAAAAGTTTCTCCTGCAACCCGTTCCCTTTGTGCTAGATGAACGAACGTCTCTCCACATGCTCAGTTCTGAGAGGTAAGTGTGGGTGAAAGCCGAACTTCACCTAGCTTGTTGGGAACACAAAGTTTCTTTTCATTTGCAAACTCCACTCCATACATATATATGGGGTGGTACTAGCTCCAACTCGGTTTTACAGTGCAAACTGCAGGAACTTCAAACCGGCACTAGGAAACAGACTGAGAAACCAGAGAAAAAGTTTCTCCTGCAACCCGTTCCCTTTGTGCTAGATGAACGAACGTCTCTCCACATGCTCAGTTCTGAGAGATATGTGTGGGTGAAAGCCGTCCTTCACATAGCTTGTTGGGAACACAAAGTTTCTTTTCACTTGCAAACACCACTCCATACATATATATGGGGAGGTACTAGCTCCAACTCTGTTTTACAGTGCAAACTGCAGGAACTTCAAACCGGCACTAGGAAACAGACTGAAAAACCAGAGTAAAAGTTTCTCCTGCAACCCGTTCCCTTTGTGCTAGATGAACGAAAGTCTCTCCACATGCTCAGTTCTGAGAGATAAGTGTGGGTGAAAGCCGTCCTTCACCTAGCTTGTTGGGAACACAAAGTTCCTTTTCACTTGCAATCTCCACTCCATACATATATATGGGGAGGTACTAGCTCCAACTCGGTTTTACAGTGCAAATTGCAGAAATTACAAACCGGCACTGGGAAACAGACTGAGAAACCAGAGTAAAAGTTTCACTTGCAACACGATCCCATTGTGCTAGATGAACGAACGTCTCTCCACATGCCCAGTTCTGAGAGATAAGTGTGTGTGAAAGCCGTTCTTCACCTAGCTTGTTGGGAACACAAAGTTTCTTTTCACTTGCAAATCCCACTCCATACATATATATGGGGAGATACTAGCTCCAACTCGGTTTTACAGTGCTAACTGCAGGAATTTCAAACCGGCATTAGGAAACAGACTGAAAACCAGAGTAAAAGTTTCTCCTGTAATCCGTTCCCTTTTTGCTAGATGAACGAACGTCTCTCCACATGCTCAGTTCTGAGAGATAAGTGTGGGTGAAAGCCGTCCTTCACCTAGCTTGTTGGGAACACAAAGTTTCTTTTCACTTGCAAACTGCACTCCATACATTTATATGGGGAGGTAATAGCTCCAACTCGTTTTTACAGTGCAAACTGCAGGAACATCAAACCGGCACTAGGAAACAGACTGAGAAACCAGATTAAAGGTTTCTCCTGCAACACGTTCCCTTTGTGCTAGATGAACTAACGTCTCTCCACATGCTCAGTTCTGAGAGATAAGTATATGTGAAAGCCGTCCTTCACATAGATTGTTGGGAACACAAAGTTTCTTTTCAGTTGCAAACTCCACTCCATACATATATATGGGGAGGTACTAGCTCCAACTCGGTTTTAGAGTGAAAACTGCAGGAACTTCAAACCAGCACTAGGAAAGAGACTGAGAAACCAGAGTAAAAGTTGCTCCTGCAAACCGTTCTTTTTCTGCTAGATGAACGAACGTCTCTCCACATGCTCAGTTCTGAGAGATAAGTGTGTGTGAAAGCCGTCCTTCACCTAGCTTGTTGGGAAGACAAAGTTTCTTTTCACTTGCAAACTCCAATCCATACATATATATAGGGAGGTACTAGCTCCAACTCGGTTTTACAGTGCAAACTGCAGGAACTTCAAACCGGCACTAGGAAACAGACTGAGAACCAGAGTAAAAGTTTCTCCTGCAACCCGTTCCCTTTGTGCTAGATGAACGAACTTATCTCCACATGCTCAGTTCTGAGAGATAAGTGTGTGTGAAGCCGTCCTTCACCTAGCTTGTTGGGAACACAAAGTTTCTTTTCACTAGCAAACTCCACTCCATACATATATATGGGGAGGTACTAGATCCAAATCGGTTTTACAGTGCAAACTTCAGGAACTTCAAACCGGCACTAGGAAACCGACTGAGAAACCAGAGTAAAATTTTCTCCTGCAACCCGTTCCCTTTGTGCTAGATGAACGAACGTTTCTCCACATGCTCAGTTCTGAGAGATAAGTGTGGGTGAAAGCCGTCCTTCACCTAGCTTGTTGGGAACACAAAGTTTCTTTTCACTTGCAAACTCCACTCCATACATATATATGGGGAGGTACTAGCTCCAACTCTGTTTTACAGTGCAAACTGCAGGAACTTCAAACCGGCACTAGGAAACAGACTGAGAAACCAGAGTAAAAGTTTCTCCTGCAACCCGTTCCCTTTGTGCTAGATGAACGAACGTCTCTCCACATGCTCAGTTCTGAGAGATAAGTGTGTGTGAAAGCCGTCCTTCACCTAGCTTGTTGGGAACACAAAGTTTCTTTTCACTTGCAAACTCCAATCCATACATATATATAGGGAGGTACTACCTCCAACTCGGTTTTACAGTGCAAACTGCAGGAACTTCAAACCGGCACTAGGCAACAGACTGAGAGACCAGAGTAAAAGTTTCTCCTGCAACCCGTTCCCTTTGTGCTAGATGAACGAACGTCTCTCCACATGCCCAGTTCTGAGAGATAAGTGTGTGTGAAAGCCGTTCTTCACCTAGCTTGTTGGGAACACAAAGTTTCTTTTCACTTGCAAATCCCACTCCATACATATATATGGGGAGATACTAGCTCCAACTCGGTTTTACAGTGCTAACTGCAGGAATTTCAAACCGGCATTAGGAAACAGACTGAAAACCAGAGTAAAAGTTTCTCCTGTAATCCGTTCCCTTTTTGCTAGATGAACGAACGTCTCTCCACATGCTCAGTTCTGAGAGATAAGTGTGGGTGAAAGCCGTCCTTCACCTAGCTTGTTGGGAACACAAAGTTTCTTTTCACTTGCAAACTGCACTCCATACATTTATATGGGGAGGTAATAGCTCCAACTCGTTTTTACAGTGCAAACTGCAGGAACATCAAACCGGCACTAGGAAACAGACTGAGAAACCAGATTAAAGGTTTCTCCTGCAACACGTTCCCTTTGTGCTAGATGAACTAACGTCTCTCCACATGCTCAGTTCTGAGAGATAAGTATATGTGAAAGCCGTCCTTCACATAGCTTGTTGGGAACACAAAGTTTCTTTTCAGTTGCAAACTCCACTCCATACATATATATGGGGAGGTACTAGCTCCAACTCGGTTTTAGAGTGAAAACTGCAGGAACTTCAAACCAGCACTAGGAAAGAGACTGAGAAACCAGAGTAAAAGTTGCTCCTGCAAACCGTTCTTTTTCTGCTAGATGAACGAACGTCTCTCCACATGCTCAGTTCTGAGAGATAAGTGTGTGTGAAAGCCGTCCTTCACCTAGCTTGTTGGGAAGACAAAGTTTCTTTACACTTGCAAACTCCAATCCATACATATATATAGGGAGGTACTAGCTCCAACTCGGTTTTACAGTGCAAACTGCAGGAACTTCAAACCGGCACTAGGAAACAGACTGAGAAACCAGAGTAAAAGTTTCTCCTGCAACCCGTTCCCTTTGTGCTAGATGAACGAACTTATCTCCACATGCTCAGTTCTGAGAGATAAGTGTGTGTGAAGCCGTCCTTCACCTAGCTTGTTGGGAACACAAAGTTTCTTTTCACTAGCAAACTCCACTCCATACATATATATGGGGAGGTACTAGATCCAAATCGGTTTTACAGTGCAAACTTCAGGAACTTCAAACCGGCACTAGGAAACCGACTGAGAAACCAGAGTAAAATTTTCTCCTGCAACCCGTTCCCTTTGTGCTAGATGAACGAACGTTTCTCCACATGCTCAGTTCTGAAAGATAAGTGTGGGTGAAAGCCGTCCTTCACCTAGCTTGTTGGGAACACAAAGTTTCTTTTCACTTGCAAACTCCACTCCATACATATATATGGGGAGGTACTAGCTCCAACTCTGTTTTACAGTGCAAACTGCAGGAACTTCAAACCGGCACTAGGAAACAGACTGAGAAACCAGAGTAAAAGTTTCTCCTGCAACCCGTTCCCTTTGTGCTAGATGAACGAACGTCTCTCCACATGCTCAGTTCTGAGAGATAAGTGTGTGTGAAAGCCGTCCTTCACCTAGCTTGTTGGGAACACAAAGTTTCTTTTCACTTGCAAACTCCAATCCATACATATATATAGGGAGGTACTACCTCCAACTCGGTTTTACAGTGCAAACTGCAGGAACTTCAAACCGGCACTAGGCAACAGACTGAGAGACCAGAGTAAAAGTTTCTCCTGCAACCCGTTCCCTTTGTGCTAGATGAACGAACGTATCTCCACATGCTCAGTTCTGAGAGATAAGTGTGTGTGAAAGCCGTCCTTCACCTAGCTTGTTGGGAACACAAAGTTTCTTTTCACTAGCAAACCCCACTCCATACATATATATGGGGAGGTACTAGATCCAACTCGGTTTTACAGTGCAAACTGCAGGAACTTCAAACCGGCACTAGGAAACCGACTGAGAAACCAGAGTAAAAGTTTCTCCTGCAACCCGTTCCCTTTTTTCTAAATGAAGGAACGTCTCTCCACATGCTCAGTTCTGAGAGATAAGTGTGTGTGAAAGCCGTCCTTCACCTAGCTTGTTGGGAACACAAAGTTTCTTTTCACTTGCAAACTCCACTCCGTACATATATATGGGGAGGTACTAGCTCCAACTCGATTTTACAGTGCAAACTGCAGGAACTTCAAACCGGCACTAGGAAACAGACTGAGAAACCAGAGTAAAATTTTCTCCTGCAACCCGTTCCTTTGTGCTAGATGAACGAACGTCTCTCCACATGCTCAGTTCTGAGAGATAAGTGTGTGTGAAAGCCGTCCTTCACCTAGATTTTTGGGAACACAAAGTTTCTTTTCAGTTGCAAAATCCACTCCATACAAATATATGGGGAGGTACTAGCTCCAACTCCGTTTTACAGTGCAAACTGCAGGAACTTCAAACCGGCACTAGGAAACAGATTGAGAAACCAGAGTAAAAGTTTCCCCTGAAACCCGTTCCCTTTTTTGCTAGATGAACGTACGTCTCTCCATATGCTCAGTTCTGAGAGATAAGTGTGTGTGAAAGCCGTCCTTCACCTAGCTTGTTGGGAACACAAAGTTTCTTTTCACTTGCAAACTCCACTCCATACATATATATGGGGAGGTACTATCTCCAACTCGGTGTTTACAGTGCAAAATGCAGGAACTTCAAACCGGCACTAGGAAACAGACTGAGAAACCAGAGTAAAAGTTTCTCCTGCACCCGTTCCTTTTGTGCTAGATGAACGAACGTCTCTCCACATGCTCAGTTCTGAGAGATAATTGTGTGTGAAGGCCGTCCTTCACCTAGCTTGTTGGGAACTCAAAGTTTCTTTTCACTTGCAAACTCCAATCCATACATATATATGGGGGGGTACTAGCTCCAACACGGTTTTACAGTGCAAACTGCAGGAATTTCAAACCGGCACTAGGAAACAGGCTGAGAAACCAGAGTAAATGTTTCTCCTTCAACCCGTTCCCTTTGTGCTAGATGAACGAACGTCTCTCCACATGCTCAGTTCTGAGAGATAAGTGTGGGTGAAAGAAGTCCTTCACCTAGCTTGTTAGGAACACAAAGTTTCTTTTCACTTGCAAACTCCACTCCATACATATATATGGGGAGGTACTAGCTCCAAAACGGTTTTACAGTGCAAACTGCAGGAACTTCAAACCGGCACTAGGAAACAGACTGAGAAACCAGAGTAAAAGTTTCTCCTGCAAGCCGTTCCCTTTGTGCTAGATGAACGAACGTCTCTCCACATGCTCAGTTCTGAGAGATAAGTGTGTGTGAAAGCCGTCCTTCACCTAGCTTGTTGGGAACACAAAGTTTCTTTTCACTTGTTAACTCCACTCCATACATATATATGGGGAGGTACTAGCTCCAAATCGGTTTTACAGTGCAAACTGCAGGAACTTCAAACCGGCACTAGGAAACAGACTGAGAAACCAGAGTAAAAGTTTCTCCTGCAACCCGTTCCCTTTGTGCTAGATGAACGAACGTCTCTCCACATGCTCAGTTCTGAGAGGTAAGTGTGGGTGAAAGCCGAACTTCACCTAGCTTGTTGGGAACACAAAGTTTCTTTTCATTTGCAAACTCCACTCCATACATATATATGGGGTGGTACTAGCTCCAACTCGGTTTTACAGTGCAAACTGCAGGAACTTCAAACCGGCACTAGGAAACAGACTGAGAAACCAGAGAAAAAGTTTCTCCTGCAACCCGTTCCCTTTGTGCTAGATGAACGAACGTCTCTCCACATGCTCAGTTCTGAGAGATATGTGTGGGTGAAAGCCGTCCTTCACCTAGCTTGTTGGGAACACAAAGTTTCTTTTCACTTGCAAACACCACTCCATACATAAATATGGGGAGGTACTAGCTCCAACTCTGTTTTACAGTGCAAACTGCAGGAACTTCAAACCGGCACTAGGAAACAGACTGAAAAACCAGAGTAAAAGTTTCTCCTGCAACCCGTTCCCTTTGTGCTAGATGAACGAAAGTCTCTCCACATGCTCAGTTCTGAGAGATAAGTGTGGGTGAAAGCCGTACTTCACCTAGCTTGTTGGGAACACAAAGTTCCTTTTCACTTGCAATCTCCACTCCATACATATATATGGGGAGGTACTAGCTCCAACTCGGTTTTACAGTGCAAATTGCAGAAATTACAAACCGGCACTGGGAAACAGACTGAGAAACCAGAGTAAAAGTTTCACTTGCAACACGATCCCATTGTGCTAGATGAACGAACGTCTCTCCACATGCCCAGTTCTGAGAGATAAGTGTGTGTGAAAGCCGTTCTTCACCTAGCTTGTTGGGAACACAAAGTTTCTTTTCACTTGCAAATCCCACTCCATACATATATATGGGGAGATACTAGCTCCAACTCGGTTTTACAGTGCTAACTGCAGGAATTTCAAACCGGCATTAGGAAACAGACTGAAAACCAGAGTAAAAGTTTCTCCTGTAATCCGTTCCCTATTTGCTAGATGAACGAACGTCTCTCCACATGCTCAGTTCTGAGAGATAAGTGTGGGTGAAAGCCGTCCTTCACCTAGCTTGTTGGGAACACAAAGTTTCTTTTCACTTGCAAACTGCACTCCATACATTTATATGGGGAGGTAATAGCTCCAACTCGTTTTTACAGTGCAAACTGCAGGAACATCAAACCGGCACTAGGAAACAGACTGAGAAACCAGATTAAAGGTTTCTCCTGCAACACGTTCCCTTTGTGCTAGATGAACTAACGTCTCTCCACATGCTCAGTTCTGAGAGATAAGTATATGTGAAAGCCGTCCTTCACATAGCTTGTTGGGAACACAAAGTTTCTTTTCAGTTGCAAACTCCACTCCATACATATATATGGGGAGGTACTAGCTCCAACTCGGTTTTAGAGTGAAAACTGCAGGAACTTCAAACCAGCACTAGGAAAGAGACTGAGAAACCAGAGTAAAATTGCTCCTGCAAACCGTTCTTTTTCTGCTAGATGAACGAACGTCTCTCCACATGCTCAGTTCTGAGAGATAAGTGTGTGTGAAAGCCGTCCTTCACCTAGCTTGTTGGGAAGACAAAGTTTCTTTTCACTTGCAAACACCAATCCATACATATATATAGGGAGGTACTAGCTCCAACTCGGTTTTACAGTGCAAACTGCAGGAACTTCAAACCGGCACTAGGAAACAGACTGAGAAACCAGAGTAAAAGTTTCTCCTGCAACCCGTTCCCTTTGTGCTAGATGAACGAACTTATCTCCACATGCTCAGTTCTGAGAGATAAGTGTGTGTGAAGCCGTCCTTCACCTAGCTTGTTGGGAACACAAAGTTTCTTTTCACTAGCAAACTCCACTCCATACATATATATGGGGAGGTACTAGATCCAAATCGGTTTTACAGTGCAAACTGCAGGAACTTCAAACCGGCACTAGGAAACCGACTGAGAAACCAGAGTAAAATTTTCTCCTGCAACCCGTTCCCTTTGTGCTAGATGAACGAACGTTTCTCCACATGCTCAGTTCTGAGAGATAAGTGTGGGTGAAAGCCGTCCTTCACCTAGCTGGTTGGGAACACAAAGTTTCTTTTCACTTGCAAACTCCACTCCATACATATATATGGGGAGGTACTAGCTCCAACTCTGTTTTACAGTGCAAACTGCAGGAACTTCAAACCGGCACTAGGAAACAGACTGAGAAACCAGAGTAAAAGTTTCTCCTGCAACCCGTTCCCTTTGTGCTAGATGAACGAACGTCTCTCCACATGCTCAGTTCTGAGAGATAAGTGTGTGTGAAAGCCGTCCTTCACCTAGCTTGTTGGGAACACAAAGTTTCTTTTCACTTGTTAACTCCACTCCATACATATATATGGGGAGGTACTAGCTCCAAATCGGTTTTACAGTGCAAACTGCAGGAACTTCAAACCGGCACTAGGAAACAGACTGAGAAACCAGAGTAAAAGTTTCTCCTGCAACCCGTTCCCTTTGTGCTAGATGAACGAACGTCTCTCCACATGCTCAGTTCTGAGAGGTAAGTGTGGGTGAAAGCCGAACTTCACCTAGCTTGTTGGGAACACAAAGTTTCTTTTCATTTGCAAACTCCACTCCATACATATATATGGGGTGGTACTAGCTCCAACTCGGTTTTACAGTGCAAACTGCAGGAACTTCAAACCGGCACTAGGAAACAGACTGAGAAACCAGAGAAAAAGTTTCTCCTGCAACCCGTTCCCTTTGTGCTAGATGAACGAACGTCTCTCCACATGCTCAGTTCTGAGAGATATGTGTGGGTGAAAGCCGTCCTTCACCTAGCTTGTTGGGAACACAAAGTTTCTTTTCACTTGCAAACACCACTCCATACATAAATATGGGGAGGTACTAGCTCCAACTCTTTTTTACAGTGCAAACTGCAGGAACTTCAAACCGGCACTAGGAAACAGACTGAAAAACCAGACTAAAAGTTTCTCCTGCAACCCGTTCCATTTGTGCTAGATGAACGAAAGTCTCTCCACATGCTCAGTTCTGAGAGATAAGTGTGGGTGAAAGCCGTACTTCACCTAGCTTGTTGGGAACACAAAGTTCCTTTTCACTTGCAATCTCCACTCCATACATATATATGGGGAGGTACTAGCTCCAACTCGGTTTTACAGTGCAAATTGCAGAAATTACAAACCGGCACTGGGAAACAGACTGAGAAACCAGAGTAAAAGTTTCACTTGCAACACGATCCCATTGTGCTAGATGAACGAACGTCTCTCCACATGCCCAGTTCTGAGAGATAAGTGTGTGTGAAAGCCGTTCTTCACCTAGCTTGTTGGGAACACAAAGTTTCTTTTCACTTGCAAATCCCACTCCATACATATATATGGGGAGATACTAGCTCCAACTCGGTTTTACAGTGCTAACTGCAGGAATTTCAAACCGGCATTAGGAAACAGACTGAAAACCAGAGTAAAAGTTTCTCCTGTAATCCGTTCCCTATTTGCTAGATGAACGAACGTCTCTCCACATGCTCAGTTCTGAGAGATAAGTGTGGGTGAAAGCCGTCCTTCACCTAGCTTGTTGGGAACACAAAGTTTCTTTTCACTTGCAAACTGCACTCCATACATTTATATGGGGAGGTAATAGCTCCAACTCGTTTTTACAGTGCAAACTGCAGGAACATCAAACCGGCACTAGGAAACAGACTGAGAAACCAGATTAAAGGTTTCTCCTGCAACACGTTCCCTTTGTGCTAGATGAACTAACGTCTCTCCACATGCTCAGTTCTGAGAGATAAGTATATGTGAAAGCCGTCCTTCACATAGCTTGTTGGGAACACAAAGTTTCTTTTCAGTTGCAAACTCCACTCCATACATATATATGGGGAGGTACTAGCTCCAACTCGGTTTTAGAGTGAAAACTGCAGGAACTTCAAACCAGCACTAGGAAAGAGACTGAGAAACCAGAGTAAAATTGCTCCTGCAAACCGTTCTTTTTCTGCTAGATGAACGAACGTCTCTCCACATGCTCAGTTCTGAGAGATAAGTGTGTGTGAAAGCCGTCCTTCACCTAGCTTGTTGGGAAGACAAAGTTTCTTTTCACTTGCAAACTCCAATCCATACATATATATAGGGAGGTACTAGCTCCAACTCGGTTTTACAGTGCAAACTGCAGGAACTTCAAACCGGCACTAGGAAACCGACTGAGAAACCAGAGTAAAAGTTTCTCCTGCAACCCGTTCCCTTTGTGCTAGATGAACGAACGTCTCTCCACATGCTCAGTTCTGAGAGATAAGTGTGTGTGAAGCCGTCCTTCACCTAGCTTGTTGGGAACACAAAGTTTCTTTTCACTAGCAAACTCCACTCCATACATATATATGGGGAGGTACTAGCTCCAAATCGGTTTTACAGTGCAAACTGCAGGAACTTCAAACCGGCACTAGGAAACCGACTGAGAAACCAGAGTAAAAGTTTCTCCTGCAACCCGTTCCCTTTGTGCTAGATGAACGAACGTCTCTCCACATGCTCAGTTCTGAGAGATAAGTGTGTGTGAAAGCCGTCCTTCACCTAGCTTGTTGGGAACACAAAGTTTCTTTTCACTTGCAAACTCCAATCCATACATATATATAGGGAGGTACTACCTCCAACTCGGTTTTACAGTGCAAACTGCAGGAACTTCAAACCGGCACTAGGCAACAGACTGAGAGACCAGAGTAAAAGTTTCTCCTGCAACCCGTTCCCTTTGTGCTAGATGAACGAACGTATCTCCACATGCTCAGTTCTGAGAGATAAGTGTGTGTGAAAGCCGTCCTTCACCTAGCTTGTTGGGAACACAAAGTTTCTTTTCACTAGCAAACCCCACTCCATACATATATATGGGGAGGTACTAGATCCAACTCGGTTTTACAGTGCAAACTGCAGGAACTTCAAACCGGCACTAGGAAACCGACTGAGAAACCAGAGTAAAAGTTTCTCCTGCAACCCGTTCCCTTTTTTCTAAATGAAGGAACGTCTCTCCACATGCTCAGTTCTGAGAGATAAGTGTGTGTGAAAGCCGTCCTTCACCTAGCTTGTTGGGAACACAAAGTTTCTTTTCACTTGCAAACTCCACTCCGTACATATATATGGGGAGGTACTAGCTCCAACTCGATTTTACAGTGCAAACTGCAGGAACTTCAAACCGGCACTAGGAAACAGACAGAGAAACCAGAGTAAAATTTTCTCCTGCAACCCGTTCCTTTGTGCTAGATGAACGAACGTCTCTCCACATGCTCAGTTCTGAGAGATAAGTGTGTGTGAAAGCCGTCCTTCACCTAGATTTTTGGGAACACAAAGTTTCTTTTCAGTTGCAAAATCCACTCCATACAAATATATGGGGAGGTACTAGCTCCAACTCCGTTTTACAGTGCAAACTGCAGGAACTTCAAACCGGCACTAGGAAACAGATTGAGAAACCAGAGTAAAAGTTTCCCCTGAAACCCGTTCCCTTTTTTGCTAGATGAACGTACGTCTCTCCACATGCTCAGTTCTGAGAGATAAGTGTGTGTGAAAGCCGTCCTTCACCTAGCTTGTTGGGAACACAAAGTTTCTTTTCACTTGCAAACTCCACTCCATACATATATATGGGGAGGTACTATCTCCAACTCGGTGTTTACAGTGCAAAATGCAGGAACTTCAAACCGGCACTAGGAAACAGACTGAGAAACCAGAGTAAAAGTTTCTCCTGCACCCGTTCCTTTTGTGCTAGATGAACGAACGTCTCTCCACATGCTCAGTTCTGAGAGATAATTGTGTGTGAAGGCCGTCCTTCACCTAGCTTGTTGGGAACACAAAGTTTCTTTTCACTTGCAAACTCCAATCCATACATATATATGGGGGGGTACTAGCTCCAACTCGGTTTTACAGTGCAAACTGCAGAAATTTCAAACCGGCACAAGGAAACAGACTGAGAAACCAGAGTAAATGTTTCTCTTTCAACCCGTTCCCTTTGTGCTAGATGAACGAACGTCTCTCCACATGCTCAGTTCTGAGAGATAAGTGTGGGTGAAAGAAGACCTTCACCTAGCTTGTTAGGAACACAAAGCTTCTTTTCACTTGCAAACTCCACTCCATACATATATATGGGGAGGTACTAGCTCCAAAACGGTTTTACAGTGCAAACTGCAGGAACTTCAAACCGGCACTAGGAAACAGACTGAGAAACCAGAGTAAAAGCTTCTCCTGCAACCCGTTCCCTTTGTGCTAGATGAACGAACGTCTCTCCACATGCTCAGTTCTGAGAGATAAGTGTGAGTGAAAGCCGTCCTTCACCTAGCTTGTTGGGAACACAAAGTTTCTTTTCACTTGTTAACTCCACTCCATACATATATATGGGGAGGTACTAGCTCCAAATCGGTTTTACAGTGCAAACTGCAGGAACTTCAAACCGGCACTAGGAAACAGACTGAGAAACCAGAGTAAAAGTTTCTCCTGCAACCCGTTCCCTTTGTGCTAGATGAACGAACGTCTCTCCACATGCTCAGTTCTGAGAGGTAAGTGTGGGTGAAAGCCGAACTTCACCTAGCTTGTTGGGAACACAAAGTTTCTTTTCATTTGCAAACTCCACTCCATACATATATATGGGGTGGTACTAGCTCCAATTCCGTTTTACAGTGCAAACTGCAGGAACTTCAAACCGGCACTAGGAAACAGACTGAGAAACCAGAGAAAAAGTTTCTCCTGCAACCCGTTCCCTTTGTGCTAGATGAACGAACGTCTCTCCACATGCTCAGTTCTGAGAGATATGTGTGGGTGAAAGCCGTCCTTCACCTAGCTTGTTGGGAACACAAAGTTTCTTTTCACTTGCAAACACCACTCCATACATATATATGGGGAGGTACTAGCTCCAACTCTGTTTTACAGTGCAAACTGCAGGAACTTCAAACCGGCACTAGGAAACAGACTGAGAAACCAGAGTAAAAGTTTCTCCTGCAACACGTTCCCTTTGTGCTAGATGAACGAAAGTCTCTCCACATGCTCAGTTCTGAGAGATAAGTGTGTGTGAAAGCCGTCCTTCACCTAGCTTGTTGGGAACACAAAGTTTCTTTTCACTTTCAAACTCCAATCCATACATATATATAGGGAGGTACTAGCTCCAACTCGGTTTTACAGTGCAAACTGCAGGAACTTCAAACCGGCACTAGGAAACAGACTGAGAAACCAGAGTAAAAGTTTCTCCTGCAACCCGTTCCCTTTGTGCTAGATGAACGAACGTATCTCCACATGCTCAGTTCTGAGAGATAAGTGTGTGTGAAAGCCGTCTTTCACCTAGCTTGTTGGGAACACAAAGTTTCTTTTCACTTGCAAACTCCACTCCATACATATATATGGGGAGGTACTATCTCCAAATCGGTGTTTACAGTGCAAAATGCAGGAACTTAAAACCGGCACTAGGAAACAGACTGAGAAACCAGAGTAAAAGTTTCTCCTGCACCCGTTCCTTTAGTGCTAGATGAACGAACGTCTCTCCACATGCTCAGTTCTGAGAGATAATTGTGTGTGAAGGCCGTCCTTCACCTAGCTTGTTGGGAACACAAAGTTTCTTTTCACTTGCAAACTCCAATCCATACATATATATGGGGGGGTACTAGCTCCAACTCGGTTTTACAGTGCAAACTGCAGGAATTTCAAACCGGCACAAGGAAACAGACTGAGAAACCAGAGTAAATGTTTCTCCTTCAACCCGTTCCCTTTGTGCTAGATGAACGAACGTCTCTCCACATGCTCAGTTCTGAGAGATAAGTGTGGGTGAAAGAAGTCCTTCACCTAGCTTGTTAGGAACACAAAGTTTCTTTTCACTTGCAAACTCCACTCCATACATATATATGGGGAGGTACTAGCTCCAAAACGGTTTTACAGTGCAAACTGCAGGAACTTCAAACCGGCACTAGGAAACAGACTGAGAAACCAGAGTAAAAGCTTCTCCTGCAACCCGTTCCCTTTGTGCTAGATGAACGAACGTCTCTCCACATGCTCAGTTCTGAGAGATAAGTGTGTGTGAAAGCCGTCCTTCACCTAGCTTGTTGGGAACACAAAGTTTCTTTTCACTTGTTAACTCCACTCCATACATATATATGGGGAGGTACTAGCTCCAAATCGGTTTTACAGTGCAAACTGCAGGAACTTCAAACCGGCACTAGGAAACAGACTGAGAAACCAGAGTAAAAGTTTCTCCTGCAACCCGTTCCCTTTGTGCTAGATGAACGAACGTCTCTCCACATGCTCAGTTCTGAGAGGTAAGTGTGGGTGAAAGCCGAACTTCACCTAGCTTGTTGGGAACACAAAGTTTCTTTTCATTTGCAAACTCCACTCCATACATATATATGGGGTGGTACTAGCTCCAACTCCGTTTTACAGTGCAAACTGCAGGAACTTCAAACCGGCACTAGGAAACAGACTGAGAAACCAGAGAAAAAGTTTCTCCTGCAACCCGTTCCCTTTGTGCTAGATGAACGAACGTCTCTCCACATGCTCAGTTCTGAGAGATATGTGTGGGTGAAAGCCGTCCTTCACCTAGCTTGTTGGGAACACAAAGTTTCTTTTCACTTGCAAACACCACTCCATACATATATATGGGGATGTACTAGCTCCAACTCTGTTTTACAGTGCAAACTGCAGGAACTTCAAACCGGCACTAGGAAACAGACTGAGAAACCAGAGTAAAAGTTTCTCCTTCAACCCGTTCCCTTTGTGCTAGATGAACGAAAGTCTCTCCACATGCTCAGTTCTGAGAGATAAGTGTGTGTGAAAGCCGTCCTTCACCTAGCTTGTTGGGAACACAAAGTTTCTTTTCACTTGCAAACTCCAATCCATACATATATATAGGGAGGTACTAGCTCCAACTCGGTTTTACAGTGCAAACTGCAGGAACTTCAAACCGGCACTAGGAAACAGACTGAGAAACCAGAGTAAAAGTTTCTCCTGCAACCCGTTCCCTTTGTGCTAGATGAACGAACATATCTCCACATGCTCAGTTCTGAGAGATAAGTGTGTGTGAAAGCCGTCCTTCATCTAGCTTGTTGGGAACACAAAGTTTCTTTTCACTAGCAAACTCCACTCCATACATATATATGGGGAGGTACTAGATCCAACTCGGTTTTACAGTGCAAACTGCAGGAACTTCAAACCGGCAATAGGAAACCGACAGAGAAACCAGAGTAAAAGTTTCTCCTGCAACCCGTTCCCTTTGTGCTAGATGAACGAAAGTCTCTCCACATGCTCAGTTCTGAGAGATAAGTGTGGGTGAAAGCCATTCTTCAACTAGCTTGTTGGGAACACAAAGTTTCTTTTCACTTGCAAACTCCACTCCATACATATATATGGGGAGGTACTAGCTCCAAATCGGTTTTACAATGCAAACTGCAGGAACTTCAAACCGGCACTAGGAAACAGACTGAGAAACCAGAGTAAAAGTTTCTCCTGCAACCCGTTCTTTATACTAGATGAACGAACGTCTCTCAACATGCTCAGTTCTGAGAGATAACTGTGTGTGAAAGCCGTCCTTCACCTAGCTTGTTGGGAACACAAAGTTTCTTTTCACTTGCAAACTCCACTCCATACATATATATGGGGAGGTACTAGCTCCAGCTCTGATTTACAGTGCAAACTGCAGGAACTTCAAACCGGCACTAGGAAACAGACTGAGAAACCAGAGTTAATGTTTCTCCTGCAACCCGTTCCCTTTGTGCTAGATGAGCGAACGTCTCTCCACATGCTCAGTTCTGAGAGATAAGTGTGGGTGAAAGCCGTCCTTCACCTAGCTTGTTGGGAACACAAAGTTTCTTTTCACTTGCTAACTCCACTCCATACATATTTATGGGGAGGTACTAGCTCCAAATCGTGTTTACAGTGAAAACTGCAGGAACTTCAAAACGGCACTAGGAAACAGACTGAGAAACCAGAGTAAAAGTTTCTCCAGCAACCCGTTCCCTTTGTGCTAGATGAACGAACGTCTCTCCACATGCTCAGTTCTGAGAGATAAGTGTGTGTGAAAGCCGTCCTTCACCTAGCTTTTTGGGAACACAAAGTGACTTTTCAGTTGTAAAATCCACTCCATACATATATATGGGGAGGTACTAGCTCCAACTCGGTTTTACAGTGAAAACTGCAGGAACTTCAAACCGGCACTAGGAAACAGACTGAGATACCAGAGTAAAAGCTTCCCCTGCAACCCGTTCCCTTTTTGCTAGATGAACGAACGTCTCTCCACATGCTCAGTTCTGAGATATAAGTGTGTGTGAAAGCCGTCCTTCACCTAGCTTTTTGGGAACACAAAGTTTCTTTTCAGTTGCAAAATCCACTCCATACATATATATGGGGAGGTACTAGCTCCAACTCGGTTTTACAGTGCAAACTGCAGGAACTTCAAACCGGCACTAGGAAACAGACTGAGAAACCAGAGTAAAAGTTTCTCCTGCAACCCGTTCCCTTTTTGCTAGATGAACGAACGTCTCTCCACATGCTCATTTCTGAGAGATAAGTGTGTGTGAAAGCCGTCCTTCACCTAGCTTGTTGGGAACACAAAGTTTCTTTTCACTTTCAAACTGCACTCCATACATTTATAAGGGGAGGTAATAGCTCCAACTCGTTTTTACAGTGCAAACTGCAGGAAAATCAAACCGGCACTAGGAAACAGACTGAGAAACCAGAGTAAAAGTTTCTCCTGCAAACCGTTCCATTTGTGCTAGATGAGCGAACGTCTC
Organism: Camelus dromedarius; assembly: GCF_036321535.1. Lineage (NCBI taxonomy): Eukaryota > Metazoa > Chordata > Mammalia > Artiodactyla > Camelidae > Camelus > Camelus dromedarius. The sequence continues at coordinate 84,391,528 of NC_087441.1, read as the reverse complement.
TCCACATGCTCAGTTCTGAGAGATAAGTGTGGGTGAAAGCCGTCCTTCACCTAGCTTGTTGGGAACACAAAATTTCTTTTCACTTGCAAACTCCACATCATACATATATATGGGGAGGTACTAGCTCCAACTCGGTTTTACAGTGAAAACTGCAGGAACTTCTAACCGGCACTAGGAAACAGACTGAGAAACCAGATTAAAGGTTTCCCCTGCAACACGTTCCCTTTGTGCTAGATGAACTAACGTCTCTCCACATGCTCAGTTCTGAGAGATAAGTATGTGTGAAAGCCGTCCTTCACATAGCTTGTTGGGAACACAAAGTTTCTTTTCAGTTGCAAACTCCACTCCATACATATATATGGGGAGGTACTAGCTCCAACTCGGTTTTACAGTGAAAACTGCAGGAACTTCAAACCAGCACTAGGAAACAGACTGAGAAACCAGAGTAAAAGTTTCTCCTGCAAACCGTTCTTTTTGTGCTAGATGAACGAACGTCTCTCCACATGCTCAGTTCTGAGAGATAAGTGTGTGTGAAAGCCGTCCTTCACCTAGCTTGTTGGGAACACAAAGTTTCTTTTCACTTGCAAACTGCACTCCATACATTTATATGGGGAGTTACAAGCTCCAACTCGGTTTTACAGTGAAAACTGCAGGAACTTCAAACCGGCACTAGGAAACAGACTGAGAATCCAGAGTAAAAATTTCTCCTGCAACCCGTTCCCTTTGTTCTAGATGAACGAACGTCTCTCCACATGCTCAGTTCTGAGAGATAAGTGTGGGTGAAAGACGTCGTTCAACTAACTTGTTGGGAACACAAAGTTTCTTTTCAGTTGCAAACTCCACTCCATACATATATATGGGGATGTACTAGCTCCAACTCGGTTTTACAGTGAAAACTGCAGGAACTTCAAACCGGCACTAGGAAACAGACTGAGAAACCAGAGTAAAAGTTTCTCCTGCAACCCGTTCCCTTTGTGCTAGATGAACGAACGTCTCTCCACATGCTCAGTTCTGAGAGATATGTGTGGGTGAAAGACGTCCTTCAACTAACTTGTTGGGAACACAAAGTTTCTTTTCAGTTGCAAACTCCACTCCATACATATATATGGGGATGTACTAGCTCCAACTCGGTTTTACAGTGAAAACTGCAGGAACTTCAAACCGGCACTAGGAAACAGACTGAGAAACCAGAGTAAAAGTTTCTCCTGCAACCCGTTCCATTTGTGCTAGATGAACGAACGTCTCTCCACATGCTCTGTTCTGAGAGATAACTGTGTGTGAAAGCCGTCCTTCACCTAGCTTGTTGGGAACACAAAGTTTCTTTTCACTTGCAAACTCCACTCCATACATATATATGGGGAGGTACTAGCTCCAGCTCTGATTTACAGTGCAAACTGCAGGAACTTCAAACCGGCACTAGGAAACAGACTGAGAAACCAGAGTAAATGTTTCCCCTGCAACCCGTTCCCTTTGTGCTAGATGAACGAACGTCTCTCCACATGCTCAGTTCTGAGAGATAAGTGTGTGTGAAAGCCGTCCTTCATCTAGCTTTTTGGGAACACAAAGTTACTTTTCAGTTGTAAAATCCACTCCATACATATATATGGGGAGGTACTAGCTAAAACTCGGTTTTACAGTGAAAACTGCAGGAACTTCAAACCGGCACTAGGAAACAGACTGAGATACCAGAGTAAAAGTTTCCCCTGCAACCCGTTCCCTTTTTGCTAGATGAACGAACGTCTCTCCACATGCTCAGTTCTGAGATATAAGTGTGTGTGAAAGCCGTCCTTCACCTAGCTTTTTGGGAACACAAAGTTTCTTTTCAGTTGCAAACTCCACTCCATACATATATATGGGGAGGTACTAGCTCCAAATCGGTTTTACAATGCAAACTGCAGGAACTTCAAACCGGCACTAGGAAACAGAATGAGAAACCAGAGTAAAAGTTTCTCCTGCAACCCGTTCTTTATGCTAGATGAACGAACGTCTCTCAACATGCTCAGTTCTGAGAGATAACTGTGTGTGAAAGCCGTCCTTCACCTAGCTTGTTGGGAACACAAAGTTTCTTTTCACTTGCAAACTCCACTCCATACATATATATGGGGAGGTACTAGCTCCAGCTCTGATTTACAGTGCAAACTGCAGGAACTTCAAACCGGCACTAGGAAACAGACTGAGAAACCAGAGTAAATGTTTCCCCTGCAACCCGTTCCCTTTGTGCTAGATGAGCGAACGTCTCTCCACATGCTCAGTTCTGAGAGATAAGTGTGGGTGAAAGCCGTCCTTCACCTAGCTTGTTGGGAACACAAAGTTTCTTTTCACTTGCTAACTCCACTCCATACATATTTATGGGGAGGTACTAGCTCCAAATCGTGTTTACAGTGAAAACTGCAGGAACTTCAAACCGGCACTAGGAAACTGACTGAGAAACCAGAGTAAAAGTTTCTCCTGCAACCCGTTCCCTTTGTGCTAGATGAACGAACGTCTCTCCACATGCTCAGTTCTGAGAGATAAGTGTGTGTGAAAGCCGTCCTTCATCTAGCTTTTTGGGAACACAAAGTTACTTTTCAGTTGTAAAATCCACTCCATACATATATATGGGGAGGTACTAGCTAAAACTCGGTTTTACAGTGAAAACTGCAGGAACTTCAAACCGGCACTAGGAAACAGACTGAGATACCAGAGTAAAAGTTTCCCCTGCAACCCGTTCCCTTTTTGCTAGATGAACGAACGTCTCTCCACATGCTCAGTTCTGAGATATAAGTGTGTGTGAAAGCCGTCCTTCACCTAGCTTTTTGGGAACACAAAGTTTCTTTTCAGTTGCAAACTCCACTCCATACATATATATGGGGAGGTACTAGCTCCAAATCGGTTTTACAATGCAAACTGCAGGAACTTCAAACCGGCACTAGGAAACAGAATGAGAAACCAGAGTAAAAGTTTCTCCTGCAACCCGTTCCATTTGTGCTAGATGAACGAACGTCTCTCCACATGCTCTGTTCTGAGAGATAACTGTGTGTGAAAGCCGTCCTTCACCTAGCTTGTTGGGAACACAAAGTTTCTTTTCACTTGCAAACTCCACTCCATACATATATATGGGGAGGTACTAGCTCCAGCTCTGATTTACAGTGCAAACTGCAGGAACTTCAAACCGGCACTAGGAAACAGACTGAGAAACCAGAGTAAATGTTTCCCCTGCAACCCGTTCCCTTTGTGCTAGATGAGCGAACGTCTCTCCACATGCTCAGTTCTGAGAGATAAGTGTGGGTGAAAGCCGTCCTTCACCTAGCTTGTTGGGAACACAAAGTTTCTTTTCACTTGCTAACTCCACTCCATACATATTTATGGGGAGGTACTAGCTCCAAATCGTGTTTACAGTGAAAACTGCAGGAACTTCAAACCGGCACTAGGAAACTGACTGAGAAACCAGAGTAAAAGTTTCTCCTGCAACCCGTTCCCTTTGTGCTAGATGAACGAACGTCTCTCCACATGCTCAGTTCTGAGAGATAAGTGTGTGTGAAAGCCGTCCTTCATCTAGCTTTTTGGGAACACAAAGTTACTTTTCAGTTGTAAAATCCACTCCATACATATATATGGGGAGGTACTAGCTAAAACTCGGTTTTACAGTGAAAACTGCAGGAACTTCAAACCGGCACTAGGAAACAGACTGAGATACCAGAGTAAAAGTTTCCCCTGCAACCCGTTCCCTTTTTGCTAGATGAACGAACGTCTCTCCACATGCTCAGTTCTGAGATATAAGTGTGTGTGAAAGCCGTCCTTCACCTAGCTTTTTGGGAACACAAAGTTTCTTTTCAGTTGCAAACTCCACTCCATACATATATATGGGGAGGTACTAGCTCCAAATCGGTTTTACAATGCAAACTGCAGGAACTTCAAACCGGCACTAGGAAACAGAATGAGAAACCAGAGTAAAAGTTTCTCCTGCAACCCGTTCTTTATGCTAGATGAACGAACGTCTCTCAACATGCTCAGTTCTGAGAGATAACTGTGTGTGAAAGCCGTCCTTCACCTAGCTTGTTGGGAACACAAAGTTTCTTTTCACTTGCAAACTCCACTCCATACATATATATGGGGAGGTACTAGCTCCAGCTCTGATTTACAGTGCAAACTGCAGGAACTTCAAACCGGCACTAGGAAACAGACTGAGAAACCAGAGTAAATGTTTCCCCTGCAACCCGTTCCCTTTGTGCTAGATGAGCGAACGTCTCTCCACATGCTCAGTTCTGAGAGATAAGTGTGGGTGAAAGCCGTCCTTCACCTAGCTTGTTGGGAACACAAAGTTTCTTTTCACTTGCTAACTCCACTCCATACATATTTATGGGGAGGTACTAGCTCCAAATCGTGTTTACAGTGAAAACTGCAGGAACTTCAAACCGGCACTAGGAAACTGACTGAGAAACCAGAGTAAAAGTTTCTCCTGCAACCCGTTCCCTTTGTGCTAGATGAACGAACGTCTCTCCACATGCTCAGTTCTGAGAGATAAGTGTGTGTGAAAGCCGTCCTTCATCTAGCTTTTTGGGAACACAAAGTTACTTTTCAGTTGTAAAATCCACTCCATACATATATATGGGGAGGTACTAGCTAAAACTCGGTTTTACAGTGAAAACTGCAGGAACTTCAAACCGGCACTAGGAAACAGACTGAGATACCAGAGTAAAAGTTTCCCCTGCAACCCGTTCCCTTTTTGCTAGATGAACGAAAGTCTCTCCACATGCTCAGTTCTGAGATATAAGTGTGTGTGAAAGCCGTCCTTCACCTAGCTTTTTGGGAACACAAAGTTTCTTTTCAGTTGCAAACTCCACTCCATACATATATATGGGGAGGTACTAGCTCCAAATCGGTTTTACAATGCAAACTGCAGGAACTTCAAACCGGCACTAGGAAACAGAATGAGAAACCAGAGTAAAAGTTTCTCCTGCAACCCGTTCTTTATGCTAGATGAACGAACGTCTCTCAACATGCTCAGTTCTGAGAGATAACTGTGTGTGAAAGCCGTCCTTCACCTAGCTTGTTGGGAACACAAAGTTTCTTTTCACTTGCAAACTCCACTCCATACATATATATGGGGAGGTACTAGCTCCAGCTCTGATTTACAGTGCAAACTGCAGGAACTTCAAACCGGCACTAGGAAACAGACTGAGAAACCAGAGTTAATGTTTCTCATGCAACCCGTTCCCTTTGTGCTAGATGAGCGAACGTCTCTCCACATGCTCAGTTCTGAGAGATAAGTGTGGGTGAAAGCCGTCCTTCACCTAGCTTGTTGGGAACACAAAGTTTCTTTTCACTTGCTAACTCCACTCCATACATATTTATGGGGAGGTACTAGCTCCAAATCGTGTTTAGAGTGAAAACTGCAGGAACTTCAAACCGGCACTAGGAAACAGACTGAGAAACCAGAGTAAAAGTTTCTCCAGCAACCCGTTCCCTTTGTGCTAGATGAACGAACGTCTCTCCACATGCTCAGTTCTGAGAGATAAGTGTGTGTGAAAGCCGTCCTTCACCTAGCTTTTTGGGAACACAAAGTGACTTTTCAGTTGTAAAATCCACTCCATACATATATATGGGGAGGTACTAGCTCCAACTCGGTTTTACAGTGAAAACTGCAGGAACTTCAAACCGGCACTAGGAAACAGACTGAGATACCAGAGTAAAAGCTTCCCCTGCAACCCGTTCCCTTTTTGCTAGATGAACGAACGTCTCTCCACATGCTCAGTTCTGAGATATAAGTGTGTGTGAAAGCCGTCCTTCACCTAGCTTTTTGGGAACACAAAGTTTCTTTTCAGTTGCAAAATCCACTCCATACATATATATGGGGAGGTACTAGCTCCAACTCGGTTTTACAGTGCAAACTGCAGGAACTTCAAACCGGCACTAGGAAACAGACTGAGAAACCAGAGTAAAAGTTTTCCTGCAACCCGTTCCCTTTTTGCTAGATGAACGAACGTCTCTCCACATGCTCATTTCTGAGAGATAAGTGTGTGTGAAAGCCGTCCTTCACCTAGCTTGTTGGGAACACAAAGTTTCTTTTCACTTGCAAACTGCACTCCATACATTTATAAGGGGAGGTAATAGCTCCAACTCGTTTTTACAGTGCAAACTGCAGGAAAATCAAACCGGCACTAGGAAACAGACTGAGAAACCAGAGTAAAAGTTTCTCCTGCAAACCGTTCCATTTGTGCTAGATGAGCGAACGTCTCTCCACATGCTCAGTTCTGAGAGATAAGTGTGGGTGAAAGCCGTCCTTCACCTAGCTTGTTGGGAACACAAAATTTCTTTTCACTTGCAAACTCCACATCATACATATATATGGGGAGGTACTAGCTCCAACTCGGTTTTACAGTGAAAACTGCAGGAACTTCTAACCGGCACTAGGAAACAGACTGAGAAACCAGATTAAAGGTTTCCCCTGCAACACGTTCCCTTTGTGCTAGATGAACTAACGTCTCTCCACATGCTCAGTTCTGAGAGATAAGTATGTGTGAAAGCCGTCCTTCACATAGCTTGTTGGGAACACAAAGTTTCTTTTCAGTTGCAAACTCCACTCCATACATATATATGGGGAGGTACTAGCTCCAACTCGGTTTTACAGTGAAAACTGCAGGAACTTCAAACCAGCACTAGGAAACAGACTGAGAAACCAGAGTAAAAGTTTCTCCTGCAAACCGTTCTTTTTGTGCTAGATGAACGAACGTCTCTCCACATGCTCAGTTCTGAGAGATAAGTGTGTGTGAAAGCCGTCCTTCACCTAGCTTGTTGGGAACACAAAGTTTCTTTTCACTTGCAAACTGCACTCCATACATTTATATGGGGAGTTACAAGCTCCAACTCGGTTTTACAGTGAAAACTGCAGGAACTTCAAACCGGCACTAGGAAACAGACTGAGAATCCAGAGTAAAAATTTCTCCTGCAACCCGTTCCCTTTGTTCTAGATGAACGAACGTCTCTCCACATGCTCAGTTCTGAGAGATAAGTGTGGGTGAAAGACGTCCTTCAACTAACTTGTTGGGAACACAAAGTTTCTTTTCAGTTGCAAACTCCACTCCATACATATATATGGGGATGTACTAGCTCCAACTCGGTTTTACAGTGAAAACTGCAGGAACTTCAAACCGGCACTAGGAAACAGACTGAGAAACCAGAGTAAAAGTTTCTCCTGCAACCCGTTCCCTTTGTGCTAGATGAACGAACGTCTCTCCACATGCTCAGTTCTGAGAGATATGTGTGGGTGAAAGACGTCCTTCAACTAACTTGTTGGGAACACAAAGTTTCTTTTCAGTTGCAAACTCCACTCCATACATATATATGGGGATGTACTAGCTCCAACTCGGTTTTACAGTGAAAACTGCAGGAACTTCAAACCGGCACTAGGAAACAGACTGAGAAACCAGAGTAAAAGTTTCTCCTGCAACCCGTTCCATTTGTGCTAGATGAACGAACGTCTCTCCACATGCTCAGTTCTGAGAGGTAAGTGTGGGTGAAAGCCGACCTTCACCTAGCTTGTTGGGAACACAAAGTTTCTTTTCATTTGCAAACTCCACTCCATACACATATATGGGGTGGTACTAGCTCCAACTCGGTTTTACAGTGCAAACTGCAGGAACTTCAAACCGGCACTAGGAATCAGACTGAGAAACCAGAGTAAAAGTTTCTCCTGCAACACGTTCCCTTTGTGCTAGATGAACGAACTTCTCTCCACATGCTCAGTTCTGAGAGATAACTGTGTGTGAAAGCCGTCCTTCACCTAGCTTGTTGGGAACACAAAGTTTCTTTTCACTTGCAAACTCCACTCCATACATATATATGGGGAGGTACTAGCTCCAGCTCTGATTTACAGTGCAAACTGCAGGAACTTCAAAACGGCACTAGGAAACAGACTGAGAAACCAGAGTAAATGTTTCCCCTGCAACCCGTTCCCTTTGTGCTAGATGAGCGAACGTCTCTCCACATGCTCAGTTCTGAGAGATAAGTGTGGGTGAAAGCCGTCCTTCACCTAGCTTGTTGGGAACACAAAGTTTCTTTTCACTTGCTATCTCCACTCCATACATATTTATGGGGAGGTACTAGCTCCAAATCGTGTTTACAGTGAAAACTGCAGGAACTTCAAACCGGCACTAGGAAACTGACTGAGAAACCAGAGTAAAAGTTTCTCCTGCAACCCGTTCCCTTTGTGCTAGATGAACGAACGTCTCTCCACATGCTCAGTTCTGAGAGATAAGTGTGTGTGAAAGCCGTCCTTCACCTAGCTTTTTGGGAACACAAAGTTACTTTTCAGTTGTAAAATCCACTCCATACATATATATGGGGAGGTACTAGCTAAAACTCGGTTTTACAGTGAAAACTGCAGGAACTTCAAACCGGCACTAGGAAACAGACTGAGATACCAGAGTAAAAGTTTCCCCTGCAACCCGTTCCCTTTTTGCTAGATGAACGAACGTCTCTCCACATGCTCAGTTCTGAGATATAAGTGTGTGTGAAAGCCGTCCTTCACCTAGCTTTTTGGGAACACAAAGTTTCTTTTCAGTTGCAAACTCCACTCCATACATATATATGGGGAGGTACTAGCTCCAACTCGGTTTTACAGTGCAAACTGCTGGAACTTCAAACCGGCACTAGGAAACAGACTGAGAAACCAGAGTAAAAGTTTCTCCTGCAACCCGTTCCCTTTGTGCTAGATGAACGAACGTCTCTCCACATGCTCATTTCTGAGAGATAAGTGTGTGTGAAAGCCGTCCTTCACCTAGCTTGTTGGGAACACAAAGTTTCTTTTCACTTGCAAACTGCACTCCATACATTTAAAGGGGGAGGTAATAGCTCCAACTCGTTTTTACAGTGCAAACTGCAGGAAAATCAAACCGGCACTAGGAAACAGACTGAGAAACCAGAGTAAAAGTTTCTCCTGCAAACCGTTCCATTTGTGCTAGATGAACGAAAGTCTCTACACATGCTCAGTTCTGAGAGATAAATGTGGGTGAAAGCCGTCCTTCACCTAGCTTGTTGGGAACACAAAATTTCTTTTCACTTGCAAACTCCACATCATACATATATATGGGGAGGTACTAGCTCCAACTCGGTTTTACAGTGAAAACTGCAGGAACTTCAAACCGGCACTAGGAAACAGACTGAGAAACCAGATTAAAGGTTTCCACTGCAACACGTTCCCTTTGTGCTAGATGAACTAACGTCTCTCCACATGCTCAGTTCTGAGAGATAAGTATGTGTGAAAGCCGTCCTTCACATAGCTTGTTGGGAACACAAAGTTTCTTTTCAGTTGCAAACTCCACTCCATACATATATATGGGGAGGTACTAGCTCCAACTCGGTTTTACAGTGAAAACTGCAGGAACTTCAAACCAGCACTAGGAAACAGACTGAGAAACCAGAGTAAAAGTTTCTCCTGCAAACCGTTCTTTTTGTGCTAGATGAACGAACGTCTCTCCACATGCTCAGTTCTGAGAGATAAGTGTGTGTGAAAGCCGTCCTTCACCTAGCTTGTTGGGAACACAAAGTTTCTTTTCACTTGCAAACTGCACTCCATACATTTATATGGGGAGGTACAAGCTCCAACTCGGTTTTACAGTGAAAACTGCAGGAACTTCAAACCGGCACTAGGAAACATACTGAGAATCCAGAGTAAAAGTTTCTCCTGCAACCCGTTCCCTTTGTTCTAGATGAACGAACGTCTCTCCAAATGCTCAGTTCTGAGAGATAAGTGTGGGTGAAAGACGTCCTTCAACTAACTTGTTGGGAACACAAAGTTTCTTTTCAGTTGCAAACTCCACTCCATACATATATATGGGGATGTACTAGCTCCAACTCGGTTTTACAGTGAAAACTGCAGGAAATTCAAACCGGCACTAGGAAACAGACTGAGAAACCAGAGTAAAAGTTTCTCCTGCAACCCGTTCCCTTTGTGCTAGATGAACGAACGTCTCTCCACATGCTCAGTTCTGAGAGATATGTGTGGGTGAAAGACGTCCTTCAACTAACTTGTTGGGAACACAAAGTTTCTTTTCAGTTGCAAACTCCACTCCATACATATATATGGGGATGTACTAGCTCCAACTCGGTTTTACAGTGAAAACTGCAGGAACTTCAAACCGACACTAGGAAACAGACTGAGAAACCAGAGTAAAAGTTTCTCCTGCAACCCGTTCCATTTGTGCTAGATGAACGAACGTCTCTCCACATGCTCAGTTCTGAGAGGTAAGTGTGGGTGAAAGCCGACCTTCACCTAGCTTGTTGGGAACACAAAGATTCTTTTCATTTGCAAACTCCACTCCATACATATATATGGGGTGGTACTAGCTCCAACTCGGTTTTACAGTGCAAACTGCAGGAACTTCAAACCGGCACTAGGAATCATACTGAGAAACCAGAGTAAAAGTTTCTCCTGCAACACGTTCCCTTTGTGCTAGATGAACGAACTTCTCTCCACATGCTCAGTTCTGAGAGATAAGTGTGGGTGAAAGCCGTCCTTCACCTAGCTTGTTGGGAACAGAAAGTTTCTTTTCACTTGCAAACTCCACTCCATACATATATATGGGGAGGTACTAGATCCAACTCGGTTTTACAGTGCAAACTGCAGGAACTTCAAACCGGCACTAGGAAACCGACTGAGAAACCATAGTAAAAGTTTCTCCTGCAACCCGTTCCCTTTGTGCTAGATGAACGAACGTCTCTCCACATGCTCAGTTCTGAGAAATATGTGTGGGTGAAAGCCATTCTTCAACTAGCTTGTTGGGAACACAAAGTTTCTTTTCACTTGCAAACTCCACTCCATGCATATATATGGGGAGGTACTAGCTCCAACTCGGTTTTACAGTGCAAACTGCAGGAACTTCAAACCGGCACTAGGAAACAGACTGAGAAACCAGATTAAAAGTTTCTCCTGCAACCCGTTCCCTTTGTGCTAGATGAACGAACGTCTCTCCACATGCTCAGTTCTGAGAGATAAGTGTGTGTGAAAGCCGTCCTTCACCTAGCTTGTTGGGAACACAAAGTTTCTTTTCACTTGCAAACTCCAATCCATACATATATATAGGGAGGTAATAGCTCCAACTCGGTTTTACAGTGCAAACTGCAGGAACTTCAAAACGGCACTAGGAAACAGACAGAGAAACCAGAGTAAAAGTTTCTCCTGCAACCCGTTCCCTTTGTGCTTGATGAACGAACGTATCTACACATGCTCAGTTCTGAGAGATAAGTGTGTGTGAAAGCCGTCCTTCACCTAGCTTGTTGGGAACACAAAGTTTATTTCACTAGCAAACTCCACTCCATACATATATATGGGGAGGTACTAGATCCAACTCGGTTTTGCAGTGCAAACTGCAGGAACTTCAAACCGGCACTAGGAAACCGACTGAGAAACCATAGTAAAAGTTTCTCCTGCAACCCGTTCCTTTTGTGCTAGATGAACGAACGTCTCTCCACATGCTCAGTTCTGAGAAATAAGTGTGGGTGAAAGCCATTCTTCAACTAGCTTGTTGGGAACACAAAGTTTCTTTTCACTTGCAAACTCCACTCCATGCATATATATGGGGAGGTACTAGCTCCAACTAGGTTTTACAATGCAAACTGCAGGAACTTCAAACCGGCACTAGGAAACAGACTGAGAAACCAGAGTAAAAGTTTCTCCTGCAACCCGTTCTATATGCTAGATGAACGAACGTCTCTCCACATGCTCAGTTCTGAGAAATAAGTGTGGGTGAAAGCCATTATTCTACTAGCTTGTTGGGAACACAAAGTTTCTTTTCACTTGCAATCTCCACTCCATGCATATATATGGGGAGGTACTAGCTCCAACTCTGTTTTACAATGCAAACTGCAGGAACTTCAAACCGGCACTAGGAAACAGACTGAGAAACCAGAGTAAATGTTTCTCCTGCAACCCGTTCCTTTTGTGCTAGATGAACGAAAGTCTCCCCACATGCTCAGTTCTGACAGAAAAGTGTGTGTGAAAGCCGTCCTTCACCTAGCTTGTTGGGAACACAAAGTTTCTTTTCACTGGCAAACTCCACTCCATACATATATATGGGGAGGTACTAGCTCCAAATCAGTTTTACAGTGCAAACTGCAGGAACATCAAACCGGCACTAGGAAACAGACTGAGAAACCAGAGTAAAAGTTTCTCCTGCAACCCGTTCCGTTTGTGCTAGATGAAGGATCGTCTATCCACATGCTCAGTTCTGAGATATAAATGTGTGTGAAAGCCGTTCTTCACCTAGCTTGTTGGGAACACAAAGTTTCTTTTCACTTGCAAACTCCACTCCATACATATATATGGGGAAGTACTAGCTCCAAATCTGTTTTACAGTGCAAACTGCAGGAATTTCAAACCGGCACAAGGAAACAGACTGAGAAACCAGAGTATATATTTCCCCAGCAACACTTTCCCTTTGTGCTAGATGAACGAACGTCTCTCCACATGCTCATTTCTGAGAGATAAGTGTGGGTGAAAGCCTTCCTTCACCTAGCTTGTTGGGAACACAAAGATTCTTTTCACTTGCAAACGCCACTCCATACATATATATGGGGAGGTACTAGCTCCAAATCGGTTTTACAGTGCAAACTGCAGGAACTTCAAACCGGCACTAGGAAACAGACTGAGAAACCAGAGTAAAAGTTTCTCCTGCATCCCGTTCCCTTTGTGCTAGATGAACGAACGTCTCTCCACATGCTCAGTTCTGAGGTATAAGTGTGTGTGAAAGCCGTCCGTCACCTAGCTTGTTGGGAACACAAAGTTTCCTTTCACTTGCAAACTCCACTCCATACATATATATGGGGAGGTACAAGCTCCAACTCGGTTTTACAGTGCAAACTGCAGGAATTTCAAACCGGCACAAGGAAACAGACTGAGAGACCAGAGTAAATATTTCCCCAGCAACCCTTTCCCTTTGTGCTAGTTGAACGAACGTCTCTCCACATGCTCATTTCTGAGAGATAAGTGTGGGTGAAAGCCTTCCTTCACCTAGCTTGTTGGGAACACAAATATTCTTTTCACTTGCAAACGCCCTACATACATATATATGGGGAGGTACTAGCTCCAAATCAGTTTTACAGTGCAAACTGCAGGAACTTCAAACCGGCACTAGGAAACAGACTGAGAAACCAGAGTAAAAGTTTCTCCTGCAAACCGTTCCTTATGTGCTAGATGAACGAACGTCTCTCCACATGCTCAGTTATGAGAGATAAGTGTGGGTTAAAGCCTTCCTTCACCTAGCTTGTTGGGAACACAAAGTTTCTTTTCACTTGCAAACGCCACTCCATACATATATATGGGGAGGTACTAGCTCCAAATCGGTTTTACAGTGCAAACTGCAGGAACATCAAACCGGCACTAGGAAACAGACTGAGAAACCAGAGTAAAAGTTTCTCCTGCAACCCGTTCCGTTTGTGCTAGATGAAGGATCGTCTCTCCACATGCTCAGTTCTGAGATATAAATGTGTGTGAAAGCCGTCCTTCACCTAGCTTGTTGGGAACACAAAGTTTCTTTTCACTTGCAAACTCCACTCCGTACATATATATGGGGAGGTACTAGACCCAACTCGATTTTACAGTGCAAACTGCAGGAACTTCAAACCGGCACTAGGAAACAGACTGAGAAACCAGAGTAAAATTTTCTCCTGCAACCCGTTCCCTTTGTGCTAGATGAACGAACGTCTCTCCACATGCTCAGTTCTGAGAGATAAGTGTGTGTGAAAGCCGTCCTTCAACAAGCTTTTTGGGAACACAAAGTTTCTTTTCAGTTGCAAACTCCACTCCATACATATATAAGGGGAGGTACTAGCTCCAACTCGGTTTTACAGTGAAAACTGCAGGAACTTTAAACCGGCACTAGGAAACAGAGTGAGAATCCAGAGTAAAAGTTTCTCCTGCAAACCGTTCCTTTTGTGCTAGATGAACGAACGTCTCTCCACATGCTCAGTTATGAGAGATAAGTGTGTGTGAAAGCCGTCCTTCACCTAGCTTGTTGGGAACACAAAGATTCTTTTCAGTTGCAAACTCCACTCCTTACATATATATGGGGAGGTACTAGCTCCAACTCGGTTTTACAGTGCAAACTGCAGGAATTTCAAACCGGCACTAGGAAACAGACTGAGAAACCAGAGTAAAAGTTTCTCCTGCAACCCGTTCCCTTTGTGCTAGATGAACGAACGTCTCTCCACATGCTCAGTTCTGAGAGATAAGTGTGTGTGAAAGCCGTCCTTCACCAAGCTTTTTGGGAACACAAAGTTTCTTTTCAGTTGCAAACTCCACTCCATACATATATATGGGGAGGTCCTAGCTCCAACTCGGTTTTACAGTGAAAACTGCAGGAACTTCAAACCGGCACTAGGAAACAGACTGAGAAACCAGAGTAAAAGTTTCTCCTGCAACCCGTTCCCTTTATGCTAGATGAACGAACGTCTCTCCACATGCTCAGTTCTAGATATAAGTGTGTGTGAAAGCCGTCCTTCACCTAGCTTGTTGGGATACAAAGTTTCTTTTCACTTGCAATCTCCACTCCATACATATATAAGGGGAGGTACAAGCTCCAACTCGGTTTTACAGTGAAAAGTGCAGGAACTTCAAACCGGCACTAGGAAACAGACTGAGAAACCAGAGTAAAAGTTTCTCCTGCAACCATTTCCCTTTGTGCTAGATGAACGAACGTCTCTCCACATGCTCAGTTCTGAGAGATAAGTGTGTGTGAAAGCCGTCCTTCACTTAGCTTGTTGAGAACACAAAGATTCTTTTCAGTTGCAAACTCCACTCCTTACATATATTTTGGGAGGTACTAGCTCCAACTCGGTTTTACAGTGAAAACTGCAGGAATTTCAAACCGGCACTTGGAAACAGACTGAGAAACCAGAGTAAAAGTTTCTCCTGCAACCCGTTCCCTTTGTGCTAGATGAACGAACGTCTCTCCACATGCTCAGTTCTGAGAGATAAGTATGTGTGAAAGCCGTCCTTCACCAAGCTTTTTGGGAACACAAAGATTCTTTTCAGTTGCAAACTCCACTCCATACATATATATGGGGAGTTCCTAGCTCCAACTCGGTTTTACAGTGAAAAATGCAGGAACTTCAAACCAGCACTAGGAAACAGACTGAGAAACCAGTGTAAAAGTTTCTCCTGCAAACCGTTCCCATTGTGCTAGGTGAACGAACGTCTCTCCACATGCTCAGTTCTGAGAGATAAGTGTGTGTGAAAGCCGTCCTTCACCTAGCTTGTTGGGAACACAAAGTTCCTTTTCACTTGCAAACTCCACTCCATACATATATATGGGGAGGTACTAGCTCCAACTCGGTTTTACAGTGCAATCTGCAGGAATTTCAAACCGGCACTTGGAAACAGACTGAGAAACCAGAGTAAAAGTTTCTCCTGCAACCCGTTCCCTTTGTGCTAGATGAACGAACGTCTCTCCACATGCTCAGTTCTGAGAGATAAGTGTGTGTGAAAGCCGTCCTTCACCAAGCTTTTTGGGAACACAAAGTTTCTTTTCAGTTGCAAACTCCACTCCATACATATATATGGGGAGGTACTAGCTCCAACACGGTTTTAAAGTGAAAACTGCAGGAACTTCAAACCGGCACTAGGAAACAGACTGAGAAACCAGAGAAAAATTTTCTCCTGCAACCGGTTCCCTTTGTGCTAGATGAACGAACGTCTCTCCACATGCTCAGTTCTGAGAGATAAGTGTGTGTGAAAGCCGTCCTTCAACAAGCTTTTTGGGAACACAAAGTTTCTTTTCAGTTGCAAACTCCACTCCATACATATATATGGGGAGGTACTAGCTCCAACTCGGTTTTACAGTGAAGTCTGCAGGAACTTCAAACCGGCACTAGGAAACAGAGTGAGAATCCAGAGTAAAAGTTTCCCCTGCAAACCGTTCCTTTTGTGCTAGATGAACGAACGTCTCTCCACATGCTCAGTTATGAGAGATATGTGTGTGTGAAAGCCGTCCTTCACCTAGCTTGTTGGGAACACAAAGATTCTTTTCAGTTGCAAACTCCACTCCTTACATATATATGGGGAGTTACTAGCTCCAACTCGGTTTTAAAGTGCAAACTGCAGGAATTTCAAACCGGCACTAGGAAACAGACTGAGAAACCAGAGTAAAAGTTTCTCCTGCAACCCGTTCCCTTTGTGCTAGATGAACGAACGTCTCTCCACATGCTCAGTTCTGAGAGATAAGTGTGTGTGAAAGCCGTCCTTCACCTAGCTTGTTGGGAACACAAAGTTTCTTTTTAGTTGCAAACTCCACTCCGTATATATATATGGGGAGGTACTAGCTCCAAATCGGTTTTACAGTGTAAACTGCAGGAATTTCAAACCGGCACTAGGAAACAGACTGAGAAACCAGAGTAAAAGTTTCTCCAGGAACCCGATCCATTTGTGCTAGATGAACGAACGTCTCTCCACATGCTCAGTTCTGAGAGATATGTGTGGGTGAAAGCCGTCCTTCACCTAGCTTGTTGGGAACACAAAGTTTCTTTTCACTTGCAAACTCCACTCCATACATATATATTGGGAGGTACTAGCTCCAACTCGGTTTTACAGTCCTAACTGCAGGAACTTCAAACCAGCACTAGGAAACAGACTGAGAAACCAGAGTAAAAGTTTCTCCTGCAACCCGTTCACTTTATGCTAGATGAACGAACGTCTCTCCACATGCTCAGTTCTAGATATAAGTGTGTGTGAAAGCCGTCCTTCACCTAGCTTGTTGGGAAACAAAGTTTCTTTTCACTTGCAACCTCCACTCCATACATATATAAGGGGAGGTACAAGCTCCAACTCGGTTTTAAAGTGAAAACTGAAGGAATTTCAAACCGGCACAAGGAAACACACTGAGAAAACAGAGTAAAAATTTCTCCAGCAACCCTTACCCTTTGTGCTAGATGAACGAACGTCTCACCACATGCTCATTTCTGAGAGATAAGTGTGTGTGAAAGCCGTCCTTCACCTAGCTTGTTGGGAACACAAAGTTCCTTTTCACTTGCAAACTCCACTCCATACATATATATGGGGAGGTACTAGCTCCAACTCGGTTTTACAGTGCAAACTGCAGGAACTTCAAACCGGCACTAGGAAACAGACTGAGAAACCGGAGTAAAAGTTTCCCCTGCATCCCGTTCCCTTTGTGCTAGATGAACGAACGTCTCTCCACATGCTCAGTTCTGAGAGATATGTGTGTGTGAAAGCCGTCCTTCACCTAGCTTGTTGGGAAAACAAAGTTTCTTTTCACTTGCAAACTCCACTCCATACATTTATATGGGGTGGTACTAGCTCCAACTCGGTTTTACAGTGCAAACTGCAGGAACTTCAAACCGGCACTAGGAAACAGACTGAGAAACCAGAGTAAAAGTTTCTCCTGCAACACGTACCCTTTCTGCTAGATGAACGAACGTCTCTCCACATGCTCAGTTCTGAGAGATAAGTGTGGGTGAAAGCCGTCCTTCACCTAGCTTGTTGGGAACACAAAGTTTCTTTTCACTTGCAAACTCCACTCCATACATATATAAGGGGAGGTACTAGCTCCAACTCTGTTTTACAGTGCAAACTGCAGGAACTTCAAACCGGCACTAGGAAACAGTCTGAGAAACCAGAGTAAAAGTTTCTCCTGCAACCCGTTCCCTTTGTGCTAGATAAACGAACGTCTCTCCACATGCTCAGTTCTGAGAGATAAGTGTGTGTGAAAGCCGTCCTTCACCTAGCTTGTTGGGAACACAACGTTTCTTTTCACTTGCAAACTCCAATCCATACATATATATAGGGAGGTACTAGCTCCAACTCGGTTTTACAGTGCAAACTGCAGGAACTTCAAACCGGCACTAGGAAACAGACTGAGAAACCAGAGTAAAAGTTTCTCCTGCAAACCGTTCCCTTTGTGCTAGATGAACGAACGTATCTCCACATGCTCAGTTCTGAGAGATAAGTGTGTGTGAAAGCCGTCCTTCACCTAGCTTGTTGGGAACACAAAGTTTCTTTCACTAGCAAACTCCACTCCATACATATATATGGGGATGTACTAGATCCAACTCGGTTTTACAGTGCAAACTGGAGGAACTTCAAACCGGCACTAGGAAACCGACTGAGAAACCAGAGTAAAAGTTTCTCCTGCAACCCGTTCTTTATGCTAGATGAACGAACGTCTCTGAACATGCTCAGTTCTGAGAGATAACTGTGTGTGAAAGCCGTCCTTCAACTAGCTTGTTGGGAACACAAAGTTTCTTTTCACTTGCAAACTCCACTCCATACATATATATGGGGAGGTACTACCTCCAACTCGGTTTTACAGTGCAAACTGCAGGAACTTCAAACTGGCACTAGGAAACAGACTGAGAAACCAGAGTAAATGTTTCTCCTGCAACCCGTTCCCTTTGTGCTAGATGAGCGAACGTCTCTCCACATGCTCAGTTCTGAGAGATAATTGTGGGTGAAAGCCGTCCTTCACCTAGCTTGTTGGGAACACAAAGATTCTTTTCACTTGCTAACTCCACTCCATACATATTTATGGGGAGGTACTAGCTCCAACTCGTGTTTACAGTGAAAACTGCAGGAACTTCAAACCGGCACTAGGAAACAGACTGAGAAACCAGAGTAAAAGTTTCTCCTGCAAACCGTTCCATTTGTGCCAAATGAACGAACGTCTCCCCACATGCTCAGTTCTGACAGAAAAGTGTGTGTGAAAGCCGTCCTTCACCTAGCTTGTTGGGAACACAAAGTTTCTTTTCACTGCAAAATTCCACTCCATACATATATATGGGGAGGTACTAGCTCCAAATCAGTTTTACACTGCAAACTGCAGGAACATCAAACCGGCACTAGTAAACAGACTGAGAAACCAGAGTAAAAGTTTCTCCTGCAAACCGTTCCGTTTGTGCTAGATGAACGATCGTCTCTGCACATGCTCAGTTCTGAGATATAAATGTGTGTGAAAGCCGTCCTTCACCTAGCTTGTTGGGAACACAAAGTTTCTTTTCACTTGCAAACTCCACTCCATACATATATATGGGGAGGTACTAGCTTCAACTCGGTTTTACAGTGCAAACTGCAGGAATTTCAAACCGGCACAAGGAAACAGACTGAGAAACCAGAGTAAATATTTCCCCAGCAACCCTTTCCCTTTGTGCTAGATGAACGAACGTCTCTCCACATGCTCAATTCTGAGAGATAAGTGTGGGTGAAAGCCTTCCTTCACCTAGCTTGTTGGGAACACAAAGATTCTTTTCACTTGCAAACGCCACTCCATACATATATATGGGGATGTACTAGCTCCAAATCGGTTTTACAGTGCAAACTGCAGGAACTTCAAACCGGCACTAGGAAACAGACTGAGAAACCAGAGTAAAAGTTTCTCCTGCATCCCGTTCCTTTGTGCTAGATGAACGAACGTCTCTCCACATGCTCAGTTCTGAGACATAAGTGTGTGTGAAAGCCGTCCGTCACCTAGCTTGTTGGGAACACAAAGTTTCTTTTCACTTGCAAACTCCACTCCATACATATATATGGGGAGGTACTAGCTCCAACTCGGTTTTACAGTGAAAACTGCAGGAATTTCAAACCGGCACTAGGAAACAGACTGAGAAACCAGAGTAAAAGTTTCTCCAGGAACCCGATCCATTTGTGCTAGATGAACGAACGTCTCTCCACATGCTCAGTTCTGAGAGATATGTGTGGGTGAAAGCCGTCCTTCACCTAGCTTGTTGGGAACACAAAGTTTCTTTTCACTTGCAAACTCCACTCCATACATATATATTGGGAGGTACTAGCTCCAACTCGGTTTTACAGTCCTAACTGCAGGAACTTCAAACCAGCACTAGGAAACAGACTGAGAAACCAGAGTAAAAGTTTCTCCTGCAACCCGTTCACTTTATGCTAGATGAACGAACGTCTCTCCACATGCTCAGTTCTAGATATAAGTGTGTGTGAAAGCCGTCCTTCACCTAGCTTGTTGGGAAACAAAGTTTCTTTTCACTTGCAACCTCCACTCCATACATATATAAGGGGAGGTACAAGCTCCAACTCGGTTTTAAAGTGAAAACTGAAGGAATTTCAAACCGGCACAAGGAAACACACTGAGAAAACAGAGTAAAAATTTCTCCAGCAACCCTTACCCTTTGTGCTAGATGAACGAACGTCTCACCACATGCTCATTTCTGAGAGATAAGTGTGTGTGAAAGCCGTCCTTCACCTAGCTTGTTGGGAACACAAAGTTCCTTTTCACTTGCAAACTCCACTCCATACATATATATGGGGAGGTACTAGCTCCAACTCGGTTTTACAGTGCAAACTGCAGGAACTTCAAACCGGCACTAGGAAACAGACTGAGAAACCGGAGTAAAAGTTTCCCCTGCATCCCGTTCCCTTTGTGCTAGATGAACGAACGTCTCTCCACATGCTCAGTTCTGAGAGATATGTGTGTGTGAAAGCCGTCCTTCACCTAGCTTGTTGGGAAAACAAAGTTTCTTTTCACTTGCAAACTCCACTCCATACATTTATATGGGGTGGTACTAGCTCCAACTCGGTTTTACAGTGCAAACTGCAGGAACTTCAAACCGGCACTAGGAAACAGACTGAGAAACCAGAGTAAAAGTTTCTCCTGCAACACGTACCCTTTCTGCTAGATGAACGAACGTCTCTCCACATGCTCAGTTCTGAGAGATAAGTGTGGGTGAAAGCCGTCCTTCACCTAGCTTGTTGGGAACACAAAGTTTCTTTTCACTTGCAAACTCCACTCCATACATATATAAGGGGAGGTACTAGCTCCAACTCTGTTTTACAGTGCAAACTGCAGGAACTTCAAACCGGCACTAGGAAACAGTCTGAGAAACCAGAGTAAAAGTTTCTCCTGCAACCCGTTCCCTTTGTGCTAGATAAACGAACGTCTCTCCACATGCTCAGTTCTGAGAGATAAGTGTGTGTGAAAGCCGTCCTTCACCTAGCTTGTTGGGAACACAACGTTTCTTTTCACTTGCAAACTCCAATCCATACATATATATAGGGAGGTACTAGCTCCAACTCGGTTTTACAGTGCAAACTGCAGGAACTTCAAACCGGCACTAGGAAACAGACTGAGAAACCAGAGTAAAAGTTTCTCCTGCAAACCGTTCCCTTTGTGCTAGATGAACGAACGTATCTCCACATGCTCAGTTCTGAGAGATAAGTGTGTGTGAAAGCCGTCCTTCACCTAGCTTGTTGGGAACACAAAGTTTCTTTCACTAGCAAACTCCACTCCATACATATATATGGGGATGTACTAGATCCAACTCGGTTTTACAGTGCAAACTGGAGGAACTTCAAACCGGCACTAGGAAACCGACTGAGAAACCAGAGTAAAAGTTTCTCCTGCAACCCGTTCTTTATGCTAGATGAACGAACGTCTCTGAACATGCTCAGTTCTGAGAGATAACTGTGTGTGAAAGCCGTCCTTCAACTAGCTTGTTGGGAACACAAAGTTTCTTTTCACTTGCAAACTCCACTCCATACATATATATGGGGAGGTACTACCTCCAACTCGGTTTTACAGTGCAAACTGCAGGAACTTCAAACTGGCACTAGGAAACAGACTGAGAAACCAGAGTAAATGTTTCTCCTGCAACCCGTTCCCTTTGTGCTAGATGAGCGAACGTCTCTCCACATGCTCAGTTCTGAGAGATAATTGTGGGTGAAAGCCGTCCTTCACCTAGCTTGTTGGGAACACAAAGATTCTTTTCACTTGCTAACTCCACTCCATACATATTTATGGGGAGGTACTAGCTCCAACTCGTGTTTACAGTGAAAACTGCAGGAACTTCAAACCGGCACTAGGAAACAGACTGAGAAACCAGAGTAAAAGTTTCTCCTGCAAACCGTTCCATTTGTGCCAAATGAACGAACGTCTCCCCACATGCTCAGTTCTGACAGAAAAGTGTGTGTGAAAGCCGTCCTTCACCTAGCTTGTTGGGAACACAAAGTTTCTTTTCACTGCAAAATTCCACTCCATACATATATATGGGGAGGTACTAGCTCCAAATCAGTTTTACACTGCAAACTGCAGGAACATCAAACCGGCACTAGTAAACAGACTGAGAAACCAGAGTAAAAGTTTCTCCTGCAAACCGTTCCGTTTGTGCTAGATGAACGATCGTCTCTGCACATGCTCAGTTCTGAGATATAAATGTGTGTGAAAGCCGTCCTTCACCTAGCTTGTTGGGAACACAAAGTTTCTTTTCACTTGCAAACTCCACTCCATACATATATATGGGGAGGTACTAGCTTCAACTCGGTTTTACAGTGCAAACTGCAGGAATTTCAAACCGGCACAAGGAAACAGACTGAGAAACCAGAGTAAATATTTCCCCAGCAACCCTTTCCCTTTGTGCTAGATGAACGAACGTCTCTCCACATGCTCAATTCTGAGAGATAAGTGTGGGTGAAAGCCTTCCTTCACCTAGCTTGTTGGGAACACAAAGATTCTTTTCACTTGCAAACGCCACTCCATACATATATATGGGGATGTACTAGCTCCAAATCGGTTTTACAGTGCAAACTGCAGGAACTTCAAACCGGCACTAGGAAACAGACTGAGAAACCAGAGTAAAAGTTTCTCCTGCATCCCGTTCCTTTGTGCTAGATGAACGAACGTCTCTCCACATGCTCAGTTCTGAGACATAAGTGTGTGTGAAAGCCGTCCGTCACCTAGCTTGTTGGGAACACAAAGTTTCTTTTCACTTGCAAACTCCACTCCATACATATATATGGGGAGGTACTAGCTCCAACTCGGTTTTACAGTGAAAACTGCAGGAACTTCAAACCGGCACTAGGAAACAGATTGAGAATCCAGAGTAAAAGTTTCTCCTGCAAACCGTTCCTTTTGTGCTAGATGAACGAACGTCTCTCCACATGCTCAGTTTTGAGAGATAAGTGTGTGTGAAAGCCTTCCTTCACCTAGCTTGTTGGGAACACAAAGATTCTTTTCAGTTGCAAACTCCACTCTTTACATATATATGAGGAGGTACTAGCTCCAACTCGGTTTTACAGTGCAAACTGCAGGAATTTCAAACCGGCACTAGGAAACAGACTGAGAAACCAGAGTAAAAGTTTCTCCTGCAACCCGTTCCCTTTGTGCTAGATGAACGAACGTCTCTCCACATGCTCAGTTCTGAGAGATAAGTGTGTGTGAAAGCCGTCCTTCACCAAGCTTTTTGGGAACACAAAGTTTCTTTTCACTTGCAAACTCCACTCCATACATATATATGGGGAGGTACTAGCTCCAACTCGGTTTTACAGTGCTAACTGCAGGAACTTCATACCAGCACTAGGAAACAGACTGAGAAACCAGAGAAAAAGTTTCTCCTGCAACCCGTTCCCTTTATGCTAGATGAACGAACGTCTCTCCACATGCTCAGTTCTAGATATAAGTGTGTGTGAAAGCCGTCCTTCACCTAGCTTGTTGGGAAACAAAATTTCTTTTCACTTGCAATCTCCACTCCATACATATATAAGGGGAGGTACAAGCTCCTACTCGGTTTTACAGTGAAAAGTGCAGGAACTTCAAACCGGCACTAGGAAACAGACTGAGAAACCAGAGTAAAAGTTTCTCCTGCAACCATTTCCTTTGTGCTAGATGAACGTACGTCTCTCCACATGCTCATTTCTGAGAGATAAGTGTGTGTGAAAGCCGTCCTTCACCTAGCTTGTTGGGAACACAAAGTTTCTTTTCACTTGCAAACTCCACTCCATACATATATATGGGGAGGTACTAGCTCCTACACGGTTTTAAAGTGAAAACTGCAGGAACTTCAAAGCGGCACTAGGAAACAGACTTAGAAACCAGAGAAAAAGTTCCGCCTGCAACCCGTTCCCTTCGTTCTAGATGAACGAACGTCTCTCCACATGCTCAGTTCTGAGAGAAAAGAGTGTGCGAAAGCCGTCCTTCACCTAGCTTGTTGGGAACACAAACTTTATTTTCACTTGCAAACTCCACTCCATACATATATATGGGGATGTACAAGTTCCAACTCGGTTTTACAGTGAAAACTGCAGGAACTTCAAACCGGCACTAGGAAACAGACTGAGAAACCAGAGTAAAAGTTTCTCCTGCAACCCGTTCCCTTTGTGCTACATGAACGAACGTGTCTCCACATGCTCAGTTCTGAGAGAGAAGTGTGTGTGAAAGCCGTACTTCACCTAGCTTGTTGTGAACACAAAGTGTCTTTTCACTTGCAAACTCCACTCCATACATATATATGGGGAGGTACTAGCTCCAATTCGGTTTTACAGTGCAAACTGAAGGAATTTCAAACCGGCACAAGGAAACAGACTGAGAAACCAGAGTAAAAATTTCTCCAGCAACCCTTTCCCTTTGTGCTAGATGAACGAACGTCTCTCCACATGCTCATTTCTGAGAGATAAGTGTGTGTGAAAGCCGTCCTTCACCTAGCTTGTTGGGAACACAAAGTTCCTTTTCACTTGCAAACTCCACTCCATACATATAAATGGGGAGGTACTAGCTCCAAATCGGTTTTACAGTGCAAACTGCAGGAACTTCAAACCGGCACTAGGAAACAGACTGAGAAACCAGAGTAAAAGTTTCTCCTTCATCCCGTTCCCTTTGTGCTACATGAACGAACGTCTTTCCACATGCTCAGTTCTGAGAGATAAGTGTGTGTGAAAGCCGTACTTCACCTAGCTTGTTGGGAAAACAAAGTTTCTTTTCACTTGCAAACTCCACTCAATACATTTATATGGGGAGGTACTAGCTCCAACTCGGTTTTACAGTGCAAACTGCAGGAACTTCAAACCGGCACGAGGAAACAGACTGAGAATCCAGAGTAAAAGTTTCTCCTGCAACAAGTTCCCTTTGTGCTAAATGAACGAACGTCTCTCCACATGCTCAGTTCTGAGAGATAAGTGTGTGTGAAAGCCGTCCTTCACTTAGCTTGTTGGGAACACAAAGTTTCTTTTCACTTGCAAACTCCATTCCATACATATATCTGGGAAGGTACTAGACCCAACTCGGTTTTACAGTGCAAACTGCAGGAACTTCAAACCGGCACTAGGAAACAGACTGAGAAAATAGAGTAAAACTTTCTCCTGCAACCCGTTCCATTTGTGCTAGATGAACGAACGTCTCTCCACATGCTCAGTTCTGAGAGATAAGTGTGTGTGAAAGCCGTCCTTCACCTAGCTTGTTGGGAACACAAAGTTCCTTTTCAGTTGCAAACTCCACTCCGTATATATATATTGGGAGGTACTAGCTCCAAATCGGTTTTACAGTGCAAAATGCAGGAAGTTCAAACCGGCACTAGGAAACAGACTGAGAAACCAGAATAAAAGTTTCTCCAGGAACCCGATCCATTTGTGCTAGATGAACGAACGTCTCTCCACATGCTCAGTTCTGAGAGATATGTGTGGGTGAAAGCCGTCCTTCACCTAGCTTGTTGGGAACACAAAGTTTCTTTTCACTTGCAAACTCCACTCCATACATATATATGGGGAGGTACTAGCTCCAACTCGGTTTTACAGTGCTAACTGCAGGAACTTCAAACCAGCACTAGGAAACAGACTGAGAAACCAGAGTAAAAGTTTCTCCTGCAACCCGTTCACATTATGCTAGATGAATGAACGTCTCCCCACATGCTCAGTTCTAAATATAAGTGTGTGTGAAAGCCGTCCTTCACCTAGCTTGTTGGGAAACAAAGTTTCTTTTCACTTGCAACCTCCACTCCATACATATATAAGGGGAGGTACAAGCTCCAACTCGGTTTTACAGTGAAAAGTGCAGGAACTTCAAACCGGCACTAGGAAACAGACTGAGAAACCAGAGTAAAAGTTTCTCCTGCAACCATTTCCCTTTGTGCTAGATGAACGAACGTCTCTCCACATGCTCATTTCTGAGAGATAAGTGTGTGTGAAAGCCGTCCTTCACCTAGCTTGTTGGGAACACAAAGTTTCTTTTCACTTGCAAACTCCACTCCATACATATATATGGGGAGGTACTAGCTCCATATCGGTTTTACAGTGCAAACTGCAGGAACTTCAAACCGGCACTAGGAAACAGACTGAGAAACCGGAGTAAAAGTTTCTCCTGCATCCCGTTCCCTTTGTGCTAGATGAACGAACGTCTCTCCTCATGCTCAGTTCTGAGAGATAAGTGTGTGTGAAAGCCGTCCTTCACCTAGATTGTTGGGAAAACAAAGTTTCTTTTCACTTGCAAACTCCACTCCATACATTTATATGGGGAGGTACTAGCTCCAACTCGGTTTTACAGTGAAAACTGCAGGAACTTCAAACCGGCACGAGGAAACAGACTGAGAATCCAGAGTAAAAGTTTCTCCTGCAACAATTTCCCTTTGTGCTAAATGAACGAACGTCTCTCCACATGCTCAGTTCTGAGAGATAAGTGTGTGTGAAAGCCGTCCTTCACCAAGCTTTTTGGGAACACAAAGTTTCTTTTCAGTTGCAAACCCCAGTCCATACTTATATATGGGGAGGTACTAGCTCCAACTCGGTTTTACAGTGAAAACTGCAGGAACTTCAAACCGGCACTAGGAAACAGAGTGAGAATCCAGAGTAAAAGTTTCTCCTGCAAACCTTTCCTTTTGTGCTAGATGAACGAACGTCTCTCCACATACTCAGTTCTGAGAGATAAGTGTGTGTGAAAGCCGTCCTTCACTTAACTTGTTGAGAACACAAAGATTCTTTTCAGTTGCAAACTCCACTCCTTACATATATATGGGGAGGTACTAGCTCCAACTCGGTTTTACAGTGCAAACTGCAGGAATTTCAAACCGGCACTAGGAAACAGACTGAGAAACCAGAGTAAAAGTTTCTCCTGCAACCCGTTCCCTTTGTGCTAGATGAACGAACGTCTCTCCACATGCTCATTTCTGAGAGTTAAGTATGTGTGAAAGCCGTCCTTCACCAAGCTTTTTGGGAACACAAAGTTTCTTTTCAGTTGCAAACTCCACTCCATACCTATATATGGGGAGGTCCTAGCTCCAACTCGGTTTTACAGTGAAAACTGCAGGAACTTCAAACCAGCACTAGGAAACAGACTGAGAAACCAGAGTAAAAGTTTCTCCTGCAAACCGTTCCCATTGTGCTAGGTGAACGAACGTCTCTCCACATGCTCAGTTCTGAGAGATAAGTGTGTGTGAAAGCCGTCCTTCACCTAGCTTGTTGGGAACACAAAGTTTCTTTTCACTTGCAAACTGCACTCCATACATTTATATGGGGAGGTACAAGCTCCAACTCGGTTTTACAGTGAAAACTGCAGGAAATTCAAACCGGCACTAGGAAACAGACTGAGAAACCAGAGTAAAAGTTTCTCCTGCAATCCGTTCCCTTTGTTCTAGATGAACGAACGTCTCTCCACATGCTCAGTTCTGAGAGATAAGTGTGGGTGAAAGACGTCCTTCAACTAGCTTGTTGGGAACACAAAGTTTCTTTTCACTTGCAAACTCCACTCCATACATATATATGGGGAGGTACTAGCTCCAACTCTGTTTTACAGTGCAAACTGCAGGAACTCCAAACCGGCACTAGGAAACCGACTGAGAAACCAGAGTAAAAGTTTCTCCTGCAACCCGTTCCCTTTGTGCTAGATGAACGAACGTCTCTCCACATGCTCAGTCCTGAGAGATAAGTGTGTGTGAAAGCCGTCCTTCACCTAGCTTGTTGGGAACACAAAGTTTCTTTTCACTTGCAAACTGCACTCCATACATATATATAGGGAGGTACTAGCTCCAACTCGGTTTTACAGTGCAAACTGCAGGAACTTCAACCCGGCACTAGGAAACAGACTGAGAAACCAGAGTAAAAGTTTCTCCTGCAACCCGTTCCCTTTGTGCTAGATGAACGAACGTATCTCCACATGCTCAGTTCTGAGAGATAAGTGTGTGTGAAAACCGTCCTTCACCTAGCTTGTTGGGAACACAAAGTTTCTTTTCACTAGCAAACTCCACTCCATACATATATATGGGGATGTACTAGATCCAACTCGGTTTTACAGTGCAAACTGGAGGAACTTCAAACCGGCAGTAGGAAACCGACTGAGAAACCAGAGTAAAAGTTTCTCCTGCAACCCGTTCCCTTTGTGCTAGATGAACGAACGTCTCTCCACATGCTCAGTTCTGAGACATAAGTGTGTGTGAAAGCCGTCCGTCACCTAGCTTGTTGGGAACACAAAGTTTCTTTTCACTTGCAAACTCCACTCCATACATATATATGGGGAGGTACTAGCTCCAACTCGGTTTTACAGTGCAAACTGCAGGAATTTCAAACCGGCACAAGGAAACAGACTGAGAAACCAGAGTAAATATTTCCCCAGCAACCCTTTCCCTTTGTGCTAGATGAACGAACGTCTCTCCACATGCTCATTTCTGAGAGATAAGTGTGGGTGAAAGCCTTCCTTCACCTAGCTTGTTGGGAACACAAAGATTCTTTCACTTGCAAACGCCACTCCATACATATATATGGGGAGGTACTAGCTCCAAATCAGTTTTACAGTGCAAACTGCAGGAACTTCAAACCGGCACTAGGAAACAGACTTAGAAACCAGAGTAAATATTTCCCCAGCAACCCTTTCCCTTTGTGCTAGATGAACGAACGTCTCTCCACATGCTAATTTCTGAGAGATAAGTGTGGGTGAAAGCCTTACTTCACCTAGCTTGTTGGGAACACAAAGATTCTTTTCATTTGCAAACGCCAATCCATACATATATATGGGGAGGTACTAGCTCCAAATCGGTTTTACAGTGCAAACTGCAGGAACATCAAAACGGCACTAGGAAACAGACTGAGAATCCAGAGTAAAAGTTTCTCCTGCAACCCGTTCCCTTTGTGCTAGATGAACGAACGTCTCTCCACATGCTCAGTCCTGAGAGATAAGTGTGTGTGAAAGCCGTCCTTCATCTAGCTTGTTGGGAACACAAAGTTTCTTTTCACTTGCAAACTCCAATCCATACATATATATAGGGAGGTACTAGCTCCAACTCGGTTTTACAGTGCAAACTGCAGGAACTTCAACCCGGCACTAGGAAACAGACTGAGAAACCAGAGTAAAAGTTTCTCCTGCAACCCGTTCCCTTTGTGCTAGATGAACGAACGTATCTCCACATGCTCAGTTCTGAGAGATAAGTGTGTGTGAAAGCCGTCCTTCATCTAGCTTGTTGGGAACACAAAGTTTCTTTTCACTAGCAAACTCCACTCCATACATATATATGGGGATGTACTAGATCCAACTCGGTTTTACAGTGCAAACTGGAGGAACTTCAAACCGGCACTAGGAAACCGACTGAGAAACCAGAGTAAAAGTTTCTCCTGCAACCCGTTCCCTTTATGCTAGATGAACGAACGTCTCTCCACATGCTCAGTTCTGAGACATAAGTGTGTGTGAAAGCCGTCCGTCACCTAGCTTGTTGGGAACACAAAGTTTCTTTTCACTTGCAAACTCCACTCCATACATATATATGGGGAGGTACTAGCTCCAACTCGGTTTTACAGTGCAAACTGCAGGAATTTCAAACCGGCACAAGGAAACAGACTGAGAAACCAGAGTAAATATTTCCCCACCAACCCTTTCCCTTTGTGCTAGATGAACGAACGTCTCTCCACATGCTCATTTCTGAGAGATAAGTGTGGGTGAAAGCCTTCCTTCACCTAGCTTGTTGGGAACACAAAGATTCTTTCACTTGCAAACGCCACTCCATACATATATATGGGGAGGTACTAGCTCCAAATCAGTTTTACAGTGCAAACTGCAGGAACTTCAAACCGGCACTAGGAAACAGACTTAGAAACCAGAGTAAATATTTCCCCAGCAACCCTTTCCCTTTGTGCTAGATGAACGAACGTCTCTCCACATGCTAATTTCTGAGAGATAAATGTGGGTGAAAGCCTTACTTCACCTAGCTTGTTGGGAACACAAAGATTCTTTTCATTTGCAAACGCCACTCCATACATATATATGCGGAGGTACTAGCTCCAAATCGGTTTTACAGTGCAAACTGCAGGAACATCAAAACGGCACTAGGAAACAGACTGAGAATCCAGAGTAAAAGTTTCTCCTGCAACAAGTTCCCTTTGTGCTAAATGAAGGAACGTCTCTCCACATGCTCAGTTCTGAGAGATAAGTGTGTGTGAAAGCCGTCCTTCACCTAGCTTGTTGGGAACACAAAGTTTCTTTTCACTTGCAAACTCCACTCTGTACATATATATGGGGAGGTACTAGACCCAACTCGATTTTACAGTGCAAACTGCAGGAAATTCAAACCGGCACTAGGAAACAGACTGAGAAAACAGAGTAAAATTTTCTCCTGCAACCCGTTCCCTTTGTGCTAGATGAACGAACGTCTCTCCACATGCTCAGTTCTGAGAGATATGTGTGTGTGAAAGCCGTCCTTCACCAAGCTTTTTGGGAACACAAAGTTTCTTTTCAGTTGCAAACTCCACTCCATACATATATATGGGGAGGTACTAGCTCCAACTCGGTTTTACAGTGAAAACTGCAGGAACTTCAAACCGGCACTAGGAAACAGATTGAGAATCCAGAGTAAAAGTTTCTCCTGCAAACCGTTCCTTTTGTGCTAGATGAACGAACGTCTCTCCACATGCTCAGTTTTGAGAGATAAGTGTGTGTGAAAGCCGTCCTTCACCTAGCTTGTTGGGAACACAAAGATTCTTTTCAGTTGCAAACTCCACTCCTTACATATATATGGGGAGGTACTAGCTCCAACTCGGTTTTACAGTGCAAACTGCAGGAATTTAAAAACCGGCACTAGGAAACAGACTGAGAAACCAGAGTAAAAGTTTCTCCTGCAACCCGTTCCCTTTGTGCTAGATGAACGAACGTCTCTCCACATGCTCATTTCTGAGAGATAAGTGTGGGTGAAAGCCTTCCTTCACCTAGCTTGTTGGGAACACAAAGATTCTTTCACTTGCAAACGCCACTCCATACATATATATGGGGAGGTACTAGCTCCAAATCAGTTTTACACTGCAAACTGCAGGAACTTCAAACCGGCACTAGGAAACAGACTTAGAAACCAGAGTAAATATTTCCCCAGCAACCCGTTCCCTTTGTGCTAGATGAACGAACGTCTCTCCACATGCTCAGTTCTGAGACATAAGTGTGTGTGAAAGCCGTCCGTCACCTAGCTTGTTGGGAACACAAAGTTTCTTTTCACTTGCAAACTCCACTCCATACATATATATGGGGAGGTACTAGCTCCAACTCGGTTTTACAGTGCAAACTGCAGGAATTTCAAACCGGCACAAGGAAACAGACTGAGAAACCAGAGTAAATATTTCCCCAGCAACCCTTTCCCATTGTGCTAGATGAACGAACGTCTCTCCACATGCTCATTTCTGAGAGATAAGTGTGGGTGAAAGCCTTCCTTCACCTAGCTTGTTGGGAACACAAAGATTCTTTCACTTGCAAACGCCACTCCATACATATATATGGGGAGGTACAAGCTCCAAATCAGTTTTACAGTGCAAACTGCAGGAACTTCAAACCGGCACTAGGAAACAGACTTAGAAACCAGAGTAAATATTTCCCCAGCAACCCTTTCCCTTTGTGCTAGATGAACGAACGTCTCTCCACATGCTAATTTCTGAGAGATAAGTGTGGGTGAAAGCCTTACTTCACCTAGCTTGTTGGGAACACAAAGATTCTTTTCATTTGCAAACGCCACTCCATACATATATATGGGGAGGTACTAGCTCCAAATCGGTTTTACAGTGCAAACTGAAGGAACATCAAAACGGCACTAGGAAACAGACTGAGAATCCAGAGTAAAAGTTTCTCCTGCAACAAGTTCCATTTGTGCTAAATGAAGGTACGTCTCTCCACATGCTCAGTTCTGAGAGATAAGTGTGTGTGAAAGCCGTCCTTCACCTAGCTTGTTGGGAACACAAAGTTTCTTTTCACTTGCAAACTCCACTCTGTACATATATATGGGGAGGTACTAGACCCAACTCGATTTTACAGTGCAAACTGCAGGAACTTCAAACCGGCACTAGGAAGCAGACTGAGAAACCAGAGTAAAAGTTTCTCCTGCAACCATTTCCCTTTGTGCTAGATGAACGAACGTCTCTCCACATGCTCAGTTTTGAGAGATAAGTGTGTGTGAAAGCCGTCCTTCACCTAGCTTGTTGGGAACACAAAGATTCTTTTCAGTTGCAAACTCCACTCCTTACATATATATGGGGAGGTACTAGCTCCAACTCAGTTTTACAGTGCAAACTGCAGGAATTTAAAAACCGGCACTAGGAAACAGACTGAGAAACCAGAGTAAAAGTTTCTCCTGCAACCCGTTCCCTTTGTGCTAGATGAACGAACGTCTCTCCACATGCTCAGTTCTGAGAGATAAGTGTGTGTGAAAGCCGTCCTTCACCAAGCTTTTTGGGAACACAAAGTTTCTTTTCAGTTGCAAACTCCACTCCATACATATATATGGGGAGGTCCTAGCTCCAACTCGGTTTTACAGTGAAAACTGCAAGAACTTCAAACCGGCACTAGGAAACAGACTGAGAAACCAGAGTAAAAGTTTCTCCTGCAAACAGTTCCTTTTTTGCTTGATAAACGAACGTCTCTCCACATGCTCAGTTCTGAGAGATATGTGTGTGTGAAAGCCGTCCTTCACCTAGCTTGTTGGGAACACAAAGTTTCTTTTCAGTTGCAAACTACACTCCGTATATATATATGGGGAGGTACTAGCTCCAAATCGGTTTTACAATGCAAAATGCAGGAATTTCAAACCGGCACAAGGAAACAGACTGAGAAACCAGAGTAAAAGTTCTCCAGGAACCCGATCCATTTGTGCTAGATGAACGAACGTCTCTCCACATGCTCAGTTCTGAGAGATATGTGTGGGTGAAAGCCGTCCTTCACCTAGCTTGTTGGGAACACAAAGTTTCTTTTCACTTGCAAACTCCACTCCATACATATATATGGGGAGGTACTAGCTCCAACTCGGTTTTACAGTGCTAACTGCAGGAACTTCATACCAGCACTAGGAAACAGACTGAGAAATCAGAGAAAAAGTTTCTCCTGCAACCCGTTCCCTTTATGCTAGATGAACGAACGTCTCTCCACATGCTCAGTCCTAGATATAAGTGTGTGTGAAAGTGGTCCTTCACCTAGCTTGTTGGGAAACAAAGTTTCTTTTCACTTGCAATCTCCACTCCATACATATATAAGGGGAGGTACAAGCTCCAACTCGGTTTTACAGTGAAAAGTGCAGGAACTTCAAACCGGCACTAGGAAGCAGACTGAGAAACCAGAGTAAAAGTTTCCCCTGCAACCATTTCCCTTTGTGCTAGATGAACGAACGTCTCTCCACATGCTCATTTCTGAGAGATAAGTGTGTGTGAAAGCCGTCCTTCACCTAGCTTGTTGGGAACACAAAGTTTCTTTTCACTTGCAAACTCCACTCCATATATATATATGGGGATGTACAAGTTCCAACTCGGTTTTACAGTGAAAACTGCAGGAACTTCAAACCGGCACTAGGAAACAGACTGAGAAACCAGAGTAAAAGTTTCTCCTGCAACCCGTTCCCTTTGTGCTAGATGAACGAACGTCTCTCCACATGCTCAGTTCTGAGAGAGAAGTGTGTGTGAAAGCCGTACTTCACCTAGCTTGTTGGGAACACAAAGTTTCTTTTCACTTGCAAACTCCACTCCATACATATATACGGGGAGGTACTAGCTCCAACTCGGTTTTACAGTGAAAAGTGCAGGAACTTCAAACCGGCACTAGGAAACAGACTGAGAAACCAGAGTAAAAGTTTCTCCTGCAACCATTTCCCTTTGGGCTAGATGAACGAACGTCTCTCCACATGCTCATTTCTGAGAGATAAGTGTGTGTGAAAGCCGTCCTTCACCTATCTTGTTGGGAACACAAAGTTTCTTTTCACTTGCAAACTCCACTCCATACATATATATGGGGAGGTACTAGCTCCTACACGGTTTTAAAGTGAAAACTGCAGGAAATTCAAAGCGGCACTAGGAAACAGACTTAGAAACCAGAGAAAAAGTTCCGCCTGCAACCAGTTCCCTTTGTTCTAGATGAACGAACTTCTCTCCACATGCTCAGTTCTGAGGGAAAAGTGTGTGTGAAAGCCGTCCTTCACCTAGCTTGTTGGGAACAGAAAGTTTCTTTTCACTTGCAAACTGCACTCCATACATATATATGGGGCGGTACAAGCTCCAACACGGTTTTACAGTGAAAACTGCAGGAACTTCAAACCGGCACTAGGAAACAGACTGAGAAACCAGAGTAAAAGTTTCTCCTGCAACCCGTTCCCTTTGTGCTAGATGAACGAACGTCTCTCCACATGCTCAGTTCTGAGAGAGAAGTGTGTGTGAAAGCCGTCCTTCACCTAGCTTGTTGGGAACACAAAGTTTCTTTTCAGTATCAAACTCCACTCCATACATATATATGGGGAGGTACTAACTCCAACTCGGTTTTACAGTGCAAACTGAAGGAATTTCAAACCGGCACAAGGAAACAGACTGAGAAACCAGAGTAAAAATTTCTCCAGCAACCCTTTCCCTTTGTGCTAGATGAACGAACGTCTCACCACATGCTCATTTCTGAGAGATAAGTGTGTGTGAAAGCCGTCCTTCACCTAGCTTGTTGGGAACACAAAGTTCCTTTTCACTTGCAAACTCCACTCCATACATATATATGGGGAGGTACTAGCTCCAAATCGGTTTTACAGTGCAAACTGCAGGAACTTCAAACCGGCAGTAGGAAACAAACTGAGAAACCAGAGTAAAAGTTTATCCTGCATCCCGTTCCCTTTGTGCTAGATGAACGAACGTCTCTCCACATGCTCAGTTCTGAGAGATAAGTGTGTGTGAAAGCCGTCCTTCACCTAGCTTGTTGGGAAAACAAAGTTTCTTTTCACTTGCAAACTCCACTCCATACATTTATATGGGGAGGTACTAGCTCCAACTCGGTTTTACAGTGAAAACTGCAGGAACTTCAAACCGGCACTTGGAAACAGACTGAGAATCCAGAATAAAAGTTTCTCCTGCAACAAGTTCCCTTTGTGCTAAATGAACGAACGTCTCTCCACATGCTCAGTTCTGAGAGATAAGTGTGTGTGAAAGCCGTCTTTCACCTAGCTTGTTGGGAACACAAAGTTTCTTTTCACTTGCAAACTCCACTCCATACATATATATGGGGAGGTACTAGACCCAACTCGGTTTTACAGTGCAAACTTCAGGAACTTCAAACCG
This sequence comes from Camelus dromedarius, assembly GCF_036321535.1. Lineage (NCBI taxonomy): Eukaryota > Metazoa > Chordata > Mammalia > Artiodactyla > Camelidae > Camelus > Camelus dromedarius. The sequence goes on along the minus strand of NC_087441.1, from coordinate 84,356,286 downwards.
GCACTAGGAAACAGACTGAGAAACCAGAGTAAAACTTTCTCCTGCAACCCGTTCCCTTTGTGCTAGATGAACGAACGTCTCTCCACATGCTCATTTCTGAGAGATAAGTGTGTGTGAAAGCCTTCCTTCACCAAGCTTTTTGGGAACACAAAGTTTCTTTTCAGTTGCAAACTCCAATCCATACATATATATGGGAAGGTACTAGCTCCAACTCGGTTTTACAGTGAAAATTGCAGGAACTTCAAACCGGCACTAGGAAACAGAGTGAGAATCCAGAGTAAAAGTTTCTCCTGCAAACCGTTCCTTTTGTGCTAGATGAACGAAAGTCTCTCCACATGCTCAGTTTTGAGAGATAAGTGTGTGTGAAAGCCGTCCTTCACTTAGCTTGTTGGGAACACAAAGATTCTTTTCAGTTGCAAACTCCAATCCTTTCATATATATGGGGAGGTACTAGCTCCAACTCGATTTTACAGTGCAAACTGCAGGAATTTCAAACCGGCACTAGGAAACAGTCTGAGAAACCAGAGTAAAAGTTTCTCCTGCAACCCGTTCCCTTTGTGCTAGATGAACGAACGTTTCTCCACATGCTCAGTTCTGAGAGATAAATGTGTGTGAAAGCCGTACTTCACCTAGCTTGTTGGGAACACAAAGTTCTTTTCAGTTGCAAACTCCACTCCATACATATATATGGGGAGGTCCTAGCTCCAACTCGGTTTTACAGTGAAAACTGCAGGAAATTCAAACCGGCACTAGGAAACAGACTGAGAAACCAGAGTAAAAGTTTCTCCTGCAACCCGTTTCCTTTATGCTAGATGAACCAACGTCTCTCCACATGCTCATTTCTGAGAGATAAGTGTGTGTGAATGCCGTCCTTCACCTAGCTTGTTGGGAACACAAAGTTTCTTTTCACTTGCAAACTCCACTCCATACATATATATGGGGAGGTACTAGCTCCTACACGGTTTTAAAGTGAAAACTGCAGGAACTTCAAAGCGGCACTAGGAAACAGACTTAGAAACCAGAGAAAAAGTTCCGCCTGCAACCCGTTCCCTTTGTACTAGATGAACGAACGTCTCTCCACATGCTCAGTTCTGAGAGAAAAGTGTGTGTGAAAGCCGTCCTTCACCTAGCTTGTTGGGAACACAAAGTTTCTTTTCACTTGCAAACTCCACTCCATACATATATATGGGGAGGTACTAGCTCCAACTCGGTTTTACAGTGCAAACTGAAGGAATTTCAAACCGGCACAAGGAAACAGACTGAGAAACCAGAGTAAAAATTTCTCCAGCAACACTTTCCCTTTGTGCTAGATGAACGAACGTCTCTCCACATGCTCATTTCTGAGAGATAAGTGTGTGTGAAAGCCGTCCTTCACCTAGCTTGTTGGGAACACAAAGTTCCTTTTCACTTGCAAACTCCACTCCATACATATATATGGGGAGGTACTAGCTCCAAATCGGTTTTACAGTGCAAACTGCAGGAACTTCAAACCGGCACTAGGAAACAGACTGAGAAACCAGAGTAAAAGTTTCTCCTGCATCCCGTTCCCTTTGTGCTAGATGAACGAACGTCTCTCCACATGCTCAGTTCTGAGAGATAAGTGTGTGTGAAAGCCGTACTTCACCAAGCTTGTTGGGAAAAAAAAGTTTCTTTTCACTTGCAAACTACACTCCATACATTTATATGGGGAGGTACTAGCTCCAACTCGGTTTTACAGTGAAAACTGCAGGAACTTCAAACCGGCACTAGGAAACAGACTGAGAAACCAGAGTAAAAGTTTCTCCTGCAACAAGTTCCCTTTGTGCTAAATGAACGAACGTCTCTCCACATGCTCAGTTCTGAGAAATAAATGTGTGTAAAAGCCGTCCTTCACCTAGCTTGTTGGGAACACAAAGTTTCTATTCACTTGCCAACTCCACTCCATACATATATATGGGGAGGTACTAGACCCAACTCGGTTTTACAGTGCAAACTGCAGGAACATCAAACCGGCACTAGGAAACAGACTGAGAAACCAGAGTAAAACTTTCTCCTGCAACCCGTTCCCTTTGTGCTAGATGAACGAACGTCTCTCCACATGCTCATTTCTGAGAGATAAGTGTGTGTGAAAGCCGTCCTTCACCAAGCTTTTTGGGAACACAAAGTTTCTTTTCAGTTGCAAACTCCACTCCGTACATATATATGGGGAGGTACTAGCTCCTACTCGGTTTTACAGTGCAAACTGCAGGAATTTCAAACCGGCACTAGGAAACAGACTGAGAAACCAGAGTAAATGTTTCTACTGCAACCCGTTCCCTTTGTGCTAGATGAACGAACTTCTCTCAACATTCTCAGTTCTGAGAGATATGTGTGGGTGAAAGCCGACCTTCACCTAGCTTGTTGGGAACACAAAGTTTCTTTTCACTTGCAAACTCCACTCCATACATATATATGGGGAGGTACTAGCTCCAACTCGGTTTTACAGTGCTAACTGCAGGAACTTCAAACCAGCACTAGGAAACAGACTGAGAAACCAGAGTAAAAGTTTCTCCTGCAACCCGTTCCCTTTATGCTAGATGAACGAACGTCTCTCCACATGTTCAGTTCTGAGAGATAAGTGTGTGTGAAAGCCGTCCTTCACCTAGCTTGTTGGGAACAGAAAGTTTCTTTTCATTTGCAAACTCCACTCCATACATATATATGGGGAGGTACTAGTTCCAACTCGATTTTACAGTGCAAACTGCAGGAATTTCAAACCGGCACAAGGAAACAGACTGAGAAACCAGAGTAAAAGTTTCTCCAGCAACCCTTTCCCTTCGTGCTAGATGAACGAACGTCTCTCCACATGCTCATTTCTGAGAGATAATTGTGTGTGAAAGCCGTCCTTCACCTAGCTTGTTGGGAACACAAAGTTTCTTTTCACTTGCAAACTCCACTCCATACATATATATGGGGAGGTACAAGCTCCAAATCGGTTTTACAGTGCAAACTGCAGGAACTTCAAACCGGCACTAGGAAACAGACTGAGAAACCAGAGTAAAAGTTTCTCATGCATCCCGTTCCCTTTGTGCTAGATGAACGAACGTCTCTCCTCATGCTCAGTTCTGAGAGATAAGTGTGTGTGAAAGCCGTCCTTCACCTAGCTTGTTGGGAACACAAAGTTTCTTTTCACTTGCAAACTCAACTCCATACATATATATGGGGCGGTACAAGCTCCAACTCGTTTTTACAGTGAAAACAGCAGGAACATCAAACCGGGACTAGGAAACAGACTGAGAAACCAGAGTAAAAGTTTCTCCTGCAACCCGTTCCCTTTGTGCTAGATGAACGAACGTCTCTCCACATGCTCAGTTCTGAGAGAGAAGTGTGTGTGAAAGCCGTCCTTCACCTAGCTTGTTGGGAACACAAAGTTTCTTTTCACTTGCAAACTCCACTCCATACATATATATGGGGAGGTACTAGCTCCAACTCGGTTTTACAGTGCAAACTGCAGGAATTTCAACCCGGCACTAGGAAACAGACTGAGAAACCAGAGTAAAAATTTCTCCAGCAAACCATTCCCTTTGTGCTAGATGAAAGAACGTCTCTCCACATCCTCATTTCTGAGAGATAAGTGTGTGTGAATGCCGTCCTTCACCTAGCTTGTTGGGAACACAAAGTTTCTTTTCACTTGCAAACTCCACTCCATACATATATATGGGGAGGTACTAGCTCCAACTCGGTTTTACAGTGAAAACTGCAGGAACTTCAAACCGGCACTAGGAAACAGACTGAGAAACCAGAGTAAAAGTTTCTCCTGCAACCCGTTCCCTTTATGCTAGATGAACGAACGTCTCTCCACATGCTCATTTCTGAGAGATAAGTGTGTGTGAAAGCCGTACTTCACCTAGCTTGTTGGGAACACAAAGTTTCTTTTCACTTGCAAACTCCACTCCATACATTTATATGGGGAGGTACTAGCTCCAACTCGGTTTAACAGTGAAAACTGCAGGAACTTCAAACCGGCACGAGGAAACAGACTGAGAATCCAGAGTAAAAGTTTCTCCTGCAACAATTTCCTTTTGTGCTAAATGAACGAACGTCTCTCCACATGCTCAGTTCTGAGAGATATGTGTGGGTGAAAGCCGTCTTTCACCTAGCTTGTTTGGAACACAAAGTTTCTTTTCAGTTGCCAAATCCACTCCATACATATATATGGGGAGGTACTAGCTCCAACTCGGTTTTACAGTGCTAACTGCAGGAACTTCAAACCAGCACTAGGAAACAGACTGAGAAACCAGAGTAAAAGTTTCTCTAGCAACCCGTTCCCTTTGTGCTAGATGAACGAACGTCTCTCCACATGCTCAGTTCTGAGAGAGAAGTGTGTGTGAAAGCCGTCCTTCACCTAGCTTGTTGGGAACACAAAGTTTCTTTTCACTTGCAAACTCCACTCCATACATATATATGGGGAGGTACTAGCTCCAACTCGGTTTTACAGTGCAAACTGCAGGAATTTCAAACCGGCACTAGGAAACAGACTGAGAAACCAGAGTAAATGTTTCTACTGCAACCCGTTCCCTTTGTGCTAGATGAACGAACTTCTCTCCACATTCTCAGTTCTGAGAGATATGTGTGGGTGAAAGCCGACCTTCACCTAGCTTGTTGGGAACACAAAGTTTCTTTTCACTTGCAAACTCCACTCCATACATATATATGGGGAGGTACTAGCTCCAACTCGGTTTTACAGTGCTAACTGCAGGAACTTCAAACCAGCACTAGGAAACAGACTGAGAAACCAGAGTAAAAGTTTCTCCTGCAACCCGTTCCCTTTATGCTAGATGAACGAACGTCTCTCCACATGCTCAGTTCTGAGAGATAAGTGTGTGTGAAAGCCGTCCTTCACCTAGCTTGTTGGGAACACAAAGTTTCTTTTCATTTGCAAACTCCACTCCATACATATATATGGGGAGGTACTAGTTCCAACTCGATTTTACAGTGCAAACTGCAGGAATTTCAAACCGGCACAAGGAAACAGACTGAGAAACCAGAGTAAAAGTTTCTCCAGCAACCCTTTCCCTTCGTGCTAGATGAACGAACGTCTCTCCACATGCTCATTTCTGAGAGATAATTGTGTGTGAAAGCCGTCCTTCACCTAGCTTGTTGGGAACACAAAGTTTCTTTTCACTTGCAAACTCCACTCCATACATATATATGGGGAGGTACAAGCTCCAAATCGGTTTTACAGTGCAAACTGCAGGAATTTCAAACCGGCACTAGGAAACAGACTGAGAAACCAGAGTAAAAGTTTCTCATGCATCCCGTTCCCTTTGTGCTAGATGAACGAACGTCTCTCCTCATGCTCAGTTCTGAGAGATAAGTGTGTGTGAAAGCCGTCCTTCACCTAGCTTGTTGGGAACACAAAGTTTCTTTTCAATTGCAAACTCAACTCCATACATATATATGGGGCGGTACAAGCTCCAACTCGTTTTTACAGTGAAAACAGCAGGAACTTCAAACCGGGACTAGGAAACAGACTGAGAAACCAGAGTAAAAGTTTCTCCTGCAACCCGTTCCCTTTGTGCTAGATGAACGAACGTCTCTCCACATGCTCAGTTCTGAGAGAGAAGTGTGTGTGAAAGCCGTCCTTCACCTAGCTTGTTGGGAACACAAAGTTTCTTTTCACTTGCAAACTCCACTCCATACATATATATGGGGAGGTACTAGCTCCAACTCGGTTTTACAGTGCAAACTGCAGGAATTTCAACCCGGCACTAGGAAACAGACTGAGAAACCAGAGTAAAAATTTTTCCAGCAAACCATTCCCTTTGTGCTAGATGAAAGAACGTCTCTCCACATCCTCATTTCTGAGAGATAAGTGTCTGTGAATGCCGTCCTTCACCTAGCTTGTTGGGAACACAAAGTTTCTTTTCACTTGCAAACTCCACTCCATACATATATATGGGGAGGTACTAGCTCCAACTCGGTTTTACAGTGAAAACTGCAGGAACTTCAAACCGGCACTAGGAAACAGACTGAGAAACCAGAGTAAAAGTTTCTCCTGCAACCCGTTCCCTTTATGCTAGATGAACGAACGTCTCTCCACATGCTCATTTCTGAGAGATAAGTGTGTGTGAAAGCCGTACTTCACCTAGCTTGTTGGGAACACAAAGTTTCTTTTCACTTGCAAACTCCACTCCATACATTTATATGGGGAGGTACTAGCTCCAACTCGGTTTAACAGTGAAAACTGCAGGAACTTCAAACCGGCACGAGGAAACAGACTGAGAATCCAGAGTAAAAGTTTCTCCTGCAACAATTTCCTTTTGTGCTAAATGAACGAACGTCTCTCCACATGCTCAGTTCTGAGAGATATGTGTGGGTGAAAGCCGTCTTTCACCTAGCTTGTTTGGAACACAAAGTTTCTTTTCAGTTGCCAAATCCACTCCATACATATATATGGGGAGGTACTAGCTCCAACTCGGTTTTACAGTGCTAACTGCAGGAACTTCAAACCAGCACTAGGAAACAGACTGAGAAACCAGAGTAAAAGTTTCTCTAGCAACCCGTTCCCTTTATGCTAGATGAACGAACGTTTCTCCACATGCTCAGTTCTGAGAGATAAGTGTGTGTGAAAGCCGTCCTTCACCTAGCTTGTTGGGAACACAAAGTTTCTTTTCACTTGCAAACTCCACTCCATACATATATATGGGGAGGTACTGTCTCCAACTCGGTTTTTACAGTGCAAAATGCAGGAACTTCAAACCGGCACTAGGAAACAGACTGACAAACCAGAGTAAAAGTTTCTCCTGCAACCCGTTCCCTTTGTGCTAGATGAACGAACGTCTCTCCACTTGCTCATTTCTGAGACATAAGTTTGTGTGAAAGCCGTCCTTCACCTAGCTAGTTGTAAACACAAATCTTATTTTCAGTTGCAAACTCCACACCATACATATATATGGGGACGTACTAGCTCCAAATCGTTTTTACAGTGAAAACTGCAGGAACTTCAAACCGGCACTAGGAAACAGACTGAGAAACCAGAGTAAAAGTTTCTCCTGCAACCCGTTCCCTTTGTGCTAAATTAACGAACGTCTCTCCACATGCTCAGTTCTGAGAGAGAAGTGTGTGTGAAAGCCGTCCTTCACCTAGCTTGTTGGGAACACAAAGTTTCTTTTCAGTTGCAAAATCCACTCCATACATATATATGGTGAGGTACTAGCTCCAACTCGGTTTTACAGTGCTAACTGCAGGAACTTCAAACCAGCACTAGTAAACAGACTGAGAAACCAGAGTAAAAGTTTATCTTGCAACCCGTTCCCTTTATGCTAGATAAACGAACCTCTCTCCAAATGCTCAGTTCTGAGAGATAAGTGTGTGTCAAAGCCGTCCTTCACCTAGCTTGTTGGGAACACAAAGATTCTTTTCACTTGCAAACTCCACTCCATACATATATATGGGGAGGTACTATCTCCAACTAGAGTTTTACAATACAAAATGCAGGAACCTCAAACCGGCACTAGGAAACAGACTGAGAAACCAGAGTAAAATTTCTCCTGCAACCCATTACATTTGTGCTAGATGAACGAACGTCTCTCCACATGCTCAGTTCTGAGAGATAAGTGTGTGTGAAAGCCGTCCTTCACCTAGCTTGTTGGGAACACAAAGTTTCTTTTCACTTGCAAACTCCACTCCATACATATATATGGGGAGGTACTATCTCCAACTCGGTTTTTACAGTGCAAAATACAGGAACTTCAAACCGGCACTAGGAAACAGACTGAGAAACCAGAGTAAAAGTTTCTCCTGCAACCCGTTCCCTTTGTGCTAGATGAACGAACGTCTCTGCACTTGCTCAGTTCTGAGAGAGAAGTGTGTGTGAAAGCCGTCCTTCACCTAGCTTGTTGGGAACACAAAGTTACTTTTCACTTGCAAACTCCACTCCATACATATATATGGGGAGGTACTAGCTCCAACTCGGTTTTACAGTGCAAATTGCAGGAATTTCAAACCGGCACTAGGAAACAGACTGAGAAACCAGAGTAAAAATTTCTCCAGCAAACCTTTACCTTTGTGCTAGATGAATGAACGTCTCTCCACATCCTCATTTCTGAGAGATAAGTGTGTGTGAAAGCCGTCCTTCACCTAGCTTGTTGGGAACACAAAGTTTCTTTTCACTTGCAAACTCCACTCCATACATATATATGGGGAGGTACTAGCTCCAACTCGGTTTTACAGTGAAAACTGCAGGAACTTCAAACCGGCACTAGGAAACAGACTGAGAAACCAGAGTAAAAGTTTCTCATGCATCCCGTTCCCTTTGTGCTAGATGAACGAACGTCTCTCCTCATGCTCAGTTCTGAGAGATAAGTGTGTGTGAAAGCCGTCCTTCACCTAGCTTGTTGGGAACACAAAGTTTCTTTTCACTTGCAAACTCAACTCCATACATATATATGGGGCGGTACAAGCTCCAACTCGTTTTTACAGTGAAAACAGCAGGAACATCAAACCGGGACTAGGAAACAGACTGAGAAACCAGAGTAAAAGTTTCTCCTGCAACCCGTTCCCTTTGTGCTAGATGAACGAACGTCTCTCCACATGCTCAGTTCTGAGAGAGAAGTGTGTGTGAAAGCCGTCCTTCACCTAGCTTGTTGGGAACACAAAGTTTCTTTTCACTTGCAAACTCCACTCCATACATATATATGGGGAGGTACTAGCTCCAACTCGGTTTTACAGTGCAAACTGCAGGAATTTCAACCCGGCACTAGGAAACAGACTGAGAAACCAGAGTAAAAATTTCTCCAGCAAACCATTCCTTTGTGCTAGATGAAAGAACGTCTCTCCACATCCTCATTTCTGAGAGATAAGTGTGTGTGAATGCCGTCCTTCACCTAGCTTGTTGGGAACACAAAGTTTCTTTTCACTTGCAAACTCCACTCCATACATATATATGGGGAGGTACTAGCTCCAACTCGGTTTTACAGTGAAAACTGCAGGAACTTCAAACCGGCACTAGGAAACAGACTGAGAAACCAGAGTAAAAGTTTCTCCTGCAACCCGTTCCCTTTATGCTAGATGAACGAACGTCTCTCCACATGCTCATTTCTGAGAGATAAGTGTGTGTGAAAGCCGTACTTCACCTAGCTTGTTGGGAACACAAAGTTTCTTTTCACTTGCAAACTCCACTCCATACATTTATATGGGGAGGTACTAGCTCCAACTCGGTTTAACAGTGAAAACTGCAGGAACTTCAAACGGGCACGAGGAAACAGACTGAGAATCCAGAGTAAAAGTTTCTCCTGCAACAATTTCCTTTTGTGCTAAATGAACGAACGTCTCTCCACATGCTCAGTTCTGAGAGATATGTGTGGGTGAAAGCCGTCTTTCACCTAGCTTGTTTGGAACACAAAGTTTCTTTTCAGTTGCCAAATCCACTCCATACATATATATGGGGAGGTACTAGCTCCAACTCGGTTTTACAGTGCTAACTGCAGGAACTTCAAACCAGCACTAGGAAACAGACTGAGAAACCAGAGTAAAAGTTTCTCTAGCAACCCGTTCCCTTTGTGCTAGATGAACGAACGTCTCTCCACATGCTCAGTTCTGAGAGAGAAGTGTGTGTGAAAGCCGTCCTTCACCTAGCTTGTTGGGAACACAAAGTTTCTTTTCACTTGCAAACTCCACTCCATACATATATATGGGGAGGTACTAGCTCCAACTCGGGTTTACAGTGCAAACTGCAGGAATTTCAAACCGGCACTAGGAAACAGACTGAGAAACCAGAGTAAATGTTTCTACTGCAACCCGTTCCCTTTGTGCTAGATGAACGAACTTCTCTCCACATTCTCAGTTCTGAGAGATATGTGTGGGTGAAAGCCGACCTTCACCTAGCTTGTTGGGAACACAAAGTTTCTTTTCACTTGCAAACTCCACTCCATACATTTATATGGGGAGGTACTAGCTCCAACTCGGTTTAACAGTGAAAACTGCAGGAACTTCAAACCGGCACGAGGAAACAGACTGAGAATCCAGAGTAAAAGTTTCTCCTGCAACAATTTCCTTTTGTGCTAAATGAACGAACGTCTCTCCACATGCTCAGTTCTGAGAGATATGTGTGGGTGAAAGCCGTCTTTCACCTAGCTTGTTTGGAACACAAAGTTTCTTTTCAGTTGCCAAATCCACTCCATACATATATATGGGGAGGTACTAGCTCCAACTCGGTTTTACAGTGCTAACTGCAGGAACTTCAAACCAGCACTAGGAAACAGACTGAGAAACCAGAGTAAAAGTTTCTCTAGCAACCCGTTCCCTTTATGCTAGATGAACGAACGTTTCTCCACATGCTCAGTTCTGAGAGATAAGTGTGTGTGAAAGCCGTCCTTCACCTAGCTTGTTGGGAACACAAAGTTTCTTTTCACTTGCAAACTCCACTCCATACATATATATGGGGAGGTACTGTCTCCAACTCGGTTTTTACAGTGCAAAATGCAGGAACTTCAAACCGGCACTAGGAAACAGACTGACAAACCAGAGTAAAAGTTTCTCCTGCAACCCGTTCCCTTTGTGCTAGATGAACGAACGTCTCTCCACTTGCTCATTTCTGAGACATAAGTTTGTGTGAAAGCCGTCCTTCACCTAGCTAGTTGTAAACACAAATCTTATTTTCAGTTGCAAACTCCACACCATACATATATATGGGGACGTACTAGCTCCAAATCGTTTTTACAGTGAAAACTGCAGGAACTTCAAACCGGCACTAGGAAACAGACTGAGAAACCAGAGTAAAAGTTTCTCCTGCAACCCGTTCCCTTTGTGCTAAATTAACGAACGTCTCTCCACATGCTCAGTTCTGAGAGAGAATTGTGTGTGAAAGCCGTCCTTCACCTAGCTTGTTGGGAACACAAAGTTTCTTTTCAGTTGCAAAATCCACTCCATACATATATATGGTGAGGTACTAGCTCCAACTCGGTTTTACAGTGCTAACTGCAGGAACTTCAAACCAGCACTAGTAAACAGACTGAGAAACCAGAGTAAAAGTTTATCTTGCAACCCGTTCCCTTTATGCTAGATAAACGAACCTCTCTCCAAATGCTCAGTTCTGAGAGATAAGTGTGTGTCAAAGCCGTCCTTCACCTAGCTTGTTGGGAACACAAAGATTCTTTTCACTTGCAAACTCCACTCCATACATATATATGGGGAGGTACTATCTCCAACTAGAGTTTTACAATACAAAATGCAGGAACCTCAAACCGGCACTAGGAAACAGACTGAGAAACCAGAGTAAAATTTCTCCTGCAACCCATTACATTTGTGCTAGATGAACGAACGTCTCTCCACATGCTCAGTTCTGAGAGATAAGTGTGTGTGAAAGCCGTCCTTCACCTAGCTTGTTGGGAACACAAAGTTTCTTTTCACTTGCAAACTCCACTCCATACATATATATGGGGAGGTACTATCTCCAACTCGGTTTTTACAGTGCAAAATACAGGAACTTCAAACCGGCACTAGGAAACAGACTGAGAAACCAGAGTAAAAGTTTCTCCTGCAACCCGTTCCCTTTGTGCTAGATGAACGAACGTCTCTGCACTTGCTCAGTTCTGAGAGAGAAGTGTGTGTGAAAGCCGTCCTTCACCTAGCTTGTTGGGAACACAAAGTTACTTTTCACTTGCAAACTCCACTCCATACATATATATGGGGAGGTACTAGCTCCAACTCGGTTTTACAGTGCAAATTGCAGGAATTTCAAACCGGCACTAGGAAACAGACTGAGAAACCAGAGTAAAAATTTCTCCAGCAAACCTTTACCTTTGTGCTAGATGAATGAACGTCTCTCCACATCCTCATTTCTGAGAGATAAGTGTGTGTGAAAGCCGTCCTTCACCTAGCTTGTTGGGAACACAAAGTTTCTTTTCACTTGCAAACTCCACTCCATACATATATATGGGGAGGTACTAGCTCCAACTCGGTTTTACAGTGAAAACTGCAGGAACTTCAAACCGGCACTAGGAAACAGACTGAGAAACCAGAGTAAAAGTTTCTCCTGCAACCCGTTCCCTTTATGCTAGATGAACGAAAGTCTCTCCACATGCTCAGTTCTGAGAGATATGTGTGTGTGAAAGCCGTACTTCACATAGCTTGTTGGGAACACAAAGTTTCTTTTCACTTGCAAACTCCACTCCATACATTTATATGGGGAGGTACTAGCTCCAACTCGGTTTAACAGTGAAAACTGAAGGAACTTCAAACCGGCACGAGGAAACAGACTGAGAATCCAGAGTAAACGTTTCTCCTGCCACAATTTCCCTTTGTGCTAAATGAACGAACGTCTCTCCACATGCTCAGTTCTGAGAGATAAGTGTGTGTGAAAGCCGTCCTTCACCTAGCTTGTTGGGAACACAAAGTTTCTTTTCACTTGCAAACACCACTGCATAAATATATATGGGGAGGTACTACACCCAACTCGGGTTTACAGTGCAAACTGCAGGAACTTCAAACCGGCACTAGGAAACAGACTGAGAAACCAGAGTAAAACTTTCTCCTGCAACCCGTTCCCCTTGTGCTAGAAGAACGAACGTCTCTCCACATGCTCAGTTCTGAGAGAGAAGTGTGTGTGAAAGCCGTCCTTCACCAAGCTTTTTGGGAACACAAAGTTTCTTTTCAGTTGCAAAATCCACTCCATACATATATATGGGAAGGTACTAGCTCCAACTCGGTTTTACAGTGAAAACTGCAGGAACTTCAAACCGGCACTAGGAAACAGACTGAGAATCCAGAGTAAAAGTTTCTCCTGCAAACCGTTCCTTTTGTGCTAGATGAACGAACGTCTCTCCACATGCTCAGTTCTGAGAGATAAGTGTGTGTGAAAGCCGTCCTACACCTAGCTTGTTCGGAACACAAAGTTTCTTTTCACTTGCAAACTCCACTCCATACATATATATGGGGAGGTACTATCTCCAACTCGGTTTTTACAGTGCAAAATGCAGGAACTTCAAACCGGCACTAGGAAACAGACTGAGAAACCAGAGTAAAAGTTTCTCCTGCAACCCGTTCCCTTTGTGCTAGATGAACGAACTTCTCTCCACTTGCTCATTTCTGAGAGATAAGTGTGTGTGAAAGCCGTCCTTCACCTAGCTAGTTGTAAACACAAAGTTTATTTTCAGTTGCAAACTCCAAACCATACATATATATGGGGAGGTACTAGCTCCAAATCGTTTTTACAGTGAAAACTGCAGGAACTTCAAACCGGCACTAGGAAACAGACTGAGAAACCAGAGTAAAAGTTTCTCCTGCAACCCGTTCCCTTTGTGCTAAATTAACGAACGTCTCTCCACATGCTCATTCTGAGAGATAAGTGTGTGTGAAAGCCGTCCTTCACCTAGCTTGTTGGGAACACAAAGTTTCTTTTCAGTTGCAAAATCCACTCCATACATATATATGGGGAGGTACTAGCTCCAACTCGGTTTTACAGTGCTAACTGCAGGAACTTCAAACCAGCACTAGTAAACATACTGAGAAACCAGAGTAAAAGTTTATCATGCAACCCGTTCCCTTTATGCTAGATAAACGAACCTCTCTCCACATGCTCAGTTCTGAGAGATAAGTGTGTGTGAAAGCCGTCCTTCACCTAGCTTGTTGGGAACACAAAGATTCTTTTCACTTGCCAACTCCACTCCATACATATATATGGGGAGGTACTATCTCCAACTAGAGTTTTACAGTACAAAATGCAGGAACCTCAAACCGGCACTAGGAAACAGACTGAGAAACCACAGTAAAAGTTTTTCCTGCAACCCGTTCCCTTTGTGCTAGATGAATGAACGTCTCTCCACATCCTCATTTCTGAGAGATAAGTGTGTGTGAAAGCCGTCCTTCACCTAGCTTGTTGGGAACACAAAGTTTCTTTTCACTTGCAAACTCCACTCCATACATATATATGGGGAGGTACTAGCTCCAACTCGGTTTTACGGTGCATACTGCAGGAATTCCAAACCGGCACTAGGAAACAGACTGAGAAACCAGAGTAAAAGTTTCTCCTGCAACCCGTTCCCTTTGTGCTAGATGAATGAACGTCTCTCCACATCCTCATTTCTGAGAGATAAGTGTGTGTGAAAGCCGTCCTTCACCTAGCTTGTTGGGAACACAAAGTTTCTTTTCACTTGCAAACTCCACTCCATACATATATATGGGGAGGTACTAGCTCCAACTCGGTTTTACAGTGAAAACTGCAGGAACTTCAAACCGGCACTAGGAAACAGACTGAGAAACCAGAATAAAAGTTTCTCCTGCAACCCGTTCCCTTTATGCTAGATGAACGAACGTCTCTCCACATGCTCAGTTCTGAGAGATATGTGTGTGTGAAAGCCGTACTTCACATAGCTTGTTGGGAACACAAAGTTTCTTTTCACTTGCAAACTCCACTCCATACATTTATATGGGGAGGTACTAGCTCCAACTCGGTTTAACAGTGAAAACTGCAGGAACTTCAAACCGGCACGAGGAAACAGACTGAGAATCCAGAGTAAAAGTTTCTCCTGCAACAATTTCCCTTTGTGCTAAATGAACGAACGTCTCTCCACATGCTCAGTTCTGAGAGATAAGTGTGTGTGAAAGCCGTCCTTCACCTAGCTTGTTGGGAACACAAAGTTTCTTTTCACTTGCAAACACCACTGCATACATATATATGGGGAAGTACTAGACCCAACTCGGGTTTACAGTGCAAACTGCAGGAACTTCAAACCGGCACTAGGAAACAGACTGAGAAACCAGAGTAAAACTTTCTCCTGCAACCCGTTCCCCTTGTGCTAGAAGAACGAACGTCTCTCCACATGCTCAGTTCTGAGAGAGAAGTGTGTGTGAAAGCCGTCCTTCACCAAGCTTTTTGGGAACACAAAGTTTCTTTTCAGTTGCAAAATCCACTCCATACATATATATGGGAAGGTACTAGCTCCAACTCGGTTTTACAGTGAAAACTGCAGGAACTTCAAACCGGCACTAGGAAACAGACTGAGAAACCAGAGTAAAAGTTTCTCCTGCAACCCGTTCCCTTTGTGCTAAATTAACGAACGTCTCTCCACATGCTCATTCTGAGAGATAAGTGTGTGTGAAAGCCGTCCTTCACCTAGCTTGTTGGGAACACAAAGTTTCTTTTCAGTTGCAAAATCCACTCCATACATATATATGGGGAGGTACTAGCTCCAAATCGGTTTTACAGTGCTAACTGCAGGAACTTCAAACCAGCACTAGTAAACAGACTGAGAAACCAGAGTAAAAGTTTATCATGCAACCCGTTCCCTTTATGCTAGATAAACGAACCTCTCTCCACATGCTCAGTTCTGAGAGATAAGTGTGTGTGAAAGCCGTCCTTCACCTAGCTTGTTGGGAACACAAAGATTCTTTTCACTTGCAAACTCCACTCCATACATATATATGGGGAGGTACTATCTCCAACTAGAGTTTTACAGTACAAAATGCAGGAACCTCAAACCGGCACTAGGAAACAGACTGAGAAACCAGAGTAAAATTTCTCCTGCAACCCATTACATTTGTGCTAGATGAACGAACGTCTCTCCACATGCTCAGTTCTGAGAGATAAGTGTGTGTGAAAGCCGTCCTTCACCTAGCTTGTTGGGAACACAAAGTTTCTTTTCACTTGCAAACTCCACTCCATACATATATATGGGGAGGTACTATCTCCAACTCGGTTTTTACAGTGCAAAATACAGGAACTTCAAACCGGCACTAGGAAACAGACTGAGAAACCAGAGTAAAAGTTTCTCCTGCAACCCGTTCCCTTTGTGCTAGATGAACGAACGTCTCTGCACTTGCTCAGTTCTGAGAGAGAAGTGTGTGTGAAAGCCGTCCTTCACCTAGCTTGTTGGGAACACAAAGTTCCTTTTCACTTGCAAACTCCACTCCATACATATATATGGGGAGGTACTAGCTCCAACTCGGTTTTACAGTGCAAATTGCAGGAATTTCAAACCGGCACTAGGAAACAGACTGAGAAACCAGAGTAAAAATTTCTCCAGCAAACCTTTACCTTTGTGCTAGATGAATGAACGTCTCTCCACATCCTCATTTCTGAGAGATAAGTGTGTGTGAAAGCCGTCCTTCACCTAGCTTGTTGGGAACACAAAGTTTCTTTTCACTTGCAAACTCCACTCCATACATATATATGGGGAGGTACTAGCTCCAACTCGGTTTTACAGTGAAAACTGCAGGAACTTCAAACCGGCACTAGGAAACAGACTGAGAAACCAGAGTAAAAGTTTCTCCTGCAACCCGTTCCCTTTATGCTAGATGAACGAAAGTCTCTCCACATGCTCAGTTCTGAGAGATATGTGTGTGTGAAAGCCGTACTTCACATAGCTTGTTGGGAACACAAAGTTTCTTTTCACTTGCAAACTCCACTCCATACATTTATATGGGGTGGTACTAGCTCCAACTCGGTTTAACAGTGAAAACTGAAGGAACTTCAAACCGGCACAAGGAAACAGACTGAGAATCCAGAGTAAACGTTTCTCCTGCCACAATTTCCCTTTGTGCTAAATGAACGAACGTCTCTCCACATGCTCAGTTCTGAGAGATAAGTGTGTGTGAAAGCCGTCCTTCACCTAGCTTGTTGGGAACACAAAGTTTCTTTTCACTTGCAAACACCACTGCATACATATATATGGGGAGGTACTACACCCAACTCGGGTTTACAGTGCAAACTGCAGGAACTTCAAACCGGCACTAGGAAACAGACTGAGAAACCAGAGTAAAACTTTCTCCTGCAACCCGTTCCCCTTGTGCTAGAAGAACGAACGTCTCTCCACATGCTCAGTTCTGAGAGAGAAGTGTGTGTAAAAGCCGTCCTTCACCAAGCTTTTTGGGAACACAAAGTTTCTTTTCAGTTGCAAAATCCACTCCATACATATATATGGGGAGGTACTAGCTCCAACTCGGGTTTACAGTGCAAACTGCAGGAATTTCAAACCGGCACTAGGAAACAGACTGAGAAACCAGAGTAAATGTTTCTACTGCAACCCGTTCCCTTTGTGCTAGATGAACGAACTTCTCTCCACATTCTCAGTTCTGAGAGATATGTGTGGGTGAAAGCCGACCTTCACCTAGCTTGTTGGGAACACAAAGTTTCTTTTCACTTGCAAACTCCACTCCATACATTTATATGGGGAGGTACTAGCTCCAACTCGGTTTAACAGTGAAAACTGCAGGAACTTCAAACCGGCACGAGGAAACAGACTGAGAATCCAGAGTAAAAGTTTCTCCTGCAACAATTTCCTTTTGTGCTAAATGAACGAACGTCTCTCCACATGCTCAGTTCTGAGAGATATGTGTGGGTGAAAGCCGTCTTTCACCTAGCTTGTTTGGAACACAAAGTTTCTTTTCAGTTGCCAAATCCACTCCATACATATATATGGGGAGGTACTAGCTCCAACTCGGTTTTACAGTGCTAACTGCAGGAACTTCAAACCAGCACTAGGAAACAGACTGAGAAACCAGAGTAAAAGTTTCTCTAGCAACCCGTTCCCTTTATGCTAGATGAACGAACGTTTCTCCACATGCTCAGTTCTGAGAGATAAGTGTGTGTGAAAGCCGTCCTTCACCTAGCTTGTTGGGAACACAAAGTTTCTTTTCACTTGCAAACTCCACTCCATACATATATATGGGGAGGTACTGTCTCCAACTCGGTTTTTACAGTGCAAAATGCAGGAACTTCAAACCGGCACTAGGAAACAGACTGACAAACCAGAGTAAAAGTTTCTCCTGCAACCCGTTCCCTTTGTGCTAGATGAACGAACGTCTCTCCACTTGCTCATTTCTGAGACATAAGTTTGTGTGAAAGCCGTCCTTCACCTAGCTAGTTGTAAACACAAATCTTATTTTCAGTTGCAAACTCCACACCATACATATATATGGGGACGTACTAGCTCCAAATCGTTTTTACAGTGAAAACTGCAGGAACTTCAAACCGGCACTAGGAAACAGACTGAGAAACCAGAGTAAAAGTTTCTCCTGCAACCCGTTCCCTTTGTGCTAAATTAACGAACGTCTCTCCACATGCTCAGTTCTGAGAGAGAATTGTGTGTGAAAGCCGTCCTTCACCTAGCTTGTTGGGAACACAAAGTTTCTTTTCAGTTGCAAAATCCACTCCATACATATATATGGTGAGGTACTAGCTCCAACTCGGTTTTACAGTGCTAACTGCAGGAACTTCAAACCAGCACTAGTAAACAGACTGAGAAACCAGAGTAAAAGTTTATCTTGCAACCCGTTCCCTTTATGCTAGATAAACGAACCTCTCTCCAAATGCTCAGTTCTGAGAGATAAGTGTGTGTCAAAGCCGTCCTTCACCTAGCTTGTTGGGAACACAAAGATTCTTTTCACTTGCAAACTCCACTCCATACATATATATGGGGAGGTACTATCTCCAACTAGAGTTTTACAATACAAAATGCAGGAACCTCAAACCGGCACTAGGAAACAGACTGAGAAACCAGAGTAAAATTTCTCCTGCAACCCATTACATTTGTGCTAGATGAACGAACGTCTCTCCACATGCTCAGTTCTGAGAGATAAGTGTGTGTGAAAGCCGTCCTTCACCTAGCTTGTTGGGAACACAAAGTTTCTTTTCACTTGCAAACTCCACTCCATACATATATATGGGGAGGTACTATCTCCAACTCGGTTTTTACAGTGCAAAATACAGGAACTTCAAACCGGCACTAGGAAACAGACTGAGAAACCAGAGTAAAAGTTTCTCCTGCAACCCGTTCCCTTTGTGCTAGATGAACGAACGTCTCTGCACTTGCTCAGTTCTGAGAGAGAAGTGTGTGTGAAAGCCGTCCTTCACCTAGCTTGTTGGGAACACAAAGTTACTTTTCACTTGCAAACTCCACTCCATACATATATATGGGGAGGTACTAGCTCCAACTCGGTTTTACAGTGCAAATTGCAGGAATTTCAAACCGGCACTAGGAAACAGACTGAGAAACCAGAGAAAAATTTCTCCAGCAAACCTTTACCTTTGTGCTAGATGAATGAACGTCTCTCCACATCCTCATTTCTGAGAGATAAGTGTGTGTGAAAGCCGTCCTTCACCTAGCTTGTTGGGAACACAAAGTTTCTTTTCACTTGCAAACTCCACTCCATACATATATATGGGGAGGTACTAGCTCCAACTCGGTTTTACAGTGAAAACTGCAGGAACTTCAAACCGGCACTAGGAAACAGACTGAGAAACCAGAGTAAAAGTTTCTCCTGCAACCCGTTCCCTTTATGCTAGATGAACGAAAGTCTCTCCACATGCTCAGTTCTGAGAGATATGTGTGTGTGAAAGCCGTACTTCACATAGCTTGTTGGGAACACAAAGTTTCTTTTCACTTGCAAACTCCACTCCATACATTTATATGGGGAGGTACTAGCTCCAACTCGGTTTAACAGTGAAAACTGAAGGAACTTCAAACCGGCACGAGGAAACAGACTGAGAATCCAGAGTAAACGTTTCTCCTGCCACAATTTCCCTTTGTGCTAAATGAACGAACGTCTCTCCACATGCTCAGTTCTGAGAGATAAGTGTGTGTGAAAGCCGTCCTTCACCTAGCTTGTTGGGAACACAAAGTTTCTTTTCACTTGCAAACACCACTGCATAAATATATATGGGGAGGTACTACACCCAACTCGGGTTTACAGTGCAAACTGCAGGAACTTCAAACCGGCACTAGGAAACAGACTGAGAAACCAGAGTAAAACTTTCTCCTGCAACCCGTTCCCCTTGTGCTAGAAGAACGAACGTCTCTCCACATGCTCAGTTCTGAGAGAGAAGTGTGTGTGAAAGCCGTCCTTCACCAAGCTTTTTGGGAACACAAAGTTTCTTTTCAGTTGCAAAATCCACTCCATACATATATATGGGAAGGTACTAGCTCCAACTCGGTTTTACAGTGAAAACTGCAGGAACTTCAAACCGGCACTAGGAAACAGACTGAGAATCCAGAGTAAAAGTTTCTCCTGCAAACCGTTCCTTTTGTGCTAGATGAACGAACGTCTCTCCACATGCTCAGTTCTGAGAGATAAGTGTGTGTGAAAGCCGTCCTACACCTAGCTTGTTCGGAACACAAAGTTTCTTTTCACTTGCAAACTCCACTCCATACATATATATGGGGAGGTACTATCTCCAACTCGGTTTTTACAGTGCAAAATGCAGGAACTTCAAACCGGCACTAGGAAACAGACTGAGAAACCAGAGTAAAAGTTTCTCCTGCAACCCGTTCCCTTTGTGCTAGATGAACGAACTTCTCTCCACTTGCTCATTTCTGAGAGATAAGTGTGTGTGAAAGCCGTCCTTCACCTAGCTAGTTGTAAACACAAAGTTTATTTTCAGTTGCAAACTCCAAACCATACATATATATGGGGAGGTACTAGCTCCAAATCGTTTTTACAGTGAAAACTGCAGGAACTTCAAACCGGCACTAGGAAACAGACTGAGAAACCAGAGTAAAAGTTTCTCCTGCAACCCGTTCCCTTTGTGCTAAATTAACGAACGTCTCTCCACATGCTCATTCTGAGAGATAAGTGTGTGTGAAAGCCGTCCTTCACCTAGCTTGTTGGGAACACAAAGTTTCTTTTCAGTTGCAAAATCCACTCCATACATATATATGGGGAGGTACTAGCTCCAACTCGGTTTTACAGTGCTAACTGCAGGAACTTCAAACCAGCACTAGTAAACATACTGAGAAACCAGAGTAAAAGTTTATCATGCAACCCGTTCCCTTTATGCTAGATAAACGAACCTCTCTCCACATGCTCAGTTCTGAGAGATAAGTGTGTGTGAAAGCCGTCCTTCACCTAGCTTGTTGGGAACACAAAGATTCTTTTCACTTGCCAACTCCACTCCATACATATATATGGGGAGGTACTATCTCCAACTAGAGTTTTACAGTACAAAATGCAGGAACCTCAAACCGGCACTAGGAAACAGACTGAGAAACCACAGTAAAAGTTTTTCCTGCAACCCGTTCCCTTTGTGCTAGATGAATGAACGTCTCTCCACATCCTCATTTCTGAGAGATAAGTGTGTGTGAAAGCCGTCCTTCACCTAGCTTGTTGGGAACACAAAGTTTCTTTTCACTTGCAAACTCCACTCCATACATATATATGGGGAGGTACTAGCTCCAACTCGGTTTTACGGTGCATACTGCAGGAATTCCAAACCGGCACTAGGAAACAGACTGAGAAACCAGAGTAAAAGTTTCTCCTGCAACCCGTTCCCTTTGTGCTAGATGAATGAACGTCTCTCCACATCCTCATTTCTGAGAGATAAGTGTGTGTGAAAGCCGTCCTTCACCTAGCTTGTTGGGAACACAAAGTTTCTTTTCACTTGCAAACTCCACTCCATACATATATATGGGGAGGTACTAGCTCCAACTCGGTTTTACAGTGAAAACTGCAGGAACTTCAAACCGGCACTAGGAAACAGACTGAGAAACCAGAATAAAAGTTTCTCCTGCAACCCGTTCCCTTTATGCTAGATGAACGAACGTCTCTCCACATGCTCAGTTCTGAGAGATATGTGTGTGTGAAAGCCGTACTTCACATAGCTTGTTGGGAACACAAAGTTTCTTTTCACTTGCAAACTCCACTCCATACATTTATATGGGGAGGTACTAGCTCCAACTCGGTTTAACAGTGAAAACTGCAGGAACTTCAAACCGGCACGAGGAAACAGACTGAGAATCCAGAGTAAAAGTTTCTCCTGCAACAATTTCCCTTTGTGCTAAATGAACGAACGTCTCTCCACATGCTCAGTTCTGAGAGATAAGTGTGTGTGAAAGCCGTCCTTCACCTAGCTTGTTGGGAACACAAAGTTTCTTTTCACTTGCAAACACCACTGCATACATATATATGGGGAAGTACTAGACCCAACTCGGGTTTACAGTGCAAACTGCAGGAACTTCAAACCGGCACTAGGAAACAGACTGAGAAACCAGAGTAAAACTTTCTCCTGCAACCCGTTCCCCTTGTGCTAGAAGAACGAACGTCTCTCCACATGCTCAGTTCTGAGAGAGAAGTGTGTGTGAAAGCCGTCCTTCACCAAGCTTTTTGGGAACACAAAGTTTCTTTTCAGTTGCAAAATCCACTCCATACATATATATGGGAAGGTACTAGCTCCAACTCGGTTTTACAGTGAAAACTGCAGGAACTTCAAACCGGCACTAGGAAACAGACTGAGAAACCAGAGTAAAAGTTTCTCCTGCAACCCGTTCCCTTTGTGCTAAATTAACGAACGTCTCTCCACATGCTCATTCTGAGAGATAAGTGTGTGTGAAAGCCGTCCTTCACCTAGCTTGTTGGGAACACAAAGTTTCTTTTCAGTTGCAAAATCCACTCCATACATATATATGGGGAGGTACTAGCTCCAAATCGGTTTTACAGTGCTAACTGCAGGAACTTCAAACCAGCACTAGTAAACAGACTGAGAAACCAGAGTAAAAGTTTATCATGCAACCCGTTCCCTTTATGCTAGATAAACGAACCTCTCTCCACATGCTCAGTTCTGAGAGATAAGTGTGTGTGAAAGCCGTCCTTCACCTAGCTTGTTGGGAACACAAAGATTCTTTTCACTTGCAAACTCCACTCCATACATATATATGGGGAGGTACTATCTCCAACTAGAGTTTTACAGTACAAAATGCAGGAACCTCAAACCGGCACTAGGAAACAGACTGAGAAACCAGAGTAAAATTTCTCCTGCAACCCATTACATTTGTGCTAGATGAACGAACGTCTCTCCACATGCTCAGTTCTGAGAGATAAGTGTGTGTGAAAGCCGTCCTTCACCTAGCTTGTTGGGAACACAAAGTTTCTTTTCACTTGCAAACTCCACTCCATACATATATATGGGGAGGTACTATCTCCAACTCGGTTTTTACAGTGCAAAATACAGGAACTTCAAACCGGCACTAGGAAACAGACTGAGAAACCAGAGTAAAAGTTTCTCCTGCAACCCGTTCCCTTTGTGCTAGATGAACGAACGTCTCTGCACTTGCTCAGTTCTGAGAGAGAAGTGTGTGTGAAAGCCGTCCTTCACCTAGCTTGTTGGGAACACAAAGTTCCTTTTCACTTGCAAACTCCACTCCATACATATATATGGGGAGGTACTAGCTCCAACTCGGTTTTACAGTGCAAATTGCAGGAATTTCAAACCGGCACTAGGAAACAGACTGAGAAACCAGAGTAAAAATTTCTCCAGCAAACCTTTACCTTTGTGCTAGATGAATGAACGTCTCTCCACATCCTCATTTCTGAGAGATAAGTGTGTGTGAAAGCCGTCCTTCACCTAGCTTGTTGGGAACACAAAGTTTCTTTTCACTTGCAAACTCCACTCCATACATATATATGGGGAGGTACTAGCTCCAACTCGGTTTTACAGTGAAAACTGCAGGAACTTCAAACCGGCACTAGGAAACAGACTGAGAAACCAGAGTAAAAGTTTCTCCTGCAACCCGTTCCCTTTATGCTAGATGAACGAAAGTCTCTCCACATGCTCAGTTCTGAGAGATATGTGTGTGTGAAAGCCGTACTTCACATAGCTTGTTGGGAACACAAAGTTTCTTTTCACTTGCAAACTCCACTCCATACATTTATATGGGGTGGTACTAGCTCCAACTCGGTTTAACAGTGAAAACTGAAGGAACTTCAAACCGGCACGAGGAAACAGACTGAGAATCCAGAGTAAACGTTTCTCCTGCCACAATTTCCCTTTGTGCTAAATGAACGAACGTCTCTCCACATGCTCAGTTCTGAGAGATAAGTGTGTGTGAAAGCCGTCCTTCACCTAGCTTGTTGGGAACACAAAGTTTCTTTTCACTTGCAAACACCACTGCATACATATATATGGGGAGGTACTACACCCAAC
This sequence comes from Camelus dromedarius, assembly GCF_036321535.1. NCBI lineage: Eukaryota > Metazoa > Chordata > Mammalia > Artiodactyla > Camelidae > Camelus > Camelus dromedarius. The sequence goes on along the minus strand of NC_087441.1, from coordinate 84,332,414 downwards.
TCGGGTTTACAGTGCAAACTGCAGGAACTTCACACCGGCACTAGGAAACAGACTGAGAAACCAGAGTAAAACTTTCTCCTGCAACCCGTTCCCCTTGTGCTAGAAGAACGAACGTCTCTCCACATGCTCAGTTCTGAGAGAGAAGTGTGTGTAAAAGCCGTCCTTCACCAAGCTTTTTGGGAACACAAAGTTTCTTTTCAGTTGCAAAATCCACTCCATACATATATATGGGAAGGTACTAGCTCCAACTCGGTTTTACAGTGAAAACTGCAGGAACTTCAAACCGGCACTAGGAAACAGACTGAGAATCCAGAGTAAAAGTTTCTCCTGCAAACCGTTCCTTTTGTGCTAGATGAACGAACGTCTCTCCACATGCTCAGTTCTGAGAGATAAATGTGTGTGAAAGCCGTCCTTCACATAGCTTGTTGGAAACACAAAGTTTCTTTTCAGTTGCAAAATCCACTCCATACAGATATATGGGGAGGTACTAGCTCCAACTCGGTTTTACAGTGCTAAATGCAGGAACTTCAAACCAGCACTAGGAAACAGACTGAGAAACCAGAGTAAAAGTTTCTCTTGCAACCCGTCCCCTTTATGCTAAATGAACGAACGTCTCTCCACATGCTCAGTTCTGAGAGATAAGTGTGTGTGAAAGCCGTCCTTCACCTAGCTTGTTGGGAACACAAAGATTCTTTTCACTTGCAAACTCCACTCCATACATATATATGGGGAGGTACTATCTCCAACTAGGGTTTTAGAGTACAAAATGCAGGAACCTCAAACCGGCACTAGGAAACAGACTGAGAAACCAGAGAAAATGTTTCTCCTGCAACCCGTTACATTTGTGCTAGATGAACGAACGTCTCTCCACATGCTCAGTTCTGAGAGATAAGTGTGTGTGAAAGCCGTCCTACACCTAGCTTGTTCGGAACACAAAGTTTCTTTTCACTTGCAAACTCCACTCCATACATATATATGGGGAGGTACTATCTCCAACTCGGTTTTTACAGTGCAAAATGCAGGAACTTCAAACCGGCACTAGGAAACAGACTGAGAAACCAGAGTAAAAGTTTCTCCTGCAACCCGTTCCCTTTGTGCTAGATGAACGAACTTCTCTCCACTTGCTCATTTCTGAGAGATAAGTGTGTGTGAAAGCCGTCCTTCACCTAGCTAGTTGTAAACACAAAGTTTATTTTCAGTTGCAAACTCCACACCATACATATATATGGGGAGGTACTAGCTCCAAATCGTTTTTACAGTGAAAACTGCAGGAACTTCAAACCGGCACTAGGAAACAGACTGAGAAACCAGAGTAAAAGTTTCTCCTGCAACCCGTTCCCTTTGTGCTAAATTAACGAACGTCTCTCCACATGCTCATTCTGAGAGATAAGTGTGTGTGAAAGCCGTCCTTCACCTAGCTTGTTGGGAACACAAAGTTTCTTTTCAGTTGCAAAATCCACTCCATACATATATATGGGGAGGTACTAGCTCCAACTCGGTTTTACAGTGCTAACTGCAGGAACTTCAAACCAGCACTAGTAAACATACTGAGAAACCAGAGTAAAAGTTTATCATGCAACCCGTTCCCTTTATGCTAGATAAACGAACCTCTCTCCACATGCTCAGTTCTGAGAGATAAGTGTGTGTGAAAGCCGTCCTTCACCTAGCTTGTTGGGAACACAAAGATTCTTTTCACTTGCCAACTCCACTCCATACATATATATGGGGAGGTACTATCTCCAACTAGAGTTTTACAGTACAAAATGCAGGAACCTCAAACCGGCACTAGGAAACAGACTGAGAAACCACAGTAAAAGTTTTTCCTGCAACCCGTTCCCTTTGTGCTAGATGAATGAACGTCTCTCCACATCCTCATTTCTGAGAGATAAGTGTGTGTGAAAGCCGTCCTTCACCTAGCTTGTTGGGAACACAAAGTTTCTTTTCACTTGCAAACTCCACTCCATACATATATATGGGGAGGTACTAGCTCCAACTCGGTTTTACAGTGAAAACTGCAGGAACTTCAAACCGGCACGAGGAAACAGACTGAGAATCCAGAGTAAAAGTTTCTCCTGCAACAATTTCCCTTTGTGCTAAGTGAACGAACGTCTCTCCACATGCTCAGTTCTGAGAGATAAGTGTGTGTGAAAGCCGTCCTTCACCTAGCTTGTTGGGAACACAAAGTTTCTTTTCACTTGCAAACACCACTGCATACATATATATGGGGAAGTACTAGACCCAACTCGGGTTTACAGTGCAAACTGCAGGAACTTCAAACCGGCACTAGGAAACAGACTGAGAAACCAGAGTAAAAGTTTCTCCTGCAACCCGTTCCCTTTGTGCTAGATGAACGAACGTCTCTCCACTTGCTCAGTTCTGAGAGAGAAGTGTGTGTGAAAGCCGTCCTTCACCTAGCTTGTTGGGAACACAAAGTTTCTTTTCACTTGCAAACTCCACTCCATACATATATATGGGGAGGTACTAGCTCCAACTCGGTTTTACAGTGCAAACTGCAGGAATTTCAAACCGGCACTAGGAAACAGACTGAGAAACCAGAGTAAAAATTTCTCCAGCAAACCTTTCCCTTTGTGCTAGATGAATGAACGTCTCTCCACATCCTCATTTCTGAGAGATAAGTGTGTGTGAAAGCCGTCCTTCACCTAGCTTGTTGGGAACACAAAGTTTCTTTTCACTTGCAAACTCAACTCCATACATATATATGGGGAGGTACTATCTCCAACTCGGTTTTTACAGTGCAAAATGCAGGAACTTCAAACCGGCACTAGGAAACAGACTGAGAAACCAGAGTAAAAGTTTCTCCTGCAACCCGTTCCCTTTGTGCTAGATGAACGAACGTCTCTCCACTTGCTCAGTTCTGAGAGAGAAGTGTGTGTGAAAGCCGTCCTTCACCTAGCTTGTTGGGAACACAAAGTTTCTTTTCACTTGCAAACTCCACTCCATACATATATATGGGTAGGTACTAGCTCCAACTCGGTTTTACAGTGCAAACTGCAGGAATTTCAAACCGGCACTAGGAAACAGACTGAGAAACCAGAGTAAAAATTTCTCCAGCAATCCTTTCCCTTTGTGCTAGATGAATGAACGTCTCTCCACATCCTCATTTCTGAGAGATAAGTGTGTGTGAAAGCCGTCCTTCACCTAGCTTGTTGGGAACACAAAGTTTCTTTTCAATTGCAAACTCCACTCCATACATATATATGGGGAGGTACTAGCTCCAAATCGGTTTTACAGTGAAAACTGCAAGAACTTCAAACCGGCACTAGGAAACAGACTGAGAAACCAGAGTAAAAGTTTCTCCTGCAACCCGTTCCCTTTATGCTAGATGAACGAACGTCTCTCCACATGCTCAGTTCTGAGAGATAAGTGTGTGTGAAAGCCGTCCTTCACCTAGCTTGTTGGGAACACAAAGTTTCTTTTCACTTGCAAACACCACTACATACATATATATGGGGAGGTACTAGACCCAACTCGGGTTTACAGTGCAAACTGCAGGAACTTCAAACCGGCACTAGGAAACAGACTGAGAAACCAGAGTAAAACTTTCTCCTGCAACCCGTTCCCCTTGTGCTAGAAGAACGAACGTCTCTCCACATGCTCAGTTCTGAGAGAGAAGTGTGTGTGTGAAAGCCGTCCTTCACCAAGCTTTTTGGGAACACAAAGTTTCTTTTCAGTTGCAAAATCCACTCCATACATATATATTGGAAGGTACTAGCTCCAACTCGGTTTTACAGTGAAAACTGCAGGAACTTCAAACCGGCACTAGGAAACAGACTGAGAATCCAGAGTAAAAGTTTCTCCTGCAAACCGTTCCTTTTGTGCTAGATGAACGAACGTCTCTCCACATGCTCAGTTCTGAGAGATAAGTGTGTGTGAAAGCCGTCCTTCACATAGCTTGTTGGAAACACAAAGTTTCTTTTCAGTTGCAAAATCCACTCCATACAGATATATGGGGAGGTACTAGCTCGACTCGGTTTTACAGTGCTAACTGCAGGAACTTCAAACCAGCACTAGGAAACAGACTGAGAAACCAGAGTAAAACTTTCTCCTGCATCCCGTTCCCCTTGTGCTAGAAGAACGAACGTCTCTCCACATGCTCAGTTCTGAGAGAGAAGTGTGTGTGAAAGCCGTCCTTCACCAAGCTTTTTGGGAACACAAAGTTTCTTTTCAGTTGCAAAATCCACTCCATACATATATATTGGAAGGTACTAGCTCCAACTCGGTTTTACAGTGAAAACTGCAGGAACTTCAAACCGGCACTAGGTAACAGACTGAGAATCCAGAGTAAAAGTTTCTCCTGCAAACCGTTCCTTTTGTGCTAGATGAACGAACGTCTCTCCACATGCTCAGTTCTGAGAGATAAGTGTGTGTGAAAGCCGTCCTTCACATACCTTGTTGGAAACACAAAGTTTCTTTTCAGTTGCAAAATCCACTCCATACAGATATATGGGGAGGTACTAGCTCCAACTCTGTTTTACAGTGCTAACTGCAGGAACTTCAAACCAGCACTAGGAAACAGACTGAGAAACCAGAGTAAAAGTTTCTCTTGCAACCCGTCCCCTTTATGCTAAATGAACGAACGTCTCTCCACATGCTCAGTTCTGAGAGATAAGTGTGTGTGAAAGCCGTCCTTCACCTAGCTTGTTGGGAACACAAAGATTCTTTTCACTTGCAAACTCCACTCCATACATATATATGGGGAGGTACTATCTCCAACTAGGGTTTTAGAGTACAAAATGCAGGAACCTCAAAACGGCACTAGGAAACAGACTGAGAAACCAGAGTAAAAGTTTCTCCTGCAACCCGTTCCCTTTGTGCTAGATGAACGAACGTCTCTCCACTTGCTCATTTCTGAGAGATAAGTGTGTGTGAAAGCCGTCCTTCACCTAGCTAGTTGTAAACACAAAGTTTATTTTCAGTTGCAAACTCCACACCATACATATATATGGGGAGGTACAAGCTCCAAATCGTTTTTACAGTGAAAACTGCAGGAACTTCAAACCGGCACTAGGAAACAGACTGAGAAACCAGAGTAAAAGTTTCTCCTGCAACCCGTTCCCTTTGTGCTAAATTAACGAACGTCTCTCCACATGCTCATTCTGAGACATAAGTGTGTGTGAAAGCCGTCCTTCACCTAGCTTGTTGGGAACACAAAGTTTCTTTTCAGTTGCAAAATCCACTCCATACATATATATGGGGAGGTACTAGTTCCAACTCGGTTTTACAGTGCTAACTGCAGGAACTTCAAACCAGCACTAGTAAACAGACTGAGAAACCAGAGTAAAAGTTTATCATGCAACCCGTTCCCTTTATGCTAGATAAACGAACCTCTCTCCACATGCTCAGTTCTGAGAGATAAGTGTGTGTGAAAGCCGTCCTTCACCTAGCTTGTTGGGAACACAAAGATTCTTTTCACTTGCCAACTCCACTCCATACATATATATGGGGAGGTACTATCTCCAACTAGAGTTTTACAGTACAAAATGCAGGAACCTCAAACCGGCACTAGGAAACAGACTGAGAAACCACAGTAAATGTTTTTCCTGCAACCCGTTCCCTTTGTGCTAGATGAACGAACGTCCCTCCACATGCTCAGTTCTGAGAGATAAGTGTGGGTGAAAGCCGTCCTTCACCTAGCTTGTTGGGAACACAAAGTTTCTTTTCACATGCAAACTCCACTCCATACATATATATGGGGAGGTACTAGCTCCAACTCGGTTTTACGGTGCATACTGCAGGAATTCCAAACCGGCACTAGGAAACAGACTGAGAAACCAGAGTAAAAGTTTCTCCTGCAACCCGTTCCCTTTGTGCTAGATGAACGAAGGTCTCTCCACATGCTCAGTTCTGAGAGATAAGTGTGTGTGAATTCCGTCCTTCACCTATCTTGTTGGGAACACAAAGTTTCCTTTCACTTGCAACCTCCACTCCATACATATATATGGGGAGGTACTAGCTCCAACTCGGTTTTACAGTGCAAACTGCAGGAACTTCAAACCGGCACTAGGAATCAGACTGAGAAACCAGAGTAAAAGTTTCTCCTGCAACCCGTTCACTTTGTGCTAGATGAACGAACGTCTCTCCACATGCTCAGTTCTGAGAGATAAGTGTGTGTGAATTCCGTCCTTCACCTATCTTGTTGGGAACACAAAGTTTCCTTTCACTTGCAACCTCCACTCCATACATATATAAGGGGAGGTACTAGTAAAACTCGGTTTTACAGTGCAAAGAGCAGGAACTTCAAACCGGCACTAGGAAACAGACTGAGAAACCAGATTAAAAGTTTCTCCTGCAACCCGTTCCCTTTGTGCTAGATGAACGAACTTCTCTCCACATCCTCAGTTCTGAGAGATAAGTGTGGGTGAAAGCCGTCCTTCACCTAGCTTGTTGGGAACACAAAGTTTCTTTTCAGTTGCAAACTCCACTCCATACATATATGTGGGGAGGTACTATCTCCAACCCTGTTTTTACAGTGCAAAATGCAGGAACTTCAAACCGGCACTAGGAAACAGACTGAGAAACCAGAGTAAAAGTTTCTCCTGCAACCCGTTCCCTTTGTGCTAGATAAAAGAACGTCTCTCCACATGCTCAGTTCTGAGAGATAAGTGTGGGTGAAAGCCGTCCTTCACCTAGCTTGTTGGTAACACAAAGTTTCTTTTCAGTTGCAAACTCCACTCAATACATACATATGGGTAGGTACTAGCTCCAACTCGGTTTTTCAGTGAAAACTGCAGGAACTTCAAACCGGCACTAGGAAACAGACTGAGAAACCAGAGTAATAGTTTATCCTGCAACCCGTTCCCTTTGTGCTAGATGAACGAACGTCTCTCCACATGCTCAGTTCTGAGAGATAAGTGTGTGTGATAGCCGTCCTTCACCTAGCTTGTTGGTAACACAAAGTTTTTTTTCAGTTGCTAAATCCACTCCATACATATATATGGGGAGGTACTAGTTCCAACTCGATTTTACAGTGAAAACTGCAGGAATTCAAACCGGCACTAGGAAACAGACTGAGAAACCAGAGTAAAAGTTTCTCCTGCAACCCGTTCCCTTTGTGCTAGATGAACGAACGTCTCACCACATGCTCATTTCTGAGAGATAATTGTGGGTGAAAGCCGTCCTTCACATAGCTTGTTGGGAACACAAAGTTTCTTTTCACTTGCAAACTCCACTCCATATATATATATGGGGAGGTACTAACTCCAACTCGGTTTTACAGTGAAAACTGCAGGAACTTCAAACCGGCACTAGGAAACAGACTGAGAAACCAGAGTAAATGTTTCTCCTGCAACCCGTTCCCTTTGTGCTAGATGAACGAACGTCTCTCCACATGCTCAGTTCTGAGAGATAAGTGTGGGTGAAAGCCGTCCTTCACCTAGCTTGTTGGGAACACAAAGATTCTTTTCACTTGCAAACTCCACTCCATACATATATAAGGGGAGGTACTAGCTCCAACCAGGTTTTACAGTGAAAACTGCAGGAACTTCAAACCGGCACTAGGAAACAGACTGAGAAACCAGAGTAAAATTTCTCCTGCAACCCATTACATTTGTGCTAGATGAACGAACGTCTCTCCACATGCTCAGTTCTGAGAGATAAGTGTGTGTGAAAGCCGTCCTTCACCTAGCTTGTTGGGAACACAAAGTTTCTTTTCACTTGCAAACTCCACTCCATACATATATATGGGGAGGTACTATCTCCAACTCGGTTTTTACAGTGCAAAATGCAGGAACTTCAAACCGGCACTAGGAAACAGGCTGAGAAATCAGAGTAAAAGTTTCTCCTGCAACCCGTTCCCTTTGTGCTAGATGAACGAAAGTCTCTCCACTTGCTAAGTTCTGAGAGATAACTGTGTGTGAAAGCCGTCCTTCACCTAGCTTCTTGGGAACACAAAGTTTCTTTTCAGTTGCAAACTCCACTCAATACATACATATGGGGAGGTACTAGCTCCAACTCGGTTTTTCAGTGAAAACTGCAGGAACTTCAAACCGGCACTAGGAAACACACTGAGAAACCAGAGTAATACTTTCTCCTGCAACCCGTTCCCTTTGTGCTAGATGAACGAACGTCTCTCCACATGCTCAGTTCTGAGAGATAAGTGTGTGTGATAGCCGTCCTTCACCTAGCTTGTTGGTAACACAAAGTTTTTTTTCAGTTGCTAAATTCACTCCAAACATATATATGGGGAGGTACTAGTTCCAACTCGCTTTTACAGTGAAAACTGCAGGAACTTCAAACCGGCACTAGGAAACAGACTGAGAAACCAGAGTAAAAGTCTCTCCTGCAACCCGTTCCCTTTGTGCTAGATGAACGAACGTCTCACCACATGCTCATTTCTGAGAGATAATTGTGGGTGAAAGCCGTCCTTCACCTAGCTTGTTGGGAACACAAAGTTTCTTTTCACTTGCAAACTCCACTCCATATATATATATGGGGAGGTACTAACTCCAACTCGGTTTTACAGTGCAAACTGCAGGAACTTCAAACCGGCACTAGGAAACAGACTGAGAAACCAGAGTAAATGTTTCTCCTGCAACCCGTTCCCTTTGTGCTAGATGAACGAACGTCTCTCCACATGCTCATTTCTGAGAGATAAGTGTCTGTGAAAGCCGTCCTTCACCTAGCTTGTTGGGAACACAAAGTTTCTTTTCAGTTGCAAACTCCACTCCATACATATATATGGGGAGGTACTAGCTCCAACTCGGTTTTACAGTGAAAACTGCAGGAACTTCAAACCGGCACTAGGAAACAGACTGAGAAACCAGAGTAAAAGTTTCCCCTGCAACCCGTTCCCTTTGTGCTAGATGAACGAACGTCTCTCCACTTGCTCAGTTCTGAGAGATAAGTGTGTGTGAAAGCCTTCCTTCACCTAGCTTGTTGGGAACACAAAGTTTCCTTTCACTTGCAACCTCCACTCCATACATATATATGGGGAGGTACTAGCTCCAACTCGGTTTTACAGTGCAAACTGCAGGAACTTCAAACCGGCACTAGGAATCAGACTGAGAAACCAGAGTAAAAGTTTCTCCTGCAACCCGTTCCCTTTGTGCTAGATGAACGAACGTCTCTCCACATGCTCAGTTCTGAGAGATAAGTGTGTGTGAATTCCGTCCTTCAACTATCTTGTTGGGAACACAAAGTTTCCTTTCACTTGCAACCTCCACTCCATACATATATATGGGGAGGTACTAGCTCAAACTCGGTTTTACAGTGCAAACAGCAGGAACTTAAAACCGGCACTAGGAAACAGACTGAGAAACCAGATTAAAAGTTTCTCCTGCAACCCGTTCCCTTTGTGCTAGATGAACGAACGTCTCTCCACATGCTCAGTTCTGAGAGATAAGTGTGGGTGAAAGCCGTCCTTCACCTAGCTTGTTGGGAACACAAAGTTTCTTTTCACTTGCAAACTCCACTCCATACATATATATGGGGAGGTACTAGCTCCAACTCGGTTTTACAGTGAAAACTGCAGGAACTTCAAACCGGCACTAGGAAACAAACAGAGAAACCAGAGTAAAAGTTTCTCCTGCAAACCGTTCCATTTGTGCTAGATGAACGAACGTCTCTCCACATGCTCAGTTCTGAGAGATAAGTGTGGGTGAAAGCCGTCCTTCACCTAGCTTGTTGGGAAAACAAAGTTTCTTTTCACTTCCAAACTCCACTCCATACATATATATGGGGAGGTACAAGCTCCAACTCGTTTTTACAGTGCAAACGGCAGGAACTTCAAACCGGCACTAGGAAACAGACTGAGAAACCAGAGTAAAAGTTTCTCCTGCAACCCGTTCCCTTTGTGCTAGATGAATGAAAGTCTCTCCACATGCTCAGTTCTGAGATATAAGTGTGGGTGAAAGCCGTCCTTCACCTTGCTTGTTGGGAACACAAAGATTCTTTTCACTTGCAAACTCCACTCCGTACATATATATGGGGAGGTACTAGCTCCAACTCGGTTTTACAGTGCAAACTGCAGGAACTTCAAACCGGCACTAGGAAACAGTCTGAGAATCCAGAGTAAACGTTTCCCCTGCAACCCGTTCCCTTTTTGCTAGATGAACGAATGTCTCTAAACATGCTCAGTTCTGAGAGATAAGTGTGTGTGAAAGCCGTCCTTCACCTAGATTGTTGGGAACACAAAGTTCCTTTTCAGTTGCAAACTACACTCCATACATATATATGGGGAGGTACTAGCTCCAACTCGGTTTTACAGTGAAAACTGCAGGAACTTCAAACCGGCACTAGGAAACACACTGAGAAACTAGAGTAAAAGTTTCCCCTGCAACACGTTCCCTTTCTGCTAGATGAACGAACGTCTCTCCACATGCTCAGTACTGAGAGATAAGTGTGTTTGAAAGCCGTCCTTCAACTAGATTGTTGGGAACACAAAGTTCCTTTTCAGTTGCAAACTACACTCCATACATATATATGGGGAGGTACTAGCTCCAACTCGGTTTTACAGTGAAAACTGCAGGAACTTAAAAACCGGCACTAGGAAACACACTGAGAAACTAGAGTAAAAGTTTCCCCTGCAACCCGTTCCCTTTGTGCTAGATGAACGAACTTCTCTCCACATGCTCAGTTCTGAGAGATAAGTGTGTGTGAAAGCCGTCCTTCAACTAGATTGTTGGGAACACAAAGTTCCTTTTCAGTTGCAAACTACACTCCATACATATATATGGGGAGGTACTAGCTCCAACTCGGTTTTACAGTGAAAACTGCAGGAACTTCAAACCGGCACTAGGAAACACACAGAGAAACTAGAGTAAAAGTTTCCCCTGCAACCAGTTCCCTTGGTGCTACATGAACGAACGTCTCTCCACATGCTCAGTTCTGAGAGATAAGTGTGTGTGAAAGCCTTCCTTCACCTAGATTGTTGGGAACACAAAGTTCCTTTTCAGTTGCAAACTACACTCCATACATATAAATGGGGAGGTACTAGCTCCAACTCGGTTTTACAGTGAAAACTGCAGGAACTTCAAACCGGCACTAGGAAACACACTGAGAAACTAGAGTAAAAGTTTCCCCTGGAACCCGTTCCCTTTGTGCTAGATGAACGAACGTCTCTCCACATGCACAGTTCTGAGAGATAAGTGTATGTGAAAGCCGTCCTTCAACTAGATTGTTGGGAACACAAAGTTCCTTTTCAGTTGCAAACTACACTCCATACATATATATGGGGAGGTACTAGCTCCAACTCGGTTTTACAGTGATAATTACAGGAACTTCAAACCGGCACTAGGAAACACACTGAGAAAATAGAGTAAAAGTTTCCCCTGCAACCAGTTCCCTTTGTGCTACATGAACGAACGTCTCTCCACATGCTCAGTTCTGAGAGATAAATGTGTGTGAAAGCCTTCCTTCACCTAGATTGTTGGGAACACAAAGTTCCTTTTCAGTTGCAAACTACACTCCATACATATATATGGGGAGGTACTAGCTCCAACTCGGTTTTACAGTGAAAACTGCAGGAACTTCAAAACGGCACTAGGAAAAACACTGAGAAACTAGAGTAAAAGTTTCCCCTGCAACCCGTTCCCTTTGTGTTAGATGAACGAACGTCTCTCCACATGCTCAGTTCTGAGAGATAAGTGTGTGTGAAAGCCGTCCTTCAACTAGATTGTTGGGAACACAAAGTTCCTTTTCAGTTGCAAACTACACTCCATAAATATATATGGGGAAGTACTAGCTCCAACTCGGTTTTACAGTGAAAACTGCAGGAACTTCAAACCGGAACTAGGAAACACACTGAGAAACTAGAGTAAAAGTTTCCCCTGCAACCCGTTCCCTTTGTGCTAGATGAACGAACGTCTCTCCACATGCTCAGTTCTGAGAGATAAGTGTGTGTGAAAGCCGTCCTTCAAAAAGATTGTTGGGAACACAAAGTTCCTTTTCAGTTGCAAACTACACTCCATACATATATATGGGGAGGTACTAGCTCCAACTCGGTTTTACAGTGAAAACTGCAGGAACTTCAAACCGGCACTAGGAAACACACTGAGAAACTAGATAAAAAGTTTCCCCTGCAACCCGTTCCCTTTGTGCTAGATGAACGAACGTCTCTCCACATGCTCAGTTCTGAGAGATAAGTGTGTGTGAAAGCCGTCTTTCAACTAGATTCTTGGGAACACAAAGTTCCTTTTCATTTGCAAACTACACTCCATAGATATATATGGGGAGTTACAAGCTCCAACTCGGTTTTACAGTGAAAACTGCAGGAACTTCAAACCGGCAATAGGAAAAACACTGAGAAACTAGAGTAAAAGTTTCCCCTGCAACTCGTTCCCTTTCTGCTAGATGAACGAACGTCTCTCCACATGCTCATTTCTGAGAGATAAGTGTGTGTGAAAGCCGTCCTTCAACTAGATTGTTGGGAAAACAAAGTTCCTTTTCAGTTGCAAACTACAATCCATACATATATATGTGGAGGTACTAGCTCCAACTCGGTTTTACAGTGAAAACTGCAGGAACTTCAAACCGGCACTAGGAAACACACTGAGAAACTAGAGTAAAAGTTACCCCTGCAACCCGTTCCTTTTGTCCTAGATGAACGAACGTCTCTCCACATGCTCAGTTCTGAGAGATAAGTGTGTGTGAAAGCCGTCCTTCAACTAGATTGTTGGGAACACAAAGTTCTTTTTCAGTTGCAAACTACACTCCATACATATATATGGGGAGGTACTAGCTCCAACTCGGTTTTACAGTGAAAACTGCAGGAACTTCAAACCGGCACTAGGAAACACACTGAGAAACTAGAGTAAAAGTTTCCCCTGCAACCCGTTCCCTTTGTGCTAGATGAACGAACGTCTCTCCACATGCTCAGTTCTGAGAGATAAGTGTGTGTGAAAGCCGTCCTTCAACTAGATTGTTGGGAACACAAAGTTCCTTTTCAGTTGCAAACTACACTCCATACATATATATGGGGAGGTACTAGCTCCAACACGGTTTTACAGTGAAAACTACAGGAACTTCAAACCGGCACTAAGAAACACACTGAGAAAATAGAGTAAAAGTTTCCCCTGCAACCAGTTCCCTTTGTGCTACATGAACGAACGTCTCTCCACATGCTCAGTTCTGAGAGATAAGTGTGTGTGAAAGCCTTCCTTCACCTAGATTGTTGGGAACACAAAGTTCCTTTTCAGTTGCAAACTACACTCCATACATATATATGGGGAGGTACTAGCTCCAACTCGGTTTTACAGTGAAAACTGCAGGAAATTCAAAACGGCACTAGGAAAAACACTGAGAAACTAGAGTAAAAGTTTCCCCTGCAACCCGTTCCCTTTGTGCTAGATGAACGAACGTCTCTCCACATGCTCAGTTCTGAGAGATAAGTGTGTGTGAAAGCCGTCCTTCAACTAGATTGTTGGGAACACAAAGTTCCTTTTCAGTTGCAAACTACACTCCATACATATATATGGGGAAGTACTAGCTCCAACTCGGTTTTACAGTGAAAACTGCAGGAACTTCAAACCGGAACTAGGAAACACACTGAGAAACTAGAGTAAAAGTTTCCCCTGCAACCCGTTCCCTTTGTGCTAGATGAACGAACGTCTCTCCACATGCTCAGTTCTGAGAGATAATTGTGTGTGAAAGCCGTCCTTCAACTAGATTGTTGGGAACACAAAGTTCCTTTTCAGTTGCAAACTACACTCCATAAATATATATGGGGAGGTACTAGCTCCAACACGGTTTTACAGTGAAAACTGCAGGAACTTCAAACCGGCACTAGGAAACACACTGAGAAACTAGAGTAAAAGTTTCCCCTGCAACCCGTTCCCTTTGTGCTAGATGAACGAACGTCTCTCCACATGCTCAGTTCTGAGAGATAAGTGTGTGTGAAAGCCGTCCTTCAACTAGATTGTTGGGAACACAAAGTTCCTTTTCATTTGCAAACTACACTCCATAGATATATATGGGGAGTTACAAGCTAAAACTCGGTTTTACAGTGAAAACTGCAGGAACTTCAAACCGGCACTAGGAAACACACTGAGAAACTAGAGTAAAATTTCCCCTGCAACCCGTTCCCTTTCTGCTAGATGAACGAAAGTCTCTCCACATGCTCATTTCTGAGAGATAAGTGTGTGTGAAAGCCGTCCTTCAACTAGATTGTTGGGAAAACAAAGTTCCTTTTCAGTTGCAAACTACACTCCATACATATATATGGGGAGGTACTAGCTCCAACTCGGTTTTACAGTGAAAACTGCAGGAACTTCAAACCGGCACTAGGAAACACACTGAGAAACTAGAGTAAAAGTTTCCCCTGCAACACGTTCCCTTTGTGCTACATGAACGAACGTCTCTCCACATGCTCATTTCTGAGAGATAATTGTGTGTGAAAGCCGTCCTTCAACTAGATTGTTGGGAACACAAAGTTCCTTTTCAGTTGCAAACTACAATCCATACATATATATGGGGAGGTACTAGCTCCAACTCGGTTTTACAGTGAAAACTGCAGGAACTTCAAACCGGCACTAGGAAACACACTGAGAAACTAGAGTAAAAGTTTCCCCTGCAACCCGTTCCCTTTGTGCTAGATGAACGAACGTCTCTCCACATGCTCAGTTCTGAGAGATAAGTGTGTGTGAAAACCGTCCTTCAACTAGATTGTTGGGAACACAAAGTTACTTTTCAGTTGCAAACTACACTCCATACATATATATGGGGAGGTACTAGCTCCAACACGGTTTTCCAGTGAAAACTGCAGGAACTTCAAACCGGCACTAGGAAACACACTGAGAAACTAGAGTAAAAGTTTCCCCTGGAACCCGTTCCCTTTGTGCTAGATGAACGAACGTCTCTCCACATGCTCAGTTCTGAGAGATAAGTGTGGGTGAAAGCCGTCCTTCAACTAGATTGTTGGGAACACAAAGGTCCTTTTCAGTTGCAAACTACACTCCATACATATATATGGGGAGGTACTAGCTCCAACTCGGTTTTACAGTGAAAACTGCAGGAACTTCAAACCGGCACTAGGAAACAGACTGAGAAACAAGAGTATAAGTTTCCCCTGCAACCCGTTCCCTTTGTGCTACATGAACGAACGTCTCTCCACATGCTCAGTTCTGAGAGAAAAGTGTGTGTGAAAGCCGTCCTTCACCTAGATTGTTGGGAACACAAAGTTCCTTTTCAGTTGCAAACTACAATCCATACATATATATGGGGAGGTACTAGCTCCAACTCGGTTTTACAGTGAAAACTGCAGGAACTTCAAACCGGAACTAGGAAACACACTGAGAAACTAGAGTAATAGTTTCCCCTGCGACCCGTTCCCTTTCTGCTAGATGAACGAACGTCTCTCCACATGCTCAGTTCTGAGAGATAAGTGTGTGTGAAAGCCGTCCTTCAACTAGATTGTTGGGAACACAAAGTTCCTTTTCAGTTGCAAACTACACTCCATACATATATATGGGGAGGTACTAGCTCCAACTCGGTTTTACAGTGAAAACTGAAGGAAGTTCAAACCGGCACTAGGAAACACACTGAGAAACTAGAGTAAAAGTTTCCCCTGCAACCCGTCCCTTTGTGCTAGATGAACGAACTTCTCTCCACATGCTCAGTTCTGAGAGATAAGTGTGTGTGAAAGCCGTCCTTCAACTAGATTGTTGGGAACACAAAGGTCCTTTTCAGTTGCAAACTACACTCCATACATATATATGGGGAGGTACTAGCTCCAACTCGGTTTTACAGTGAAAACGGCAGGAACTTCAAACCGGCACTAGGAAACACACTGAGAAACTAGAATAAAAGGTTCCCCTGCAACCCGTTCCCTTTGTGCTACATGAACCAAAGTCTCTCCACATGCTCAGTTCTGAGAGATAATGTGTGCGAAAGCCGTCCTTCAACTAGATTGTAGGGAACACAAAGTTCCTTTTCAGTTGCCAACTCCACTCCATGCATATTTATTGTGAGGTACTAGCTCCAACTCGGTTTTACAGTTATATCTCAGGAACTTCAAACGGGCACTAGGAAACAGACTGAGAATCCAGAGAAAAAGTTTCCCCTGCAACCCGTTCCCTTTTTTGCTAGATGAACGAACGTCTCTCCACATGCTCAGTTCTGAGAGATATGTGTGTGTGAAAGCCGTCCTTCACCTAGCTTTTTGGGAACACAATGTTTCTTTTCAGTTGCAAAATCCACTCCATACATATATACGGGGAGGTACTATCTCCAACTCGGTTTTACAGTGAAAACTGCAGGAACTTCAAACCGGCACTAGGAAACAGACTGAGAAACCAGAGTAAAAGTTTCTACAGCAACCCGTTCCCTTTGTGATAGATGAACGAACGTCTCTCCACATACTCAGTTCTGAGAGATAAGTGTGTGTGAAAACCGTCCTTCAACTAGATTGTTGGGAACACAAAGTTCCTTTTCAGTTGCAAACTACACTCCATACATATATATGGGGAGGTACTAGCTCCAACTCGGTTTTACAGTGAAAACTGCAGGAACTTCAAACCTGCACTAGGAAACACACTGAGAAACTAGAGTAAAAGTTTCCCCTGCAACCCGTTCCCTTTGTGCTAGATGAACGAACGTCTCTCCACATGCTCAGTTCTGAGAGATAAGTGTGCGTGAAAGCCGTCCTTCAACAAGATTTTTGGGAACACAAGGTTCCTTTTCAGTTGCAAACTACACTCCATACATATATATGGGGAGGTACTAGCTCCAACTCGGTTTTACAGTTATATCTCAGGAACTTCAAACGGGCACTAGGAAACAGACTGAGAATCCAGAGAAAAAGTTTCCCCTGCAACCCGTTCCCTTTTTTGCTAGATGAACGAACGTCTCTCCACATGCTCAGTTCTGAGAGATATGTGTGTGTGAAAGCCGTCCTTCACCTAGCTTTTTGGGAACACAAAGTTTCTTTTCAGTTGCTAAATCCACTCCATACATATATACGGGGAGGTACTATCTCCAACTCGGTTTTACAGTGAAAACTGCAGGAACTTCAAACCGGCACTAGGAAACAGACTGAGAAACCAGAGTAAAAGTTTCTACAGCAACCCGTTCCCTTTGTGCTAGATGAACGAACGTCTCTCCACATGCTCAGTTCTGAGAGATAAGTGTGTGTGAAAGCCGTCCTTCAACTAGATTGTTGGGAACACAAAGTTCCTTTTCAGATGCAAACTACACTCCATACATATATATGGGGAGGTACTAGCTCCAACTCGGTTTTACAGTGAAAACTGCAGGAACTTCAAACCGGCACTAGGAAACACACTGAGAATCTAGAGTAAAAGTTTCCCCTGCAACCCGTTCCCTTTGTGCTAGATGAACGAACGTCTCTCCACATGCTCAGTTCTGAGAGATAAGTGTGCGTGAAAGCCGTCCTTCAACTAGATTGTTGGGAACACAAGGTTCCTTTTCAGTTGCAAACTACACTCCATACATATATATGGGGAGGTAATAGCTCCAACTCGGTTTTACAGTTATATCTCAGGAACTTCAAACGGGCACTAGGAAACAGACTGAGAATCCAGAGAAAAAGTTTCCCCTGCAACCCGTTCCCTTTTTTGCTAGATGAACGAACGTCTCTCCACATGCTCAGTTCTGAGAGATATGTGTGTGTGAAAGCCGTCCTTCACCTAGCTTGTTGGGAACACAAAGTTTCTTTTCAGTTGCAAAATCCACTCCATACATATATACGGGGAGGTACTATCTCCAACTCGGTTTTACAGTGAAAAATGCAGGAACTTCAAACCGGCACTAGGAAACAGACTGAGAAACAAGAGTAAAATTTTCTACAGCAACCCGTTCCCTTTGTGCTTGATGAACGAACGTCTCTCCACATGCTCAGTTCTGAGAGATAATTGTGCGTGAAAGCCGTCCTTCAACTAGATTGTTGGGAACACAAAGTTCCTTTTCAGTTGCAAACTACACTCCATACATATATATGGGGAGGTACTAGCTCCAACTCGGTTTTACAGTGAAAACTGCAGGAACTTCAAACCGGCACTAGGAAACACACTGAGAAACTAGAGTAAAAGTTTCCCCTGCAACCCGTTCCCTTTGTGCTAGATGAACGAACGTCTCTCCACATGCTCAGTTCTGAGAGATATGTGTGTGTGAAAGCCGTCCTTCAACTAGATTGTTGGGAACACAAAGTTCCTTTTCAGTTGCAAACTACACTCCATACATATATATGGGGAGGTACTAGCTCCAACTCGGTTTTACAGTGAAAACTGCAGGAACTTCAAACCGGCACTTGGAAACACACTGAGAAACTAGAGTAAAAGTTTCCCCTGCAACCCGTTCCCTTTGTGCTAGATGAACGAACGTCTCTCCACATGCTCAGTTCTGAGAGATAAGTGTGTGTGAAAGCCGCCCTTCAACTAGATTGTTGGGAACTCAAAGTTCCTTTTCAGTTGCAAACTACACTCCATACATATATATGGGGAGGTACTAGATCCAACTCGGTTTTACAGTGAAAACTGCAGGAACTTCAAACCGGCACTAGGAAACACACTGAGAAACTAGAATAATAGTTTCCCCTGCAACCCTTTCCCTTTGTGCTAGATGAACGAACGTCTCTCCAGATGCTCAGTTCTGAGATATAAGTGTGCGTGAAAGCCGTCCTTCAACTTGATTGTTGGGAACACAAAGTTTCTTTTCAGTTGCAAACTACACTCCATACATATATATGGGGAGGTACTAGCTCCAACTCGCTTTTACAGTGAAAACTGCAGGAACTTCAAACCGGCACTAGGAAACACACTGAGAATCTAGAGTAAAAGATTCCCCTGCAACCCGTTCCCTTTGTGCTACTTGAACGAAAGTCTCTCCACATGCTAAATTCTGAGAGGTAAGTGTGTGGGAAAACCGTCCTTCAACTAGCTTGTTGGGAACACAAAGTTTCTTTTCAGTTGCCAACTCCACTCCATGCATATTTATTGTGAGGTACTAGCTCCAACTCGGTTTTACAGTTATATCTCAGGAACTTCAAACGGGCACTAGGAAACAGACTGAGAATCCAGAGAAAAAGTTTCCCCTGCAACCCGTTCCATTTTTTGCTAGATGAACGAACGTCTCTCCACATGCTCAGTTCTGAGAGATATGTGTGTGTGAAAGCCGTCCTTCACCTAGCTTGTTGGGAACACAAAGTTTCTTTTCAGTTGCAAAATCCACTCCATACATATATACGGGGAGGTACTATCTCCAACTCGGTTTTACAGTGAAAACTGCAGGAACTTCAAACCGGCACTAGGAAACAGACTGAGAAACCAGAGTAAAAGTTTCTACAGCAACCCGTTCCTTTTGTGCTAGATGAACGAACGTCTCTCCACATGCTCAGTTCTGAGAGATAAGTGTGTGTGAAAGCCGTACTTCACTTAGCTTGTTGGGAACACAAAGTTTCTTTTCACTTGCAAACTCCACTCCATACATATATATGGGGAGGTACTAGCTCCAACTCGGTTTTACAGTGCAAACTGCAGGAACTTCAAACCGGCACTAGGAAACAGACTGAGAAACCAGAGTAAAAGTTTCCCCTGCAACCCGTTCCCTTTATGCTAGATGAACGAACGTCTCTCCACTTGCTCAGTTCTGAGAGAAAAGTGTGTGTGAAAGCCGTCCTTCACCTAGCTTGTTGGGAACACAAAGTTTCTTTTCAGTTGCCAACTCCACTCCATGCATATTTATTGTGAGGTACTAGCTCAAACTTGGTTTTACAGTTATATCTCAGGAACTTCAAACGGGCACTAGGAAACAGACTGAGAAACCAGAGAAAAACTTTTCCCTGCCAGCCGTTCTCTTTGTGCTACATGAACGAACGTCTCTCCAAATGCTCAGTTCTGAGAGATAAGTGTGTGTGAAAGCCGTCCTTCAAATAGCTTGTTGGGAACACAAAGTTCCTTTTCAGTTGCAAACTACGCTCCATAAATATATATGTGGAGGTACTAGCTCCAACTCGGTTTTACAGTGAAAACTGCAGGAAGTTCAAACCGGCACTAGGAAACACACTGAGAAACTAGAGTAAAAGTTTCCCCTGCAACCCGTTCCCTTTGTGCTAGATGAACGAACGTCTCTCCACATGCTCAGTTCTGAGAGATATGTGTGTGTGAAAGCCGTCCTTCAACTAGATTGTTGGGAACACAAAGTTCCTTTTCAGTTGCAAACTACACTCCATACATATATATGGGGAGGTACTAGCTCCAACTCGGTTTTACAGTGAAAACTGCAGGAACTTCAAACCGGCACTAGGAAACACACTGAGAAACTAGAGTAAAAGTTTCCCCTGCAACCCGTTCCCTTTGTGCTACATGAACGAACGTCTCTCCACATGCTCAGTTCTGAGAGATAAGTGTGTGTGAAAGCCGTCCTTCACCTAGCTTGTTGGGAACACAAAGTTTCTTTTCAGTTGCCAACTCCACTCCATGCATATTTATTGTGAGGTACTAGCTCCAACTCGATTTTACAGTTATATCTCAGGAACTTCAAACGGGCACTAGGAAACAGACTGAGAATCCAGAGAATAAGTTTCCCCTGCAACCCGTTCCCTTTTTTGCTAGATGAACGAACGTCTCTCCACATGCTCAGTTCTGAGAGATAAGTGTGTGTGAAAGCCGTCCTTCACCTAGCTTGTTGGGAACACAAAGTTTCTTTTCAGTTGCAAAATCCACTCCATACATATATACGGGGAGGTACTATCTCCAACTCGGTTTTACAGTGAAAACTGCAGGAACTTCAAACCGGCACTAGGAAACAGACTGAGAAACCAGAGTAAAAGTTTCTACTGCAACCCGTTCCTTTTGTGCTAGATGAACGAACGTCTCTCCACATGCTCAGTTCTGAGAGATAAGTGTGTGTGAAAGCCGTCCTTCACCTAGCTTGTTGGGAACACAAAGTTTCTTTTCACTTGCAAACTCCACTCCATACATATATATGGGGAGGTACTAGCTCCAACTCGGTTTTACAGTGCAAACTGCAGGAACTTCAAACCGGCACTAGGAAACAGACTGAGAAACCAGAGTAAAAGTTTCTCCTGCAACACGTTCCCTTTATGCTAGATGAACGAACGTCTCTCCACATGCTCAGTTCTGAGAGAAAAGTGTGTGTGAAAGCCGTCCTTCACCTAGCTTGTTGGGAACACAAAGTTTCTTTTCAGTTGCCAACTCCACTCCATGCATATTTATTGTGAGGTACTAGCTCCAACTTGGTTTTACAGTTATATCTCAGGAACTTCAAACGGGCACTAGGAAACAGACTGAAAAACCAGAGAAAAACTTTTCCCTGCCAGCCGTTCTCTTTGTGCTACATGAACGAACGTCTCTCCACATGCTCAGTTCTGAGAGATAAGTGTGTGTGAAAGCCGTCCTTCACCTAGCTTGTTGGGAACACAAAGTTTCTTTTCATTTGCAAACTCTAATCCATATATATCTATGGGTAGGTTCTATCTCCAACTCGGTTTTACAGTGAAAACTGCAGGAACTTCAAACCGGCACTAGGAAACAGACTGAGAATCCAGAGTAAAATTTCTCCTGCAACCCGTTCCCTTTTTGCTAGATG
This sequence comes from Camelus dromedarius, assembly GCF_036321535.1. Taxonomy (NCBI): domain Eukaryota; kingdom Metazoa; phylum Chordata; class Mammalia; order Artiodactyla; family Camelidae; genus Camelus; species Camelus dromedarius. The sequence continues at coordinate 84,310,895 of NC_087441.1, read as the reverse complement.
AACGAAAGTCTCTCCACATGCGCAGTTCTGAGATATAAGTGTGGGTGAAAGCCGTCCTTAACCTAGCTTGTTGGGAACACAAAGTTTCTTTTCAGTTGCAAACTCCACTCCATACGTATATATGGGGAGGTACTAGCTCCCACTCGGTTTTACAGTGAAAACTGCGTGAACTTCAAAGCGTCACTCTGAATCATACTGTGAGTCCAGGGTATGTGATTCTATTTCAACCCTTTTCCTTTTTATAGATGAACGAACTTCTCTCCACTTGCACAATTCTGAGTGTTAAGTGTGTGTGAAAGTCTTCAATTAAGTTTCCTGTTGGGAACACACAGTTTCTTATGAGTGGTTTAATTCACTACATTTGTATAAATGTGGAGATACTAGTTACAACTCGTATTTACAATGATAACTGCATGAACTTCAAACCAGCACTAGGAAGCATAGTGAGAATCCAGTGTAGGTGTTTCTCTTGCACACCATTCCCTTTATGCTAGACAAATGAATATCTCTCCACATTCTCAATATTCAGAACTGAATGGGTGTTGAAGCCATCCTTCATCTACCTTGTTGATAACCCAGAGTTTCAGTCCAATGGAAATTATTTTTCTTTCATATATATAGGAACTTTCTAGCACGGACTCGGTTTTATACTGCAAACTTCTTTTATTTGAAACCGGCTTTGAGAAACATGCTGACAACTCATAGAATCTGTTTCTGTATATCACTTAACCTTCAATGCTGGATGAAAAAACTCCTCTCCACAGGCTTACTTCTGACATCTGAATTTGTTTTGGAGACGACCTTCACTTAACTTGTTTGAAAACCAGAGGTTCTGTTGTAGGGGAACTGAGCTACTTACGTATCTAAGGGCAGGCGCTCACTCCAACGTGGTTTTCCACACTAAATCGCTTTTACATTGAAAACGGCGTTAGGAAACATGCTGAAATTTTAGAAAATGTGTGTCTGTAATACCTCTGCATTTTATTCTGCATGATGAACTCCTCTCAACATGCTCAATTTTCATAACTCTATGATTTTGGAAGCTGTAATTCACCTAGCTTGTTGGAAACCCAGAGTTTCAGTCCAAGGCAAACTAAGCTGCTTCCATATATATCGGGATGTAATAGTACTAACTCAATTTTAAACTGCAAATCGCCTTTACTTGAAATCGGCTTTGAGAAACATGCTGAGAAATCAGAGTAATTATTTCTGTATGTCACTTAACCTTCAATGCTGGATGAAAGAACGTCTCTCCACAAGCTCAATTCTGATATCTGAGTTTGCGTTGGAGCCGTCCTTCAGCTAACTTGTTGGAAATCCATAGTTTCTGGTACAGGGGAACTACGCTACTTACATATCTAAGGGGAGACACTCGCTCCAACGTGGTTTTCCACACTAAATCGCTTTTACATTGAAAAAGGCGTTAGGAAACATGCTTACAAATCAGAGAATTTGTGTCTAGAATACCTCTGCCTTTTATGCTGCATGAAGGAACACCTCTCAACATGCTCAATTATCAGATCTGTACAAGTTTGAAAGCCGTGCTTCACCTAAGTTTTTGGAAACCCAGTGTTTCATTCCAAGGTAAATTACGCTGCTTTCCAATATATGGGGAAGTACTAGCATGAACTCGATTTTTCACTGCAATCGGCTTTTACTTGAAACCGGCTTTGAGAAACATGCTGAGAAATCAGAGTACTTGTTTCTGTATGTAACTTAACCTTCAAGGCTGGATGAAAGAAGCCTCTCCACAAGCTCACTTTTGACATCTGAATTTCTCTTGGAGCTGTCCTTCACCTAACTTGTTGGAACCCCAGAGTTTCTTGTATAGGGTAACTACGCTACTTACATTTGTAAGGGGGGGCTTTCGCTCCAACTTCGTTTTCCAGATCAAACCGCTTTTACATTGAAACCGGCATAAGAAACACGGTCAGAAATCAGAGAATGTGTGTCTAGAAGTCCCTCTGCCTTTTATGCTGGATAAAGGAACGCCTCTCCACATGCTCAATTTTCAGGAATATAGGAGTGTGGAAGCCACCTTTCACCTAGCTTGTTGGAAACCCAGATTTTCAGTCCAAGGTAAACTTCGCTGCTTTCATATATATGGGGACGTACTAGCACGAACTCAGTTTTTCACTGCAAACCGCTTTTACTTGAAACCGGGTTTAAGAAACATACTGAGAAATCAGAGAACGTGTTTGTACATTTCACTCTGCCTTTTATGTTTACTGTGAAACGCTGGTTTGAAAGAAAAATCACTTTGCTTTGGTAAACTGCTTTGAATCGAGTTCCTCCGCTTTGATATGTAAATTGGGTAGTTCCCGTTTTCCAGAAGCTCTGGTTTTCCAACAGGTTAGGAGAAGGACGTCTCCAACACAAATTCAAGTGTCAGAAGTGATCTTGTGGAAAGGCGTTCTTTCATCCAGCATTGAAGGTTAAGTGACATACAGAAATACTTACTCTGAATTCTCAGCATGTTTCCTAATGCCAGTTTCTAAGGAAGAGTAGTTTGCTGTGGAAAACCACTTTGGAGCGAGAGCCTCTGCTTAGATATGTAAGCAGCGTAGTTCCCCTAGACCAGAAACCCTTGTTTTCGAAGAAGTTATGTGAATGACTCCAACTCACATTTAGATGTCAGAAGTGAGCATGTTGGGAGGCGTTCCTTCTTCCACCATTGAAGGTTAAGTGACATACTGAAACACTCACTCTGATTTCTTAGCATGTTTCTGAAATCCGTTTCAAGTAAAAACGTCTTGCAGTGGAAATGAGAGTTGGTGCTAGTTCGTTCGCATATATATGAAAGCAGCGTTGTTTCCCTAGTCCAGAAACTGTTGGTTCCCAACGAGCTAGGTGAAGGACGGCTTCCATACATATACAGATTTGAAAATAGAGCATGTGTAGAGGCCTTATTTCACCCAGCATAAAAGGCAGAGTGACATGTAGAAACACATTCTCTGATTTCTCAGCATGTTTACTAATGCCGATTTCAAAGTAAAAGTAGTTAGCTGTGGAAATCCACGTTGAAGCGAGTGCCTCCCCTTAGACATGTTAGTAGCGTAGTTCCCCTAGACCAGAAACAATGGGTTTACTGCAAGTTAGGTGAAGGACAGTTCCAACACACATTCAGCTGTCAGACGTGAGCATGTGGAGATGCGTTCTTTCATCCAGCATTGAAGGTAAAGTGACATACAGAAACATTTACTCTGATTTCTCAGAATGTTTCGCAAATCCGGTTTCAAATAATAGCGGTTTGCATAGGAAAACCGAGTTGGTGTTAGTACATTGCCATATATATGAAAGCAGCGTAGTTTCCCTAGTCCAGAAATTCTGGGTTCCCAACAAGCTTGGTGAAGGACGGCCTCCACACTTATACAGATCTGAAAATAGAGCATGTGGAGTGATGTTCTTTCATCCAGCATAAAAGGCAGAGTGACATGTAGAAACACATTCTCTGATTTCTCAGCATGTTTACTAACACCGATTTAAAAGTAAAAGCTGTTTGTGTGGAAAACTGCATTGGAGCGAGAGCCTCCTCTTAGATATGTAAGCAGCGTAGTACCCTTAGACCAGAAAATCTTGTTTTCCAACATTTTAAGTGAAGGACGTCCCCAACACTCATCCAGCTGTCATAAGTGAGCATGTGGAGAGGCGTTCTTTCATCCTGCATTGAAGGTTAAGTGACATACTGAAACACTATCTCTGATTTCTCAGCATGTTTCTCAAAGCCGGTTTCAAGTAAAGCGGTGTGCAGTGGAAATGAGAGTTGGTGCTAGGACGTCCCCAAATATAAGAAAGCAGCGTAGTTCCCCTAGTCCTGAAACTATGGTTCCCAACAAATAGGTGAAAGAAGGCTTCCATACATATACAGATTTGAAAATAGAGCATTTGGAGTGGCGTTCTTTCATCCATCATAAAAGGCAGAGTGACATGTAGAAACACATTCTCTGATTTCTCAGCGTGTTTACTAACGCTGGTTTCAAAGTAAAAGTGGTTTGCTTAGGAAAACCGCGTTGGAGCGACTGCCTCCGGTTACATATGTAAGTAGCTTAGTTCCCCTAGACCAGAAACTCTGGGTTTCCAACAAGTAAGGTGAAGGACACCTCCAACACACATTCAAATGTCAGAAGTTATCATGTGGAGAGGCGTTCTTTCGTCCAGCATTGACGGTTAAGTGACATACAGAAACACTTACTCTGATTTCTCAGTGTGTTTTTCAGAGCCGGTTGCAAGTAAACACGGTTTGCAGTGAAAAACCGTTTTGGTACTAATGCATCCCCATAGATATGTATGTAGCGTAGTTTCCCTACCCCAGAAACTGTGGGTTCCCAATTAGCTAGTTGAAGGACAGCTTCCAAACTCATACATTATCTAAAAATTGAGCATGTGGTGTGGAGTTCTTTCATACAGCATAAAAGGTGGAGTGACATATAGAAACACTAACTCTGATTTCTCAGCATGATTCTGAAAGCTGGTTTCAAGTAAAAGGTCTTTGGAATGGAAAAGCCAACTGGAGCTTGTGCCTCACCTTATATAAGTAAGTACCGTAATTCCCCGAGACCAGAAACTGGGTTCTCAAAAACCTAGGTGAAAGTTGGCTTCCACTCACATATGTTTCCAAAATGGAACAAGTGTAGAAGAATTCCTTTGTCTCACCTAAACAGCAAGGCTAAATCTCAAGCACTTACCATGATTTCTCTGCATGTTTACTTGAGTAGATTTAAAGCTAAAAGCATTTTTCGCTCAGATACCTAGTTAGAGCTTATTCCTGCTGTTATATATATCGGTCGGGCAGTGCCCCAACACCACAATTCTGTTTTTCCAGCAGTGTTGGTGAAGGGTGGCTTCCACACATATTCGGTTTTCTCTCATCCTCACTCTTCTGCTTAGACATCAATGCAGGTTGTGTATTGTGGAAGCCAAGGAAATTTTTTTTCATTTAGGATCAGCCTCGGAGAAAACTGAGACCTGCTTCTGCTTCTTTTCCCTGCTAGATTTCCTCTTGGTGCATTACCAATCCTCAAGAGTGAGTTCCTTTAACCAAGTATTTCAAAAAAATGAGCAGGTTTCCATAGGGCCATTACTTCTTTTATATTCTTGCTTTTTAACACCTCTCTTCCATCTCTTTATCTCCAGGTGTCTTATTTCTATGTCCTTTGGTTTGGGCTGATGGCTAATCAGCATTAGTGTAGAAATTGTTGCTTGATATTACTGATCTATATTCTTTCCATGGATATTTGATTTATCATTGGATTTTAGGGAAGATAGTTTCTTTAAAAAATCTCTGGTAAGTAACTTGTGGAGGACCCTGATTCTGTTGGTCTAGATCTATAATGCTTAATTTCTGAATAAGTGATACTTTCACAGAGCTCAAAATTCCAAAGGTTTGAGTGCCACCACTGTCCCGAAGACTTTCAAACTTTTCTTTGGGGGCACTCAGAACTGAGTGTGTGTGTGTGTGTGTGTGTGTGTGTGTGTGTGTGTGTGTGTGTGTCCTTCTGGACTTAGTTTAGCCTGAAATGAGCAAAGGCAAGTACCCCCCATTTTACACAATCAATAGACGACTTTCACAATTTGATACCTTTTAAAAATATATGAACTGTAATGTAGAATTTTACAAGAGGCAGTGACCTTCAGGACTGTCAGCAATGGAGGCAGAACAGTTGGAGGGACAGCAGGTGCTCGTGCTCAGTGGCTGAAGTCACACAACATCCACGGCCACCTCTGGTTAATCTTATAGAGTGGGTGCTGTCTGCAGGCTTTCAGGGCTGTGCCCCCTCCCCACCAAACATATATATTAGGAAAAGTGGTGAGCCTCAGTATGAGAAACAATAAAGAATTAGTAGGGTAAATTGAGTTTATTGTTTTTAAAAGAAAAATTAACATCCAGGTAGTTTAATTTCAGCTCCTAATAGACTGATGTGTTGACATTCACAAGGATGCGTAAACACCTGCAAGATCATGGGGCAGGACCGGAGACTCTGAAGCAGCAATCACCACACACAACTTCCACTGCTGTCCTTGACAGCCTTATAGAATTACTTGATTAAGAAAAGGCCATAGATGTTAAATATCATCATTTTGAGAAACCAGTTCTTTTGAAATCTTATATACTAATGTAACTGAATTGGATAAAGAAATGTTAAATGTGTAATAAAGTATCCAAAGAGGTAATGATTACTGAAAACACCACAAATTGAAGAGGACCACAGCATAATGTGCATATATATTTTAATGATCTGGAAGAATCAGCTCAGCAGTGTATTCGAGACATCTAGAGATGATGTCAAAAGTGGGTGTCCTTGGATAGCTTTTTGTGAATGTGAGAGTGAAGTCAGGGTCAGGTACACAAATTTAGTTTAAAAACAAAAGGTGAACCAGATTTCTTTTCAAAAATCTATTGTGTCTTGTTAGAAATCATCAAATCCAGTGTCAAGGGAAGGAAAAAAAAACCTAGTGACCACGTGAGTGTTTCAGGAGCTGGTAGTAAAATGACAGTTGACAATTGTGTAAATTAGATATGATCTTGATGTCCAACTGACCCAAAGATTTTTAGTCCATGTGCCAATAATATATCAAGGAATAAATAGTGATATATGTTTTATCAGCTCTGTTATCCCCCCTTCAAGCCTGCATTTTGATTGGGAAACTAAGAACTTCTTCTGCAGGGAGGGGGATTTTCAAAAATGGAGTGTCCCCCAACCGAGAAAATTAAGAAAATGTAGCCATACACTGTAGAGACACAGGGAGATCTGTTGAGCCAGATGACACTTGCTTTACTGTCAACTAGTGGAGGTGCAGCTTTTTGAAGACTTGGGTACCACGTTGCTGCCTTTCTCAAGGTATTGCCCACGGCTCTTGAGAAGCGTTGAAGTGAGGCCAAGGAATTAGCCTCCGAATGCCCTTTGCCATGGATGTTGTCTCTATTCGCCACTTTTAAGATTTAGCTTAGACAAGTTGCCGTGTCTTGCCAAGTGAGCTAAATACAGTAAGTACATCTTGAAGCACACGACTCTTTCCTCCTCACTGCAGCAGAGGACCTCTGCATTGGAGCATCCTGAGATGTCATCAATTGTCATTTTTCATGTTCGGAATCAGTAAGGATGCTATGTCCACATGGATGAGGAGGGTAAGATTTCAGTCTCTAAAGTGGCAATGATGGGTTGACCTTTTCACTTAAAGGGTCTCACATCAACAAATGCGTGTCTGTTCTGGACCAAGAAGAAACAAGTGTTTGCAAAAGAATAGCTTGAAAGGTCAGTGGGACATGTCAGGCATCTCCTTCATGTCCTCAAGTTCGGGTATCCAACATGGTTTTCCTATCCTGAGTGATACTGACAATTTGCCGTGCTCTGTGCCACATGTATACCAAAGGCTTTCCTAAATAAAATATCTAGAAATGGTAACATTCTTGATATGTGTTAAACCGGGGGATGTGAAGGATTTAAAATTAGTCCCTAATGTGCATTGATTTTTTTAAAGACATCAATTTTATAGAAACTTTTGAAGAATTAAAGTGACAGATAATTACAAAGCACATTTTCCTTCTGGTAAGAAAGGGTTCTGTATTCGTTTATTGATGAATCTAACATAGAATCAGTACTAATATTGTTTGTATTGTACTTAGTGTTTACAGAGTGATTCACAGATATTCTCCTATTTCATCTGTGCAATGACCTCTGGAAGATAAGATTTCCTAGTTATGCTTTTTAATGTCTATTTTTAACTCTGTCTAAAAGCAGATTGATTGAGCCCCATTTGCTCAATTTAGAAGGCTGGACTGATATTGTGTCAGAACATTCCAGGAGGCAGAGGAAAGGAAGAGACTGGGGTTCTACAGGATGGAAGCTGCTCCTGAAATGATTTGACCAGCAGTCTTATCCATTTTTCCCAAGGCTGGAAACAAAACATAACCCAAGACAAGGAAAACAGGGAGCCCATGTGACTCCATCCTTGGCACGTAGAGTCACTGCTGTCCTTCTGTGCCTTGGAGAGGAGGATGCTTTGGGTCTCTGTTCTACAAACTCTGTTTTGTTTATCTCCACAGTGTCTTGTTTTACTGGCATATGCTTTAACTTGATTTACATTTCATAGCATTAAAACAAAAATCAAGATCTCTTTATCATTTATTAACTATTTGGTAAAGAGTTTTTGGTGAATATTGAACTTTATTATTAGGTCTTACCATGGCAATGCACAACACCTAGTTCCCCAGATAACAGCAGTGGCTTAAACATGCTAAAATTGTATTTCCCTCTTACATAAAGAAGTCAAGCAATCGGTAGCCCAGGGCTGGTTTGCATGATGGCCCCTGGGTCAGAGAACAAGATGCCTGTTATCTTCAGCCCATCAACCTGATGGCCCAAAGTGGCTGCCTGAGGGTCAACCATCAGGTCCACATTCCAGGCAGCAGAGAGGAGCGAAGAAAGGTGCTTCAGTTCCCTTTTGGGATGGTTCTGTAAAGTCCCAGGTAGCTTTCCTGCTTTTATCTTGCTTTAGACAGAGGGCTGAGAGACAGCTTGCTATGAGGTAAGCTCAACTCAGGACCAGCCTTCTCCCTCGAGGGGAGGGGAGGGAGTGCGCGGGGAGGAACCGATCATCCTGCACATGGTGTAAGACACCACGATGAGCCGCCGGGGGCCTCTTCAGTCCGCCCATTGCTTTGGGCTGCACTGAGCGGTTGGTAATGGTTGAGATTTTCACGTAGAGGTGCGTGTATGCTTGAACAATTGCTCGGTTCATTTAAACTAGTGGCTACCAGAGCACGTTGGAGAACACATTTGTTCTCACCTTCTAGCCAGTGACCCTCCCGCCAGGTTGCTGTCCTGCTGTTCATTTCCACGTTATTTTCCAAGACTTCCAGAGGAAATGTAAGCAGCCTGATGCTCAAATGCTTTTCTGTGTGATTCCCCCCTTGTTCTTTGAAGGAACAACAAATTGCCTAGAGAAGAGTGGACAAAATTCCAACCCTCCATTTCTTTAAAGCTCTGAGATTTGGTGTTAGGAAATAGAAGAAAATTCCAGAAACACCGTTAAGAAACATTATTTCTTTCAAATGTGATTTTTAACAGCAAAGGACAATATAATTTATAGAACAACTTTTAAGACAATTGAATTGGCAGTAAGTTCACATAATGACACTTCCAACAAGTCTTTATATTTCTCCTGGAAATTCCTTGGCTATTGGTGTAAATTATTAATAATTAATATCAGCTTTCTATTCTTTCTCTTCCTGTAGTTGTAGAGTTAACGTGAAAATAGCTTGTTGTGTCACTGAGAAAGCCTCCTGGTCAGCCTTCTAGTTAAACAGCTTGTGTGCGTTTCGGTGGCAGGTGTGCTAAATAGTAGTTTTCAGGCACTTGGGGGATGCCCATCACACCAGCACTGTGGGAGCCTATTTCTCACCCACGACCAGGTGAGACCCTCCTTTCCTCCACTGCCTCGCCCAGCCCCCCGCATTCTGGTTATTTCTCACCACCCAATTTCATCAGATTCAGCCCTGCACAAGCAGAGCAAGTCTTGGTTTCTCAAAGACCAGGATCTTAGTTCTAGGCTTTCTGTTAAAGGACAGTGTATAAAATCAGGCAAATTTATGTGTCTATTGAGGCCTCGGGATCTCTGCAATTAAAACAAGAAGTTGAGTTACAATACTATTCTTTTCCACTTCTGAATTTCTATAACTCCACACAATAGCTTTTTTATTAATTAGCTAAAAATTTTTCCAGAATATATTTTCCTAAGATTCACAAATATCTGTTACTTTATATTTAAAGATGCTATATTTAAAAAATGGAATAATTATTTACTTTTAAAAAGTAATTTAAGTCAAGAAATGTTTGATACTGAAAGTTTACTATGAGTCCAAGTACGTAAGCTTAATTTTTGTGGTACTGTCGTTAAAACACACAACGTGAGAGTTGTGGGTTAAGTTTTATCTGGGGCAAAATGAGGACCAGAGCCCAGGTGTCAGCATCTCAGAGAGCTCGGAGGAACTGCTCTGAATTTGAGGGGGAGTTCAGCATTATATGAGATTTCATTGAATGCTGACGTGCAGTCAAGTATACGTTAAGTCAGAGGCTGCTGCTATTCGAGGAACAGGTGTCTCTGTTAATGATTTTAGTGCTTTTCTAGATAGGAGGAGATGCAAGAATTTGGGCTCATAAAATTTCCTGAAAATGTCTAACTATCTGAAAGATTTTCTGCCCATTTTCCCAGAGCACAGAGCGCCCCATTCCTGATCTCCACCCTGAACTACTTTCAGAGGGTGTTCAAGGTCAGCAGCTGCAGCGGCTCATGACTTAATCAAATCAGAGGCAGATGACAAGTGCCAATTTTTAGTTTACAATATGTATATATTGTAGGAAAAAATGTTACTTTCCAACCCTACCCCTGTTTTACTTTTAGTTAGAGGTCAACTGATAACTGTTAGATGACTTAAGTCAGATGAGGGGTGAAGGAGTCGTCTCGTGAGCCGGCCAGTGCTCTATGTCAGCCTCCTTGATCACATTCAATTTTCTTTCTGTTCAAACAGCATGCATCTGATTTTATGAAGTTTGGAGACTGTCCTGAGCACATGGGGTCTGGAAGTGGCCCTGTTCCTGTGGTCTTTGTTTATTCTGTGAATTATGGTGTGAATCTTTATGTGCCCAAGCTTCATCATAATTTCAAACTTTAAGGATTTAAATATGGGAGATGGATGCCAAGTTCTGGGAATAGATTTTCAGGATAACAGCCAGGATTGGTAAAAAGTAGGGAGAATGGATACAGCCTTTAAAAAAGAAAAGTTATTTTACAATTTCTGGCAGATAAATTAAAGTCCTTGTTGGGATTCTATCAGGAATGTTTAATTGGGAGACCTACCTCCCATTTTCATGAAATAAAATAATTTTATTATTTGTTTAGTGCCTACTGTCTAACAAATAAGTATCCCCTTTGCATATATTTTTATCATTTAATCTCTACAAAGATTCCCTGGAGAACACACGTGTCACAGGTGAGGGAACCAAGATCATCCAGGGTAAGTGGCTGGAAGGCAGATGGGTTGGAGGGCTTACCCTCCTTCAGGCTGAGACAGAGACACCAAGGTTTATTGACAAGGGTGTAGCTGAAGTGGTTTATTTAATACTTTGCTTCCTTGATGAATTGGATCTCTTGAAATTGTTTATGTCTGTCTTATCTTCCCCTCTCTCCTCTGCCTCAGGACTTCTCCTCGTAAGTAGTATGAATTCAGCCTGAGCTGATTCAGGAAAATCAGAAAATAAAAAATTAGCCCACACAAATGACTTCTTAGTCCTTGTAATTCAGTACTTCCTAAAATTCTCAGAAACGCAAGGAAGGTGTGTTACCTCGGGGACTGAGTGCATTTGAAGAGTGAGAAATGTTAAGTGTGATCTGGTAAAGGCGCAGGCTCTATAGACAAAGATCCGGGTTTGGATCCTGGTTCCATCAAGTACTGGAAACATGACCACCTACAACCTCAGTTTCTTCATGTGTTAAATGGGCTGATGGAGCTCACCTCCATGTGGTCAGGTCAAAATGAGATGGTACGAGTGACTCTCAGGCAGAATGCTTGGCAAAGTGCTAGTTGCTCTTGCTGGTTTATAATGTCCTCTTAGGTAATTCCGTTGTCCATTGGCTTGAGAATACCTCCTCATTTGATTTAAGAAAAATAGCATGCCTTAAGAATTTTAAAAATAAGGAATGAAGATTTACTGATTAATGCTGGGTGTATTTTTATAGGTCATTTATTTAAAAAAAAAGTAGGAGTTCTCTAAAGAGAATTTATTCAGTGTGCCTAGAATATGATTCAGTTAAAAATGGTTTTCCTTTAAATACTTTTCAGAAATTTTCTGTGATATTTTTCTTGAAAAGTACTTGAAGATTTCTGAGGAGGTTTTACATTTAGAAAAGTTTATTCTTGTAACAATTGACACATTAAATAAATGATTCATATCCCTGGACAGCATAAAGCACTGGCTTTTTTTTTTTTAATATATATAATTTTGGTGGTTAGTTCTATGACATTTTATTGGGTAGAACTATCTCCCATTTCCATTTTACAGGCAGAGAAGATGAGTCATACGATACTCACTATACAAGAGAAGCAGAGGCTGATTAATTTGGGCAGAAGTGTAAAAGGGTGTGGAGAAAAAAAATCGTTGACTCGCAAACTGGACGCATTCTGTGGTGCTGTGCAGCTGAAACGGATTTGATTTTGCTTCTGGGTTGTCCTAGGTTTTGGCACATGTGCCTGGAAATGTCTGTCGGGCAAAAATGCTTATTTAAGAAGGTTGTCATTGTAAATGTTCTTAAGAGTATTAAACAAATTCCACAGCAAATAAATGAACATGTTTGGAAGGTTTTCCACCCTAATGTAATTTCCAGAAAACAGACATGATTCACTTGCTAAACCAAACACACAGGTACAATAATGAGCCTGGCTCACATGACTGGACAGCACGGAGGGAGCCTCATCTATTGGCCTGGGTTATGCTGCAGTAACTGCACCTGAAATTTTAATTAGAATTTATTTACAGCGAGTGCTGCTTCCGCGTTTTTCTCCCCAAAGTAAGGAAGCGCCCTCAATGCCTGGCCATTAGTCTGCAGAGCCCCGCGGCTCACACACTCCCCTGCTCATCAGGAGGCTGATGGAGCCAGTTTGCTTAGACACACTTAGCTACACTCGCAGCGGGGATCATCAGTCTCTTCTGTGTGTTGATCTCCACGTGCAGGGGAGAAAATCGACTTTTGCTGCCGACAAACGCTAATTGACTACCAGTTGTTTCAGAGGGACTGTGATGTTGAAAACTGGTGTCCCATTCATTTTTATATGTTGGATGCTGACAAATTTCACGGCAACACCTTCACGGTAAGTACACCCACCAGGGAGGGTGTCGGAGTTTGAATCTGTGTGTTTTAGTATTCAGATCCTGGCACTGGTCAGTTTACAGTGTTCTCGCTGGGTTTGGGAGACTGTTTCTGGAGCGATTTCTTTGGCTTCCAATAAATTTGCAAAGCCGTCTCCTTCAGTCGATTTCTGATGAGTTGAGTTGGGAGGGGCATGTGAAATTGGGGCGGGCAGAGAGGTGCAATGAAAACTAGCCACCATCTGGTTACCTTTCATTTTTTGTGGGCCAAAAATGCTTGTCTTCTTTTCTTTTCTCCTCCATTCATCCCTTCAGGTCAGGGAGTCGTCTTCAAGAATTTCTTCCTAAAATGTAAAGTAATGATGAAGGCAGTGTGTTTCTGTGGTTGATTTCATTTGATTTGCTTTCATTGTTAAAGATTTTCTGGTGAGGTTCTTATGAGCTCTTAAAAGCTGGAAGAGCAGCAATACCAAGGAGAGAAAGTCAGAGAAATGAGTCAGCGGCCCCTGTGAGGTCTGGGGGACGAGGGCAGGAGGTGGGGAGGAGGCAGCACCGTGGCCTCACCTGCAGCCCTGAGGGCAACGTGCGCATGTAAAGCCAGCGTCTCTTGTCACCATGTGTTCTAACAGGACTCCCACTAAAGGAATGCGAGGAGATTTGGGGAGGCCTTAACTTTTACCCTCTTGCCAAACATCTTTAATGCTGACTGTATTTATTCAAGATGACACAGAGATCACCTGCAGAGTGTGAGGAAGCGGTGCTTGCTTCCTGTCTTGCCCGCCCCAGGCTCACTCATCAGACACCTGATTCTTGCAGGCACTGCAGTGCCCGTTGGGGGAGCTCTGCTCCTCGGGGAGCTGGGCACGGCAGTGCGCACATTGAAGCCGGCCGCACCATCGCTGATCCCACTCCAAATGGTGAGATGAGCCCTTTGTGTAAGTAGTAGAGGTGGGATCCAGAGTCTTCCTGTGTTTGAGTTTTGCAGTAAAGCCAACTTGGAGGAAAGAAAGAAAATGCCTACTGTTCCATGACTGTGTCCTAAGGGTTTAAAGCTCACTGTGGAGCACACGTGAGATCTCATTCAGTAAATACTCTGGGGTCTTGATTCTGACTTGTCTTGAATTTGGCATTCTCATGTTATTTCTCTTAAAATATGTCTAAGCAATCATTTTTGTTTGATGGTTATGTGTGCATAAGGGTCCTGAAGAAACTGTTGTGGATGGAAGTGTGGGTACCAGAAGGGCTGGTGGCCCTGGGGGCTGCCCGAGCTCCACACCATTTGTTACCAGCAGTCTTTCAGATTGCATCTTATTCCAGAGCTCATCGGGGCTCCCATCTCTCACTACGTGTCTTGAGAGAATATTTGTTCAGAGGGGAGGGGATGGGGTGCTTCCATGTTTGGGTTCTGGGGTTCCCTGTCTAAAGGTGGCACTGGAACACAGTCGAGCGCTGCGTAGTAATGAAGCCCCCCACTCTCGTGGCTAATTGGGACTCCCTGTCCTTCTTCATTTTAGGAGCTGGAGGGCTTGTGTTAGGCCCCCAAACCTGTTTTTTGGTGAGCTTTCAGTCCTATAACTCCACCTGGGTTGTCCCGTTTCAGTCACATGACTTTGATTTTTGCAGGTAGGTGTGAATCCTGGATAGTGCCTGGGACTTCCTGGTTTCCCCTACAGTAGGGACACTGAAGAAAGTTCACCCCATAAGGTGTGTTCGGGGGCCTCGAGGACAAGTAGGGACCCACAGACAGATGTCTGGATGGGTGGCGATCAGGCCCAAGTCTTGGAAGAACAGAGATTCCATTACTGTTTTAACAGTGAAATTGAAGGAGTAATTCTGGAAGGTCTGATGCAACTGAGATTAGAATTATTATATGGTTTTTATTGTTAGCAGGAGTGGTTTTTAATCCTTAGACCCAGTCCCCCCTATTGACAATAAATATTTTGTAACCTTTCTTTTCTGGTGCCCGGAAGTGAATGTCATAGAAAATGTAACCTAACTATAAATATGATAAACAAATAGACAGGTAGATGGAAAGATGTTTTGCCTAAATTCTTATATTATGGGGTATTTTATATTCTATGCTAATTAGTGACCACTCAGGACAAAAGGCACATACAAAGGGAGTCACTTCTAGTAAACTATTTTTCCAACCCTTACCTAACTGGGAAACAAGTGGCTTCAGAATGTTAGAGCACCTCCCAAGTCCCTGGGGAAATCTCCTTGTCAGAGTTACACTTGCTTATGGTGTCCTGTGCCAAGTGCAAGCAGATGCGGTTCGGAAGATGCCCGGAGGCTGACTCCGGGGATTCCTTCTCCGTCGCAGCTGTGAGGGAGCCTGTCTTTCCTGACCACAACCAAAGAGGCGATTTTGAATCTCTTAAAACTGCCATACCAGTGTATATCACAACCCTCACAAGATACGTTGAATAAAGTAGAAAACTTTAAGTGTCTCCTTTAGGATAGAAATAGGGTATAAAAGAAATAAATTAAAAAATTCTAGTGCCTGAATAAGTGCTACATTACACTGGCTGCATTATAAGGTTAGAAAACTTCATTACCGCTTTACATACCACATCTTGTATTTAGATTTTATTTATCTTTTTTTCCCTAAAGAAAAAACAATCATTTGATGAGTTCTTGTGTCAGAGGTGATGAGCAGAGAGCAAGTGTAAAACCGGGAATCGTGGTGCTGGTTAGTCTAATACCATCTCCGTCACTGCGCAGATCATCTTTACTCATTTTACTGCACTTTTTGGAATCACCTTCTCACTTGGAAAAACTCCCGTGTCAGTTGGATTTGCTAGTAAAACAATTCTTTTTCTTAACTAGAACATCAGTGATGTTTTCAAGATGATAAAAAAAATTTGCCCATGGCATTTAAACAGTTGCTTGTTCTCGTAACTCATGGCTCACGGTCTCGTATTTGTCACAATTGGAACTGTGTTTTCTTTGTGCAAATTCTCATTGCTTTGGTGACGCAGGGACACTTGTCCTTACTGGATGGAATATGATAGTAGTTTTTTGCATTCTCTCCCTAAATCTGGAGTCCTGTGTTATGTTTCCTGTTAACTTAAAAAATAGGAATATTGTTATTTACCTAAATATCTAACCTCACACCAGTGGTGCATATCAAATTGGTCCAAATAAGAATTCCAATATTAAATGAAACAGTAATTTCACAACCCACTTTTCCAAAAATTTGGATTGATGGTTCAATTATACCAGGGACATTAGCTGTTTTAATTGAATCAATCATTGCTTTCTTCAATAAAATTTTCCATTCCATCTGCTCTTTTGGTTAATTGTTCTTCAGTGTTTCATTTGCTTTCTTTCCCAAAAATATATGATTTTGGCTTTTGTCATTGAAAATCCTTGCTGGTTTTGCTACCTCATGCTGGAGAGGAAGGCTTGTGACTGTTTTATAGTCACTGGTTTCATGTTTGTATGAGTGCTTAATGCCACGTTGCAGGGGTGTGGAGACCTAATGAATTGTGTACATAAAAGGCTTATTCTACACTGAGTGCAGGGTTAGTGTTCACAGCCCATGTCATCAGTATCATAATTAATCCATTACAATCATCCTCTATTAATCAGTGTTTTCCTTCTAACGTCTCCAGGAGAGGAAATGTAGTAGTCTAAATGCAAATCTTTGCCAAACTTTCAGTCAATTCAAAACCTTTAAAGCTTTGCTGTCAATAGGACTGTGTGCCTTCTATCCCTAATTCTGCTCCTCCTGACCCAGGACTCGGTCTCCACAGCTGATGATCCATGAGACACTGGATTCTTGGTCCCATGGCTCTGTGTGTTCTGGGACTTCTGGGGACTTCAGCACTGTTTTAGGGGCTTTGGGTCCCACCTCTTCATAGCATTGCTGAGATGAGATCTGTGGGTTCACCCTCATTCTTGACTGTATGGTGCATTTTTTCTAGAACCAACACACGCCACCGTGGCAGCACTACTTTGAACACGTGCTGGGGCAGCGTGTGCTTGTCAGTTCTTGGGTTTAAATTTTCTGTTCTAATTTCTATAATGGGGTATATTGACAGATACACTCCATGTAAACAGAAGCTCTGTGGGGTTTTCAGCAACTTCTAAGAACATAAATATTCCTGAAGCAGCTAATCTTCCTCCCAACAAGTGAGGAGCAAGCCGGCAAGTCCTGGGGGCCTGTGGCGGCCAAGCTGTGCAGCCCAGGCTGCTCACCGAGGAACAAGGAGAAAATCTTAAAAACCTACTTCCATGCTGTCTTTCACAGAATCTCAGAAATGAACGTTTTAATATCTAAAGAGGGGTGTTTTTTTAAAATAAATTTTTTATTTTTTTCCTTTTTCAGTTTTATCAGGTAGAATTTTTACAGTTCAACTTCACATACACATATTGCATGTAAATACATGTATAGAGCATACTGCATTTTTTAGTTTACATATATGTACTAATTATTGTTTCATAAGAACAGATTAGAGCTTTAGATTTTTAAAATTAGTTACCAGAGGAATAAGGACATCTACAAAAGAATAAACAGAATATGGTAATCCAATCACAAAGGATGGTCAGATGTGCTTGCATATATTCAAGAAATCAAAACAATATTTAGTTCATTTGTGGTCTTATTATTATTGCTATTAATTTTAGATTCCCCATAAATGAAGTCATATGGCATTTTTCTTTCTCTTTCCACCCCACTTCACTTAGAATGACAGTCTTCAGGTCCATCCATGTTGCTGCAAATGGCATCTTTTATGGCTGAGTAGTATTCCATTGTATATATGTATCACCTCGTCTTTATCCAGTCATGTGCTGATGGACATTTGTGTTGTTTACATGTTCCTTGTTCTATGTCCCTTCTGGCAACAATTACGGATTTTAAATATTTTCCACCTTAAAATCCTTCCTGAAGGAGATGTGGTAACTGGAATCAAAAACAGTTACAGCACAGGGTTGTTTGTGATGGCCTTGGGGGCTTGGTAGAAAGTTTGGCAGAAAGGATTTCAGATTCTGATCAAATGAGTCCTCCTCTTGTAGCCCTGCTGACCGCCTCTCTCACGGCCTGCCCTACAAGTCTGACCAGTCCCTTCTGTGAATCCTACTGTATTGTGCACAGATTTTGTCCAATTGGTGTCATCCAGTAGGGACCTTAAGTGAGGCACCCAAGCTCCTGTGTTGGTTTCTTCCATCAGCCCTTACTTCCTTGGGAGCCAGGACTGTCTCATTGCCCCAAGGATCCCTAATGCCTAGTGAGATGCATGATAAAGCTGGTACTTAATGAGCACATGGGTCAAATGGAAAAACCTGATCAAAAAAAGGCCCTCATTTTTCAGACATGCCTACTTGAGCACATAGGGTAAAATGACATGTCTTCTTGGATTTGCTGTCAAATACTTCAACAAAGGACAAATAAAAGAACAAAGCTCTGAATAAAGGAAATATGGAAAAGTTTGTGAATTCCTTAATCTGGGTGATTGGCTTATTGTATTATACTTACTCATGTATACTTAAGTTAGTTTATAATTTTACTGTCATTAGCTGAATAGCAAGTATTAATGCGTATTAATTGAAATCCTTAGAACTGAACAAACTTACCCCACACAAAATCCTTAATATCCTAGTAGTTTGTCTTTCAGAAATCTTTTCCCACAAAGACAGGAAAAAAGGGAAAGGCAGATCCGTGCAGTATTTCCACGTTGTCAAAAGACCAAAGGCCGATACAAAAGAAGAGATTGTAAAAAAGATAAAGAGGCTGAAATCAATGTCCGGAAAACCTAGCTAACAATCCTAAATGGCCCAACTTAACTAACCTCAGCACTGCTGCATCAAGAATGGGGCAAATAGCACCTAGTGGATTTTTTTTTAATAAATAAATAATAATCCAGTTCCTACCTCAGGCAATTATGATAAGACTGAGTATAATTTCTAACACCAACTAGTGTACAAATCATAATTTCTACTTGATTCAAACTGCTTCTTCTATAAAATTTGAATCTTTTTATTCTTAAGACAGATTTGTGGCCTATGACCTAGTGATAAAATGTTCAACTGGCTTGTATTAAAAAAGGTTCACCATAGTGAGAGTTTATTACATCAAGTATTCCTTTTTGGGAAACCCATGTGCCTTGTCACTCTCTTTCATAAGATTTCCTGTGGAAAATTCAATCCTTCATTCAGGAAAAGGCTGAGCAATATATCTCATGGGAAAACCTTCATAAACTGCAACACAAGAAAATGAAAATGACAGTGAGCAGCCCGTGAAGCCGGCAGACACACAGCGCACGGCTGTGTTCCCGCCTCGAATTTCTTTAACCAGCAGGGAAAATGTGCGTTTCAAGAAATAGACATAAACAATTTTCAGGACTTGAGCACACAATTTCCCTTTCAGGGTTTAGTGGGCTTCCATTTAATTCTATGAGAAATGTTTAAAACAACAGAACAACAGCTGAGATAGGGTTTAAAGTAACTTTTATGTCTTAGTGAAAATAAAGCCAACTGATAGTTATCATTTTTACTTTATTTGATCTCACTCTCTTACTTTACCTCCCCAACCTCCTCCAGAAAATGATTGTGAACATCCCCTCCTGTGTCAGAAGGCTAAGTAGAAAGTACCAATCAAATGGAGGTGGGCTTTGTTGTTTTATTTTTCAAAACAAACAAGTTTAATTCATGTGATTTAATAATTTACATCAGAAACAAAGTCTACTCAATAAATGGTAGCCAACACATGTCATCATAGCTGCTCATCAGGTTTGGCCCCACGTTACACACTTTTACATGGACATGTGCCATGTGCTGTCATGGGAAATGGTGAGTGGGGACAGGGCCTCTGCTCTCACAGGGCACACAGCCTGGTGGGGGAGGTGGTGTTCAATCATTGCCCTTATTTTTAATATACTTACAAATTATGGGAAATGCTATTTAAAAAGAACAAAATGAGTCAATGAAAGTGAAAAATACAAGGACAGTATTTAGGCTGAGGGAAGACAGGGAACCTCTTTGAAGAGCTGACACTCCACTGAGACCCAAAGGACAACTCCGGTGCTGCAGGTGAAGGGCAGGGACACATTGATAAAGGGCTGATATCCAGAATATACCAAAATCTCTTTAAACTCAACAAGAAGGATGAACAACCTGATTAAAAAATGAGCAAAATTCCTGACACAGATCTCATCAAAGAAAAAATCTAGATGCCAAAGAAGTCTATGGAAAGATGCTCCACAGCATCTGTCATCAAGGGGATGCAGACTGAAACAGCGAGGTACCACTGCACACCTGTCAGAACTGCCAAAACTCAGAACACTGACAGCACCAAATGCTGGTGAGGATGTGGAGCATAAGGAATTCTCATGCATTGCTGGTGGGAATGTAAAATGGCCCAGATACTTTGGAAGACGGTCTGGCAATTTTTTACAAAACTAAACGTACTCCTAACACATGATCCGGCAACTGTGCTCCTTGGTGTTTACTCGACGAAATGGAAACTTATGTCCACACACAAAACTGCATACAGATGTTAATAGCAGCTTTATTCATAATCACCAGAACTCAGAAGCAACTAAGCTGTTCTTCAGTAGGTGAATGGATTAACTGTGGTCCAGCCAGAAAATGGACTATTATTTGGTGCTAAAATGAAATGAGTTATCAAGGCATGGAAAGACATGGAGGAACCTTAAATGCATATTACTAAGGGAAAGAAGCCAATCTGGGAAGGTTCCGCAACTGTCTGATTCCAACTGTATGGTGTTCTGGGAAAGGGAAAACCACAGAGACTAAAAGATCAGTGGCTGTCAGAGGCTAGAGGGGAAGGAGCAATGAATGAGGTGCAGCACGGAGCATTTTAAGGTCACTAAGACAGACTACTCTGTATGATGCTGTGACGGTGGATACATGTCATTGCACATCTGTCCAAACCCACAGAGTGCACACCACCAAGTGTAAATCCTAGTGTTAAGTTTGGGCTCTGGGTGATGATGACGTGTCAGTGCAGGTTCACCCATTGTCGCAAATGCATGCTCTGGTGCAGGCGTCAATAGTGAGGAGGCTGTGGGGACAAACTGCAGTTCATACACTGAATCCAGCCCCAGACACCGCTGTTAATAAAGCTCTGTGGGTGTGTGGAATGTCCGGATGCTCTGGCGTCTGAACAGCAGAGCTGAGCAGCTGCACCAGAGATCAGGAGGTTTGCAGACCCTGAAATATTTACTCCCAAGCCGTTGAAAGAAAAAGTCTGCTGAGCCCTATTCTAAACGAATCAGAATTCACCCTGATGAGACAGGACAGCAGGGCCCAAACCAGGCATGGTTAATGGGACTGAAGCAATGTTTTACTTCCAAAACCTTTGCTGAAGTCCTGCAGATCCAGCGACAGACTGTAGCCAGGAAGCGTCTGCAGAAGGAGTCGGTAGCAGGCCTTCCCGCCAGGCTCCGTAATGCCGGGGGCCGCGCGCTGCACGGGGGCCACCCGCTTGAAGAAGGCGGACTTGCGGTGGAAGCCGATCAACTCATAGAGCTCGGAGAGGATGCTGCACTGCTGAATTCTCTCCTAGGAATGCTGAAGCACAGGGAGAAAAGCAACAAGCATCTGAACGAAACATGTAATGGAAAAAAGACCCGTAAAAAATTTTCCCTTAAAACAGAGACCGAACGACACCGGAAGGAAGAGGAAGGCTGACTTCATGCACTGATGGGACCGGATACAGAAATGAAGGGAAGCAGCGCTGTGCGGATGCTCCAGACCCCCTCTGGGCCCCACCTTTCCGCGTTCCGCCTCTCGTTTTACTAGAAAGGTACGTATTCCCTGAAACAGAGGAATCTGCTACCTAAACATGGGACACAGAGAAGGGAAAGAGGAAAAGGACGGGAAAGTAAAGGAACAACAGTTCATCTACACCCTAGGGTTTGGGCGGGACTTTCACCAAACACACAACCTCTCAAAGCACAGAGCACACAGTGAGAGGCTGACAGAGTGACTGCGACTTCTGCTCCTTAAACACCAGCTACCTGCCAGCACACGCTGTGCCCGTTACTGAATCATTACAATCATTTCAGAAACTATTACTACCCCAGCTCACAGGCAAGGAAATCTGAATCTCGGGGAGGATTTATTATCATCCTGGACAAATTCCCATGGCCCAGAAGTGTCAGAGCCTCCGGCAGACCCTGGACTAAAATGCTCCTCATCACCACGGGCCCTGAGCCTCAGGCTGAGGCCACGTTAGGTCTGCACCGGCCCAGAGCACGAGTCTGTGGGACAGGGAGTGGTCCCATTTGAAGTGCCAGGCCAAGGCCCTCAGGAACATATGTAATGAAACCAAATACCCAAACTCATTTCCAACGCACTTCCCTGTCCGGTAGGACTGCTCAGCACATCTGGCTTATCACCTGTGCACAGGCTGTGCAAGGGGCCCAGACAGTGACGTGACGTCCCCATGGAAGTGGCTCAGAGACCGCTTCATCACAGGACAGACTCTCCCGGCTTCCAACGTTAACTCTCCATTCCATTTCCAACTGGAAAGTAAGTTTAGACTTGTTTTCCTCTCCAGAAACAAAGACAGTGGTAACATCAGCGGGAAACTCAAGACTGAGGAAGAGTCTCCTGGACATTTGGAAGGATAGGCTGGGGAGGGAACAGAGATAGGGATCAGAAAGACCCGTGTTCCAGTCCAAAGTCTGCACATCACTCGCTTTGACAGTTTCCTTATTAATACAGGTGATAAAATCTAATTATGATTGTTTTGAAAACCAAAAGAAATAACGTATGCCACTAGCATAGGTGTAAAATCCTCCATGAGTGTTCCAGAAATGGACGTGACCATGGTTAGATACTGTCTGCCAAGTCTTGTGTGCTAAGCTCACATCAGCCAGCCAGAGATATGCCAGAGAATGCCTCAACAGCCAGCAGCCTTCTCCAACTTGGAAACTCACAGTGTCCGAAGAACAGGCAGTGGTGGATGCTTTGGGACACTGTGGAGGTAGCACTCCAGTGATGACTTTAAAAAGCTGGGGAGAATTTAGGGGACCATACAGTTCAAATACAGTAAACTCATTCCATGTCTACAAATATTCATCTGTAGCCATGATGATTCAGAGAGGAAATACATATTCAAACGTACATCATTTTCCCACATAAGTGCATCAAAACAATTTGGAAAGAATGTAACTTTCTTCTCTAGATCACACAGTGGGGATTACAAGGTTTGTATTGACAGCACTACGTGTAAATCATCTGCAAACGTAACTGGGTCCATTATCAGTCATCATCATTTGAAGGGAAGGATGGAAAAGAACAAAGCCAAGCTAATACTCTCCGGTAATTTGTTGGGTTACGATGTCACAGAGGAGACGGACAGCTCAACAAGGAACCACTCTGCCGTGATCACGGAGCCGGGGAACGGGATGGGCGGCAAGATGTATGGCGCAGCCGTAGCTGTGCCCGCCCTTCTAGGCAGGTACCCAGTCACTTTGACAAGGTGTCAAAAGTGTATGCCCACGTCCTCATCACCTGTCATGCATTAAAGAGAAATGGAAACCTATTAACGGCCAATAACCTCGGTGGGTACACCGTCCAAAGAGCAACGTCACAGTTTGACAACTGGCCATCCCGGTTCCCTGGGCTTCATTCTTGGAGAACCTTAAAAACCACTCCTCTGTCCTCAAGAAGTGCTGCCTACTTGTCCTATATTTGGCTCAGGGATACAGCACGTTCACGTGGACTTTAATGTCTGCACAGATTTGACTGTCTTTCTCCAGGTTCACTTGTCCATTCTGAAGAGGCCTGAGTTAAGTCCAAACTCCATAAGATCAATTCCCTCCAGTGACAACTCAACGAGCCTGCAATTACAAACCAACTGAACAGGACTGTCCTCAGCTAAAAATGTCACCCGCCCTTCACTGCTTTCTTAATCTCCTGTCCTGGCTAATTGCAACAGTCTAACACCACCCTCCACCAAGTTCCCCAACTATGTCAAATAGAAAGTAAGGTCCATAAAAGAGGTGACAACTCCATAGTCACCTCTGAATTCCTAGCATATATTAATGTCAATAAATAGAACTATGATTATGGCTTCTTTCCTTTAAAACCTTTCTGGTTATTTAAATGAGACCATGGAAGGGAGGTGTTTGGGTCCAGTATCTTGATCCAGAAGACTCTGGAGACCTTTTTCGGAATGGCTGCCCACTGATTCATTCAAAACACATCTTCTCTTTCCGGGAGGAGCTGTGATTTTCTGCCAGGAGTTTGTTGTCAGTCTCATGCCAGAACAGATTTAAACTAAATACTTACATTGGATATGTTATTTTTCCCCGCTTCCAAAAAAATTGACTTTCCTTACTTCCTTGCCTTGAGGAATGCTTTTTTACTTTTCTTTCTAATTCACCCTTTTATAAAGCAGGATTCTCAGGATGTGCTTGGCCTTACATAAGAACAGCCATCCAACTCCCAGTGTGAGAGCCCTGGGGCTCACCTCCTGCCCTCCTGTCAAGGCAACTGAAACTCAGTTCAGGAGCCAACTGGCCCCCAGGGCTTCTAAGGCTCGTGTATCTCCCAGAATCCCTGCTTTCTGGTTGACTTGGCTTCTGAGGATTTCCCCTCACTTTCTTGACAATTAGCTGTGCAGCTTGAAAGATGAGGAAGGAAGGTCTTATTTCTTAATCAGCATTTTAAGGAACTTATGTAATGAAGGTTTTCAAGAGTTTCTAGAACCCTCCATTGCCGAGACAGAAAACACACTAGATATATTCTAAATCTAGCTATCATGTGCATTTTTTATTTGCTTTTGTTTTCTTAACTGCTAACAGACATTTTTGAATTAAAAAATAAAATAAGGCCCCAAATAGGATAGAACATTGAACAGGAAACAAAATTAAAGGGGAAAGACAGAAAAATGATAAGTACTCTACAAAGTTAATAGAAAAAATACACTATGGATCAGATCAGCAGTTCTCAGTAACAGCTAATTGAAACCTGACCATGAGGTAAAATGTCTCTCCTGTCAGGAGACAGCCAACAGAAAACAGAATTAAATCAACAAACTAAAATTCTAAGTCTGGCGAAGTAGAGAAGTCTACCAGCTAAATGTGTTTTCTTCTGGAAAAGAGGGAGACTCACAAGATCTTTTCTGTGGAGCCTGAGCCCAGGTGAGGATGGTGAATTGAGCTCTGTAAGTACCCAATTAGCAAAGTGAGTGATGAATAAAGAGACGTGAGCTTTGATGACAGAGATGATACTACTATTCACTTGTCCTGTAAGTATGTCTTCACGTTCAATGATCAATACCTTGGCGTCCTCAGGGATTGAGATTATAGGAAAATGCACAGCCCGGGCCTAGACCTCCTCTGTGATTGTGGCACTGCACTTAGGTGTTTCAAGGGCACCACCAACTCCACCCTCTGCCTCTCCCAGCTCAGTCCCATCACTCACAGATGTGACTGGACCCCTCCTTCAGGGCCCAATTTCCTCAGTCAACGAGTCACACCACCCACACCTCACCTAGAAAGTTCTCACTGGCACTCCCTCAGCACTGACTGTGTGCTGGGGACCACGCTGCACATTGTGCACACGTTATCTCACTGGATCTCCACAGAAGTCCTGGGAAGTCGGTATATCACTGCTTCAAGTAATAAGATAAATTGTTTCACTTCCTTGAGTGCGTCATCCAAAGTGACACGGCTACTGAGCCACAAACCTGGGACTGAAAACCATTTGAAAATTGAACACTGCTACACCTCATAGCCACCCTACTCTGACTTATCACATCACCTCCTGCCGAGCCTTCTAAATGTTTCTAAGCATTCTACAAGACAAAAGTGATCTACGAGAGCACCCATCTCCCCTACTTAAATTCTGACAATGACGTTCCACTTCCCTTAGGAGAAAGCCCCACCGGGCCTGAGCACAGCCCAACGGCCCGGCATCCGCGTTCCCTGCGCGGCCGCGCCGCCTCACCCACCACGCAGTGCTACACGTGCCGTGTCCAGGACAGGGATGCTGACTCCGTACAACCCGGGGCTCGTCTTACTCAAACAATGATCAACCTCTTCAGTGCTGACTCTCAGAAAAATGTTTTCTCTGGATGAATCAGTATCTTTTTCCTTACAACTTCCCATCATTGATAATGAGCTCCCCCCAAAAGAGAGAAAACCTAATACTCAGACTCCTTATCTGTAAAGTGTGAATAACAAGGAAATATGAGAGGTTTTAAGCGGAATAATATTCATGTGAGGCTGAGGGACAATTCCCAACATACAGTAAGCACTCAATATGTGCTTACTTAATATTAATAAAATAGATTCCATTCCAGCAACCTTAAATCAATGCTTTATGGCTTTGTCCAAAAGACTACCGACAAACTATTGGACGAACCCCTTTGAGCAGATCCACCCAAGCGTACTGGGATAGGTAAGACTTGACTCCAGTTACAGCTGCAGCCAACCAGCACTACGGGGCGGGGGCAGTTTGCTCAAACTCTTACATGTTGTTTGAGCATTTAGTTGTAGTTATTGAATAAAGACAGGTATTATATAGTCAAAGCTCCTGAAACATAAATCTTCAAAGATTGATGCAAATTAGTTTCAAGTACAACACTCTCACTAGAAATTATTTGAAAATTATAGTCTTAGCTCCTCCACACATCGAAAGGGCATTTTCTTAATGTATCTGACTATATACACTGAAAGGATTGTTTAAAAGAAATTAAGATGAAGCCATAATGAATAAGCTTTCAGTATAATCTGCACAAAGCCCCACCCAAGGGTCTCACTTCTCACTTCCACATAAGTGTTCAGGTAGCTTAACCTGGGTCTTGGTTTCTTATGACACGGGGGTGGGAAAAATTGTGGATAGATTTATGTAGCAAATATAAATCTAGGGTATTTGCTGTGTAGGAATCCTAGAAATAAATAAATTGATATATAGTCCCACCCTTAGGAAGCTCAGCCTTTCCAACTACAACAGCATTAAAAATAAAATGAGAGATACATTTAAGAAAATTTTACAAGATTTGCACATTGAACATTTTGAAGTATCACCAAAAAAAAATTAAAACATCTACATATATGGAAGGCATCCCATGTTCATGGAATGGTAGACAATATTGTTAAAAATGTTAAGACTCCCGAAAGTGATCTACAAATTTAATGGAATCCCTATCAAAATTCCAGCTGACTTCTTTGCAAAAATTGAAGAACTGATGCCAAAATTCATATGGAAGTGCAAGGGAACCAGGTCAGCCAAAACAATCTTGAAAAAGAAGAGCAAAGTTGGAGGTCTCACTCAATGGTTACTACAAATCTATAGTACTCAAGTCATTATGGTACTGGCATAAGTTTGGATGCATAAATCTATGAGAAACAATAAAAAATCCAGGGGGGAAACTTACATTTACAGTCATTTTTCCAGAAATGTGCCAACAAAACTCCATTGAAAGAATAGTCTATTCAACAAATGGTGCAGAGACACCTGGGTATCTGAAGGCAAAAGAATGAATCTGGAATCTGGACCCCCGTATTTTGTATAACAAATAAAATATTAATTCAAAATGGATCACAGACGGAAACGTAAAAACTAAATGTATAAACATTCTAAAAGAAGACATAGTTTAAATCTTTGTGGTTCAAGGATATGCTATGGCTTCCTAGATACAATACCAAGAGCACAAGTGAAAAAAAAGAAAGATAAAATTGACTTCATCAAAATTAAAACCATTTGTTACAAAGGACATCATCAAGAAAGTGAAATGAAGGGGAAGGGTGTAGCTCAAGTGATAGAGTGCGTGCTTAGCAAGAAAAATAAAATGAATAAATCTAATTACCTCCCCTAGAAAGAAATTGTTTTAATGTTTAAAAAAACTAAAGTGAAACGACAATCTGCAGAATAGGAGAAAAATTTTGCAAAGCATATATCTAATAAGAGACTAGTATCCAGGATATAAAACAAATGCTTACAACTGACCAATACAAAGAAATTCGACCTAATTTTTAAATATGCCAAGTATTTAAATAGATACACAATTGGCCAATAAGCATATGAAAAGATGCTCAGCATCACTAGCGAAATCAACATCAAAATGATATCTGATTTTAGACTCACTAGAATGGTTATAATCAAAACATGGAAAATAACAAGTGTCGGTCAGGAGGCAGAGAAATGGGAACCCTCAATACGCAGCCATTGGAAAGGGGCAATGGTGCAGCTTCTTTGGAAAAGCCTGGTGTTTCCTCAAAAGGTTAGAATTATATGGCACAGCAATTCCACTCCTACATATAGAGTCATCCCTCAGTATCCTCGGGGGGTTTGTTTCAGGAACTCCCCACCCTGGATACCATAATCCAAGGATGTTCGAGTCCCTTTACAATCAGCCATCTGGATCCATGAAGTGGAAACTACAGAAATGGCGGGCCAACTGTACAGCCAACAGAATGAAAATATATTCTCACAAAAACTTGCACATCAATATTCATGGCAGTATCATTCAGAGTAGCCAAAGGTTACAAACAATATCCATCCATCAATGAACGGATAAACAAAATTACCAAGAATAGTCCCACAAACTTTTGGTCATTAAATCTTTGACAAAGGAGGTGAGAACATACAATGGAGTAGACAGCCTCTTCAGAAAATGGTGTAGGGAAAAGTGGACAGCTGAATGTAAATCAATGAAGTTAGGCCACTCCCTCACAGCATACACAAAAATAAATTAAAATGGCTTAAAGACTTAAACATGTAGACAAGACACTATAAACCTCTTAGAAGAAAACATAGGCAAAACATCTGACATACATCTCAACAATGTTTTCCTAGAGCAGTCTACTCAAGCAATAGAAATTCAAGCAAAATAATACAAGTAGGATCTAATTAAACTTACAAGCTTTTGCACAGAAAAGGAAACAAAAAGCAAAACAAAAAGACAATCTATGGAATGAGAGAAAATAGTTGCAATAAATGAAACTGACAAGGGCTTAATTCCCAGAATATGTAAACAGCTTTTACACTTAATAAGAAAGAAAAACAAACAATTCAATTCAAAAATGGGCAGAAGTCCTAAAGAAACTTTTCTCCAATGAAGACATACAAATGGCCAATAGGCACATGAAAAAAATGCTCAATATCATTATCAGAGAAATGCAAATCAAAACTGCAATCAAGACTCAACTCTCACCAGTCCGAATAGCCATCATTCAGAAGTTCACAGACAGTAAATGCTCTAGAGGCTACGGAGAATTGGGAACCCTCCTGCACTGTGGTGGGAATGCAGTTTGATGGAGCCATTGTGGAAAACTGTATAGAGGTTCCTCAAAAGACAAAAAATTGACCTCCCATATGACCCAGCAATCTCACTCCTGGACATATATCCAGAAGGAACCCTAACTCAAAAAGACACTTTTACCCCAATGTTCACAGCAGCACTATTTACAATAGCAAGACATGGAAACAACCTAAATGTCCACTGAAAGATGACTGGATAAAGAGACTGTAGTATATTTCTCCAATAGACTACTATTCAGCCATAAAATAATAATAAAGTAATGCCATTTGCAGCAAAATGAATGGACCTGGAGAATGTCATTCAAAGAAAAGTAAGCCAGAAAGAGAAAGAAAAATACCATATGAGATCGCTCACATGTGGAATCTTAAAAAAAAAAATCAAAAATCAAAGACACAAAAAGATAAACTTATCTACAAAACAGAAACAGACACAGAGACATAGAAACCAAACTATGGTTACCAGAGGGGAGAGGGTGTGGGTAGGAATATATTGATAGTTCAAGATTTGCAGATA
Source organism: Camelus dromedarius (assembly GCF_036321535.1). Taxonomy (NCBI): domain Eukaryota; kingdom Metazoa; phylum Chordata; class Mammalia; order Artiodactyla; family Camelidae; genus Camelus; species Camelus dromedarius. The sequence continues at coordinate 84,281,270 of NC_087441.1, read as the reverse complement.
CTGAGTATGTATAGAATAAACCGCAAGTTTATACTGTATAGCACAGGAGAATATATTTAATATCTTATAGTAACTTATGTTTAAAAGAATATGAAAATGAATACAGGTATGTTCCTATTTAACTGAATTGTTGTGCTGTACACAAGAAACTGACACAACATTATAAACTGACTAGACTTCAATGAAAGTATTTTTAAATAGACCAAAAACGAAAAAAAAGAAAAAGGATATTATGAAACCAAAAGAATAAAGTACTGACTCAGGCTACATTATGGATGAACCTTGAAACTTTATGCTAAAATAAGCCAGACACAAAAGGACAAATAGTGCCCTTTAAGGTGAACTGTATCTAAGCATTTACTGTACTACTTCTGTAAATTTTCCGGAGTTTTGAAGTCTATCAATATCAAAATAAAATGTATTATTCATTAAAATCTTAAAACGCTTCCTCACAGGAGGGCTTTAATTATTAAATGCAGAAATGCATGTAAAGCTCCTGGAAAAACACTATGCACGTCCACACACAGACACTGCTGTCACTGCCGCTCAGAGGGTGGTGCCAGCGCTGATGAGGGCTGCCTCCACTCGCTGCCCTGCAGACAGGAGTGAGGGCCTGGGCTCTGACAGGCAGGGTGAGCGTGACCCTGGGTCAGACACAGCCATGCCCCAGACTCTGCGTTACCCAACTTTCTTATACAAACTGCAACATGTAATGTAAGGCTACAGGGATGTATCTTACAACACAGGGAATACAGCCAATGTTTACAGTAACTATAAATGGAGCATCTATTGTACACCTGAAACATATCATATTTCAAATCATCTATATCTTTGTAAAAAATTAAAAAATAATTTAAAAATGTTATCACTTTAATATTCAATTCGGTATTTAAGTAACTACTAAACAGCTTAGAATGTATAAAAGCATTTAAGTGTGCTGTTTGTTTACATATTTATTTACTTTCAGCCTCCTGCTAAAAGAGAAATTAAACAATTTTTTTAAACACACCTTAACAACCATAACAACAAAAAGGCAAAACTGAGAGTGAAGAGAAATTGGAGATTCAATACTTAAATGAATCCTGGGGGAGGTAAAGTCATAAAAATGGATTCCCTGGAGTCAGGGCAAGTGTTAAAGGCCGACTAGAAATTCAGCTGTAAGATTCTTGGCAGCTAAAGCAAAAAGAAAAGATCATGGGGGGGTGGTAGAGCGTGTGCTTAGCGTGCACGGGGTCCCGGGTTCAAGCCCCAGGGCCTCCACTAACAGATAAATACACCTAATTACCTACCCCCCCAAAAGAGTCCCAAAGAAAAGAAAAAGAGAAATTTCTTTCCAAAAAAACCTGATATTAAATTTGGATTAAATACTTAAAAAAAAAAAAAAGAAATATAGAAAAGATGAATGACACTGTGAAGGAAAAGCCCAGCTGGGCTAACGAGCTAAGTCACAAATCTAAGTGTGATAAGTGTCGGTTTACTGATCTAAGTATTGCTGGGCTAACTCGTAAATCTGAAGTTTAGTGTCAGTTGAATGGGCTAATAAGCTAACTCGTAAATCCAAGGTCAACAATTGTCAGTAAAGTGATCTGTTCCAAATTCATAAGCTTCAGTGTACTGATTCCTTGCTTTGTGTTGTTTGAGCCTTATTGGCTAATAGCCCCTTACTTGTAATTAACCCTATAGAACCTCATGTGCAGGTCTTGGAGGTGCTCAGAGCTTCGGAACAGAAGCCCCTCTGAGCCCGCCGGCGTAATAAATCTCAGTGCATGTTTCTTGGCTGGCCTGTTGTTTCTGTAACAACACAAGCGATAATGTCCTTGAGATAAATCTGTGATGGCTGCTGGCAGGTCCCCATGTCTCACGTGGCAAAATCTGAAACATCTTTCTCACCACTCAGAGTCATCATAAGCCCACTCCAGACTTCCTGCTGTTAAATGCAGGAGCACAGGCAGGGCCCGGTCTTTGCTCTCTCTGTGTCATCACAGTGAGACAGGATGGAAGGGGCAGAGCACAGCCATTCAAGGAAGGCCACAGCAATTAACAACAAAATGGTGAAGTATTCAACCCCCAGTAGGCCTTGAGGCTCAGGATGAAGAGATTTAACTTCTAGCAGAGCTTGAGCTTCATTATACACCCATTGTAATAGTAACATGGTGAATAACATGCCCCAAGGCACCATGGCAGTCCCAAGGCTAGCCACAAAATGTCAAAGGGTGGGAAATGGCCAACTCCCTGGGAATCCCAGCCCCTTGCCCTTAGGCTGGTCCTTCTATATATTAGCAAATGAAACCACCAAGCCCAAGAAAACGAGCAACACAGCGCCACCTCGCGGTCTCCCCTCTCTCTCCCTCTTCGGAGAAAGCCCACACTCTGTGGAGTGTGTACCTACTTTTAATCTGAGCACCCAAACCCCACACCTCGTGGCCTTTCACTTGCCTTTCCATGTGTCTCTGTGAATAAATCTACCTTTCCTCAACACTGGCTTGCTCTTGAATACTTTACTGCACAAAGCCAAGGAACAAAATCTGGTGGGACACATCCCAGGGGCTCAACCAAAGCCTGGGACACAGCCCTTCTCATGCCTCACATTTTATTCCTTGTATCAACAGGACTGGGTTGTGAAGGGAGCTCTGAGGCCCCAGCTAAGGGACAGAAGCTGCCCCCAGGGCTCGAATTGGCGGGCAGCCTCTTCCCCAGCAGGGGCCTTGAGGTCTGCACGGTTCTGTGTTTCTCTGTTGTGCTGACTCCACAGCCACAGAGCGTTCTCCCTAGGCCTGTCCCCACAAAACCCTTCTCTCCAAAATACAAGCACATCATGTCACAGTCCTCTTGTTCAACCAGGAAATGCTTAACCCACTTTTTCCCTCCACAGTAAAGTACCTAACTGTCCTCCCTCCCATCCCAACACTTCTTTCTTTGTGAGAATTCTGCACTCCCCACACACCATCCTGAACGCCGGTGCCTTGCTGGCTGGGACCGAGATGTTTCAGTCTCACACAGCCTGCATCCTTTCACTTTCCCCTTGTTACCATAAAAAAGCCTTTCCTGAGTCACCCACAAATCTGATTCTGAACTTCATAAAGTGCTGAGGTTGCAGTCACTGTGTGCATACGTCCCAGGTTTTGACTAAGTTTCCTTCACGAGATCTTCATTAAGGAGCTGCATCAAGAAGTTGAAAGAGAATATTCTTACATCTGAGCGGAGGAGCCTGCAAAAAATTTAAATGGCTTTGAAGAGAGAGTTAACCAGGGACAGAGAGGTCGCAGGTCTTAGTCAACAGTGTCATGAGGCAAAATGTTCTTCAAAGGCTCAGAGTGGCTTCTGAATGCGGAGACGGCAGGGAGGAGGTGACACGCAGTGAGTGGGGTGAGTGACACAGGGTACGCTCCCCCAGCTGGGGAAGAATTGGATTTTGTTCTAGTTTTCCAAACAAATTCTTACTACCTTTTTCTCCTATTGTCACATACCATTTCCTACGAATTAAGAATATCAATGTCAGTCATTTGGGACACTTGGGAGAAGCAACACGATGCCATTCACAGGGCTGGGACATGACAGCCACACCAGTCTAGGTTGAAAGACCAGTGGGGGTATTTCCATGGTGATCACGGGCATGCAGCAAACTGCTCAGCTTCAATGACCTCATCTCAAAGGTGGGGCAATAAAACTACCAAGAAAAGTGCGTGATGATTATGGAAGACATCTGTTTACTAGGTAAGTGCCCGTGACAGCTGCAGCTTAATGGGGAATGAGTATGATTAACAAGGCCCTGTCTACCTGGCCACACGCTCCCTGCCTTCCTGCCTTGGTGCAGCAGCAGAGTTTGTTTAGCTGAGATGAACGCCCCCAGAGCAGCCCCGACGGGAAAGCTCGCAGCTCTGCATTGCGAGGCGTGTTCCTTTCCTTCTCAGTGCTGGTCACAGTTTGCTGTCATCTGTTTTTATGATTATCCCTTTTGTAACTTCCTCTCCTCCGGAGTTTTTGCTCAAGCAGTGCAGAGCCAGGTGTGTCTTGCGGCCTGCCCGATATTCTGGGCTGGGAAACAGCCGACCCCACATCTGGTTCTGGTGCTGAATGGAGAGGGCAGAAGGCCCTGGGGCCCATGCTGAACAGAGGCCCCTGCACCCAAAATTATGGTCTGACTTTGGGCAAATTACACAGTCTTCTTTACCCTGAGATTCCTCATCTGTCCATGAAAATAACTTCCCATGGCACACAGAGTTACCAAGATTAAAGGGAATCACCATATTCACAACCTATTCAAGGGGCTACCAGTGCATCCTCAACAGACACATGCTGCCTTTACGGCTCTGACACATGCCAAGCGGGGCGGCCGCACACAGTGAACACTGCTAAGTGCCAGTGTGTTAAGTGCTTCATGTGTGCTACAATACTCTTTAGAACTTACAACAATCCCAGGAAGAAACGAATATTATCATGCCCATTTCACAGATTCACCAACTGGTTAAGAGAGGTTGCATTCTAGTCCAAGGCCATATGGTGAGGAAATGCCGATTTAAACTGGAATCTGGGCCCAGGCCTAGGCTCCGTCTCTCTCCCATCCACCTGACCATTTGCCTATGAATTCCACCTGTCCAATACAAAAGTTTGCAGCCGGCCAGCTCTTAAATGCAATGTGTGCCACCATTTGTCAATGTTGGTTAATTACCATAAACTGTTCTCAGAAACCACTACAGAAAAGAAAGGTGGACTTAAGGAATTCTGCATTGCCTTCTCCTGTATTGTGCAGAAACCCTTCCCTACACCACCAAATCCAAATGTATGCTTCCTCCATGTTTATGTTTGCACACGGCTTATTAAAGAAGAATTTACCTGCAGTAATTCCATCTCGGTTGCTTTCCAAGTTTGCAGATTATCCATAATCAGTCCGTGAATGAAAATACTACAATGTGAATGAAAATACTGCAACCATGTCAGTAAACAAAGAGTGCTGAAACCAAGTCATTAGCGGCTGCCGCCAACTCCCAGCGAGGACAGGCCTGCAGCCCAGCAGCTGCAGACACTCACAATGGTGCCCTCTGAGCAGACACAGAATAAGAAAGGACAGGATACTGGCCCTAGGTAGCTAGGTGCTTGTTTAAAGAATGAATTCAGGGAGTCCAAAATATTTGCTTCCTCCCATACATAGAAAAGCACTAAATTCTTGAACTTGAGATACCTGGCTTTCTTTAGATAACAAGCAATCTTTTACTGTTCCAACAACCTGGTCTTTGTTGTAAAGCTCCTATATATCCTAGCTCCTCCTCAACCTCTTGGGAGCAGTCCCTCAGAGCGATCTCTGAGGCTGTCATCCCGGCTTGAGTCCTCCCACCAAATAAACATAACTCTTAACTTTTAGGCTGCACATGTATTTCAGTCAACAGTTTTGGACACCATGAAGGGACCCAGAGCAGACTTTCTCCACCTGAACTCTCCGAGTATCTGGAGCCTTGGTACCATAAGTGGCCCTTTGTGCCCATCTGCCTCCTCGGGGAGTCCAGATGAATTTGGGTGAGTCTCTCTTGTTTCTCGGAAATCACATATTGTTTGATGATCCTGATTTTTATTTGGCGGTGTTTCCAGGTAACTGGCCCTCCAGTTGAAAGATACTGTGGTGAATTACCCACCCAGTGGAGACATACTGGGTGGGGCCTGGTTGAAAGATAACGGGAAATACCCACCTTGCGGAGACGTCCGATGTGGGGCTGGTGGAAACATACCAGGAAAATACTCACCCAGTGGAGACGTCCCGAGAGTGTCCAAGTTGAAGGACACTGGGTTCAGGGCTGAGTGGTTAGGTAAGAGGTTGGTCTAATGTTTTCCTCAATTTGGTTACCTCCTTTGAATTTTTCAGGATAAAAGTAAAACTCTTATGAGTAATCTTTCAACTCCAAAAATGGGACCCTCCTCCTGGCTGGTAACAGCTTTCTCTGGTGACAGAGAATCTTGCAGGAGTGGTAGAGGCAAAGACTTCATGCCATAGAGTTGTCCCTGAGGGAAATCTTACTAGCAAATTTATTGTGAGAACCCGACCTTACAATGTGGAATAGAACTTTCAAAAAAAATAAAAAACAGAAAAGAAAAGAAAAAATGACAGATTGCCAGCCTCCAACTATTACCCCAGCCAGGTTTATGTACGTACAAAACTTACAGCTTTAATTGGGAATTAGAAAAAAAAAAAAACCTCACTATGAAAGTAACTAACCAGGCCTGATAAAAACATTTTTTGGAATTCTGAACTTATACAAACAAAATTCCCGTTAGGGGGAACTTGGATTTCTCTTCCTGTGTCCTTGAAATGTAAACGTTTTATCTTTCTCTGGGTGTTTTAAGTGTGTGTATGTATGTATATATAAGTTTACTTTTTTTTTAAAGGAAACCTTGGACTCTGCCATACAAAAGGTTCAAGTATTGTGTACATATGGTGGCCACGCAAATAAATTGGGATTCTAAGCAATTCTTTGTACCAATTGTCAGATATTTTGCCATCTTAAACTTTGTTTCATCAGCCTGGACCACAAAGGCCTTTAGCTTTTGAAGAGTAAACCTTTGAATTTTATTTAGGCAACACCCCCACTCTCATGTGGAAGAGCCTCTTCATCTTATTGGTTTAAAATCACTATATATATATTATATATATATTATATAATAATAATATATATATTATTATATATATATATATAAAATGATGGCCATATGATGGATCCTTTAATTTGGAAAAACTTTTAAATTGGTGAGAGTTGAAAGAGATCTCATTATAAACAGCTGTTTTATTGGTATCTATTAAAATCAATTTTAAAGGTAGAAAAATATATCTAATGTTTAAGCTAAGAACTTAGTGAAAAAAATAAAACTTGTTTGAAAAGCTACATTTGTGTTTTTCCTTTCCGATAAATGGTTCTAGGGATGCTAATAAAAACTTAGAATAATTAATGTTAATTAGGTTGAATAACTGGAAAAAGGATTGTTAAAATGTCGAAAAAAAAAAGATAAGGGGCTTAACCCAAGTGGATAAATATTTTTATATGGTTATTTTGAATGAGATAAATAAAATGGACATTTTTGGATTTAGGTACAAGGTTTTGATACTACACTACATAAAGTAAAAATAAAGGGCCAAAGAGATCACCTACTGCCCCCCAACATTAAAGTTCAAACAAGTCCATTTTATTTGCCGCAGTTTAAAATATATGTATATATAGACTGAAATACTTGATCAATGATTGGGACAACAGACCAATTAATCAAATTAAAAATTGAGAAGGGTCTAAGCTCTTTGGCTGAAACTTGGGCATCCTAGAGACTTTTCTATAAAATTAGATACAATGCACACACAAAAAAAAATGGCTTCTGGCACTCCTTCTATAAATAAGAATTATTGATTTAAACATAAATATAAAAATTAAAGGTATAAGATTTAATAAAATTGAGATAAAAGTTTGTAAAATTGGTATATTTAAATGGTCTTTATATAAAAGTTTTGCTTAATTATGTTGTGGGATAGATATGTTTCAATGGAAAAACGCTTCCCCTTGTTGGTTTTATAAGTCTGGGCACAAATCTGTCCCTCAGAAAATATTAATTGAACAAAGTAAAAGAAACCAACAGAGTTACATGAGCCGCCCAGTATAACGTAAAACTAAAAACTAATATTCAGTGGCTAATAAAAAAATATAATAAGAGGTTTACCCTGGGTTTAACTTATAACTCAAGGAAAAGAGACCTTACTAAATGCCTTATGCAAGCTTTGGAAAACATGATAAATTAAACCTTAAGTTTTTAAAAGATGGAATTCTTTGTTTACAGCTCTTCTCACTGATAAAAAAAAATGCCAATTAAGGAGAGAAAATTGGGTTTGGGTGACAGAGCAGTTCTCTGGGGAATTGGAAGATTGTGTCTTTGTCTTGCAGATCAGAAATGGAAATACAGCAAACAGTGACTTAGGACTGAGCCTAATTAGCTCAACGAAATAAAACTTAAGGCCAACAAATTTTTGGCATTTTAGAACTCAGAACTCTGACGTGTCCTTCAGACTTTGTCAAGAAATCTTAAATGTCTGTTTCATAAATAGCAAGCCTTAGTGATTTGAGCAAGCAAATTCACTTTACTCCAACTATTATTATACCTATCTTATAAGTAAGTTTTAAAGTGAAGCTATGAGATCTCTAGCTTTTGTCTGTTTATAAGACTGTGTACACATTATTGATGTGAGATATTTCTACAGCTAAAAAAAAAATCAAAGTCAAAGAGATCTGCTTAATTGACGTAAAACATAAGAGCTTGAAAATTAAGTATTTTTAAAATAAAAACTGAACAAATTGACTTTCAGCGTCACGTGAACTGGAAAATATTCAATATTAAGATAATATTTGATATTGTTTAATTTAAGAATGTTCTAATTAATATAGACATCTTTAAAGTCATCAATATTAAGTATAATGCTTTTACTGTACCTAGGTTTAATGAAAGTCAAATAAGATCCTGTTATATCTGTTGCAGAATTGTCAAGAAAAAAAACAGTAATGTGGTGTGGTAAAATTTTAAGTAAATTAAATGCAAATGAGATGAGAGCTTTGGGTAAATTTTTAAAATATATTTTTAAAATGTATGCTTAAGATAATCTCTAAATGTTTGGTATCTTTAAATTCTAGAGTTGTGCTAAATTAAGTCAAATGATAGGATTTTATTAAATAGCTATGCCATTTTCAGATAAAATAAGATTGATATATGAATTACTTAACATGTAACTTCCTCTTACAGAGAAAATAAAGGTGTTTAGAAATACTAATAAATGGATGATGCCACACTGAAATAGTCTCTATTATTAAGGGAATGATCTCAGTATCCTAGGAAAGTAAGTTAAATGTGTAAAGGAAATTATAAGAATGGAATTATATTTTGTTAATGAAAAATAGTGAATTTCTCCTGAAGCTGGTTACTTCTGAATGGAAGAGAAAATAAGGGACACACTAATATGAGTATAGAAAGCTATGGAAGGCTTGTGGAAGAGGAAACCTGAGGAAAGAGTTTCATACGTGGTCGGAATTGGCTAAGTTTAGAATCAACTTGGGCAAAGTAAATGAATCTTAGAAGTAAGCAGGTACAAGACTAGATTTGGTTTTCTCGCTGTTAAGAGGAAAAAATTTTCTTAAAATGTTAATCCACCTTCAGTAACAGATTGTAAAACTTCTTATACCACTTAACTGATCTGTTCTGCCATTACCTTTGACGCATTTTCTTGTTAATGAATTAGTACTACGTTACAGTGATCTATATGTTTATCTGACCAAGTGTTCTGAAATCTTTAACAAGCTTCCCAAATATCAATTTCTAATTAAAGTTCTTTTAATCTCCAGTTAAGTTTGGGATGCTACAGAGGGCCCCTGAAACATCCCAAAGAGAGATTTTAATCTAGTAAATTTCATTTGGCATGTTAAATAACACGGTATTGTCAAATGAATAATAAATCTTCTAAGGTTATATTGTATGAGAAAATATTATTAATATAGATATTGTAGAAATTATATGGACTCCCTAAAATTCTGGTATATCTGAAATGTTACCAGTCATAATTCTAGTTATAGTGACCAGCTTTCTTTATCGATTATAGTGTGACGTTGTTTAACCATGCTTTTAAATCACTTGTCATTTATATACAGTTAATTGTTTCCTTCTGATGATTTTGCAAATTGCTTTCTCTTCAAGGAGATTTATTGATTTCAAATAAATTTTGAACTATAGCACTGAACTAAACTGGGTAAGAAATTTTAAAGGTCTAATGAAAACTCTGAGTAAAAGAATTAGTTACATGGGACTGAGTAAACTGGTGAATATGGTTATAATTTTTGATTTTGTCTGACATACTACTGGCTTTTAACCTGTTTGCCAGACATAAAGAAACTCTTCTCCTTAAGCTAGTTATGATTCACAGAAATTTGATAAGTTATACCTATGTAAGCAGACTTGGAACAGTTATCTTTTCTCTCTATCTGATCCCTCAAGAGACTAAAAACTCTAAGGTCCCCAGTGGGTCTATGAGACAAATGATGAAGATCATCTCCTAACAGATATAAGAATCTCAAGGTATTTTAAGGATTTTAAAGAGAAAAGAATTTACCTAAATCTGTAAGGCAGAAATCCATGACAAGCCCTTGACGGGGCTTTCCTGGCCTTAGCAAACCTTATTAACATTCTACACTGAGACTCCTAATTAAAAGTTCCAACACAGCCAATTTAAAAAAGCCTATATGATCAAATAATCAGACAACTTGTAAAGCAATTAATCTTGACATGGCTTTATTTGAGAAAAATGAGGGTAACTTTAGAGAGAAAAAAGATTATATTTTAGTGGATATTAAATTCTAGCTTTGTTAATTGACTTCCGTATTTACTAACACACTTCCCAATCATTCCTTGCTGTTATGTCACATTGCTGTACAGTTTAACTGAATTATTAATAGGAGACTCTAGCTTTGTTTCTGAAGCTCACTAATCTATCCTTGGGTAAAGTTCCAATGCCCCATGACCTGCAGCCAGGGGATTATACAAACTGGAACAGGCATGACTTAAAGAACTGTCTCCAACCTGAATGGAAGGACCCTTTATCAGGTACTCTTAAATAGACCATACAAACCAAAGTTGAAGGAAACGGACTTTCGGGTTCATTTCCTATCAGAAATAGCCCCTGCAATGCACTGGCCTATAGAGCACTGCTCACCTTAAAACAATGCCCAAATGGAGAAAAAGCTACCAGGCCAGGATGAGAAGAAGATGATATCTGAGGTAGACAGCTGACCCAAGACACCGTACCAGGCCTGCATAAAAATTACTGTGATAATTTCTCCTACCTTTGATTATGAACTACTCCAATTGTTAAGTTTATGGTAAATTACCTATGTCTAGTTCTTCTGTGTTACCTTTGTGAGTTTCCCTACTCCAAGGCTCTAACTAGATAGCCCTCAGAAACGTTATTCTAAAAAGAAATTATAGTTCTGTTTAGGCCTCTGTTGATCTTACAAGGTGGGAGACCTCACCTGACCAATTAATACCTGCTCTGAGACTGACCATAAATATGAACTTTCTCATAAGATCACTCAATATCAATCAGAAACACAAGCAAAATTTTAACCCCAAAATACAACTTCCCGACTATTAAATTCTTAATCGTGACTTTATTAACGTTACTAGCTGTATTACTTATATCCTATCTATTTTATAAAATTGTCTGTTACATTTCCCAAAGTGTAACTAGGCCTACAAAATTGATGATGACTAAACATCTTGAAGAAATAGATAAAATTTATAACCCTGAATAAAGTAATTGTAATAGTGTGATTCTAGGTATGGGAATGAGCAATGAAGGGAAAACACTTCCTGGATCATAACAAACAAGTAAGACAGGTGATCCAGAGAACTTTTAGTATCAACAGGGCCTGATAAAAAACTAACACCTTGAATGGCAACTCAGAAGATTCTTCACCTGAACTAGGATTGAGCCATCCTAGCACCATGGGACAAAATTGGTCATGAAATGTCTCTCAAAACATTGGCAGAATTTAGGACCAAGGGAGAGCACTGTGAATGAAAATACTGCAACCATGTCAGTAAACAAAGAATGCTGAAACCAAGTCATCAGCGGCTGCTGCCACCCCCAACGAGTGCATGCCTGCAGCCCAGCCTCTCAGCCACTCACAGTGGTGCCCTCTGAGAGGACTCAGAGTAAGAAAGGACAGGATACTGGCCCTAGATAGCTAGGTACTTACCAAAGGGATGAATTCAATGACACAAATGTTTGCTTCCTCCCATACATAGAAAAGCACTAAATACTTGATCTTGAGATATCTGGTTTTCTTTAGATAACAAGCAATATTTTATTGTTCCAACTACCTGGTCTTTCTTGTAAAACTTCTATATATCCTAGCTCCTCCCCTACCTCTTGGGAGCAGTCCCTCAGAGTGATCTGAGAGGTTGCCATAACGGCTCGAGTCCTCCAGCCAAATAAAACATAACTCTTATCATTTAGGCTGAACGTTTATTTCAATGAAGTCCCAGAATAGACACAACTCATCAATTCTGTAATGGAACACACTGGATCAGGAAACAAAAGCTTGTTTTAGTCTGGAAAATCTACGGTTTCCTCTTTCTTTCTGTCATTATACAATCCCACCAGAACTCATTAATTTGCTGTCTGCTCATCTGGCAACCAAACTCAGAGGAGTCAACTCAGCAGAGTGCTCTACTCGGGAGAACACCCCGCAGCAGCACTGCAGGCTACCTGACTTCCCGCACACTCTGCTGAAGCTTGGTGTCCTCCGTGACAACCAGGAAAACAGAGCTGTTCCCAACAGCTGCGAAGTCCCACACGTTAAATAAATCATTTTATTTTATACGATATTTTACGTATATACCCATCTCTGAAAACAGATTTGCTAGAAGCCCAAATCTTCAGCATCAATCTGCAAAGGCAAATCCGGTCCGCAAGGGAAAACAAGACTTAAGACGAAGCTAAGGCGTCCAAAGTACTCTCCACGACCTAAGGCCTCCAAGGTCCCCTGCAGGACCTTCAACCAAACTGCCTGCAGGCCTGCAGCTGCAGGCGGCAACATGTCTGCTTTTAAAGCAACCCCTTCCTGCCCTCGGGCACTACAATGTCCCTCTACGCCCTCCCTTCTCAGGGTAAGAGCAGCCGCTGCAGAACCTCACAGGGCAGCACTGACAGGACTGGACACAGAGTATCAGAGCTAAACTAAGCCTTCTGATTACACGAGCTTGTCACTCTGTCACTTTACAGACGAAGATATATATATAGAGAGGTGGGGTGATCTTGCTCAAAGTCACACAGCTAATAAGTGGCAAAGTCTATAACTCTGCTCCTCCCTCCGGCGTAACGCCCCAGCTGGGACGCCCACAGGGTTCTCTCGTGCCTGCCTGACCAGTCTTTACTGGCACTCATAAAACACCACAGGGTCTGACCCTTGCCTACTTTTTCAGCATCTTTTCCCTGCAGTCTCGCAGGAACAAGGCGGTTCGGGCCATTGTATGACTTCTGGCTCCCAGAAGCCTCCGTGCTCAGGCTGGTCTTGCCTGTGCATCCAGCACCCTGCTCAGAGGCTCTTCCTCCCCTGCAGGAACACGTTCCCACTCTCCGCATGACACCCCCTCAGGGAAGCCCTCTTCTCACCCTCAGCTCAGCAGGTGTCCCAGGCCACACCCCGAGCTGCCCCATTAGGACTGCGGGTGCCTAGGTTTGCTAGTCAGACCAGCAGCCTCAGAGCCAGGGATTATGCCCGGGTCACCCTGCAAACCTACTGCCCGCCTCACAGCCCCCAGCCAGCAGGTCACCTGGAAGTCGCAGCAAGTGCCCCACCCAATCCCGAAGTCTCTTCATTTGCCAGCACCGCTGATGACTGGTCTCCAAACTTTGGTCAGTTTTGCACAAAACAGCAGCTTCCACTGTGAAGCAGAGGGTTTTCTCTTCTGCTCCCCATCCTTACTGGAAACGTCTAGGGAAATGAAAAGGCCTTTTCTCAACCCTTTTCTGATGAAACCCACCCACCCACAATACTCACATGCTCAAGAGATTTGGGTCTACCTGATTTTGTTTCCCTTACGCTAAGGGGCTCAAAACACTGCGGGATTCTTTCTCTTTTGAGGGTATTTTTACTCAGTTTATCGGCTTTAATCTGTTTTTGTCTCTCTCTTCAATATCCCTAGAAGTTGCCACTTCTTATTCCCTTTAGCAGCCTCCCTCCCAACATCTAGTCTAGGAAATCAGCTGTGATGAGGGGCCCGGGGGAAGTCACAGATGATGCAACTAAGGCACAGAGAGGTGACTTAATTTGCCCGAGAAGATCAGCTTCAAGCCCCAACACTGTGTGTCACGTCCCTCTGTTTAACTGTTATGCTAAGCAAGCGATCTATTTGTAGATTATGGTTATAAACAGATGAGGTATGAAAATACATACAAGGACACACATCAACTCTAAGATGTTCATTATCTCCACTATTTTGTTTCTATTTATTTTATTACTCTTTAAAAAAAATTAAGAACCTCTGCAGTCAATATAGCAAAATGTTACTGGGCTTTAAATACAGAATATAGAGGTTTTAAGTGTGTCATTACTCATCCTTATTTGTATGTTCACAAGACAAACTGATTTGAAAGTCTCTCTCCCCTCCCCCTACTCACTACTGGCTCTCACCTGAGCTCCCAAACCACACATATAACAGCCTTTCACTTTACCCACAGCTGTACTCATCAGTTATCCCCCAGAACTCCCTCTACAGCTTTCCCTCCTCAGAGCACAGCAGGACCATCACTTACCTCATTAATCCACCCAGAAACCTGTTCCTTCCTCCATCCTACCTTCACAGACAGCATTCATCCTTTCCTTTTTACCATCTAAACATGCCTTCAATCTGTTCGCTTTTACCCACTGACCATCCCACCGGTCAAGTGGAAGCCACCAACACTGCCCACCTGGACTCACGAGTCTCCCAAGTGGCCCCAAAGCCACTCTCCCCTACTTGAGACAAATGGGATTGTGTCACTCCCACGCTTTTAGGACTGATTTCAAACCCACTGTTCTTAGAAGAAAGTCAAGTTCTTCACCTGATGAAGGTCTTGCCCATCAAATTGTCAGCTCAGGGAGGGGAGGACACGCCCTCTCCCCTAGGACCCGCCCTCTGGCAGAGCATCAGCTTGGGAGGACCTGCTGAGCTACACCAGCCTGTATTCTAACCCTGGTCTTGAGTTCTTAGCAAACTGCTTCACTTATCCATACAAATCCAAGGTAGATTATAAAGATATTAGATGTTGTGCTAGACTATTGATTTGGGGATTTTGCACTAGCAACCTGCAAGTACATGTTCTAATGATTCTGTCTTCTTAAAACCACACCCAGATTTAAGTAGTATTTGTGAAATGTCTTCGGAGTAAATGGGAATGTAGTTTTACAGACTTTATGTTTTATACCATGAACAACCCGGACAGGGTCACAATTGGAACTGCCTCAGAAGTGACAGAAGACAGGTGAGAGGCACAAAGCAACAGGTCACAAAGATGGTAAGAGCAAAGTTGTTTCTCCAACCCCCCAAAAAATTTTTGAAAGAACCGAAAACTCTGAATTTTGTAAGTAAAATACTATCATATAAAGAAATAAAATAATCCTCTTCATCAGGGTTTCAAGATCTGACTCCAGAATTTTTAGCATGCCATATTGAATCCAAGCACAGAAAAATCAGATGGACTAGTGGTGAGTAAGTTCCAGGAAAAACTGCAGTAATTCCTCCACTTGTAAAAGGACATAAACTCACCTGTAGAAGATGAATGTAAACCGCATTCTGGAGAAATTCGGTAGCTCCCAGGCTCCGCTTCTGGATGGCAAGGACATGGACAGCTTCGAAGCATGCTTCTAACTCAGTCACCAGCATTCTTACACTGCAGGGGGAAACGGAGGCCCTCAGTCAAGAGCAGAGGTGTTCCTGTCGTGTCTCGCAGGCCGTGCCTCGGGGACTCAGTGCCCTGTAGCAGCCCGGCCCCAGGCGAGGACCCGCAGCATGGCCCACCCAAGCAGGAGGTACACTGTGCTTGAGAAAGCCCATCCCCGATGGGGGCAAGAGTGGCTGGTGGTTTTGAGTGAACATATAAATGCCCATAGAAATATGCCTGCATTCATTCAAGTGATACAAGCAACAGTAGCAGGCTATTTAACAAAATTTCAACTGTCAGTGGAAATTTACCATTCCTTTCCACTTGTCCCCTGCACTCTGAGACAGGCTTAGGCTCTCTCACACCTGCAGCTCTGATGCAATAGTTGTGAAGTCGTTTTACTTTGCTGCAAGTGTCCTCGCTCCCCGTGTGGCTGTGACTGTCGTCTCTTAACACAGTCAGATGTCTTCCTGAATCTCTCCCTGCGTTCCTTCCTCCTGCTCCTCAGATCCTAAGATAAAGGGCAAGTGAAGACACATGACCAGAAAAGGCACCGTGGACTTGAACGAAGTCCTCAGTGATCCCCTAGGTGAGTGCTGCCCACCCCTTACCTTCGATTCTCAAGGTTCTGCCCAGGGTGACATCCAGACAGGAAAGTGTCCTAGGCCAATTTAAAGCTGTGTGACTTGGGCCCTGGGACAGGTGCAGGAGCTGGTTCCAGAGCCGTGCCCTTCCCCACCTCTGCTCCCCTCTCTCCCAAGGACCCACTGCCAAGCCCCCAGGTTACCTGATATTCTGTCCTTCTCTTCTAATCTAATCCAAGCCCTTTTCCTCTTCCTTTATTCCCTAATTATCACCAGCTGAAGTGGTTTTTCAGTCACATTATCTGAAAAAATTTCCGGCAGCTGAAAAAGGTCTCCAGAGGTCAATGCCCATATGCTGGTTCCTGAAGAGAGCCCCTGGTTATGGGGTCCCTCACCAACACCCACGGGGCATCAGACATGTTGCAGAGTCGACCACCCCCAACAAGAGTTTGCTGTGACCCCAATGCCCACACAGCATCCCTGCTCTCATAAATGTATTTGGCCCACTTATCCGTTACTAAGAAGCAAAAGTAAAAAAATTGCTCATGTTTCTTACTAAAATTATTTATGTGGTGGAAAAAGAAATTGTAATAGAAAAGAATAAATTTGACTGCATGTTAGATCTGTTCATTTGGCTTTAAACCTTTGCTGTTTTCTAGGCTCAGACTTGGTAGCTCTGTACCATTTGTAAAAGAAAGTTGCCTTTAGCCTGAAATATCCAGGAGAGCCTATTCTCCGGGCTCTGATCTTTCACGATGTTAACTCTTCTGCACTTATGTTGAGATGGCAAGTTGCAAAATAGAAAATCAACTTTGGTTTTTTTTGGAGGTTTATGAGGGGCACCATGATTTGACCCACGTGGACAGCTGCAAGAACAAAGAATTCCAAGGAGAAACAATTTGTACCGCAAGAAGTTTGCAACAACCAACCACATCCCCGCCCCTTTTTAGTATAAAAGCGGACTGATTTCTGACTTGGGGGAGACGGTTCTCCAGCATGTCATTCAGCCATCTTCTGGGTCTGCCAACTTTTCAAATAAAGTCACTATTCCTTGCTCCAACACCTCAATCTCCCGATTTATTGGCCTGTCATACAGCAAGCAGTACGAGTTTCGACTTGGTAACAAGATGACTGCATTGGAGGTAGTATGTCTCCACTCTTTCCTCGTTTCCAATATGTAACATGCACATCATTTATGATCTAGTTCAAATAATTCATCAAAGACAACCACAAAAAGAAACTACACTCACCTAGCTATCAACACTGAAGTCACAACCTATCAATTTTATATGCTGTTTAACAACACAACTAAAAAACCTAACATAGGGAATTGATTCCACAGAAATAAAATTATTTCTACTCCTTCAAAACCTTTTTTTCTTTTCTATTTTATTTTGTTTTGCATATTGAAAAGAAAATAAAAGACAAATCATTTTATTTCACGTATTTTGTTATAGCTACATAATTTAAATACTACAAAGATATTTAAATTGCAATAAAAAATTGTTCATATATTGTACAAAGATATATACACAATCAATGTGGATAAGGAAAGGAATGGACATTTACTAAAAATCCACTGCACATCCAGTTTTTTACAAGCATATCCTGGAATATAAGCTCTATGATCCAGGGGTCCCCCACCTGCATTCTCACTGCTGAGTCCCTTAGTAATCTTCTACCAAGGCACCAGCATAGAACCACGCGATCAGTATTTTAGGTATAAATGAGGAAATTAGCTCATTCAATTCTAAAACAAAAACCCTAAAATAAATACTGAACTTATTTACAGATAAAGAAAATTGGACACAAACAAGTACAGTTTCTTCCCCAAGTTCACAAAGCTAATAACTGGTAAAGGCAAGATTTGAACTCATCTGTCAGATTCTAAAAACTAAGGTGGAAATCCCTTTCGACTGGGGAGGGTCCAGCAGCACAGCCTATCACCCTATCTTTGTTCAGATCTAGCCTTAGACAGCCTGAGACAGCACCCCATTCCTATGGAACTTGAGGGCAAATGATAACAATAAGGATTTTATATCCAGTAGTTTCTTAGGTATCATTTATATAAACTGTCAGCAGGACAGCAGAAAAACTCTGGGAAATATGAGTGGGTCCAGGGCTTTTTGCTGATTAGAAACTCAGTCTTTCAGGACAGATTGACCTTCCCATGAGAGGCCACACGGACCTAAACTAAAGACAGCTGAGCAATGAAATCTAGCAAGACCCTGGAACTCAAGCAAGAAGGATCCCTGCCATCTCCCTCCCTGTTGCCTCTTCATCCACGTGGACACGAAGACAGAAGACCCGGGTTCTTGTCCAAGTTACACCATCATGGATTCTCACCCATAAAATGTTACGACTCTATGCTGTCCTAAGTCCTTTCCAACTCAAATATTTTGACACCAATATCTCAGCAGAATGTCTATGTCTCCACATCCTCTCTTCTATAAGAATAGTTCTATGGCCACAAAGCAGAAATCCAATTAAAAACACCATGCACTAAGCAAGGTGAAAGTCTGCGTAAGAGACTTTTCTCTCACGCTCAGTGAATGAAAACTCAGAAAAATTGGTCCTTCTCCCTCAGCAAGTGGTAGGTAGGCTGATTGTGTGTGTGGGTGGGTGTGCGTGTGTGTGTGTAAATCAAATACAATGACGTCTGGGATCTGTACAGTTTTTTTTAAGTTACTGTTATTTCATGAGGATGAGACACCCTTTAAAGTAATTTGAATCTACTGTTCTGAGAGAGTCTCAGGATCTTTTGGTGGAGGAGGGGAAAGGAAAGGAGGAAAGAAGTAAATGAAGCAAAGGAGTAAGAATACTGCAAGTGAAAGGCAAGACATTAATTTTGTTCCTACTTGCATCACAAACAAATTACGGACTGGCTTTGCCCCGATGTCCTGTCGAGCACTGAGTTGCAGATGAAGAGGTGACAGCCCATTTCTCACTGAGCTTGTGACTGTACGTGGCATCTTATAGAAACAAATCATTTATCCTGATCAAACACTCTAGCAGCAGGCCGTAATTCTCCTATTTTGAGAGATAAGAAAATAGGAGTTCAAAGAGGGTAGATAACTTGACAAAAGTCAGAGGACCAGTAAACAAGAGAGGATGAATTCAAACTCAGATCTGAATGCAGAGTCTGATCTTCCAACTCCCTGGACTGGAAAATCCTTAACAAACAGACTCCCCAGCTCCCCTGCAGTGTTCCTGGCACCAAGCATTTCCCATGGAGATGGACTCCAGTTCTCACAGACACAGCGCTCTGTGCAGCCAATGACCTTGATCAGACCTTGATCATCTACCTGCCACGCCCACCAGGCTTCACCATACAGGTAGGAAAGCTGGCTTTCAAGTGCATACAAAGCCACCCTTGGTCTAACCTGGGCTCTTCTGGGGCTTCTCCAGCCTAAAGGCAGCCATGAAAGTGCTCACAGTTTGTACATGAGCCACACTACCTCTTTCCATCAGTCTCCACACCTATACTTCTTAGCTATGACCATTTTGATAATATTGGAAACAAATATTTAAAAACACAAAAGAAAGGATCCTGGAACAATTACTTAATACTTACAATTTTAAATGATTTGTTACAAAGTGAGTATTTACAAACCGAATCTGCCTTCCTAGGTGTCAGTTTAAACAGTTAAAAAATATAATAACAAAAAATTCTCACTTACAAAATTAAGAAAAACATCAACAATAATCTGGAATAAACTCAAAATTAATGCCCATGTTGTACATGGAGAAAACTACAGGACTGTACTGAGGGGTAAATAAGAGGTGTGAATGTAGAGACATCAACATATTGCATGGAGGAAAACAGTTTTGTAAATATGGAAGTTCTCCTAAAAATAATTCAAAACTTAATAAAAATCCCATGAATACTCTTATCTGACTTTTTTTTAACTTGAACAAAATATTTTAGAATTCTTTAGGAATAATAAAGTCATAATAATAGCCAAGAAAGTTTGGGATGGAAGAAAAGAACAAAAAAATATCGCACTGTCAGATAATAATTAATTTTTACAATATGTAAGATATGGCGCTGGAGTAAGGAAGTATGATTGACAGAAATATAGCATGAGCTCAAAAAGAGACTCTAGTGTACATAAGTATTTTGTGCATGTGGGATTTCAAATCAAAGAGCAAATTGTGAATTCAATAATTGTCCTGGGACAATCAGAGAATCACCTGGAAAGAACAAATTCTATTCCTGTCATAATGACCACAAAAAAAATTACAGATAGTGGTTTAAATATTAAAATACTAATAACAGCAAATACAACTCTTTGCTCACATTAATTCAACTTCTCCTCACTATAACAAGTACTATTATCATCTCCATCTTAGACATTAAATAAACCTACATAAGAGATTTATACCATTATAAGAAAGTATTTCTAAGAATAATAACAAAGATAAAACCCAAAAGGAAGACATTTACTATCTTAAGAATATTTTGAGCCACAACAAATATAAACCTACTGAACAAAATGAAACGAAAGAAATGACAAGGAAAAACTCTGTGATAGATGTTGATGAAGACAAGGGATTAATGTTCATAACATACAAAGAGCTGTCACAAATCAAAAAGAAGCTTCCTCACTTAAATTTGTGCAAAGGACAAAATGGATCATTCACTTTTCAAAAGTCAGATGGCTAATGAGTGAAAAATGCTCAATACCTCACTGGTCATCAAATGCAAACTAAAACAATGAAAAAGCACTTTTGCTCATCTTATTGGTAAATATTTTTAAAAGATATTGTAGCTAGTGTCCATCTGTGGGAGAAAAAACTGTGAGCGACCTTTTTGGAGGATGACATGTCAATGGATATGTAAACTCTGAAAAAGTGTGTACACACTGATTCAACCCCACTTCTAGGAATCGTTTCGTTTAGAAAAAAAATCAGTTCAAATAGATGTAGTGGTTACACTGGTGGGAAGAAAAGCTGAAGTGAAATCATATCCAGCAATAGAGAATTGGTTACATAAGTAATTCTACATTTTTCATTCCACACTGGAGAAGGAATTTCTAGTCACTTGAAAGTAGCCTGTGATGAACATAAATGTCACATCCAGGGACTAAATTTCCAGAAGACTTAACTAAAGGCATGCTCATACAAGATCACAGGAATGTCTGTTAAAGAAAGATGCCAGTCAAACATCCTTTCTGACAGTGGAAAATGGAGAAAACTTAAGTGTCCACCATCAAGACAATGATGCGGTAAATCACGGCGAGTTGTGGGCACTGAGGGGGCCGGCGTTTCCCCGTGGCCCAGGGCCTTGTCCACAGCACTCTCCCACCAATGGTGTCCTTGCACAAGAGACCACACCTGCACATCAGGAGACCCTTCCAGTCTATCTGAAAGGACCGGGTGAGTCTGGAGTGGGAGGACGTCTATGATATACCCCTGAGTGAATAAAGCGAGCTGCAGAAAACATATAGTATGGCCTTATTTTTCAAAAAAGAATATATACACACATATACATAGATTTCTCATATGTATGTATGTATCTATGTATGGGTATATATATATGTCATGGGCATAAAGGTCATGAAATATATACACCATATTGGCAACAGCTTTTACACTCAGGAAATAAGGGGAAGGGAGGTAGGGCTCTTTTGGTACCACCACAGTTCTCTTTTCAGTATTTCACTTAAGTACACTTGGAATTTAAAAGTTTATTTAAGTCCGAAGTAAAATGGACAATGCCTCCACAAGACATAATGCTATACTGGTCATTAAAAATCATGCCAGGGGAGATAGAATATTGTAGACAAACATGTAATAAGCCGAATGGAAAATGGAGGTCTCCACACAGTAAACAGGCACAGAGTGCTCACTGGTTTTTATGACAGAGCTGATACACACTGATGAAAAGAACAGAAAGTAGATGTTAAAGTGTTCATTATTATTTCTGAGTAGTGGGACCTGGATAGCCTCTTTTGTCCCTTTTTTCAGACTTATTATATTAAATATACATTATTTTTCATCTGTAAAAAGCATTTTTAGATGTGTAGTAACACACATTGGAGAATAATACACGAGTACTTACAGAAACAAATAACTAGGAGACACCGCAGCAGCGCCACACAATGTAGAACGGGCGATCCTGATTAACACCGCGCAGTTACATAAGGACCCACAAAGTGAGAGCACCTGCTGTAACAGGGCGCGGCCCCCTTCTATTTGTCACTTGTGTCTTCAGGGCTGAGGTAGTTCTGAGCATGGCCAGTGTCAGTGTTGGTGTCTGGATGGATGCCACTGGATGTGAGGGCACCTGCAAGCCGAGAGGAATAACAGAAATCATCCTCTGCCTTTTCTGCCTTGTTTCTGTGTTACTTTAAAAGAGAGGCATAAATAAGATAAACTGTTTATCTTCCCTACTGAAATTTCTGTAATGAAACCGTTTTCAAAGTGTTCACAACTTATATTCTGCCTATAACAGACTTTTCATCAAAGCTTCATATTTATTAAATGTTAATTAACTCAGTTAATTAACTCCCTGTTGAAACCTTCTACTATAGAACATGAAATGCACTATGTGAAAGGACCACGCCTGCAGTGACTAGCTTGGCTGTCTTGACGGCAGTGCAGTCCGCCCCCAACACCCCGTGGCTCTGAGCTCCTGATGCTGCTAAGAGAGCACGCTGCCGCCTCAGATGGAGAGAAAGTGTGAAAGCATTTCCTGAAATCTACAGCACTGACAAAACATAACTGACAAATCCCAGGCTCCTTTGAAGCTGTCATTTTCGGTTTCTGGCCAACCCCCGTCAATGAGCAGAACCACCCCATTCCCGAGCAATGGCACTCACTTGGTAAGAAGTTCTGGAGAAATTTCCAGGTATAGAATGTAACCAACTATACGTAGAACTCTGACAAAAGAAACAATGCAATACCATGATTTTGGAAGACACTCAAAATATTCTCCTAAGCCTTTGTAGCTGGAAAGGTTGGGCTTCTCCTGAGCCACTTATTTATTTCACAGCCAGTGAGCATCTCACACAAACCCTGTTACCCTGTGTCTGCTGGGAGCATCAGGTACACTCATGCTGTCGATCTTATAAGTCACAGGGCAGAGGCGTGTGTCTCATGGCTGCAACCATCACACAGGCTCGCCTCCTAGCCTCACAGTTTGAACTTGGCCCAATTTTCTAACCTGTTTATTTGGTATCTGTTCTTCTGTAAGCTGCCTGAAATGCTTTTTGGAACATGTCAGAAGAATGAGTGGGTAGATAAATGGACAGATGAACAGGTGAGAGATGGGCAGACCGAAAGAGAGACTCCAGGAAAAGGGGAACAAATAAAATTTCCTGTGCAAAACCCTCTTCTAGTCAGGGAAGAAAACCACCACGGAGAAGAGTTAAGAGGCAGGAAGCTTAGGACTGTTTCCTGGATTCCATGAAAAGTCACACCAAGAGATGAGAGGGTAGAACTATAAATAATAAAAAAAATAAAGCACACATGCTTGAAAAATATATCTACAATATGTACTTTCTAAAGAATAGATTCAAATCAGCAGGGCCCAATACCACAATCCTTGGTTATTTACAGAAATGAGAATCCCATCTCCAAACCACAAGGCATCCCTTTGGAGCACTGAGAGTCTACACGGGGCGGTCATAAAGCCATCACCGCAAAATCTATGCTATCCTGCACTTACGAGGAACGAGCAGTTGTGCACGCGTGACAGTTACACCCCACAGCACCTCTAAGGGGGAGGGAAGCCTAGCGAGCCCCATCTCTGCAGGACAGAAAACCAGTCCTGGAGAGCCTAAGCCGACCTACCAGTTCTCCATCTCACAGGACTGGTCACTCCAGAGCAGGACTCGATCTCAGACCCATGTTTGTAACCACAGTACTACCGTGCTTTATGTGCTTTTTGTGTGTATAATACATTTGTTTCTGGCATGAAAGGATATTTAATAAATTTTCGGTTGTCTTGTCTATCTCATTAGCTCACAATCAATCTTTATACTGTTGAATTGTACTCTTTTCCTCTGGAGAACGGAACGGAAAGAGCGGGGGTCAGAATGAGGTGGAGCTCCATTCTTTATCTGGTATCTCATCTCATCCAAGTCCCCAACCAGGGAGAAGGAGACAATGTTCTCTTCATCTTTTAAAGAGAGGGGTCCACTGATGATGACTTACTCAACCCAAAAACCAAGGCTGGGGGAAGGGCACATGTAGCAACCAGAGCAGTATCAGATGTAGGAAAGTGAAAAGAGCTCACGGGAGGGCTCAGGGGGTCAGCCTGATTTAATTTCAATCGATAAAAAATACCACACTGTAAAAATACTAGCATGCAATGGATTTGCTCTTTCTTGACATCTAGCAAGTTTCCAAAGCCCACATGTAACATTATCGTGAACCAGTGAAAGGAAGAGTCTACAGACAGGGAAAATCAATGTCACAGGCAGGTTGAAAATCAGGCTGGAGTTTAGGAAGAGAAAGGGCATAGTTAAGAATTGGGGAAAGGCTGGAGGAAAAAATCATCACAAGGACTCTCAAGCATCATCCTTCAATCATATAATCATTCATTCAAGAGAGAGTTACTGAGGTCCTATTTTGTGCAAGATTGTACACAAGGCAAAGCAAGAGCGCAGCGACCATGTTGGCAGCAAGGGGCGGGGCTAAAATACACTTCTGATCCCGGTACCTTGCACACTTGTCCTCAGTATAAAGGCAAAGAAAAAAAGTAAAATAATATTCTGTAAACTCAAAGCATTGCTGAAAAAAAATTAAAGAAGGCCTAAATACCTGGACAGACACGCCACGTACATTCCTGGATCAGAAGACAGTGCTCTTGGAATGGCAGTGCTCCCCAGAGTGATCCGTATATTCTACGTGGTCTCGATCACAATCCCAGTGGGCTCCTCTGCAAAAACTGATTAGCTGCTGTTATAATTCATATGGGAATTCGAGGGTCTCAGTAACCAAAACGATCTTGAAAAAGAAGAACAACATGAGAGGACTTGTAATTCTCAATTTGAAACTTTACAACTGTATCTCTAGGTGAGATTAGAGGCCATTTTTAAGTTATTACTGTGTTTATCCTTATTTTTTAAATTCTCTAGAATGAATATAATTGTTATAATAAGGAAAATAAAAAGTAAGGTATCTTTTAAAACATGCACACCGATTCATTCATTGGAAAAATGTATTTTAACTATAAAGAGGTAAACAAATATCTAGTGAAAAAGGACTACTTAAAAACAAGAGTGCATTTACATTTTTAAGAAATTGAAAAATGAAAAGCACAAACACACCAAGTTTCTAGGGAGACAAATACAACATATTAACACTTATTTTCAAAAATTCTAATTGAACAATGAAAATTCAAGAAAGGGAAAATCGCGATTGACAGCCAAATGCAAACACATGGAGAGCAAAGGCCTAGAAATCACAGTTCCTTTAACTCTGCTACTACCTCAGTAGGGGAGGAAATTCCTCACTGAGGAGACAGTGGAATCCCATGCATAAGACAGGATACACAGTACAAACTGCACTAGAATCGGGGGTGATTTTCTTAGAAGAATTCTAAAGTTAGAACATTGCTGAAAAACTATAAATACACTGACAGACAGATTAAAACACATAGTCATATATATTATATAGAAACATATGAAGTCTGCTCCCATGTTACATAGAAATACAAACATATTTGTTCATTTATGGGCACTGATTACTTTTTCCCAGGTAGACTATTTCAACTAAAACAAATAATCAATAATACACGCCTCTTGTCAAATCTAGTTGATAAGTTACTCTGCTATGTAATCATAATGTGACTAAGATAGATCTAAAATAATTGAAAAAGATCTTTTTATGGTTTCTTGAACTCTTCTCAACATTCCAATCTTAATTTTAAAATAGATCTGAGCACTATTTCTATATTATCTTTTCCCTCGTGAAATGACCAATACAGTCTGTTGTCAAAATTCTGTCCTTACAATGATTCAAGAGCACCATATCCTCACAAAACTGCTGGACAGCAAGTCACTATCCAGACACTGTGACCAAACAAATGAAACACAAGGAAGACAGTGACCCTATTCTGGAGGGCTTACCAACTGTGTCAACACCGGGGTTTTTATTTGATTGGTTTGATTGGGTAGCAAAATAAAATCAATCAATTATTTTCTTCTCTGAGCATTCGGTAAGTCATGACTCTTTTCAGTGTCATGAGCAGGAAAGACTTAAGCATGACTTGATTAGGTCAAATAGCAACAATGATCACCGGAGAGTGAGTAATAAAGAAGTTAACTGATAGCAATGCTTCTGCCTACATGAGACCTAAAATAAACCTACACTGATATCCGAAAGGAAAATGAGGAGATGAGGTTCCCAATGAGAAAACAAACAAACAAGAAACCGAAAAAGGAAAGACTTTTTCATTAACGATTCCAGGCAGTAGTGGAGCATGGTGGTGAGGAGCATAGATGCTGGGGACAATCATGATGCTCTGAACTCCCACAGCACTGGGTAGCTTTGACACTCATAAGTCAGTGAAATTTTCTGCATCTCAGCCTCCTATCCATAGACTGGGGACAACAACAGCACCCGTCTTCTAGGACGGTCCTAAGAATTAAGATATTTTATATGTAAATTTTAAATCAAATACTTCAGATTTTAAATATTGCCCCAAAAGAACAAGGAAAAAAGAAAACAGAGATAAATTTGAGTTCATCAAATTTAAAACTTCGCTTCAAAAGACACCATCCAGAAAGTGAAAAAACAACACTCAGGAGAAAATATTTTCAAATAATTTATCTGATTAGGAATTTGTATCTCCAAATAAAACAGAGCTCCTACAATTCAACAAAAAAGACAACTAAATTAAAAAATGAATAAAGGATCCGAAACGGTATTTTTCAAGGAAAATATACAAATGGCCAATAAGCACAATGAAACGATGTTCAAAATCATTAGCTGTAAGGGAAATCATGTCAAAACCACTAGGAGAAACCGCTTCACACTCACTACAAGGTTATATTTAAAAAAAGAATAACAAGAACTAATGAGGACACACAGGAATCAGAGATAGCAGCCCTTGCTGGTGAGATGTAACACAGCGTGGCTACTTTGGAAAACAGCCTGGCAGGACCTCAGAGAGTTGAACATTTGGTTTCTGAATGACCCAGCAATTCTGCTCTGTGGGCACACACGTAAGAGAACTGAAAACAAATGTCCACATAAAAACTCCTACAGGAATGATCAAGGTGCCATTATTCATCACAGCCAAAAAGAAGAAACAACCAAAATGCCTATCACCTGATGAATGGGTAAACAGAGGGGCCCAGCCATACAGTGGAATATTATTCAGCAATAGCAAAGCATGGAGTACTGACCCAGGCAACAACGTGGACAAACATTGAAAACGTTACTCAGTGTGAAAGAAGTCAGTCACAATAGACGGTTCCATTTACATGAATTGACTCGATTTAAATGAAATGTCCAGCACAGGCAAATCCACAGAGAGAGAAGAGTGGCTCCCTGGGGGTGGGGGTGGATGGGGAAGATGGGAATGAGTGCTTATACATACAGGGTTTCCTGTTAGGAGGATGAAAAAATTCTAAGATTGACTGGGATGCACATTTCTTGGCATAGAGTAAAAACCGGTGTAAATTTTAATGGGTGAATTGTATTAAAACTGTTAAGAACAAAAGCACCTCGGGCCAGTAACTTCCCATAGTAGATGCAAATTGCTAACTTTTATTACAGGAAGAAGAAACTGCCCTCAGCATGAAAGCAGGAGATCAGCAAATGTGAGTTAACCGAAATTGGACAAGAGCAGTTCACTTGAAACAGTTGCTGAGTGTATACGAAATATTCAGAATGAAGAAAATCAGTTTGACATCAAGATGAAGCATTCTGCTTCAAATGCAGATCAAGGATTCGGCAAGCCCACCTGCTAGAAATAACCAGAGAAGAAACCTGGTTCTTAAAACAAGCACCACATCCAACAAGGAAATGGTGGTGAGGAAAGCAGTCAGCCAAAAAACTGGAACAGTTTGCTACAAATAATTTCTCCACTGAAATTTCAAAAATAAAATGAAAGTGATGCAATGCTGCACTGCCCTCACGTGAATGGGCTTCCTCCGGTGCTCGACAGTTCTGTAACCCCGAATGAGAGGCTCAGGAGAATCAGCATGGCTCCTGGGAGTCCCCAGGTGACTGCCCACCAGCACGCTGACCACCATCACATCTGCCAGGGTTGAATTGCAGAGAAGAGACCAACTTCTAAAAGGCACAGGAAATGTTGGCAAGGGAAAAAATGGCTGCAGTCAGTCCTGGGACAGAGGCCCTGACAGCAGAGTCCAGAAGGCTGCAGGTGAACTGGAGTGTCCCTGGGGAAGGAAGGGACCAAAAGAGAGCAGATCTCAATTCTCTTCTCTCTCTCCCTTGGGTAGGAGAGATAAAGCCTGCATCATTCTCACCTGGAACTGTGGGTTATGGCTGGCAGAAGTCGTACCGACACAGAATGATTATTCAAGACTCTGTGGGAAAAGTCCAGAAAAAGAGAAGGAGTAGGGAGCCAACTCCACGAACCTCTCAAATGCTCCTATATTTACTGTGTATAACGAAAGGAAAAAGTCATTAACAGTTGTGTGATAGTAAGTAGGAACTTGAGGAAAAACGGGAGGAGACAGAGATTGTAGAATCCACAATGAGTACAAAGGCTTAGTGTATCTTTAGGGAAGTCATGTGGTGAGGGGAATAAGAAAAATTCTTTAGATATGTGAATTACAAAGCAGACCACGAGACCAGCCAGGTCCTTGTTTTGGGGATAATAGACTATCTAAAAGCACACAAGCCCAGCTTTTATAGCTGAGGGCCTGGGTCCTTGCTTTGAAATGAGCAGAGTGCTATCTAAAGCATCAACTATGCAAGCAAAGCATTGTCTCTGCTTTTTAAGGCAAGGAGACAAGAGTGAGGATGCACATGCTCCTGCTTGCAAAGCAGTTACTAAGCACACATTTTTCTTCTGAACATTGACAGGCGGCTGGGGTCTGTTACAATTTGCTAACCTAATCTTGGGCTCCCACATGTAACCGTTATGGAACCATTATGGAGGACACCCCAGGATAACAAATCCTAGCTCTGGGTCTTTTCCTGTCAGCTTCAGTTACTCTAGCAGGATCTAGACACATCCCTGAATAACGATCCCACAGAACCACCCAGACTCTTAACTCCTGGCGCTTGAAACTTAATTTTAGCTCTACACAACTTAACAAAGAAAAGTTTCAGAAATAGAAGATATTACATTCTTTTATATCTCATCATATGAACTAATTTTTCTGATTGCTCTAAGCTGCTTCTAATTGGCAAAGCACCTAATTCTGCAGGTGAATTCAGTACTTTCCATTGGGCATAACTTGCCACTTTGGGCTCGCTGAATTCTATTGGTCAAATACTGATACACTTAATTGATTTCATTGTTCATCAGTTTCAGCCGGGAGGAGAGGGAGTGTCACTCTGTTCCTCAGCCCACCCTCAACTCTTTTCTCATCAGCAACTCAGGCCTCCTGAAATTAAAAGAAAGAATTTGTTTCCCTTCTACGCTTTCCACAAACCCAACAGGAAACATCAGCCTGGAGAAAGAATTCAACAAAAATGTTAAAACAAAAATCTATAAAACCTGAAGCAACTCCATCTCCGAATCATGATACACAATGACATGAAAGTAAGTGTGTCAAGCACAAAACATGCGTGAGCCTGACCACCTGATTTCTATTCTTCAAAGGAAGGAAGGTTTTCATATTTTTTATTATCACACATTCTCATTGCTTCTGATTAAGCCAAAAATTAGTTTATGAAATAATTAAGCACTGCAATAACAGATTTTTGTTGTATCAATTATAGAAGGCATTCAGAGGGGATAGGAAAACCCACCTTTGTAAAAAATGTAAAATTTATTCCCCTGTTAAGAACACGTATACAAAATGCAACAGAGAATTCAAATTCTTGCGGAGAGGAGCAAAAGCCACAGAATCAAAGCAAAGTCATTACTATGAGTCAATTCAAAATTCACTAGACAAGCATGCTCAAAGCATTCAAAGAATTTTAAAGGCACACTGCAAACCATTCACTTAATGATCTGCAGGCTAGAGGAAGAATTTCCCTCTTTAACAGACAACAGAAATCAAAAGGGTGCCCCTCCAAACAAAGACGAAAGATCAATCAGGTTTTTAACAGTTCTGATAAATCAGCATGTTCTAAAGAACAAAATTCAGAAATTTTAAACATTCATTCAAACCACAATGAAACAAGCACTTAAAAAAAAAGAAAAAAACCCCAAAGAAACTAAGCACATTGATCATGCACTTGGATCAATGAGAACGTCTTTTACCCTTCGAAGAAAGAACAGGCTATAGCCTTTTACTTGAAAATTAACACTACTTTAAAGATAACTCCTAAAACGGATTTCATCATTCATGTTGCCTTGAAAACTCTGAGGCAGTTGTATCTTATCAGAAAAGCAATTCTGAGTCATAGTATGTTACAATTCAGCGCCAGTTTGTTTTAGAATAAAAGAAAAAAGAAAGCTACTGTTCCTCAAATCCTGCACAAAGTGTGAAGGGCCACCCTGCCTCTTTCCCCTCCTGTTTTCAAACCTGATGCTCCCCAACCCTTCTGAAACAAGTGTGAGAACCTCATATTCCCACCAATATATCAAATGACTAAAGATTATTAATTTACTTGTGTAAATATATGCCTACATCTTGAACTGGAGGAGGAAGTTATCAGAGGGCTACATGGAACTTATTTCTACCTTCCTGAAATCACACAAAAACACGTTCACACAGACACAAACACATACACACTGAATTACTGAGCACTTCACAAACTTAGGAATTCCAACTTCTAGAAGATAACTTTGCAGTTAATTTAAAATACAAAACTGTCAAGTTTGAAAGACTTGATCATCTGCTAAATCATCCAAATATCAATGAGACCCAATTTGCCTTCTCTGTAGAATGTAATTTCCCATGATGTCAAAACAGATCCTAAGAAGTGCTGTATCCAAGACTCGTGTTTATCACTAGCTATGATCGTTTTTAAACAAGTAAACAGATTGAGAAAGGTAAGTCCCAACATTTATTCTTATTGAAATAGCATATGTATTCAATTGTCTATACAGAAAATAGGTCCCATGATGGTGTTTAATAGCTATTTTGTGTATTGCAGTAATTATTTTTAAGTGCAGACAAGGAGGGTGGGTATTACTCAGTTGTAGAGCACCTGCTTAGCATGCACAATGTGCTGGCTTCAATCCCCAGTAATTCCCCCCCCCAAAAAAAGTGCTTATTTAAAAATAAGCAAAAAGTTATAAAAAAATGCAGACTAAAAACCACTGCAATGTAGAAGCCAGAACTATAATATAAAACATGTGTTTCTATCAAATACTGACTATTTGTCAAACACAGGGACAACCACAAATCACCCCTGACAACCATCACGTGTGGTTCTCAGCAACCCTTCTAAGTAGACATGGATGAGAAGCCCAGCACTGGGGATGAGGAGACGGAGCTCGGAGGAGCCAGGGACTCTGACCGTCCTGCTCCCCGTGACAACACGTCAGCCCAGGACAAGTGCTGACAGAGCTGCAGCAAGGGGACATGCAGCTGCGTGGAAACTTCAGGAGCTGGGAGACCTAGAAAACACGAAAAATTGTTCAGTGAAAAACCAGCTCAAATATATTACACTGTGCCACATTCTTTAAAAAGGGAACATGACTGACACCTTTTTGATGCCTCCGTGTCCTTTATGCCATCATCAGTTATTTGCCCTCTCAGCGTTACCAGTGATGGCCTGGACCCCTTATGAAGTGCACACAGATGGCAGAGCTTTTAAAGCTGTTTTATGAAGTTTGTAAGACTCTGTCTATGCCTCACACAGGCGGTCATCCATCACTTCTCACCAGTGTGGACGTACCACCTGAAATCACTCCTTTCTGCTTTTTAAAATCCCTTCATCTAATCCAGACTTTTCAACAGCAAAGAATCAGCTCAACCACAGTGAACAGCTTTTCACCAAATGGACTCGAACAGCCCATTGGACTACCTGGAAGCCCTTTTCTTCTATTAAACCCACTTCTGGGTACTTCATCATTTTCTGATTGGTGGAATTGGCCGCTGACTGTCCTACTCACAGAGCTCCCAGCGTCACATCCAGGGATGGGATAGAACCCTGCTCTTGGGAGAAATCAGTGAGGAAGGCGGACATACTCCAGTCAGGACTGCACGTGTAGAAGTGCCACAACATGCTCAGAAATTATACCGTCAGCACCCCTGGGCTCCCATGGACTGGTTTCACATTAACCAAACACACGAGACACTGATGCAAGAAAACCAGAAACTTAACTTATTAATGTAACAGAATATGTGAAACTATGAACCAGACTGAAATATCAGAGTTCAACCATGAGTACAGTTTTTCCTCCAAGGCCTAACCACGGGTAGGCAGTAACATGGCAAACATGGACAGAAGAAGAGCAGTAAGGATTTCTAGATTAACTCAATGGACTAAATTTCTGTTATACCAAAAGATCTACTGCCTGGAAAACAACGCTAATCACGGTGCACTCTTCATGGACAGTGGCCGAGACACGACTGTGAGCAACTGTGTGAATCTCCTTTCTCTGTCCTTTCTGGGCTTACTGATGCACAGATGTACAGAGATCCAGGGATGCAGATACCTCTAAACACCCAAAGCCCATCCCTGGGAGTCTCAAAACCAGACAGCCAGAGTTTAAATACCAGCTCTGCCACTTACTAGCTCTCTGACCTTGGCCAACTTACCCTCTGTGTGCCTCAGTTTCCACACTGTAAACCTGGGATAAAAATCAAACATTCCTTACTCCATTGTTGAGAAGATTGAAGGATTCATTTCTGTAAAACTCTCAGAAAAGAATGTAGCACATTATTGGTGCTCAACAAATGTCAACTTAATATTAAAGTGATTTACAAGTCTCCTTTCTAATCATCTTCTGTGTTTCCTTTCTAGACTAAGTCCCAAAGAAAATCCTTATTTCTCCTTTTATAAACTCTTGGGGAGCACCCTTCTGTTCCATACCACCACCTGTTTAAACTGAGGGAGGGGACGCCTCCTCCCCACTCCTCTTGGCCACGGAGAGTGCTTCTCCACACCACAGACCCATGGCTCAAAGCTAGCCCTCGTCACATTAACAGGGTGAGGTGTGAGTCCGGAGAGACAAGCAGGGTATGTGAAACCGTTCCTTTCCTTCCAGTGCTGGCCACACTTGGGAAGCACACGGGATGCTCAGCTCCATGGCAGGACAGCCCTGTGCATGATGGGGCAGGTCCTCTCAAGGGAAGGCTCGCTGTGGCCCAGAGTTACCTGGGACAGGGTGAGTCTCTACTTCTGGGACACAGTATAATGACACGCATTTTCCCACAGCCCTGAAGTTCATGGAGTACGTGGCTTCATCAGTAAAAAAGAAGACATATATCGCCTGCTTACTCTTTTCTGTCATCTCTCAGTTGTCTGCTGGAGACAACATGTGTATAAGTATTGGATCCCCTTAAGCCCCAACATATTTGAAGTAACAAAAAATTCTGTGGCTTAACGTTGGTTCAGGGCGACTGTGTAACAGTTCTGACTTTGCTGATGCTAAATTATGGGTATAGGAACTATGGAACCTCCTCAAATATCTTTCATCATAAAACCAGCTTTCCTTATTTTCCTGTTTCTTAGTAATTGCCAAAGACTATCAAATGATGGCTTCTCACAAAACAGTAGCTAAAGTTTACGAGCCCTCTTGACATACCCACTGTGGTAAACAGTTTACATAATTACTAATTCTCACAATTCTACAAAGCAGATATGAGCATCCCCATCTCACAGACGAGGGAAATCTCAGAACAAACTGACTTAGGCTCACGTGGCTCAGTGGCAGCGCGTGCACGCAAAGCCAAGTCAAAAAACTACACCCCTTCATATATGTACCAAATCTCCTACCACCAATTAACACACAGCGGCGGGGTCAATACTCAGGGAACCCAGTACACTTTTCAGCTTTAAGGTGCTCCAGAGGCCACTTCTAGCTGTTTTATAAATTCCCGGCTCACTGGTTTCTAGCACTGGAAGAAAAGTCCGAATTTGCCATTGTTTGCACAGCAAGTCTGAGATGTTCACAGCGAGATGACAGAATAAATCTAAGATATAAGGAGAATAATTTTTCCAGGTAGACAGACATAATGGAGACTGTGCTATTCTGAAGCATTAAGCAAAGAAATCAAAATAAAATAACGTTGTTTAAGCTTTCTTTAACAAACAGGAAAATTAAGAAGGTAAGAAGGTGCAACAGAGCCACCTATGGCTAAAAAGACCTTCCAGGTTACCGGGAAACATGCAACACAAAATTGCCTGTAGGATCAGAAACGAGAATCAGATAACTAAAAGCTTCTGTAGAACATACTGCACTTTGTTTTGGGGTAAGGGAAGGGTATTCAGTATTTAATCTGATATTGCTAATACTCCTGAATATAAACAAAAGACATAGGCTTATGGAAACTCATCTTAGAGGAGGAAAGAAACCAGTCCAGCCTCTTCAGTTTACAGAAGGGGAGACTGAGACCTGGGATCTGTCCTCCTGGCAATCGGCAGCAAAGCTCTCCTAGGCCTCATGTCTTGCACTGTAGCAAAAACCAACAGATCTTTACTAAGCCTATAATCATAAAATAACTTCTGCATTTTTCCAACAGTAGGTAATCTAAGTATCTTGCAAAATACTTCTCAAAGAGCCAGGAAATCGTAAAAGTTTGTTGAAATACAAAAACATTTATTTACATATTAAAACAGCATGAGATTTATTCTATTAAAAAAGTTACATGTCAAATCAATGTTTTGATATTTTAAACCTGTTAAAAGTGCAGGAAAAAAAATCAAAATTTTCTTTAATCACAAAAGACAGAAGATTATTCCCTGAAAATGATAAATGTGGATTTTTCTAAACTTAATGCATCTGGTCAGAATCCACGAATTTAAATATCTGAGTGGATGTTACACGGCAACATGAATTCTGAGTTGTAACAATACACATTCTGTGTAAATAATCTTCAAGGTCGTCTGCTTAAGGCAATTTAACTAGTCCCTGTCTCAATAGAATGATAAAGATTTCATTAAAACTTCATAGTGCACTAAAAAAAATAAATGAATCCTTGTTACTTTAAGCCATATTCATATATATCATATATATACATATTGAATATGCATCAGAAATAAGCCACCCCCTTTAGTATTCAGAGTTGATCCTTCTAAAATACCTGTCATTGTGACAGCACATTTTTATTAAGCACCCCTTGGGTGCTTTGTGTACAAGGCGTCTAACTCTCACAGTTAGACAAGGAAAACGATATTACTCAAATTTCACAAATGAGGAAATGTACTTAAGCCATAAAAACAACTTACCTATTCATCATCAGGAAAGAAAGAGTAATGATTTTACTTACAATATTCACTGACAATCTTTTCTTCCATACTAAGGCTACATAAAACCAATTCAGTCTTTCTAAGTATTTCTGTCAATAAGGGCCACTAGAGAAAAGCAAGTAACATCACTAGCAATGATTGGACTTTCAAAGCCCACTTCTCTTTTGCACTATAATTATTTTTAATGTTTTGTTTTTAGTGCTCACAGAGCATTAAAATTAAAAAAAAATTAACTTTTAAGTCATTACCTGAGAATAAAACTTTTGTAAAAATGTACAATTTTAATTTATGCCACTCTGTCTCACATTCTCACTGGTGTCTCTCCTTTGAAGTCCTCATCAGGCTGAGATCACTAAAATTGGCCATTTATGGAGTCACAGGATTTCGGGAAAACACTCAACGGGAGGCTGATTACAGGAGCAATTAAAAATGCATCCTGTGTAGCCAGGGTTCCAGCACTGAACTAGCCACTGCCAGCTGTGTGTAATTTGGGACAAGCTGCTCCATCTCTCAATCCCTCAGCTGCAAAAAATGAGACACTGATACCTACCCACAAACACCTGCTATGAAGTAAAACTTGAGGAAAGCATTTTAGCCTTAGGCAGGTGTCCACTCAGAGCGAGGTTGGTCATTATGATGATAAGGATGGTTGTTAATAAATTAAGCTAGACCAGAAAGTAGAAATCACCATAAAGGAGAAACATTTAAATCAATGAGCATTTTCTTTTGGATGGATTGCAGAATATTTTATTGATTTTTTTAATAAACCAAGATTTGTCCATTAATAATAGATTTACAGGTTCATGGACAAGTCTCCAGAAAAAGAATTAGAGGCCTCTAACTTCTGAATACTAAGAAAGTAAAGTTTAGAAAGAATTATGGGGGAGATTATACCTCATTTGGGAGAATATGTGCTTAACATGTATGCGGCCCTAAGTTCAGTCCCCAGTAACTCCATTTAAAAACTTTTTTTTTTAAGAAATGGAGAATTAAAGCAAAAAGATGGAGGAATACAGAATTTTTTTAGAGACTCAACTCAGACTTCTGATGGGGAATAAAACATCCATTTCTCAGAGGAAATCTTGAAAACTATGTAAACTGGATCTGAGATGTCTAGTCTTTTAACATTATTCAAGAATTCATATTACCAAGTCTTAAAACTACCTGATAACCCACAGTGGTGATAGTGATCATAACAGCTGCCAACACGGATCGAGCTCCGGCTAGGAATGCTCTGTTCTGACATCTCTGCTCCTGAGGCCTCACCAGGCTGAGAGCACTAAATTCGGACATTCATGAGCATCTCGTGTAAGTCCTCAATTTGTGCTTCTCACTCCCCCCTCACCAGGCCCTCTGAGGGAAGCACTGTTATCATCTTCCCCACCCGCAGTTAAGGCCACTAAGGCACAGAGACTAAACCCGATCCAGGTCAGACTGGCATTAAAGGACGTGTGTATTTCTGCTGTTTTACTTTTTACAAAGGAATCTGAGATATCAATTTAAGGGAGACTGTTAAATAATAAAAGTCTGTCTGGTCTCCACTTCAAAGAGCAGATACTATAAATTCCTGATGTAGGATGAGGCTGCCGCCACAAACTGACTCAGCTTGAAATTAATATCCAAGATGAAACAGCGAATACAAGTAAATATTCACGATTGTCAACTCCGCTCTCGGGTCTGGGCCCTTCACTGCCTGAACGGCGGTGAAATCCCCACCCAGGTCAGAGAGGGAAGCGCGGCTCTTCCAGGTCACACCCAGGCTTCAAGGGCTGTTTCCCCTCACAGACTGTCGTCAACGATTAAAAAGCTCTCAAGATTTTTACACCATGCAAAACTGAAAGATATTTCTGCAGATGGAGCACTTTCTCAGGCTTAAACAATTTTTGCCTACACTCAGCAAGGGGGAGAAAAGAAACATGACTCTGCAAAGTGTCTGAGCCTCACCACTCACAGGAGTAGAACTGCCTCAGCACAAGATGACAGTTCACATTGCAGGGTGAGAACAAAATAAAGCCGCCCCAACCACAGGCACTCCCAGAGACAGCGCTCAGCAGTCTTCTGCACACTCATGGTTGTGCAGCCCTCACCACCATCTATTTCCAGAACACTCCATTATCCCAGAAGAAACCACCTGTCACTATCAGTCATTCCCTAATCCCCCTCCACCCAGCCCCTTGCAACCATCACCTGCTCTCTGCCTCTGCATTTGCTTATTCTGCGCATTTCAGATCACTGAAGTCAACAATATGTGGCCGTTTATGTCTGGTTCCTTTCACTTAACGTGCTATTATCAAGGCTTTTCGATGTTGAAGGGGTATCAGCATCTCTCTCTTTTTTTTTTTTTTTGAAAACGTTAAAGTTTATTAGAAGGTGGTAAGTACTATCAAAAAGACTAGAGTGGAGCATAAGGGGTGGGGATTCAAAGGGAAAAGGGTGGGTTGAGCAGTCAGGGTGGACTTCCCAGGACAGGTGGCCTTTTTCATCTTCCCCTTTATTTTTTTTTTCCTTTTTATTCACCCTTACGTATGAATAATGTTCCACTACATGGAGATACTACATTCAGTTCATCCATTCAGCAGCTATATATGGACGACATCCAGAAGAATGAGTGTAAGATGTGACTAGCAGGGGTGGCATTTAAGCAAAGGGCAAGATGTGCTTTAAAAAAAAAAGCCAACAAACAGAGGCACAAGGAAATTCAGTCCGTTTCTGAGCAAAGAGCATGCTTGCTTCGGCAGGACTACCGTGCAGGGCTGGGGAGGATATTGGCAGGAATCACGGGGAGGGAGTCACCTAAGAAGACTCCCCACCGATATCAGCTCAGCCAATTCTCCTCCCTCATGTATCTAGGTTTCTCTTATTTCATGTAATAGCACTTTAACTACACATCTGATCATGTGCATCAGACCACCTTACCTCGAAGCCACAGAAAATCATTCACTGACCGGAGCTGCTCCAGGACAAAACTGTGATGGACCAGGGAGTCCTACAGCATCCCAGCCTGCAGGCACAAACCCCACATGTGCCTTGGTGATGTCCAGAAAATAAAATGCATGGAAATATCTCACTGCTGGTTCACAACATCTGCCCCCAAATTGCCCCAAAATCATGCTGGCAAAGCACTACTCAACCCTCTCACTACAAAAAAAAAAAAAAAAAAAAAAAGCTAAGAAGGCAAATTTAGGCTCTGCCATTGAAAACCAGCAACCATCAATGCCAGTATCTGAGCTGGAATGCTCCTGACTTCAAAAACCACTGCGCACTTATTTTTCAAACGGGAAAGCATATATGTATTCCACGTAGATGTTATTACAGTAGGATTTTTATTTTCGAAATTTCCAGTTCAACATTAGCACAAGAAAGATTATGTTTCAGCTTTTAAAAAACTCAATTATCTTCCACTTTCTTAATTTTGAACCTATTATTATTTTAAAAATGGAGCTATATTATAAACCAAGTGTTTGGCTTCTGCAAACAAAACTTTTATGACCTCACTATTTCAGAGCAAACTTTAATGATGTTTTGAGAGGTGGGGCCTGGGGCGCTAACAGCCCTTTAAATATTGACAAGGATGTGCTATTAAGTAATGCAAAGGCTCTAAGTCCACATTAGCTAGGAAACCAAAGAAACTACACCAAAGCCTTACTTTATCATTTTTAAATATTCCTATTTTTTGAATATTAAATTTCTTAAAAGATATGATTTTTTTGAGAAAGACAACAGCTGTATTAAATTTCCTCTCACCAAGAAAGCAATCTTTATCAAGAGTAAAAACCCCTATGGAAATTCAAAAGATAGGACGTTTCTAGCTAAGTGAACATGCAGATCTGAACACAAACATAAATCCTATCAGATCTCACTCGGACGAGCTCAACAAAGTCCTGGGCTACCCTGGAACTTAGCTCTTCTCTTCCAAATGTTGGCTGAGCTAAGATCATCACACAAGGCAGGGAAGGAGAGAAGAGGAAAGTCCACCTGGCGGCCTCCATCTGTTTTCTTCAAGCCAAAAGGCGCCGCAAGGGCGGCCCAGCTAACAAGCCCTCCCCATAAGGAAATCCGGCATCCACACGGCCCCTGCCGTCCCCAAGCAGCCCCAACGACCCTCTCCCACTTGTGGCCTCCCAGCCTGTGAATGGTCTTCTAATGTCACTCCCCAGTTGTTGGCAACCCCCCCCTTCCCCGCTACACAAACACACACACACACAAACACACGCGGAGCCAAGGCAGCCTTCCCAAAGCATAAATTTGATTACATCACCCCACTTCAAACCCTTCAGCGGCTCCCTGGTAGAGTTCTAGCCCTACCCCCGAACCTGCTCGCCCATCCTCACCTCAGTACCCAGGTCCCCAGTGACCTCAGGGGCCCCCTGATCTGCTCCTACTTCCCACTTGCCTCCAGGCTCATTTTGACTGTTTCTCAAGGAAGCCTTCCCTCCCTCCAAACTCCGCAATTTGTTCCTCTGTTCCTAGAACATTCTAGGCTAAGTCAACCTCTGACACTGCTAAGCTCCCAAGGAGTATTTTGCTTACTAATGTGGGTCCAACCTCTCTCCCCTAGACACTCAGAAGTGTGCATGTTATGAATAAATGAATGATGGGGTGGGTCTCAAAGGGACAGCCAGACCTGCTCTCGTCCGCCCCGACCTTTCTTACTGTAGAATATCAGAAGCAAATCCAGAAGTACCTTTCCTGAGGGTCACTTCCTGCTGACACCCTTCACTGCCTCCTCTGTCAGTTCTAGTAAAACCCAAGCTCTTCGAAAGCCCTCCACCCCAGGCCCTCACCAG
Organism: Camelus dromedarius; assembly: GCF_036321535.1. NCBI lineage: Eukaryota > Metazoa > Chordata > Mammalia > Artiodactyla > Camelidae > Camelus > Camelus dromedarius. The sequence goes on along the minus strand of NC_087441.1, from coordinate 84,241,002 downwards.
TGTCCTCCCCAGCAGGGGCACCCACAACCCTGGACCACACATGGCACTCTCCCCGAGTCCCCACCGCACAAGCCTCCAGGCCTCTACCCGGGCTGCTCTGCCACATGAGCCACAGTCTTCATGCTTTCTACTGGCTGACCCTTACTCTGTCTTCACAACTGAATGTAGAGCCCATTTCTTCCAGGAAGCCCTCTCTGATAATATCCTTTAGGTCTTGGCAGGGCTCCCTCTATAGCAGCACTGCATGGGGACCAACTGGGTGTTTGCTTGCTCCTTTGGGACCACGACCTATTGGGGGCCACTTGGGAAGGAGTGAGATATTACAAGAGGGGTGGGAGAAGCAAAAAGCAAAAATAACACCTGAAGTCCGAAATTCAAGGATTCTTTCTCAGAAAAAGAATAAAATATTTCACATGTGTGCAATTTGGCTACTATTTTTGTGGCTTGCGGAAAGCAAGGACTTGGTGTTCTAGTCCAAAACCCAGGTTACATGCAAAGAAATGTATATATTCATATCCAAAGGAAACCAGAGCTGCTCAACAACAGTTTGCAGTCAGAATTGAAAGGAATTTTGATAAAGGCAATCTCTCTCTCTTCTTTCTTTTCTGGCATCATATAATTTTAGAAGTTTTTGCGTGACTAAGAGATGGCTACAGCCAGTGATCCTGCACTGGAGAGTTTGGGCTGAGGAAGCCCAGATTACATTCACTGTGTAAATGCAATCACACCAACAAACTGACAAGTGCCCTTGTGGAGGAGCTGATGTTCCAAAGCAGGCAAACTTATGCAGTAAGAAAACTCTAAATAAGAAGTAAGAAATTCAATGTTCTGTACTCAATTTCATTAGCTATATGGGCCATTACCTGATAGTATATCTTGTCTAATGAAACCCAAAAATAAATTGTGAACGTTGATTTTCTTCATCTGACTGTTTTATGCTAAATTTGGATATCAAACCCACAATCCATACGGACAGCTCAGGCCTATGCTGCAGCACAGCTACATCACGTAGAAGAAAGTCTATCAAGGGAGAATTGGAAAGTTTCCCTTCAGAAGCTGCTAAGTCTGGTTTTGCACCTGTACATCATTTGCAACCACTTCATCGTCAAAGGAGTAAGACCTTACCTCTGTGGGGCGTAAAGCACTGCGGTGCTTCAGAACAATCAAAGAACACAGAGCTTTGTGAATCAGTCCTGAGGCATTTAAATCGTACTTTTTCTGAAAGGCCCCAAAACTGACCCACTTCACCATTTCACGTACAACAGTGAGGTACCGGAATTAGTAGAGAAAACACGCCCTTGAAGTCTGACAAGACCCTGCTTGAATCCTGTTACAGCATTTACTACCCTCTAAGTGGACCAATAACTTAACCCCTCTGAGAAGGCTTGCCAATCCGCAAAAGGGGGCTGCCACCGCCCACCTGGGAGGCATGGATGTGAATGCAACACGCAAGTAGGGTGGCCGACTGGTACCTGACACGGGGCCTGGCTAGTTTCCCTCCGCTGCCCTTGTCCCCCTTTAAACTTGTGCTGTTTACCCGGTACCAAATGCCCGGAATAGACTGCCAGAATATTCTGTGTATCCCTGGATACATGCCTTACCCTTAGGAGGCCAGAAAAACAACTGCCTCCTCCCCAGTCACTATCAATGTTCTTAAGAGTCTGGATTTTTTTAACCTCTATTTTGCAGGGAGACTATTCCAGAATTTTTCAAGCACCATTCTCCAGGTTGGCTCCTCTCCCAGCGCCCATCCCTTCTCACCTCAGATCCTCTGTCTGCCTTCCGTTCATTGGAAAGCGAGTCAGGAAGAGCGGGGACTCCCTAGGCCTTCTTCCCTCCCTGATATGTTAGTGTGACTACCTTCAACCCACGCCCCAATCCAACTCCAGCTTCTGAGGAGTCTACCCTCCCGGACCCTGCAGACTCTGCAACTTCCCAAGACACACACGTGGCCACGACCCTCCCTTCAGATTTCTTCCTGGCTGGCCCTGCCCACCCCCCGGCCCCTTAAGGATAAATGACATTGCCCTGAAAATCCCAAACGCCGCTGACTGACACACGAAAGCTGCATGGTCTGGGCTTTCCTCCAACCCAGGCACAGCCCTGCCCCCCCTCAGCCTCAGTCTGCAGCTCTCAAAATGATCTAATTCACATGCGCGGCTGTGAACACCAGCTAAGAATGACGACTCCCATCGTGTATCTCTAGTCCGGCTCCTTCAACTCAGCCCCAGGCTCATTGACCCTAGTGCCTCTATGAAGTCCAAACTTGGACGAAAAATGGCATCTTAAAAATGCCTCATGTCCAAGATTTACTCTGGAATTCAATTTATGGAAGGTACCTCCCATGCTCCCCATTTTAGTAACAGACCCAGCACTCACCTAGGTGTTTGAGGTCACATTCAATTTCCCCTGTTCCCTCCCTCCAGCCCTGGCCTGGAATATTAGTCCTGTCATTTCCGTCGCTAAGCCCATCTCAAGACTGTTTCTGCAGGGACGACGGCCGGATCCCCACAAGCTCACAGCAAGGTGCACTGAGTCACAGTCCTCCGAAGGGTGCTCCCTGGAGGGGGAGGCATCTCCTGCCACCGGTCACCTCAGAAGGCACTGGATTCTCACAAAGGAGGCCCTGGAGAAGGGACTCAAAGTTCTCCCATGATCTGAGCTTTGAAGGTCCCGAGGTCTGTTGGAGCTCCTATTAGCAGACACACTTGCCACTGAGCAGATGAGGATGGAGAAGCCCAAGCAAGGCTGTCTTCACTCCGACCCCTGGGCGCTCGTGAGCCACGGGAAAGGCCTGTGTCCAGGGCACAGCCCACCAATCACAGATCCCACCCTGCATTTGCCAACCCGGACAGCCTAGACTCCTTCTACTTGCGAGACTTACTTCTGTTCTGTTCCCCCCGAGAATGTGATGGACTCTTTCAGAATGTCTGGCCTGTATCAAGCGAGACCAAGTCAGTGAAGGATGAAGTGTCCACATTTGGACTAGAGCATGAAAGGAGAAACAAGGCCTCATGATCAGCATGATGGTTGTGGCCAAACCCTTCCCCTGGGTGAGATGAACAAGGGTAGGGGTGAGAATCCAAGGTCTTAGATTGGCCAAAGCATCTTCCTTCATGGCTGACTTGGGGTTGGAGACTCACTACCGCAAACTAACGACACGGCCGTCAGTGGGGGACGTCAGCTGCAACAAACATGGAGTCAGCTCTTTAATGCCAACATGGGTTAAAAGTAAAGGCAGGTGCAGGGAGGCCTGCACGGCTGCTGAGGCAAACCACAGACCCGGCTCTGAATGCCCACTGGCTGGAGCAGAGAGGAAGCTACGGTCCCTTTAATAGTCCCTGTGTCCACCAGATCCATGTGAGCCAGCTACTTAGAAGAAGGCCATGTTGTCCTGGTACTCAGAAAAACCAGCCTCGTAAAGGGAACAAAAGAGTGGCATGGATTTTAGACCCACTTCTGCCCCTTTATGAAGGAAAAATAAAGTAAATGGCACGGGGAAGTTGAATGCAAAAAAAAAAAAAAAATAACCAAACGGTGACTGATTCCTCCAACAATGTCCCCTGCAGCTGCTCACCCCCGAGCCTGCCGCTTCCTCACCAGTGACCGCCGGTCAGGAAGCTCCGTCACGCACGTCACACAGAGACAGCCAGGAACCGCGTGCTGAGCACGTTTGTGTAAAAGCAGGAATCGAGCAAGATGCTGCAGACTTTGACTTGACAAGATTAAATACTCCATGAAAAGAATCCCTCAACAGCCGCCTAAATCAATTCGCATCTCACTTCTTCAAAACAATCAAACTAATTGAATAAGGGTGCATTTGTCACCAAATATAAGGAGGACCAAACAGGTTCCTCAAAGCAAAGATTTTAACAGGTATCAAACACCAGTGGGTGATGTGCTAAAAAAGCAATATTCCAAAAAATTAGAAAATAACAAGATGACTAGGATAATGCATGGATCAAGGCAGCTGAAATGTTTCTGCTCCTTAAAGCAATGGAGACAGCATGGAGGGCGATCTAGCTATTTCCAATGCAGGATATGCACAGCCACCTTTTCAGACGCAACTGCACGGTACAAGAGAAAAAGGAATAAAGAAAAAGGAAAAGAGGAACAAGCGAAAATTAGAAACACACAAGAACAAGAATGACTTTGACAGCAAGTACAAGAATTTACGTGAGTGTGTGAGGCCAGGAACGCGGGGATGGTGAGACCCACCCTCACCTCCTGCTCCAGGGAAGGCAGGGGCCTGAGGGGAGCAACGCTGCTTGGGGATCCCAACGTCGTCAGTGCCCCTAACCAAAACTCCACATACATGCATCTAGGCAGCTTTTAAGCCACAAAATGTGGTCGCATTACAGGCTGGACAGTTTTACTCACTCCCAACGAGAGTAGCAGGAGAGTATTTGTCTCTGCTCCTGCACCAAAGCATTGTTTTAAAAATTAATGACTGTGGAATAGTAAAAGCAACAATGGAGTAAAAGTGACTGGAGGAGAACGTGCTTGACCCGAGCTCACTGGCCGCGTTATCTCACTGACGTTTAGATGCTGGCTAAGCCCTTATGGTACCAAAACAGACAGATCCACCAGGAGGGAGTTTAATTGGCTGCTGTATTTTGATGCCGAGAGCCATGTCTGGTACATGAGGTTCTGGGTAAACAATGGTGACAGTGTCAACACTATGGGCTAAGCACACATCCAGCTACTCCGCCAAATCCCAAGGGCAGACTTCAAAAGGCAAAAACAAGCTGGCATTCTCTGGTGGGTCTGGAGACTCAGAACCAAACAGTTGCTGAGCAAAAATGTCACCAGTGCCTCCTATGACAAAGAGGAGGCACTAGCCATGGGGCTTGGGCAGGACTCCAGGCTTCCACTGCTCACCCACCAGTCTGTCCAGGGGGAGAACATGGTCCCTGCTTACGTTGCACTGATGCAGCTACCTTGACTAACGCCTGGGGGCTCAGCAGGAGGTGACATTTGAGGTGAACGGAGCCAGCCTCGGTGTAGCCCTATGCTGGCAGCTGTGCCCATAGCAGTGCCCAAGCACCTAAACCTGCCACCTTATCCCCAAGGAGCAGAAGGGCGTGCGGGCGTGTAGATCACAGGGCCCTGCGAGGACAAATACAGATCATGGCCACTACATGTCTCACCCCTTACTAAAGTCATAGAGGTATGTCCGGGAGGAACAGAAAATTCATCCAGAGCCCGCCAGGCACCACACGCAAGTGGGACTCGGGCTCCGTGTGCCTCTCACTCACAGGGCTGGTCTGGACTTTCTTTTTATCAATTCTCTGGCATTTTCTCCTCCAACTTACCAACAACCAGAAAGTAGGATTTGATCTTAGGTAAGTTCAAGAATCACAGAGCACTGCCTCCACAGCGGGCCCGGCAGCACGTGCCAGGTCCTCCGACCGTCACCTGTGGTACCGCCATAAGTGCCCTCCAGACTCAAGGCCCGAGGCCGTTGGCCGTGGGGGCACAGCTTCCCTCAATCTCCCCAGCAAATGGGGACGACTTCTGGGCAAAGGCATCTCACCTCTTCTGACCGAGGGAAAGCATGATAGATACACGGGGAAACAGAGCAGAAGGTGGGGGGTAGTAAGCCCAGGAGAGCTCGTCTGCACTTCCAAGGCAAAAGTGGGACCGTTGACTTAATCACAGGGACAAAGTGAGGATGAATCTTTCCCTGCTTTGTCTCATACTCCGTGATACGCCTTTCCCTGCATAAGGAGTTCATCCGGAATTCCCTGGAGGTGTTTCTGATTTCCTAACTTGGCATGCTGGCTGTCGGGGAGGAAGAGAGGGCCTGAACCCAGCAGGTGCTGGGCCTGGGAGGCAGGAGACACCGGCTCCAGACCCAGCACAACCAGTGACTCGTTCGGCCTCTCGGGATTCAGCATCTCATCTATAAGCAAAGGGATGAGAATGTCCCAGGACAGGCTGCCTAACAAAATTGAAATGAGAGCCATGTAAAGAAAGCTTCAGTTGCCACATTTAAAACGGTAAACAAAGAACCAATCAAACAAACAAAAAACAGATACTAGAAACTGATTTTAAGAACAGATCTTACTTAATCTGCTGTATGTAAAATAGTATCATTTTGACATGTAATCAATATATGAACGTAACAAGATAGTTTACATACTTTTTACTAGACAAGTCTCAGCGTCTGATGTGCATTTGACCTACAGCACATCTCAGCTCAGACCAGCCTCTTCCCCAGCGCTCATAGCATCAGTGGCTGTGGCTACTCTATTGGACAGCCACTCCAGGGGTCCCACCAGGGGTCCTGGCTGAAAAGCTGGAGGAAGTCTCCACACTGACCCTAAAAGGATCTCTCTGAAACATAGGCAGATTCACTTTTAAATGTCTGTAAACCGTCGGGCTGCACCTCCCTCCGCCCTTGGGTACAAGACAGCCCTCTTCCTTGCTGATCCCTTCCTGGATGTAGGGAAGGAACACGGCACACAGCCAGGGTGGCCGGGCCTCCAGGTAGACTTACCTGCTGTCTGTGTCCAGTCCCATGAAGTCCTCCTTCTCAAACAAGGTGCAGAGGAGGGGGATCTTTTCCCCAGACTTGTTGGGGTCCCATCCAGCCACTTGGACTTGAGCAAGATGAAGAGTGACTCAGTGAAGTCCTTGATCCTCTTCTCCACCACCCTGCAGTCCTCGTAGTTTGAAGGCCACATCGGTGCGCGGCTGCTCGGCTACCTCCCCATGCAGCACAAAGACAAAGAGCTGAGAGTCATTAAGCGTGGTGCCATACAGCTCCTCTGCACATGGAGCTTCTCGAAGGCCTTGGCCGAGAGGCAGTCGGTAATGGTGACAAGGCCCACGACCGTGCGGTGGGTCTGGAAGTCACTCCACGCATTCTCGAACGCATAGTGGTGACTGTAGTGGATACAGAGTGCCCACTGGGAGCCGCACGGGCTGATCTGGCTCACCAAGGAGATTCGTTTATAGATGCAAAAGAAATTGTCGTCTGAAATGATCCCCACGGGTTGGAAGACCACGGGGAGAGTCTCGTATTCCTCAGCACACTGCACGTAGTCAGGGATGCTCATGTTGCAGGCCCTGCAGAGAGGGGAGAGGAGATCGAGGTAAATACTGTGCTGTGGGCTTCGGGCGCCTCTGGGTTGTGGTGACCTGGTGTGTACCAGCCAGAAGGAAAGGGAAGCACAAGCAAAGCCGGGGGTACAGTTTGTCCTCAGAGTCTGTACATGGATACCGTAGCTCGAATCACATTACCCAGCTTTTGGTCTAGGCTTCCTGCCCCTGCACAGAAGGGTCATCTCTTGTTTACTGTTTCCAAGCACCTAGCAAGAGCCTGATGCAAAGTCAGTGCTCAACACTGCTGAATAAAGAAATGAACAAAGGAACTGCTTTCCCCACCCCCCTTCAGCAGATTATAAAGAAAAGGACCGCAGTAGGATCAAAAGATCTGGATTTCAACACCAATTTATTTGAACTCCTAAACTGCAGAATAATGGATAAGAAAACTTGCCTTGGGGAAGAGGGTACAGTTCAGTGGTAGAGCACATACTTAGCATGTACGAGGTCCTGGGTTCAATCCCCTGTACCTCATTTTAAAAAATGAAACAAATGAATAAACCTAATTACCATTCTCAAAAAATATTTTTAATTCAAAATTCAAAAAACACCTTGCAATTGACACAACATGGTAAACGACTATACTTCAATTAAAAAAAAAATCCCTGCCTTACAAGAATATATCTGGATTACGGAAGTTTGCAAATGTAAAATGCCTAGGGTACCACCTGCATAAAGAGGGGGGACTGTACAAATTTACTATCCCTCCTTTATGAGCTATATTTCCTTTGAGGGGTGTTATAAACTCTCAGAGCTAATTTTCTCAGATTAAAAAAAACAAAACAATACTTGATTCTCAGTACTGCTGAAGAATCAGATAAGCCTGTGAAAGCATCTGACCCACAGAGATTACTCAATAAATGTTCAATGAATGAATAAACAAGCTAAGTGAATGCTGCTCCCTGCCACAGACCATCATAATGGTACTTCCTGGAAATCCCAAGCCCACGTTACACCCGACTACACACTAAACATGTGGGTGACCTGGGCAGGCCTGTGTGCTTCTCTAAGCCCCAGTTTAATCATAGATAGAAATGAGGGCAATAACACAAACCTGAAAGGGTTAGTAAGTCAGTAATGAATTGTACCCCAACTTTGCAAGATGGAACCATTAAGGAAAATTGGGCAAAGTGTCCATAGGGCCTCCGCATATTATCTCCTACAAGTACAGGGGAACCTACATTACATCTCAAAATAAAAAGTCTAATATTTTAAAGAGGCTATTGAGGTTAAATGAGCTCATTGTCTCAAATAAGGAACACACAGTACAAGTACGACAATGCCTAGCCCATGAGATACACTCAGTTAAAATTCCCACTGAACCCACTAATCCCTCCAACTTCAGAGCACGAGGATGGGTCCTCGTGGCCAAAGGCCACTACACCTGAAGCTAACAAAGCTAATGGTCCCCACTTCCAAGAGCCCCTGTCACCACCCTTGTTCTAATTTTCTATTTGTAATATTTTTTATTTAATAGAAACCCCCAATTGCATAGCCTTCAGGTCACCAAAACCTGACCACAGAGATCATGATGGAAGCCCTCCTTCGTGAAACAATAAAATGAAAAGCGATTTCCACAAGACCTCTGGTAAATCTACTAGGGAACTTCATCCTGGACTGAGGAAGAGGACTGGGGAGGAGGGGGCAATCTGGGGCACAGAGAACTATCAGCCACCTGCCCCACGATGGACTTTAGACTCAACCCTCGCCCTCCATGTAATTCAAAATACACACCGACAGAGTGCTATGGACAAGATTTTTTCTTAAAGAAATCCCTGACTCCCTAGCAGGTCTTGTTTCAACCGAGACACAGATGGCTTATGTGTATAATGTTTCACAAAAGCCTTAAAATATTATCACCCCAACTTGACACATTAAGAAACTGAGGTAGAGAAGTTTATCATATTGTACAAGATTAGAGGCCACGTCAGACACCGTATTTAAACCCAAGCCCCTGTTCCAGTGCTCACACTAGAAAGTGTGACACGCTGCCCCTTTCCTGCCCTCTCCCTGCAATAAATTTCTGAAGAGTCTTTTCTGTGCCACCTGGAATCACAATAACTTCAATTTTCCACAAAGAGCTATGTCACTCCCTGGAGGACATATCAAAATCTAAAGGGTTGGGATGGGAGGAGAGATTTGCATTTTCTGTTTCTCAAAGGAAACATGGCTTTAAAAGAAACTGAAAAGCACTTATCTAGTCTAAGCCCTCATTGTGCAGAGAAAGAAACGGAAGTTCAGAAGAGATGAGGAAAGGGCCTTATTAACAATTATTTCTTCAGCGCAGCATCAAGCCAGCCCTGGCCACTGCTGGGGGAGGATCTGGGAGACCCAGGAGAATGAGTGTTAGAAAAAGGAAAGAGAAGAAGCATACAAGGCCCTGTCTCTACACCACCATATCATGAAATTCCACCAAATTACCCAGTATGGGTGCAGCCAATATTAATGTGGGCTAAACAGGTTATAGAAACCTGGAAGTCTCAACCATTGTGCAAATTCCAACACTTACTCTGCTTTTTTCCCAGTTCAAGCATCAACTCAGTGGGCACTCTGTTCCAGGAACTACACGAGGCCTGGAGTTCTCCCAAGTACAAATCTCTATTATCATGTGTGCAAACCACATAAAGCCCCACCAGAAGAAAAGTGCCCACAGATAAGATGGAATTACTGAAGCTGAAAGCAGTCAACCAGCGTATGTTACTAGGAAAAACGATGCTGCTAGAAATGGACTCATGGGCATAGAAAGCCAACTGCGGTTAGCAGGCAGGAAAGGAGGGATTAACAGATACACATTAATAAATATAAAATAAATGACAAGGACCTACTATATAGCACAGGGAACTATATTCAATTTCTTGTAATGAATTGTGCTAAAAACAATCTAAAACATATGTATATACATATGCATATGTTTATAACTGAATCTCTGCTGTACACCTGAAACTAAAATTGTAAATTGACTACACTTCAATAAAAATAATTTTAAAAAATAAGTATAAATAAAATCAACGCCATTAAGATAAAACAAAAGAACACTCTTATCCCCTTAGCTGTAGGTGGTGGAGAATTATGGTTACAAGCACCAAGTCCACTGGATCACTCCAGCACTGACTGTCACTCTTTCTGACCATCAGACAGTCACTTGGCTTCACTGAGGTTACTTTTCTCTTCTGTGAAAGGCTACAGTGGCAACTAATTATGTATAGAATCTCATCATTCACAAGCCCAACAATTAGTGAGGACTTCCCATGGGCCAGGATCTGGAGAGGTGAAAAGATAGGGTCCCAGATATATTCATAGGTAGAAGAAGTTTATGCAATAAAGACATTTATTCTTCCTGTTTTGATAGACAGATTCAATGCAATTCTGATTAGAATTCCTACCAGGCTTTTCATGGAATGTAACAAGTTAATTTATGGTCAGGAACAGCCAAGAAACTTCTTTAGAACCACCACTGGGGAGGGGTGGATAGGTCATTCATTTCCACTGTTCTTTCTGAAGTGATGAAAACGTTCTGGAATAATAATGGTTGCACCACTGTGAATATGCTAAAAGCTGCTGAATTGTACCATTTAAATGGGTGGACTTCATGGTGTGTGAACAATATCACAATAAAGCTGTTATATGAAAAAATATTCCTTGACAATTATTTTTCCCTATATACAACTAGTCTACCCCACAATTTAATAAAAACAAAAAACCAAAACAAACTAAACTGTGCCAGGAGCTTTTTAGGACTGCAATGTCCCTGGGTCTCCAACGCCTCTGGTGGTGCTGTTCCTGTTAACACACACTAGCTGGGCTGGGCTAGTTAGGGACTGTAACTATGTTTTTAAAATCGACTGTCACACGTTTCACCCTGGGAAAGGGAAGGAAGGAGCATGACACAGCCTCATGCCTTCAGCTCATTTTTAACTGAACCAAGCCCTGCTTTCAACACTGTAATTCCTGGCACTATAAAAACACGTGACATGAACAAGCACCGCCATCATAACACCTGAAATTGTTCAAGGTACTTACCTGGGGCAGAAACACTGAGGGAGGTGACGGAAACTCCCTCAGCACTGGCGCTCCCTTTTCCAGACTCCACCAGGAGAAACTGGGCTTTACAGCCGGAGGCTCTAAGCCCGGGGTGCAGCGCGCATGCCGCTGAGCTTGTCCTCAGGGAGCTGGAAAGGGAGAGGAGGGCAGCCCCGTGGTCACAGGGCAGGGAAAGCGTGGGGGGGCGCGGGCTGCAGCCCTGCTCGGAGGCCAGCCCGAGTCCCAGCCGCCCGCCCCCCAGATCGGGTCCGCAGAACCCGCCCACCCGGGACACAGCCCTCAAAGGGGCAGGGACAAGCCGGCGGCCAAGGAGAGGAAGCCCGGGAGGATAGGACTCGTGGGCGGGAGAGGGGAAGGTGTCGCCAGCCGCGGACTGAGGGGAGCCTGGCTGGGGCGAGAAGCGGCAGGTGCACACCTGGCCCTGGACAGCTGTGGCCGGGGCGCCGGGGTAGGTGGCGCGGGCAGAGGGGTCTGGCCAGAGCAATTCAGCTGAACACACGCAGACTCGCTCCCTCGCGGGCTTTGACACGAGGACCGCCCTCCCGCAGCCGCCTGAGCCCTTTCCCTGGAGCCCCCACCTTGCATTTCCACAGCCAGAGGCCCCGGCATCGGGCAGGAGCCAAAGGCCTACCGAGCGACAGAGCTGAGAAGACTTTGTGGCCGATTCCCAGCTAGGAGCTGGAGCTTTCAACCCGCGGTCCAGCTGGCACCGACTGCGCATGCGCAGGAGGGCAAGAGATCCTCTAGGTTCTGTGATAGAGGCTGGGGCATCGAGGGAGGGTGAAGATGGGGGAGGAGGAGAAGAGGGGAAAAGGGGAGGGAGACAGATGGACAGGAGGAGCAAAGAGTAGGTAGGGATCTGGAGAGGGGAGGGGAGTAGCGGAGATGTAAAGAAAAAGCTTTACTTCTGGGGCACCCCGAAGGAGGCGGCAGTCCTGCCTCTGTACCATTCTGTAACCCTTCAAGGCCCGCAGCTCAAGTTTTACCTCCCTGGTCCAGCCCTCCAGCCGATGCCTCTGCAGAACCCCTACGGGGATCACACCCGTTGTCCCCACGCGGAGCTGGGTTTCCTTTAGCTCTGGGAACCAAGCACCCGCAGGTGTTGTCTCTCAGAACTACCTTGGGAAGTGTACATATTCCCCTTTTACAGGCTGGGAAACAGGCAGGCACGATCTCTGCCTTAGCTACACTGTCCCAGGTTTTGGCCTTGCGGGGAGCGGGAGGTACAAGATCAGAGCCCCAGACAGAGCAGACTGCCTGATTTTTGGTGCATAGTCCCATCCCTCCTGGGTAAAACACACCTAACCCAAGTGGAACCATCAAGGGCTCACAGTAGGTTCCTGGGTGTGGGAGAGCTGTCCTCAGTTCCAGTGCCCAGCTTGCTAGGTAGATAGGAGTGTTACCGAGTCCAAATTCATTCTCCTCAGTGCAGGACAGGCCAATAAGTTGGAAGACCCGCTGCTGGGGCATGGAAAAGCAAGTTTCTGTAGAGCTAGATGGCAAACTAATGTCCTGGAAAACCATCTCCCCAAGTCAGAATTCAGGCTCGTTTCCTATGTGCTTGGTTGTTGCAAACTTCTTGGTGTAGGAATTCCTTGTTGTTAGAATCCTTTGTTCTTGCAGCTATCTGCCTGGGTCAAATCTCTGTAAACCTCCAACAAAACAAAAGTTATTTTCTATTCTGTAACTTGTTATCGTTTTATGAATGGAAAAGTGTTAAATATCCTTAAAGGTCAGAGCCTTCAGAATAGACTCTTCTGTATATTTCAGGCTCTAGGCAACACTGTTTTACAAGCAAGATGAAGCCTAGGAGAAAGAGCATACGGTTAAAGTCAAATGAAAAAATCTAATATGCAGTCAGATTTGTTCTGTTCCATTACCCGGGCAGAAGCCACTTGAGGATTTAAATCCCTTTAAGTTAAAAATAACTAAAACTTTAAAGGAATTTACATGCATAGGTGGGAATGTGCATAGCATATCTGGAAAAGCACCCAAAGGATAGTAAACAGTGGCATCTCCAGGGACGGCTGGAAGAAGAGAGGATGAGGGAAAACTTCTTTCACTTGTGTATTTTTGTGCTGTTTGAATTGTTTTTAACCATATGCATGTGTTTCTTTTTCAGTTTAAAAAAAGTGTAATGGAGCAAAGGAGTAACAAGTTCAGCAAATACAGCAGCCATGGAATCACTGAGCCATCACTTTTGATTTCAGCCAGGAAGCATTTATTGACTCTCTCCTATGTGCCCAGTGCTGTTTTAAAACTTCTTTTATTATTATTAATTTTATTATTATTATTGTTGTTGTTGTTGTTATTTATTATTATTATTTATTATTATTATTATTATTATTATTATTATTATTATTATTATTATTATTATTATTATTATTATTATTTTATAAAATAGTAACATGCTATCCCTCATCCCTGCCCATGGCTGGTGGAAAACCAACTGAGTTTTTATTGAGTTGTTTTCCAAGGAGTAGAGATGAGTTATAAACTGAACACATCTTCAGGGCAAAGCAGGTGGAGTGGTTTTACAGCATGCCAGACAGCTATGAAGGGTTTTCAATAGAGGCACCCAGACGCTGAGAGAGAAATCCTCCAGGACCCTACAAAAAGCTGCCCAAACTTCCTTCTCCATGACACTACTGAAATAGGAAAATCAAATCTGACTCCATATTAGATCTGTTCTTTTGACTTTAAGAAAGTCAAGTTAATACGCTCCGGTCTTTTCATGGGTTATGGTGTCACAGAGGAGATGGACAGGTTAACAAGGGACGACTCTGCAGTGATCACGGAGCCGGGGAGCGGGATGGGCGGCAAGATGTATGACGCAGCCGCAGCTGTGCCCATGCTTCTAGGCACGAACCCAAAGTCACCTCGACAAGGTGTCAAACACGTGTGTCCACGTCCTCATCACCTGACATGTATTAACGAGAAATGGAAACCCATAAAATGCCAATAACCTTGGTGGATACACCGTCCAAATTGCAAAGTCACAGTTTGACAACTGGCCATCTCGGTTCCCTGGGATTCATTCTTGGAGAACCTTAAAAACCACTCCTCTGTCCTCAAGAAGTGCTTTCTTCTTGTCCGATATTTGGCTCAGGGATACAGCACGTTCAAGTGAACTTCAATGTCTGCACAGATTTGACTGTCTTTCTACAGGTTCACTTGTCCATTCTAAAGAGGCCTGAGCTAAGTCCATCCTCCGTAAGATCTATTCCCTCCAGTGACTACTCATTGAGCCTGCAATTAAAAGCCAACTGAACAAGACTGTCTGTCCTCAGCTAAAAAGTTCACCCACCCTTCACTGCTTTCTTAATCTCCTCTCCTGGCTAATTGCAACAGACTAACACCTCCCTCTACCAAGCTCCCCGACTATGTCAGTTTGTCTCCACAAAGAGAAACTAAGGTCCATAAAATAGGAGACAACTCCATAGTTGTTGCCGACGAAATGAATCAGAGAGCTGCTGTGGTGCAAAATGTCTCCCGAGATTCGGGTTCCTTTATTTTTTATACCATCTACACAAAGGAATAACTCTTGCCAAGCACAGAGAGTAAACATTTTTTAGGTTGACACATGTGCACTACATCTAAGGCTTCCTTATCTTAATTACACTCAGACTCTCCTGTTCCCAGGCCTGTTCCTTTTGAGGAACTACTAAACATTCTTGTCTGCAAGCAATGTTTCCCCTGGGAACGGGCAGAGTCCCTTGGCAGGAATTTCTGTTTGCAGACAAGTCCGGCCACTTCTGTGAAATGTCCTGCGTGCAGGCACATCCACAGCTTCTATGCTAAGTTTCCTTTACATAGTTACCTCTGAATTCCTAGCATATAGTAATGTCAATAAATAGAAATATGATTGTGGCTTCTTTCCTTTAAAAAATTTCTGGTTATTTAAATGACCTTTGGAAGAGATGTGTTTGTGGTCCAGTATCTTGATCCACAATACTCTGGAGGCCTTTTTCGGAATGGCTGTTCACTGATCCACTCAAAACAAAACTTCTCATTCCAGGAATAGCTGTGCTTTTCTGCCAGGAGTTTGTGGTCACTCTCATGCCAGAACAGCTTTAAACTATATCCTTACTTAGGATTTGTTATTTTTCCACTCTTCCAAAAATATTGACATTCCTTACTTTCTTGCCTTGAGGATTTTTTTCCCTAGTTCAACCTTTAGTAAACCAGGCTTCTCGGGATGGGCTTGGCCTTACATATGATCAGCCATCCAACTCCCAGTGTGAGAGGACTTGGGCTCACCTCCTGCCCTCCTGTCAGGGCAACTAAAACTCAGTTCAGGAGCCAACAGGCACCCCAGGGCTTCTAAGGCTAGCTTATCTCCCAGAATCCCTGCTTTCTGGTTTGTCTTGGCTTCTGAGGATTTCCCCTCACTTTCTTGACAATTAGCTGTGTAGCTTGAAAGATGAGGAAGGAAGGTCTTATTTCTTAATCAGCATTTCAAGGAACTTGTGTAATGAAGGTTTTCACGAGATTCTAGAACACTCCATTGCCGAGACAGAAAACACACTAGATATTTTCTAAATTTAGGTATCATGTGCATTTTTCTTTGTTTTTGTTTTCTTAACTGCTAACAGACATTTTTTAATTAAAAAAAGTAACGCCCCAAATAGGATAGAACATTGAAGGGGCATACAAAATTAAAGGACAAAGACAGAAAAATGATAAATACTGTATAAAATTAATATAATACATACACTATGGATCAGATCAGCAATTCTCAGTAACAGCTAATTGAAACATGATCATGAGGTAAAACGTCTCTCCTGTCAGGAAATGGCCAACAGAAAATAGAATTAATACAACAAACTAAAATTCTAAGTCTGGCGAGGTACAGAAGGCTACCAGCTAAATGTGTCTTCTTCTGGAAAAGAGGGAGGCTCACCAGCTCTTTACTGTGGAGCCTGAACCCAAGTGAGGGTGGTAAATTGAGCTCTGTAAGTACCCAATTAACAAAGTGAGTGATGAATAAAAAGACGTGAGCTTTGATGACAGAGATGATACTACTATTCACTTGTCCTGTAAAGTATGCCTTCACGTTCAGTGATAAAACCTCGGCATCCTCAGGGATTGAGATTATAGGAAAATGCAAAGCCCGGGCCCAGGCCTCCTCTTTGAGCTCGTGACATTGCACTTAGATGTCTCAAGGGCACCTCAAACTCCACCTGCAAAGAGCTGACTTCACGGTTCTCCTCCAATAGCAGTCCTGCCCAGGGCCTCTGGTCGGGGGACAAGGTCTCCCTCCCTACCCCAGCTCAGGCCCATCACTCACAGATGTGACTGGACCCCTCGTTCAGGGCCCAGATTTCCTCAGTCATGGAGTCCCACCACCCACACCTGTCCTACCAGGTACTCAATGGCACTCACTCAACACTGTCTTTGTGCTGGGGACCACGCTGCACACTGCGCACCCGTAATCTCACTGGATTGCCACAGCAGTCTTGGGAAGTCGGTACATCACTGCTTTAATTGATTAGATAAATTGTTTCACTTTCTTGAGTGCATCATCCAAAGTGCCACGGCTACTGAGCCACAAACCTGGGACTGAAAACCACTTGAAAACTGAACACTGCTACACCTCGCAGCCACCCTACTCTGATTCGTCACATCACTTTCTGCCGAGCCTACTGAATGTTTGCAAGCATTCTACAAACACAAATGTGATCTACGAGAGCACCCCACTCCCCTACTTAAAATCTGTCAATGACGGTCCACTGCTCTTCAGAGAAAGCCTCACCAGGCCTGAGCACAGCCCAACGGCCCGGCATCCTCGTTCCCTGCGCGGCCACGCCGCCTCACACACCATGCAGCACAGTGCCGTGTCCAGGACTGGGATGCTGACTCCGTACCACACGGGGCTCGTCTCACTCGAACAATGATCACCCTCTTCAGTGGTCACCTTCTTCAATGCTGACTCTCAGAAAAATGTTTTCTCAGGATGAATCAATATCTTTTTTTCTTACAACTTCCAGTCATTGATAATGAGCTCCCCCAAAAAGAGAGAAGACTTAATCCTCAGTCTCCTTATCTGTAAAGTGGGAATAACAAGGAAATATGTACGGTTTTCAGAGAAATAAAATTCATGTGAGTCTGAGGGACAATTCCCAACATTCAGTAAGCACTCAATATGGGCTTACTTAGTATTAATAAGAATATGTTGCATTCCAGCAACCTTAAATCAATGTTTTAAGGCTTTGTCCAACAGACTAATGACAAATAGTTGGACGAACCCCTTTGAGCAGATCAGCACATGTGTATTGGGAGAGGTAAGCACTGCCTCCAGTTACAGCTCAAACTCTTACATGTTGTTTGAGCATTTAGTTGTTGTTATTGAATAAAGACAGGTGTTCTTTAGTCAAAGCTCCTGAAACATAAATCTTCAAAGATAGATACAAATTAGGTTTCAAGTACAACATTCTCACTAGAAATTACTTGAAAATTATAGTCTTAGCTCCTCTGTACATCAAAAGAGCATGTTCTTAATGTATCTGACTATATACACTGAAAGGATTGTTTAAAAGAAATTAAGATGAAGCCATCCTACATAAGCTCTCAGTATCATCTGCACAGAGCCCCACCCAAGGGTCTCATTTCTCACTTCCACATAGGTGTTCAGGTAGCTTAACCTGGGTCTTGGTTTCTTATAACACAGGGGAGGGAAGAGTTGTGGATAGATTTATGTAGCAAATATAAACCTAGTGTATTTGATGTGTAGGAATCCTAGAAATAAACAAATTGATATATAGTCCCACCCTTAAGAAGCTCAGCCTTTCCATTCACAACAGCATTAAAAATAAAATGGGAGATACATTTAACAAAAATTTACAAGATTTGTACATTAAACAATTTGAAGTATCACTGAAAAAGTTTTAGAAGATCAACATATACGGAAGACATCCCATGTTCATGGAATAGTAGACAATATTGTTAAAAATGTTAAGACTTCCCAAAGTGATCTACAAATTCAGTGGAATCGCTATCAAAATTCCAGCTGACTTCTTTTCAAAAATTGAAAAACTGATCCCAAAATTCATATGGAAGTGCAAGGGACCCAGGTCAGCCAAAACAATCTTGAAAAAGAAGAGCAAAGTTGGAGGGCTCACTTTAATGGTTACTACAAATCTATAGTACTCAAGTCATTATGGTACTGTCATAAGTTTGGATACATAAATCTATGAGACACAGTAAAAATTCCAGGGGGGGAATCTTACATTTACAGTCAGTTTTCAACAAGGGTGCCAACAACACTCCATTGAAAGAATAGTCTATTCAACAAATGGTGCAGGGAAAGCTGGGTATCTGCAGGCAAAAGAATGAATTTAGAATCTGAAACCCCCTATTGTATATAACAAATAAAAATTAATTGAAAATGGATCACAGACAGAAACGTAAAATCTAAACCTATAAACTTTCTAAAAGAAGACATAGTATAAATCTTTGTGGTCCTAGCATAGGTTATGGTTTCCTAGATACAATACCAAGAGCAGAAGTGATAAAAAAAAAAACCAGATAAACTGGACTTCATCAAAATTAAAACCAATTGTTACAAAAGAAATCATCAAGAACGTGAAATGAAAGGGGAAGGAGGTAGCTCAAGTGATAGAGTGCATGCCTGGCAATAAATAAATAAATTAAGAAAATAAATGAATAAATCTAATTACCTCCCCTATAAAGAAATTGTCTTAATGTTTAAAAAAAGTAAAGTGGAAAGACAATCTGCAGAATAGTAGAAAAAACTTGCAAAGCATATATCTAATAAGAGACTAATATCCAGGATATAAATCAAATGCTTACAACTGACCAATACAAAGAAAATCGACCCAATTTTTAAATTTACCAAGGAATTAAATAGATACACAAATGGCCAATAAGCATATGAAAAGATGCTCAGCATCACTAGTCAAATCAAAATTAAAATGAGATCTCATTTTACACCCACTAGGATGGTTATAATGAAAACACGGACAATAACAAGTGTCGGTCAGGAGGCAAAAGAATGGGAACCCTCAATATGCAGCCATTGGAAAGGGGCAATTGTGCAGCTTCTTTGGAAAAGCCTGGTGTTTCCTCAAAAGTTTAGTGTTATCATATGGCTCAGCAATTCTACTCCTACATATAGGGTCATCCCTCAGTATCCTCGGGGGATAGGTTTCAGGAACCCACCACCCTGGATTCCATAATTCAAGGATGTTCGAGTCCCTTTACAATCAGCCATCTGGATCCATGAAGTGGAAACTACAGATATGGTGGGCCAACTGTACAGCCAACAGAATGAAAACATATTCTCACAAAAATTTGCACATCAATATTCATAGCAGTATCATTCAGAGTAGCCAAAAGTTACAAACAATATCCATCCATCAATGAATCGGTAAAAAAATTATCAAGAATAGTCCCAAAAACTTTTGGTCATTGAATCTTTGACAAAGGAGGTGAGAACATACAATGGAGTAAAGACAGCCTCTTCAGAAAATGGTGTAGGGAAAACTGGACAGCTACATGTAAATCAATGAAGTTAGACTACTCCCTCACAGCACACAAAAAAATAAATTCAAAATGGCTTAAAGACTTAAACATGTAGACAAGACACTACAAACCTCTTAGAAGAAAACGTAGGCAAAACATCTGACATGCATCTCAGCAATGTTCTCCTAGAGCAGTCTACTCAAGCAATAGAAATACAAGCAAAAATATACAAGTGGGGTTTAATTAAACTTACAAGCTTTTGCACAGCAAAGGAAACAGTAAGCAAAACAAAAAGACAACCTATGGAATGGGAGAAAATATTTACAATAAATGAGACTGTCAAGGGGTTAATTCCCAGAATATATAAACAGCTTTTACACTTAATAAGAAAGAAAAACAAACAACTCAATCCAAAAATGGGCAGAAGTGCTAAAGAAACTTTTCTCCAATGAAGACATACAAATGGCCAATAGGCACATGAAAAAATGCTCAATATCTTTATCAGAGAAATGCAAATCAAAACTACAATCAAGTATCACCTCACAGCAGTCAGAATAGCCATCATTCAGAAGTTCACAAACCATAAATGCTGGAGAGGCTGTGGAGAAAATGGAACACTCCTACACTGTGCTGGGAATGCAGTTTGGTGGAGCCATTGTGGAAAACAGTATGGAGATTCACCAAAAGACAAAAAATTGACTTCCCCTATGACCCAGCAATCCCACTCCTGGGCATATATCCAGAAGTAACCCTAATTCAAAAAGACACCTTCCCCCAAATGTTCACAGCAGCACTATTTACAATAGCCAATATATGGAAACAACCTAAATGTCCACTGACAGATGACTGGATAAGGAGGTTGCAGTATATTTATACCATAAACTACTACTCAGGCATAAAAAATAATAAAATAATGCCATTTGCAGTAACATGAATGGACCTGGAGAATGTCATTCTAAGAGAAGTAAGCCAGAAAGAGAAAGAAATATACCATATGAGATCGCTCACATGTGGGATCTAAAAAAAAATAAAACAACCAACAAACAAAAAGATAAACTTATCTACAGAACAGAACCACAGAGACATAGAAACCAAATTATGGTTACCAGAGGGGAGATGTTGTGGGAAGGGATAACTTGCGAGTTCAGGGTTTGCAGATACTGATTATGTATAGAATAAACAGCAAGTTTATACTGTATAGTACAGGGAAATATGTTTAATATCTTATAGTAACTTATGTTGAAAAAGAATATGAAAATGAACACATGTATATTCCTATATAACTGAAGTGTTGTGCTGTAAACAAGAAACTGATGCAACATTATAAACGGACTAGACTTCAATGAAACTATTTTTAAATAGACCAAAAACAAAAAAAAAAAAAAGAAATAAGATATTATTAAACCAAAAGAATAAATTACTGTTTCAAGCTACAACATGGATGAACCTTAAAAATGTATGCTGAAATAAGCCAGACACAAAAGGACAAATACTGCCCTTTTATGTGAAGTGTATCTAAGTGTTCATTGTACTACTCCTGTAAATTTTCCGGAAGTTTGAAGTCTATCAAATTAAAAATAAAGTGTATTATTCATTAAAAACATAAAACGATTCCTCACAGGAGGGCTTTAAATAATAAATGAAGAAATGCATGTAAATCTCCTGGAACAAAACTTTGCACGTCCACAGTCACTGCTGTCATTGCCACTCAGAGGTTTGTACCAGCGCTGATGAGAGCTGCCTCCACTCGCTGCCCTGCAGACAGGTGTGAGGTCCTGAGGTCTGACAGGCAAGGTGACCTGGAACCTGAGTCAGACACAGCCACGCCACAGACTCTGTGTTACCCAACTTTCTTATACAAACTGCTACATGTAACGTAAACACGCTAAAGGGATGTACCTTACAACATAGGTAATACAGTCAATGTTTTACAATAAGTATAAATGGAGCAACTGTTGTACACCTGAAATATATCATGTTGTAAATCAGCTATACATTTAGAAAAAATTAAAAAATAATGTAAAAATGTTATAACTTTAATATCAGTCCAGTTTTTAAGTAACTACTAAACAGCTTAGAATGTATAAAAGCATTTAAGTGTGATGTTTATTTACATATTTATTTACTTTCAGCCTCCTGCTAAAAGATAATTTAAACAATTTTTTAAACACAGCTTAACAACCATAACAACAAAAAGACAAAACTGAGAGTGAAGAGAAATTGGAGATTCAATACTTAAATGAAACCAGGGGGAGGTAAAGTCATAAAAATGGATGCCATGAAGTCAGGGTAAGTGTTAAAGGCCGACTAGAAATTCAGCTGTAAGATTTTTGGCAGCTAAAGCAAAAAGAAAAAGATGAAGGGGCGGGTGGTAGAGCTCAGTGTTAGAGCGTGTGTATAGCATACGCGGGGTCTGGGTTCAAGCCCCAGGGCCTCCACTAACAGATAAATACACCTAATTACCTACCCCCCTAAAAGAAAAGAGCCCCAAAGAAAAGAAAAAGAGAAATTTGTTTCCTAAAAAACCTGATATTAAATTTAGATTAAATACTTAAAAAAAAAAAAAAAAGAAAAATAGAAACAAATGAGTGACACAAGCGATAATGCCCATGAGATAATTCTGCGGTGGCAGCTGGAAGGTCCTCATGTCCCACGTGGGAAAATCTGAAACATCCTTCACACCACCCAGAGTCATCCTCAGCCCACCCCACCCCTCCCCCTGTTAAATGCAGGAGCACAGCCAGGGCCGGGCCTTTGTTCTCTCTGTGTCATCACAGTGAGACAGGATGGAAGGGGCAGAGCACAGCCATTCAAGGAAGGCCACAGCAATTAACATCAAAATGGTGAAGGATTCAACCCCCAATAGGCCTTGAGGCTCAGGATGAAGAGATTTAAGTTCTAGCAGATCTTGAGCTTCATTATACACCCATTGTAATAGTAACATGGTGAATAACATGCCCCCAGGCACCATGGCAGTCCCAAGGATAGCCAAAAAAGTCAAAAGGTGGGAAATGGTCAACTCCCTGTGAATTCCAGCCCCTTGCCCTTAGGCTGGTCCTTCTACTTATTAGCATATGAAACCACCAAGCCCATGAATACAAGCAACACAGCACCACCTAGGGGTCACACCTCTCTCTCCCGCTTCAGAGAAGGCCCACACTCTGTGGAGTGTGTACCTACTTTTAATCTGAGCATCAAACCCCAAAACCTCGTGGTGTTTCTCTAGCCTTTCAATGAATCTCTCTGAATAAATCTACATTTACTCAACAGTGACTTGCGCTTGAATACTTTCCTGCATGAAGCCAAGTACCCACATCTGGCAGGGCACATCCAAGGGGCTCAACCAAAGCCTGGCACACAGCCCTTCTCATGCCCCACTTATTTATTCTTGTATCAACAGGACTGGGTTGTGAAGGGAGCTCTAAGGCCCCGGCTAAGGGACAGAAGCAGCCCCAAGGGCTCGAATTGGCGGGCAGCCTCTCCCCCAGCAGGGGCCCTGGGGTCTGCCCGGTTCTCTGTGTTTCTTTGTTGTGCTGAATCCCCAGCCACAGAGCGTTCTCCCTAGGCCTGTCCCCACAAAACCCTTCTCTCCAAAATACAAGCACATCATGTCACAGTCCTCTTGTTCAACCAGGAAATGTTCAGCCCACTATTTCCCTCCCCAGTAAAGTACCTAACTGTCCTCCCTCCCATCCCACCACTTCTTTCTTTGTGACAACTCTGCACACCCCACCCACCATCCTGAACGCAGGTGCCTTGCTGGCTGGGACCGAGATGTTTCAGTCTTACACAGCCTACGTCCTTTCACTTTCCCCTTTCTACCTTAAAAAGCCTTTCCTGGGTCTCCCACCCATCTGATTCTGAACTTCACAAAGTGCTGAGTTTACGGTCACTATGTGCATACATCCCAGGTTTTGACTAGGTTTCCTTCACAAGATCCTCATTAAGGAGCTGCATCAAGAAGTTTAAAGAGGCTATTCTTACATCTGAGCGGAGGAGCCAGCATAAAATTTAAATGGCTTAGAATAGACTGTTAACCAGGGACAGAGAGTTCGCAGGTCCTAGTCAACAGTGTCATGAGGCAAAATGTTCTTCAAAGGCTCAGAGTGGCTTCTGAACACGGAATCGGCAGGGAGGAGGTGACAGGCAGTGAGTGGAGTGTGTGACAGAGCTTACGCTCCCCCAGCTTGGGAAGAATTGAATTTTTTTCTAGTTTTCCAAACAATTTCTTACTATCTTTTTCTCCTACTGTCACATACCATTTCCTACGAATTAAGAAAATCAATATCAGTCATTTGGGCCAGTTGGGAGAAGCTACACGATGCCATTCACAGGGCTGGGGCATGACAGCCACGCCAGTCTAGGTTGAAAGACCAGTGGGGGTATTTCCATGGTGATCACGGGCATGCAGCAAACTCCCCAGCTTCAATTACCTCATCTCAAAGGTGGGGCCAATAAAACTACCAAGCAAAGTGCGTGATGATTATGGCCAACATCTATTTACTAGGTAAGTGCCCATGACAGCTGCCGCTTAATGGGGAATGAGTATGACCAACGAGGCCCAGTCTACCTGGACACACGCGCCCTGCCTTCCTGCCTTAGTGCAGCAGCAGAGCTTGCTTAGCTGAGATGAACGCCCCCAGAGCAGCCGTGACGGGGAAGGTCCAAGCGCTGCACGGCGAGGCCTGTTCCTTTCCTTCTCAGAGCTGATCACAGTTTGCAGTCATCTGTTTTTATGTTTATCCTTTTTGTAACTGCCTCCACCCTGGAGTTTTGCTCAAGCAGCACAGGGCCAGGTATGTCTTGCTCCCTGCTAGCTATTCTGGGCTGGGAGACAGCCGAGCACACATCTGTTTCAGGTGCTGAAAGGAGAGGGCAGAAGGCCCAGGGACCCATGCTGAACTGAGGCCCCTGCACCCAAAATTATGGTCTGACTTTGGGCAAATTACACAGTCTTCTTTACCCTGAGATTCCTCATCTGTCCATGAAAATAACTGCCCATGGCACACAGATTTACCAAGATAAAAGGAAATCACCAAATTCACAACGTATTCAAGGGGCTACCAGTGCATCCTCAACAGACAAATGCTGCCTTTACGGCTCTGACACACGCGAAGCGGGACGTCCACACACAGTGAACACTGCTAAGTGCCAGTGTGTTAAGTGCTTCATGTGTGCTATAATAGTCTTTACAACTTACAACAATCCCAGGAACAAACGAATATTATCATGCCCATTTCACAGATTCACCAACAGGTTAGGAGTGGTTACATTGTAGTCCAAGGCCCCATGGTGAGGAAATGGCGATTTAAACCTGAATCTGGGCCCAGGCCTGGGCTTCATCTCTCTCCCATCCACCTGACCACTTGCCTATGAAATCCACCTGTCCAGTACACAAGTTTGCAGCCGGCCAGCTCTTGAATGCAATGTTTGCCACCGTTTCTCAATGTTCATTAATTACCATAAAGTTTTCTCAGAAGCCACTACAGAAAAGAAAGGTGGGCTTACGTCCATGCCCACAAAGAAAAGGAATTCTGCCTTCTCCTGTAATGTGCAGAACACCTTCCCTACACCACCAAATTCTTTTGTAAGCTTCCTCCATGTTTATGTTTGCACACGGCTTATTAAATTAGAAGATACCTGAAGTAATTCCATCTCGGTTGCTTTCCAAGTTTGCAGATTATCTATAATCATTCTGTGACCGAAAATACTACAGTGTGAATGAAAATACTGCAACCATGTCAGTAAACAAAGAATGCTGAAACCAAATCATCAGTGGCTGCCAACACACCCCAGCGAGGACAGGCCTGCAGCCCAGCCTCTACAGCCACTCACAACGGTGCCCTCTGAGCAGACTCAGAATAAGAAAGGACAAGATACTTGCCCTAGATAGCTAGGTGCTTGTCTAAAGAATGAATTCAGTGAGTCAAAATATTTGCTTCCTACCATACATGGAAAAGCACTAAATTCTTGAACTTGAGATACCTGGCTTTCTTTAGATAACAAGCAATCTTTTATTCTTCCAACAACCTTGTCTTTGTTGTAAAGCTCCTATATATCCTAGCTCCTCCTCAACCACTTTGGAACAGTCCCTCTGAGCGATCTGAGAGGCTGTCATCCCGGCTCGAGTCCTCCCGCCAAATAAAACATAACTCTTAACTTTTAGGCTGCACATGTATTTCAGTCAAAAGTTTTGGACACCAGGAAGGGACCCAGAGCAGACTTCTCTCCAGCTGAACTCTCCGAATTACCGGAGCCTTGGTACCAGCATTGGCACTTTGTGCCCATCTGCCTCCTTGGGGAATCCAGATGAATTTGGGAGAGTCTCTCCTGGTTCTCGGATCTCCCATATTGGTTGATGATCCTGAGTTTTATTTTGCCGTGTATCCAGATACCTGGCCCTCCAGTTGAAAGAGACTGGGCGGAATTACCCACCAAGTGGAGACATACTGGGTGGGGCCTGATTGAAAGATAACAGGAAACACCCACCTTGAGGAGACGTCTGAAGTGGGGCTGGTGGAAACATACCAGGAAAATACTCACCCAGTGAAAACGTCCTGAGTGGGTCCAAGTTGAAAGACACTGGGTTCAGGACTGAGTGCTTATGTAAGAGGCTGGTCTAATGTTGTCCTCGATGTGGTTACCTCCACTGAATTTTTTGGAATAAAAGTAAAACTCCTATGAGGAACCTTTCAACTCCAAAAATGGGACCCTCCTCCTGGCTGGTAACAGCTTTCTTGGGTGATGGAGAAACTTACAGGAATGGTAGATGCAAAGACTTCATGCCATAGTGTTGTCCCTGCGGGAAATCTTACCAGCAATTTTATTCTGAAAACCCGACCTTACAATGGGGAATAGAACTTTCAAAAAAAAAAGTTAAAAAAAAAAAAAAACACAGAACAGAAAAGAAAAAGAAATGACAGATTGCCAGCCTCCAACTAATACACTAGCCTGGTTTATATACGTACAAAACTTACAACATTAATTAGGAATTAGAAAAAAAAAAAACTCACCCTGAAAGTAACTAACCAGGCCTGATAAAATATTTTTTGGAATTCTGAACTTATAGGAACAAAATCCCATTTAGGGGGAACTTGGATTTCTCTTCCTGTGTCCTTGAAATGTAAACGTTTTATCTTTCTCTGGGTGTTTTATGTGTGTGTATATATGTATATATGTGTTTCTTTTATTTTAAACGAAACCTTGGACTCTGTCATACAAAAGGTACAAGTATTGTGTACATATTGTGGCCAAGCAAATAAATTGGGATTCTCAAAAATCCTTTGATTGTACCAATTTTCAGATATTTTGCCATCTTAACCGTTGTTGCATCAGCCTGGACCACAAAGGCTTTTAGCTTTTGGAAAGTAAATTTTGAATTTTATTTAAGCAACACCCCCACTCTCATGTGGAAATGTCTCTTCATCTTATTGGTTTAAAATCACTATATATATATATTATATAATAATAATATATATATTATTATATATATATATATAAATTGATGGCCATATGATGGATCCTTTAATTTGGGAAAACTTTTAAATTGGTGAAAGTTGAAAGAGCTCTCATTATAAACAGCCGTTTTATTGGTACCTATTAAAATCAAGTTTAAAGGTAGGAAAATATATCTAATGTTTAACCTAAGAAATTAGTTAAAAAAAAAAAACTGGTTTGAAAAGCTACATTTGTGTTTTCCCTTTCCGATCAATGGTTTTAGAGATGCTAATAAATACTTAGAATAATTAATGTTAATTAGGCTGAATAACTGGAAAAAGGATTGTAAAAATGTCGGAAAAAAAAAGATAAGGGGCTTATCCCAAATGGATAAATATTTTTATATGGTTATTTTGAATGAGATAAATAAAATGGACATTTTTGGATTTAGATACAAGGTTTTGATACTACACTATGTAAAGTAAAAAAAAGGGGCCAAAGAGATCACCTACTGCCCCCTAACATTAAAGTTCAAACAAGTCCGCTTTAGCACAGTTTAAAATATATGTATTTATAGAGCTAAAAAAATACATAATTATAGACTGAAATACTTGATCAATGATTGGGACAACAGACCTATTAATCAAATTGAAAATTGAGAAGGGCCTAAGCTCTTTGGCTGAAACTTGGGAATCCCAGAGACTTTTCTATATAATTAGATACAATGCACAAAAAAAAAAAAAAAAAAAGCTTCTGACACTCCTTCTAGAAATAGGAATTACTGATTAAACCTAATATATATAAAATTTAAGGGTACAAGATTTAATAAAATTGAGATAAAATTTGTAAAATTGGTATATTAAATGGACTTTATATAAAACTTTTGCTTAATTATATTGTGGGATAAATATATTTCAATGGAAAAACGCTTCCCCTTCTTGGTATTATAAGGCTGGGCACATATCTGTCCCTTAGAAAATATTAATTGAACAAAGTAAAGGAAACCAATAGAGTTTCGTGAGCCTTCCAATATAACGTAAAATTAAAAACTAATATTCAGTGGCTAATAGACAATAAAATAAGAGGTTTATCCTGGGTTTAACTTATAACTCAAGGAAAAGAGACCTCACTAAATACCTTATGCAAGCTTTGGAAGACATGCTAAAGTAAATCTTAAAGTTTTAAAACATGGAATTCTTTGTTTACAGCTCTTCTCACTGATACAAAAAAGCCAAATAAGGAGATACAATTGGGCCTAGATGACAGAGCAGTTCTCTGGGGAACTGGAAGCTTCTGTCTTTGTCTTGCAGATCAGAAATATAAATACAGCAAACAGTGACCTAGGACTGAGCCTAATTAGCTCAATGAGATAATACTTAAGGCCAAGAAATTTTTGGCATTTTAGAACTCAGAATTCTGACGCGTCCTTCAGCATTTGTCAAGAAATCTTAAATGTCGGTTTCATAAATAGTAAGCCTTAGTGATCTGAGCAAGCAAATTCAGCTTACTCCAACTATTATTATACCTATCTTATAAGTAAGTTTTAAAGTGAACCTATGAGATCTCTAGCTTTTGTCTGTTTATAAGCCTGCGTACACATTATAGATGTGAGATATTTCTACAGCTGAAAAAAAAAATCAAAGTCAAAGATCTCTGCTTAATTGACGTAAAAAAAAATAAGAGCTTACAAATTAAGTATTTTTAAAATAAAAACTGACCAAGTTGACTTTCAGCGTCACGTGAACTGGAAAATATTCAATATTAAGATAATATTTGATATTGTTTAGTTTAAGTATGTTCTAATTAATTTAGACATCTTTAAAGTCATCAATATTAAGTACAATACCTTTACTGTACCTAGTTTTAATGAAAGTCAAATAAGATCCTGTTATATCTGTTGCAGAATTGTCAAGAAAAAAAAATAGTAATGTGGTGTAGTAAAATATTAGGTAAATTAAATGCAAATGAGATGAAAGCTTTGGGTAAATTTTTAAAATATATTTTTAAAATGTATGGTTAAGATAATCTCTAAATGTTTGGTATCTTTAAATTCTAGAGTTGTGCTAAATTAAGTTAAATGATAGGATTTTATTAAATAGCTATGACACTTTCAGATAAAATAAGATTGAAATATGAATTATTTAACATTTAACTTACCCTTACAAAGAAAGTAAAGGTGTTTAGAAATATTAATAAATGGTTGGTGCTACCCTGAAATAATCTCTATTATTAAGGGTATAATCTCAGTATCCTAGGAAAGTAAGATAAATGTGTAAAGGAAGATATATGAATGTAATTATATTTTGTTAATAAAAAATAGTGACTTTCTTCTGAAGCTGGTTACTTCTGAATGGAAGAGAAAATAAAGGACACACTAATGTAAGTATAGAAAGCTGTGGAACGCTTGTGGAAGAGGAACCCTGAGGAAAGAGTTTTGTACGTTGTCAGAATTGTCTAAGTTTAGAATCAACTTGGGCAAAGTAAATGAATCTTAGAAGTAATCTGGTACAAGACTAGATTTGGTTTTCTCTCTGTTAAGATGACAAAATTTTCTAAAAATGTTAATCCACTTTCAGTAACAAATTGTAAAGCTTCTTATACCACATAACTGACCTGTTCTGCTTTTACTTTAACGTATTTTCTTGTTAATGAAAAAGAACTACTTTACAGTGATTATATGTTTATCTGACCAAGTGTTCTGAAAACCTTTAACAAGCTCCCCAAATATCAATTTCTAATTAAAGTTCTTTTAATCTCCAGTTAAGTTTGGGATGCTACAGAGGGCCCCTGAAACATCCCAAAGAGAGATTTTAAAGTAGTAAGTTTCATTTGGCATGCTAAATAACATGGTATTGTCAAATGAATAATAGATCTTCCTAGGTTATATTGTATGAGAAAATATTATTAATATAGATATTCTATAAATTATATGGATTCCCTAAATTTCTGGTATATCTGAAATGTTACCAGTCATAATTCTAGTTATAGTGACCAGCTTTCTTTATCGATTATAGTGTCACGTTGTTTAACCATGCTTTTAAATCACTTGTCATTTATATACAGTTAATTGTTTCCTTCTGATGATTTTGCAAATTGCTTTCTCTTCAAGGAGATTTATTGATTTCAAATAAATTTTGAACTATAGCACTGAACTAAACTGGGTAAGAAATTTTAAAGGTCTAATGAAAACTCTGAGTAAAAGAATTAGTTACATGGGACTGAGTAAACTGGTGAATATGGTTATAATTTTTGATTTTGTCTGACATACTACTGGCTTTTAACCTGTTTGCCAGACATAAAGAAACTCTTCTCCTTAAGCTAGTTATGATTCACAGAAATTTGATAAGTTATACCTATGTAAGCACACTTGGAACAGTTATCTTTTCTCTCTATCTGATCCCTCAAGAGACTAAAAACTCTAAGGTCCCCAGTGGGTCTATCAGACAAATGAGGAAGATCATCTCCTAACAGATATAGCAATCTCAAAGTATTTTAAGGATTTTAAAGAGAAAAGAATTTACCTAAATCTGTAAGGCAGAAATCCATGACAAGCCCTTGACGAGGCATTCCGGGCCTAAGAAAACCTTATTAACATTCTACCCTGAGACTCCTAATTAAAAGTTCCAACACAGCCAATTTAAAAAAAGCCTATATAATCAAATAATCAGACTTAGCTTGTAAATAAATTAATCTTGATTTGACTATATTTGAGAAAACTGAGGGTAACTTTAGAGAGAAAAAAGATTATATTTTAGTGGATATTAATTTCTAGTTTTGTTGATTGAGGTCTATATTTACTTAGACATTTCCCAGATCATTCCTTGCTGTTATGTCACATTGCTGTAAAGGTTAATTGAATTATGAAAAGAATACTCTAGGTTTGTTTCTGAGGCTCAGTAATCTATCCTTGGTAAAGTTCCAATGCCCCATGACCAGCAGCCAGGGTATTATAAATACTGGAACAGGCATGACTTAAAGAACTGTCTCCAACCTGAATGGAAGGACCCTTTATCAGGTACTCTTAACAAGACCATACACACCAAAGCTGAAGGAAACGGACTTTCAGATTCATTTCCTATCAGAAACAGCCCCTGCAGTGCACTGGCCTATAGAGCACTGCTCACCTTAAAACAATGCCCAAATGGAGAAAAATCTACCAGGTCAGGATGAGAAGAAGACAACATCTGAAGAAGACTGCAGACCCAAGACACCGAACCAGGCCTGTATGCCAATTACTTTGATAATTTCTCCTACCTTTGATTATGAACTACTCCAACTGTTAAGTTTATGGTAAATTACCTATGTCTAGTACTTCTGTGTTACCTTGGTGGGTTTCCCTACTCCAAGGCTCTAACTAGATAGCCCTCAGAAACGTTACTCTAAAAAGAAATAATAGTTCTGTTTAGGCCACTGTTGATCTTACAAGGTGGGAGACTTCACCTGGCCAATTAATACCTGCTCTGACCCTGACCATAAATATGAAATTTCTCATAAGATCACTCAAACTCAATCAGGAACACAAGGAAAATTTTAACCCAAAAATATAACTTCTCGACTATTAAATTCTTACTCATGACTTTATAAACGTTACTATCTGAATTACTTATATCCTGTCTATATAATAAAATTGTTGTCTGTTACATTTCCCAATGTGTAACTAGGCCTACAAGATTGATGATGGCTAAACATCTTGAAGGAATAGATAAAATTTATAACCCTGTATAAAATAATTGTAATAGTGCGATTCTATTTATGGTAATGAGCAACGAAGGGTAAACAATTCCTGGATCATAATAGACTAGTAAGACAGGCGATCCAGAGAACTTTTAGTATCAATAGGGTCTGATAAAAAACTAACACCTTGAATGGCAGCTCAGAAGATACTTCACCAGAAGTAGGAATGAGCCATCCTAGCACCGTGGGACAAAATTGGTCATGAAACCTCTCTCAAAATATTGGTCGAATTTAGGACCAAGGGGGAGCACTGTGAATGAAAGTACTACAATGTGAAAGAAAATACTGCAACCACATCAGTAAACAAAGAATCCTGAAGCCAAGCCATCAGCAGCCGCTGCCACACCCCAGCGAGTACATGCCTGAAACCCAGCCTCTCAGCCACTCATATTGGTGCCCTCTGAGCAGACTCAGAATAAGAAAGGACAGGATACTTGCCCTAGATAGCTAGGTGCTTGTTAAAGTATGAATTCAGTGAGTCCAAATGTTTGCTTCCCCCATACATAGAAAACCACTAAATTCTTGAACTTGAGATACCTGGCTTTCTTTAGATAACAAGCAATCTTTTATTGTTCCAACTACCTGGTCTTTGTTGTAAAGCTCCTGTATATCCTAGCTCTTCCCATACCTCTTGGGAGCAGTTCCTCAGAGTGATCTGAGAGGCTGTCATCCCGGCTCGAGTCCTCCCGCCAAATGAAACACAACTCTTAATTTTAGGCTGAACGTTTATTTCAATCAAGTCCCAGAATAGACACAACTCATCACTTCTGTAATGGAATACACTGGATCAGGAACCAAAAGCGTGTTCTAGTCCTGAAAAACTACTGGTTCCTCTTTCTTCCTGTCATTATACAGTCCCACCAGAACTCATTACTTTGCTGTCTGCTCATCTGGTAACCAAACTCAGAGAAGAGTCAACTCAGCAGACTGCCCTACTGGGGAGAACAGCCGGCAAAAGCACTGTGGGCTGCCTGCCCTCCCGCACGCTCTGCTGACACCTAGTGTCCTCTGTGGAGACCAGGGCAACAGAGATGTTCCCAACAGCTGCAAAGTCCCACACGTTAAGAAAATCATTTTATTTTATATGATATGTTACGTATATACCCATCTCTGAAAACAGCTTTGCCAGAAGCCCAAATATTCAACATTAATCTGCAAAGGCATATCTGGTCCCTAAGTGAAAACAAGTCTTAAGATGATGCTAAGGACTCCAAAGTTCTCTCCACGACCAGCAACCAAGCTCCCTGCAGGTCTGCACCTGCAGGCGGCAACATGTCTGCTTTTAAAGCAAACCCATCCTGCCCTCGGGTGCTACAATGTCCCTCTACGCCCTCCCATCTCAGGGTAAGAGCAGCCGCTACAGAACCTCACAGGGCAGCACTGACAGGACTGGACACATAGGATCAGAGCTAAACTAAGCCTTCTGATGACACGAGCTTGTCACTTTGTCACTTTACAGTTGAAGATATATATAGAGAGAACTGGGGTGATCTTGCTCAAAGTCACACAGCTAATAAGTGGCAAAGTCTATAACTCTGCTCCTCCCTCCGGCGTGACGCCCCAGCTGGGATGCCCACAGGGTTCTCTCCTGCCTGCCTGACCAGTCCTTTCCTGTCACTCATAAAACACCACAGGGTCTGAACCTAGCCTGCCTTTTCAGCATCTTTTACCTCCAGTCTCTCAGGAACAAGGCTGCTCGGGCCACTGTATGACTTCTGGCTTCCCAAACACTCCGTGCTCAGGCTGGTCTTGCCTGTGCATCCTTCCCCCTGCTCAGAGGCTCTTCCTCACCTGCAGGAGGACGTTTCCACTCTCTGCAGGGACACCCCCTCAGGGAAGCCCTCTTTTCGCCCTCAGCATTGCAGGTGTCCCAGGCCACATCCCGGGCTGCCCCATTAGGACTGCATGTGCCCAGGGGACTAATCAGACTAGCAGCCTCAGAGGCAGGGATTATGCCCGGGTCTCCCTGCAAACCTACTGCCCGCCTAACAGTCCCCAGCCAGCAGGTCACCTGGAAGTCACAGCAAGTGCCCCACCCAATCCAGAAGTCTCTTCATTTGCCAGCACCGCTGAAGAGTGGTTTCCAATCTTTGGTCAGTTTTGCACAAAAAGGACCTTCCACTGTGAACCGGGAGGGGTTTTGCTTATGCTACTCACCCTTACTGGAAACGTCAAGGGAAACCAAAAGGCCTTTTCTTGACACTTTTTTGATGACACCCTCCCACCCACAATACTCAAATGTTCAAGAGAATTGGGTCCACGTGATTTTGTTTTCCTTACGCTAAGTGGCTCAAAACACTGCAAGGTTCTTTCTCTTTTGAGGGTATTTGTACTAAGTTTATAGGCTTTAATCTGCTTTTGTCTCACTCTTCAGTATCCCTAGCAGTTGCCACTTCTTAATCCCTTCAGCAGCCTCCCTCCCAACATCAAGTCTAGGAAATCAGCTGTGATGAGGGGCCCAGGGGCAGTCACAGAAGATGCAACTAAGGCACAGAGAGGCGACATAATTTGCCCAAGGTGATCAGCTTCCACCCCTAACAGTGTGTGTCACGTCCCTCTGTTTAACTCTTATGCTAAGCAAGTTAACTTTTTGTAGATTATAGTTATAAACAGATGAGCTATCAAAATATACACAAGGACACACATCAAATCTAAGATGTTGATTAACTCCACTATTTTGTTTCTATTTATTTTATTTCTCTTAAAAAATTAAGAACCTCTGCAGTCAATAATGCAAAATGTTACTGGGTTTTAAATCCAGAATATAGAGGTGTTAAGTGTGTCATTGCTCATCCTTATTTGTATGTTCACAAGACAAAATGATTTGAAAGACTCTCTCCCCTCCCCCTACTCACTACTGGCTCTCACCAGAGCTCCATGTCCACACATCTAACAGCCTTTCATTTACCCACAGCTGAACTCATCAGATTTTCCCCAGAACTCCCTCTGCAGGTTTCCCTCATCACAGCACAGCAGGGCTATCATTTACCTCATTAATCCACCCAGAAACCTGGGCCTTACTCCATTCTAACTTCACAGACAGCATTCATCCTTTCCTTTTTACCATCGAAACATGTCTTCAATCTGTTCGCTTTAACACACTGACCGTCCCACCGCTCAAGTGGAAGCCACCAACACTGCACTCCTGGACTCACGAGTCTCCCAATTGGCCCTACAGCCGCTCTCCCCTACTTGAGACAAATGGGATTGTGTCACTCCCGCGCTTTTAGGACTCTTTTCAAACCCACTTTTCTTAGAAGAAACTCCCAGTTCTTCACCTGGTGAAGGTCTTTGCCATCAAACTGTCAGCTCAGGGAGGGCAGGACACGCCCTCTCCCCTTGGCCCCACCCTCTGGCAGAGCATCAGCATGGGAGGACCTGCTGAGCTACACCAGCCTGTATTCTAAACCTGGTCTTGATTTCTTAGCAAACTGCTTCACTTATCCATACAAATCCAAGGTAGATTAGAAAGATTTTAGATGTTGATCTAGACTATTGATTTGGGGATTTTGCACTAGCAACCTGCAAGTACATGTTCTAATGATTCTGTCTTCTAAAAACCACACCCAGATTTAAGTAGTACTTGTGGAATGTCTTCGGAGTAAAAGGGACTGTAGTTTTACAGAATTTATATTTTATAACATGAACAACCCGCACAGGGTCACAAATGGAACTGCCTCACAAGTGACAGAAGACAGGTGAGAGGCATATAGCAACAGGTCACAAAGATGGTAAGAGAAACGTTGATTCTCCAACCCCCGAAAAAATTCCTCAATGAACTGAAAACTCTGAATTTTGAAAGTAAAATACTATCATATAAAGAAATAAAATAAATAATCCTCTTCATCAGGGTTTCAAGATCTGACTCCAGAATTTTTAGCAGGCTATACTGAATCCTAGCAAAGGAAAATCATATACACTAGTGGTGAGTAAGTTCCAGGGAAACGGCAGCAATTCCTCCACTTGTAAAAGGACATAATTCACTTGTCAAGGTGAATGTAAACTGCATTCTGGAGAAATTCGGTAGCTCCCAGGCTCTGCTTCTGGGTGGCAAGTACACGGACAGCTTCGAAGCATGCTTCTAACTGAGTCACCGGCATTCTTACACTGCAGGGGGAAACGGAGGCCCTCAGTCATGAGCTGAGATGTTCCTGTCTTGTCTCACTGCCCGTGCCTCGGGGACTCAGTGCCCTGCGGCAAACCGGCCCCAGGCCAGGACCCGTAGCGTGGCCAATCAAGCATGAGGTGCACTGTGCTTGAGAAAGCCCATCCCCGATGGGGGCAAGAGGTGCTGGTGGGGTTGTGTGAACCTATAAATGCTCACAGAAATACACCTACATACAATGAAGTGATACAATTAAGAGTAGCAGGCTATTTAACAAAATTTCAATTGTCAGTGGAAATTTTACCATTCCTTTCCACTTGTCCCCTGCACTCTGAGACAGGCTTAGGCTCTCTCACACCTGCAGCTCTGATGCAATCGTTGTGAATTCATTTTGCTTTGCTGCAAGTGTCTTCGCTCCCCTTGTCGCTGTGAATGTCGTCTCTTAACAGAGTCAGATGTCTTCCTGGATCTCTCCCTGAATTCCTTGCTCCTGCTTCTCAGATCCTAAGATAAATGGCAAGTGAAGACACATGAGTATAAAAGGCACTGTGGACTTGACTAAAGCCTTCAGTGTCCCCTAGGTGAGTGCTGCCCACCCCTTACATTCGATTCTCAAGGTTCTGCCCAGGGTGACATCCAGACAGGATAGCGTCCTGGGCCAATTAAATGCTGTGTGGCTTGGGCGCACAGACATGTGCAGGAGCTGGTTCCGGAGCCGGGCACCTCCCCACCTCTGCTCGTCTCTCTCCCGAAGCCCCGCTTCCAAGCCCCCAGGCTCCCTAATCTTCTGTCCTTCTCTTCTACTTTACTCCAAGCCCTTTTCCTCTTCCTTTATTCCCTACTTATCCCCAGCTGGAGTGATTTTTCAATCACAGTATCTGAAAAAATTTTCTGCAGCTGAAAAAGAGGTCTCCAGAGGTCAATGCCCATATGCTGGTTCTTGAAGAGAGCCCCAGGTTAGGGAGACCCTCACCAACACTCACAGGGCATCAGACTTGTTGCAGGGTCGACCACCCCCAACAAGAGTTTGCTGTGACCCCAAGGCACGCACAGCATCGCTGCTCACAAAAATGTAGTTGGCTCATTTATCCATTATTGAGAAAAAAATTAAAAATTGTTCATGTTCCTTACTAAAATTATTTATGAGGTGGAAAAAGGAATTGTAATAGAAAAGAAAAAATTTGACTTAATGTTAGATGTTTTCCTTTGGCTTTAAACCTGTGCCCTGTTTTCTAGGCTTAGACATGCTAGCTCTGCACCTTTTGTAAAAGAAAGTTGTCTTTAGCCTGAAATATCCAGGAGGGCCTATTCTGCGGGCTCTGATCTTTAAGGATGTTAGCTCTTCTACACTTATGTAGAGATGGAAATTTGCAAAATAGAGAATAACCTGTTTTTTTTTTTTTTTTGGAGGTTTTAAAGGGTCACCGTGATTTGACCCACATGGACAGCTGCAAGAACAAAGGATTCCAAGGAAATCAATTCGTACAGCAAGAAGTTTGCAACAACCAACCACATCCCCACCCCTGTTTAGTAAAAAAGGAGACTGAATTCTGACTTTGGGAAGAGGGTTCTCCAGGATATCAGTATGCCATCTTCTGGGTCTGCCAGCTTTTCAAATAAAGTCACTATTCCTTGCTCTAACACCTCATCTCCCGATTTACTGGCCTGTCATTCAGGAGGCAGAACTAGCTTTGACGTGGTAACTAAATGACTTCATTGGAGGTAGTATGTCTCCACTGTTTCCCCATTTCCAATATGTCACAACCTATAAATTTTATATGCTGTTTAGCAACACAACCAAAAAACCTAACATAGGGAATTGATTCCATGGAAATAAAATTATTTCTACTCCTTCAAATCTTTTTTCTTTTCTATTTTATTTTGTTTTGCTTATTGAAAAGAAAATAAAAGTCAAATCTATTTATTTCATGTATTTTTCTTATAGCTGCATATTTTAAATACTAAAAAGATATTTAAATTGCAATAAAAAATTGTTCATATATTAGTGTAAAGATATATAAACAATCAATGTGGATTAGGAAAGGTATGGATATTTACTAAAAATCCACTGCACATCCAGTCTTTTACAATCATATCCTGGAATATAAACTCTATGATCCAGGGGTCCACCACCCACATTCTCACTGCCGAGTTCCTTAGTAATCAACTACCAAAGCACCAACATAGAACCACGTGATCAGTACTTTAGGTATAAATGAGGGAATTAGCTCATTCAATTGTAAAAAAAAAAAAACCTTAAAATATTTACTGAACTTACTTACAGACAAAGAAAATTGGACACAAAGAAGTACAGTTTCTTCCCCAAGGTCACAAAGCTAATAACTGGTAAACGCAAGATTTGAACTCATCTGCCTGATTCTAAAAACCAGGTGGAAATCCCATTTGACTGTGGAGGGTCCAGCAGCACAGCCTATCACCATATCTTTGTTCAGATCTAGCCTTAGACAGCCTGAGACAGCACCCCATTCCTTTGGAACTCGAGGGCAAGTGATATCAATAAGGATTTTGTATTCAGTAGTTTCTTAGGCCTCATTTATATAAAGTGTCAGCAGGTCAGCAGAAAAACTCTGGGAAATATGAGTGGATCCAGAGCTTTTTGCTGATTAGAAACTCAGTCTAACAGGACATAGTGGCCTTCCCATGAGAGGCCACATGGACATAAACTAAAGGCAGGTGAGCAATGAAAACTAGCAAGACCCTGGAACTCAAGCAAGAAGGACCCCTGCCATCCCCTGCCCAGTTGCCTCTTCACCCGCATGGACACGATGGCAGAAGACCCAGGTTCTTGTCCAAGTTACAACATCATGGATTCTCAACCATAAAAATTTACGGCTCTATGATCTTAAGTACTTTCCAACTCAAATATGATTAAACAAATATCTCAGCAGAATGTCTATATCTCCACTTCCTCTCTTCTATTAGGAGAATATTTCTATGGCAACAAAGCAGAAATCCAATTAAAAACACCATGCAAGAAGCCGGGAGAAATTCTGCATAAGAGACTTTGTTCTCACGCTCAGTGAATGGAAACACAGAAAAAGTGTTCCTTATCCCTCAGCAAGTGGGAGGTAGCCTGATTGTGTGTGTGTGTGCGTGTGTGTGTGCGTGCGTGTGTAAATGAAATACAATGAATTCTGGGATATTTACAGATTTTTTTATCTTACAGTCATTTCATGAGGATGAGACAACCTTTAAAGTAATTTGAATCTAGTGTTCTGAGAGAGTCTCAGGCTCTTATGGTGAAAGAGGGGAAAGGGGAAAGGAAAGGAGGAAAGAAGTAAATGAAGCAAAGGAGTACGAATACTGCTAGGGAAAGGCAAGACATTAATTTTTTTCCTAATTACATCATACACAAATTATGGACTGGCTTTCCCCCAAGTCTTGTCAAGCACTGAGTTGCAGAAGAAAGGTGACAGCCCATTTCTTACTGAGCTTGTGATTGTACGTGGAATCTCATAGACACAAATCATTTACGCTGATCAAACACTCTAGCAGCAGGCCGTAATTCTCCTGTTTTGAGAGACAAGAAAACAGGAGTTCAAAGCGGATATATAACTTGACAAAAGTCAGAGGACCAGTAAACAAGAGAGGATGAATTCAAACTCAGATCTGAATGCAGAGTCTGCTCTTCCCACTCCCAGGACTGGAAAATCCTTAACACACAGGCTGCCTAGCTCCCCTGCAGTGTTCCTGGCCCCAAGCATTTCCCATGTTAATGGTCGCCAGTTCTCACAGTCACAGCGCTCTGTGCAGCCAATGGCCTCCATCGGACCTTGATCATCTACCTGTCACGCCCAACAGGCTTCTCCACAAAGGCAGGAAAGCTGGCTTTCCAGTGCATACAAAGCCATCCCTGGTCTAACCTGGGCTCTTCTGCGGCTTCTCCAGCCTAAAGGCAGCCATGAAACTGCTCAGAGTTTGTACATAAGCCACACTACCTCTCTCCATCTGTCTCCCCAAATATACTACTTAGCTATGACCATTTTGATAATCTTGGAAACAAATTTTTAAAAACAGAAAAGAAAGGATTCTGGAACAAGTACTTAATACTTACAATTTTAAATGACAATTTACAAAGTGAGTATTTACAAACCGATTCTGCCTTCCTAGGTGTCAGTTTTAACAGTTACAAAATATAATAGCAAAAAATTCTCACTTACAGAATTAACAAAGACATCAACAGTAATCTGGAATAAACTCAAAATTAAAGCCCATGTTCTACATGGAGAAAACTACTGGACTCTACTGAGGAGTAAAGTAAGAGGTGTGAATGTAGAGACATCAACATATTGCATGGAGGAAAGCAGTTTTGTAAAGATGTACGTTCTCCTAAAGATAATTCAAAACTTACTAAAAAATCCCATGAAAACCCTTATCTGTGTTTTTTAACTTGAACAAAGTATTTTAGAATTCTTCAGGAATAATAAATTCATACTAGCCAAGAAAATTTGTGATGGAAGAAAAGAATCAAAAAAAATCACACTTTCAGTTATTAAATAAATTTTTACAATATGTAAGATATAGCGCTGGAGTAAGAAAGTAAAATTGACAGAAATAAACCATGAGCTCAAAAAGAGACTCTAGTGTACATAAGTATATTGTACAGTTGGGATTTCAAATCAAAGAGCAAAGTATGAATTCAATAATTTTCCTGGGACAATCAGAGAATCACCTGGAAAGAACAAATTCTATTCCTGTGCTAATGACCACAAGAAAAATTACAGATAGTGATGTAAATATTAAAATACTAATAACAACAAATGCAACTCTTTGCTCATATTAATTCAACTTCTCCTCACTATAACAAGTACTATTATCATCTCCATCTTAGAGATTAAAAAAACTTACAGAAGAGATTTATATCATTATAAGAAAGTGTTTCTAAGAATAATACCAAAGATAAAACCCAAAAGGAAGACATTTACAATCTTAAAAATATTTTGGGCCACAAAGAAAATAAAAAAAACTACTGAACAAAATGAAAGGCAAGAAATGACAAGAAAAAGCTCTGTGATACATGTTGATGAAGACAAGGGGTTAATGTTCATAACATACAAAGAGCTGTCACAAAGCAACAAGAAGCTCCCTCACTTAAATGTGTGCAAAGGACAAAAGGGATCATTCACTTTTAAAAAGTCAGATGGCTAATGAGTGAAAAATGCTCAATACCTCACTGGTCATCAAATACAAACTAAAACAATGAAAAAGCACTTTTGTTCATCATATTGGCAAATATTTATAAACGATAATCTAGCTAGTGTCCATCTGTGAGAGAACAAACTGTGAGTGACATTTTGGAGGACGACATGTCAATGGATATGTAAACTCTGAAAAACGTGTGTACACAGACTCAACTCAACTTCTAGGAATCATTTCATTTAGAAAAAAAATCAGTTCAAAAGATGTACTCATCAGAGCATTTACACAGCACTGTTTACAATGGTGGGATGAAAAGCTGAAGTGAAATCATATCCAGCGATAGAGAATTGGTTACATAAGTTATTCTACAGCTTTTCATTCCCCACTGGAGGAGCAATTTCTAGAGTCACTTGAAAGGAGCCTGTGATGAATGTAAATGTCACATCCAGGGACTAAATTTCCAGAAGCCTTAACTAAAGGAATACTCATACAAGATCACAGGTATGTTTGTACAAGAGGGATGCCAGTCAAACATCCTTTCTGAAAGTGGAAAATGGAGAAAACTTAAGGGTCCAACATCAAGAAAATGATGCGGTAAATCACGGCAAGATGTGGGCTCTGAAGGGGCCGGCGATTCGGCATTGTCCAGGGCCTTGTCCACATCACTCTCCCACCAAAGGTGTCCTTCCACAAGAGACCACACCTGCACATCAGGAGACCCCGCCTCTCTATCTGAAAGGACCGGGTGAGTCTGGAGTGGGAGGACGTCTATGATATACCCGTGAGTGAATAAAGCGAGCTGCAGAACACATATAGTACGGTCTTATTTTTCAATAAAGCATATATACACACACATATACATAGATTTCTCAAATAAGTGTATGTATGTAGGTATGTATGTATTTATGGGTATATATATATATGTCATAGGCATAAAGGTCATGAAATATATACACCACATTGTCAACAGCTTTTACACTCAGGAAATAAGGGGAAGGGATTTAGGGGCCTTTCGGTACCACCACAGTTCTCTTTTCAGTATTTCAGTTAAGTATACTTGAATTTAAAAGTTTATTTAAGTCCGAAGTAAAATGGACGATGCCTCCACAAGACATAATGCTATACTGGTCATTAAAAATCATGCCAGCGGAGATAGAATATTGCAGAAAAACATGTAATAAGCCGAATGGAAAATGGAGGTCTCCACACAATAAACAGGCACAGATTGATCGCTGCTTTTTATGACAGAGGTGATACACACTGACGAAAAGGACAGAAAATAGATGTTAAAGTGTTAATTACTGTCTCTGAGTAGTGGGACAAGGATACCCTCTTTTGCCCCTTTTTTCAGACTTATTATATTAAATACACATTACTTTTCATCTGAAAAAAGCATTTTTAGATGTCTAGTACCATGCATTGGAGAAAATACATGAGTACTTACAGAAACAAATAACTAGGAGACACCGCAGCAGCTTCAAACAATGTAGAATGGGCGATCCTGAATAACAATGCGCAGTTACATAAGGACACACAAAGTGAGAGCACCTGCTGTAACAGGGCATGGCCCCCTTCTATTTGTCAGTTGTGTCTTCAGGGCTGAGGCAGATCTGAGCACGGCCAGTGTCAGTGCTGGTGTCTGGATGGATGCCACTGGAGGTGAGGGCACCTGCAAGCCGAGAGGAAGAACAGAAATCATCCTCTGCTTTTTCTGTCTTGTTTCTTTGTTACTGTAAAAGAGAGGCATAAATAAGATAAACTAAATCTTCCCTGCTGAAATTTAAGTAATGAAACCGTTTTTAAAGTCTTCACAGCTTATATTCTGCCTATAACTGTCTTTACAACAAAGCATCATATTTATTAAATGTTAATTAACTCAATTAACTCCCTGTTGAAACCTATTAAAGAACATGACAGTCGAGCGCTGCGTGCACCACGCCTGCAGTGACTACCTCAGCTGTCTTGACGGCAGTGAAGTCAGCCCCCACCATCCCGTGGCCCTGAGCTCCTGATGCTGCAAAGAGAGCACGCTGCCTCCTCAGATGGAGAGGAACTGTGAAAGCATTTTCTGAAGTCAACAGAACTGACAAAACATAACTGACAAATCCCAGGCTTCTTGGAGGATGTCATTTTCTGTTTCTGGCCAACACCCGTCAATGAGCAGAACCACCCCATTCCGAGCCATGAGACTCACGTGGGAAGCAGTTTTGGAGAAATTTCCAGGTATAGAATGTAACCAACGATACATAGAACTCTGACAAAGGAAAAGATGAAATGCTGTGATTTTGGAAGACACTCAAAATATTCTCCTAAGCCTTAGTAGCTGGAAAGGCTGGGCTTCTCCTCATCCACTTATTTATTTCACATCCAGTGAGAATCTCCCACAAACCCTGTTTCCCTGTGTCTGCTGGGAGCCTCAGGCACACTGTTGCTGTCGATCTTATAAGTCACAGCAATCTTATAAGTCTTATATTTCTCACGCCTGCAACCCTCACACAAGCTCGCCTCCTAGCCTCACTGTCTGAACTTGGCCCCATTTTCTCACCTGTTTTTTGGTATCTGTTCTTCTGTAAGCTGCCTGAAATGCTTTTCGGAACAAGTCAGAAGAATGAGTGGGTAGAGAACTGGACAGATGGACAGGTGAGAGGTGGGCAGACAGACAGAGAGACTCCAAGAAAAGGGGAACAAAGAAAATTTCCTATGCAGAACCCTCTTCTAGTCAGGGAAGAAAACCGCCACGGAGACGTGTGAAGAGGCAGGTGGCTTAGGGCTGTTTCCCTGGAATCCATGAAAAGCCACAACAAGAGATGAGAGGGTAGAACTATAAATAATGAAAGAAAAAAAGCATGCATGCTTGAAAAATATATCTAAAATATGTACTTTCTAAAGAATAGATTCAAATCAGCAAGGCCCAATAACACAATTTTTGGGTATTTAGAGAAGTGAGAATCCCACATCCAAACCAGAAGACATCCCTTTGGCACACTGAGAGTCTACACGGGGTGGTCATAAAGCTGTCTCCGCAAATCCATTCTATCCTGCACTTACGAGGAATGAACAGCTGTGCTCGGGCTTCCCACGTGCGTCATTTACACCCCACAGCACCTCTAAGGGGGAGGGACTCCTAGCGAGACCCGTCTCTGCAGGACAGGAAACAAGTATGGGAGAGGCTAAGCCGACCTACCAGTTCTCCATCTCACAGGACTGGTCACTCCAGAGCAGGACTCGATCTCAGACCCATGTTTGTAACCACAGTACTACCGTGCTTTATGTGCTTTTTGTGTGTATAACACATTTGTTTCTGGCATGAAAGGATATTTAATAAATTTTCGGTTGTCTTGTCTATCTCATTAGCTCACAATCTTTATACAGTTGAACTGTACTATTTCAAAAAGAGTACAACGGAAAGAGCAGGGGTCAGAATAAGAGGGGTT
The DNA here is from genome assembly GCF_036321535.1 of Camelus dromedarius. Classification (NCBI taxonomy): domain Eukaryota; kingdom Metazoa; phylum Chordata; class Mammalia; order Artiodactyla; family Camelidae; genus Camelus; species Camelus dromedarius. The sequence goes on along the minus strand of NC_087441.1, from coordinate 84,196,497 downwards.
GCATTCTTTATCTGGTACCTCATCTCATCCAAGTCCCCAACCAGGGAGAAGGAGCAAATGTTTTCATCTTTTAAAGAGAGGGCTCCAGTGATGGTGACTTACTCAACTCCAAAACCAAGGCTGGGGGTAGGGCACAGGCAGCAACCAGAGCAGTATCACCTGTAGGAAGGAGAAAAGAGCTCACGGGAGGGCTCAGGGGCTCGGCCTGATTTAATTTCAATTGATAAAAGAATACCACAGTTTGAAAATACTACCATGCCATGGATTTGCGCTTTCTTGACATCTAGCAAGTTTCCACAGCCCACATGTAACATTATCATGTACCAGTGAAAGGAAGAGTGTACAGAGAGGGAAAATCAATGCCACAGGCAGGCTGAAAACCAGACTAGATGAAAGGAAGACAAAGGGCATAGTTAAGAGGAGGGGAAAGGCTGGGAAAAAGACATCATCAGAAGGACTCTCAAGCATCATCCAACAATCATATAATCATTCATTCAACAGAGGGTTACTGAGGTCCTATTTTGTGCAAGATTTTTCACAGGGCAAAGAAAGAGCGCAGCCTACATGGTGGCAGCAATTGGCAGGGCTCAAATACACTTCTGATCCCGGTAACTTGCACACTTTTACTCAGTATAAAGGCAAAGAAAAAAAGTAAAATAATACTCTATAAACAAAATGCATTGCTGAAAAAAATTAAAGAAGTCCTAAATACCTGGACAGACACACCACGCACATTCCTGGATCAGAAGACAGTGTTCTTGGAGTGGCAGTGTTCCCCAGAGCGATCCATACATACAACGTGGTTTCGATTACAATCCCAGCAGGCTCCTCTGCAAAAACTGACTAGCTGCTACTACAATTCATATGGGAATTCGAGGGTCTCAGTAACCAAAACGTACTTGTAAAAGAAAAACAACATGAGAGGACTTGTAATTCTCAATTTCAAACCTTACAACTTTATCTCCAAGTGATATTTGAGGCCATTTTTAAGTTATTATTGTGTTTATCCTTATTTTCCAAATTCTCTAAAATGAATATATCTTTTACAATAAGAAAAATAAAAAGTAAGGTATCTTTTAAAACATGCACACCGATTCATTCATTGGGAAAAAAATATTTTAATTATAAAGAGGTAAACAAATATCTAGTGAAAAAGGACTACTTAAAAACAAGAGTGCATTTTCATTTTTCATAAATTGAAATCTGAAAGCACAAACACATCAAGATTCTAAGGAGACCGATGCAACATATTAATATTTATTTCCAAAATTCTAATTTAACAATGAAAACTCAAGAAAGGTAAAATCATGTTTGACAGCCAACTGCAAACACATGGAGAGCAAAGTCCTAGAAATCACAGTTCCTTTAACTCTGCTACTACCTCAGTAGGAGAGGAAATTCCTCACTGAGAGGACAGTGGAATCCCATGCATAAGACAGGATACGCAGTACAAACTGCACTAGAATCAGGGGTGATTTTCTTAGACGAACTCTAAGGCTACAACATTGCTGAAAAACTATAAAAACATTGACAGGCATATTAAAACACAGTCATATATATTATACAGAAACATATGAAGTCTGCTCCCATGTTGCATAGAAATACAAACATATTTGTTCATTTATGGGCACTGATTACTTTTTCCCAGGTAGAATATTTCAACTAAAACAAATAATAATACAATCCTCTTGTCAAATCTAGTTGATAAGTTACTCTGCTATGTAACCATAATGTGTCTAAGATAGTTCTAAAATTAGTGAAAAAATCTTTTTATGGTTCCCTGAACTCTTCTCAAAATTCCAAGCTAAATTTTAAAATAGATCAGAGCAGTATTTCTATATGATCTTTTCCCTCGTGAAATGAACACAGTCTGTTGTCAAAATTCTGTCCTTAAAATGGTTCACGAGCACTGTATCCTAAAAAAAACTGCTGGACAGCAAGGCACTATCCAGACAATGTGACCAAACCAATGAAACACAAGGAAGACAGTGACCCTATTCTGGAGGGCTTATATATGTGTCAACACAGGGGTTTTTATTTGATTGGTTTGATTTGTTAGAAAAATAAAATCACTCAAGTACTTTCTTCTTTGAGCATTCTGTAAGTCATGACTGTGTTTTTAGTGTCATGAGCAGGAAAGACTTAAGCATGACTTGATTAGGTCAACTAGCAACAATCATCACTGGAGAGTGAGTAATAAAGAAGTTAACTGATAGCAATGCTTCTGCCTACATGAGACCTAAAATAAACCTACACTGACCTCTGCAAGGAAAATGAGGAGATGAGGTCCCCAAAGAGAAAACAAACTAACAAGAAATCAAAAACGGAAACACTTTTTCATTAACGATTCCAGGAAGGAGTGGAGCATGTTGATGAAAAGCACAGATGTTGGGGACAAACATAAGGGTCTGAACTCCCACAGCACTGGGTAGCTGTGACACTGATATGACAGTGAAATTTTCTGCATCTCAGTCTCCTGTCCATAGACTGGGGACAACAACAGCACCCGTCTCCTAGAACAGTCCTAAATTATGTTATTTTATATATAAAAGTTTAAATAAAATACCTCAGATTTTAAATATTACCCAAAAGCACAAGGAACAAAGAAAACAGAGATAAATTGGAGTTCATCAAAAGTGAAAACTTTGCTTCAAATGACACAATCCAGAAAGTGATAAAACAACACACAGGAGAAAATTTTTTCAAATCATTTATCTGATTAGGAATTTGTATCTCCAAAAAAAAAAAAAAAATCTCCTACAACTAAACAATACAAAGGCAACTCAATTAAAAATTGAATAATGGATCTGAAAAGGTATTTTTCAAGGAAAATATACAAATGGCCAATAAGCACAAAGAAACGATGTTCAATATCATTAGCTATAATTGAAAGCAAGTCAAAACCACTAGGAGAAACTGCTTCACACTCACTACAGTAGTATATACTCAAAAAGAGAATAACAAACAGTAATGAGGCCACAGAGGAAGCGGAGATCCCAGCCCTTGCTGGTGAGGACTTAACACAGCGAGGCCACTTTGGAAAACAGCCTGGAAGGTCCTCAGAGAGTTAAACATTTGGTTTATGAATGACCCAGCCTTTCTGCTCTCTGGGCATACACGTAAGAGAACTGAAAACAAGTGTCCACATAAAAACTCCTACAGGAATATTCACGGCGCCATTATTCATCACAGACAAAAAGCAGAAACAAACAAAATGCCTATCACCTGATGAATGGGTAAACAGTGGGGCCCAGTCATACAGTGGAATATTATTCAGTAATTGCAAAGCATAGAGTACTGACCCAGGCCACAAGTTTGACAAACATTGAAAACATTACTCAGTGTGAAAGAAGTCAGTCATAATAGACGGTTTCATTTACTTGAAATGACTCGATTTACATGAAAATGTCCAGCACAGGCAAATCCTCATAGAGAGAACAGTGGCTCCTTGGGGCTGGGGGAGGATGGGGAAGATGTGAATAACTGCTTATGTATAAGGGGCTTCCTGTTGGGGGATGAAAATGTTCTAAGATTGACTGGAATGCACAATTCTGGGCATAGAGTAAAAACCGCTGTACATTTTAATGAGTGAATTGTATTAAAACTGTTAAGAACAAAAGCACCTAGGGCCAGTACCTTCCCATAGTAAACGCAAATTGCTAATTTTATTACAGGAAGAAGAAACTGCCCTCAGCATGAAAGCAGGAGATCTTCAAATGTGGGTAAACAGAAATTGGACAAGAGCATTTCACTTGAAACACTTGCTGAGTTTACACGAAATATTCAGAAATAGGAAAATCAGTTTGACATCACGAGGAAGCATTCTGCTTCAAATGAAGATCAAGGATTCGGCAAGCCCAGCTGCTAAAAATGACCAGAGAAGAATCCTGGTTCTTAAAACAAGCACCAGAGCCAACAAGGAAATGGTGGTGAGGAAAGCAGGAGGCCGAAAATCTGGAACAGTTAGCTACAAATAATTTCTCCACTGAAAATTCAAATATAAAATGAAAGCGACGCAATGCTGTGTTGACCTCACGTGAATGGGCTTCCTACGGTGCTCGACAGTTCTGTAACCCCGAATGAGAGACTCAGGAGAATCAGCATGGTTCCTGGGAGCCCCAAGTGACTGCCCACCAGCACGCAGACCACCATCACATCTGCCAGGTTTCAATTGCAGACAAGAGACCAAGTACTGAAAGGCACAGGAAATGTTGACCGGGGAAGAAAAGGCTGCAGTCAGTCCTGGGACAGAGGCCCTGTGAGCAGAGGCCAGAAGGCTGCAGGTGAACTGGAGTTGCCCTGGGGCAGGAAGGGACCACAAGGAAGAAGATCTCAATTCTCTACTCTCTCTCCCTCGGGTAGTAGAGATAAACCTGCATCTTTCTCACCTGGAACTGTGGGTTCTGGCTGGCAGAAATCTTACAGACATGGAATGATTATTGAAGACTGGAAAAAGTCCAGCAATCGATAGGGAGTAGGGAGCCAACTCCACGAGCCTATCAAATGCTCCCATATTTATTGTGTATAATCAAAGGAAATAGTCATTAACAGTTGTGTGATAGTAAGCAGAAACTTGGGAAAAGTGGATGAGACAGAGATTACAGAATCCACCATGAGTACAAAGTCTTAGTGTATCTTTAGGGAAGTCATGGGGTGAGGGGAACAAAATACATTCTTTAGATATGTGAATTTCAAAACAGACCACCAAACCTGCCAGTTCCTTGTTTTGCGGATAACAGACTATCTAACAGCACACAAGCCCAGCTTTTATAGCTGAGGTCCTGGGTCCTTGCTTTGCAATGAGCAGAGTGCTATCTAAAACCTCAACTACGCAAGCAAAGCATTGTCTCTGCTTTTTAAGGCAAGGAGACAGGAGTGAGGATGCACAGGCGCTTGCTTGCAAAGCAGTTACTAAGCATAGTTTTTCTTCTTAAAGTTGACAGGCGGCCTGGGTCTGCTACAATTTGTTAACCCAATCAAGGGCTCCCACATTGAACCATTATGGAGAATATCCTGGGATGACAAATCCTGGTTTTGGGTATTTTCCTGCCAGCTTCAGCCACTCTAGAAGGGTCTATGCACATCCCTGAATAACGATCCCACAGAACCACCCACACTCATAACTCCTGGGGCTTGAAACTTAATTTTAGCTCTACACAACTTAACTTAGAAAAGTTTCAAAAATAAAAGATATTATATACATTTTATAGCTCATCATAGGATTGATTTTTCTGATTGCTCTAAGCTGCTTCTACTTGGTAAAGCACCTAAATCTGCCGGTGAATTCAATACTTTCCATTGGGCATAACTAGCCAGTTTGAGCTCGTTAACTTCAATTGGTCAAATATCGATACACTTAATTGATTTTATTGTTCATCAGTTTCAGCCGGGAGGAGAGGGAGTGTCACTCTGTTCCTCAGCCCACCCTCAACTGTTTTCTCATCAGCAACTCAGGCCTCCTGAAAACAAACAAAAAAAAAAGCATTTGTTTCCCTTCTTCTACACATTCCACAAACCAAACAGGAAACATCAGCCTGAAGAAAGAATTCAACACAAATGTTAAAACAAAAATCTATAAACCTGAAGTATCTCCATCTCCGAATCATGATACACAATGACATGAGAGTAAGTATGTCAGGCACAAAGCATACGTCAGCCTAACCACCTGATTTATATTCTTCAAAGGAAGGAAGGTTTTCGTATTTTTTATTATCACTCTTTCTCATTGCTTCTGATTAAGCCAAAAAATAGTTTATGAAATTATTTAGCACTGCAATAACAGATTTTTGTTGTATCAATTACAGAAGGCATTCAGAGGGGTTAGGAAAACCCACCTCTGTAAAATATTCAAAATATCTTCCCCTGTTAAGAACACGTATACAAAATGCAACAGGGAATTCAAATTCTTGTGGAGAGGAGCAAAAGCCACAGAAAAAAAAACAAAGTAATACTATGAGTCAATTCAAAATTCACTGGACAAACATGCTCAATGCATTCAATGAATTTTAAAGGCACACGGCAAGCCATTCACTTAAAGATATGCAGGCTAGAGGAAGAATTTCCCTCTTTAACACACAGCAGAAATCAATAGGGTGCTCCACCAAACAACGACCAAAGAACAATCAAGTTTTTAACAGTTCTGATAAATCAGCATGTTCTAAAGATGAAAATCCAAAAATTTTAAACATTCATTCACACCACAATGAAACAAGCACTTAAAAAAACCAAAAAACCCCAAAGAAACTAAGCACATAGATCATGTACATAGATCAATGAGAATTTCTTTTGCCGCTGGAAGAAAGAACAGGCTATAGCCTTTTCCTTGAAAAATAAAACTACTTATAAGGTAAATGTTAAAACACATTTCATCATTCATGTTGCCTTGAAAAATCTGAGGCACTTATATCTGATTAGAAAAGCAATTCTGAGTAATAGTAAGTTACAATTCAGTGCCAGTTTGCTTTAGAATAAAAGAGAAAAGAAAAGCTACTGTTTCTCATAACCTGCACAAAGTGTGAAGTGCCTCCCTGCCTCTTTCTCCTCCCGTTTTCTAAGCTCATGCTCCCCAACCCTTCTGAAACAAGTATGAGAACCTCTTATTCCCAATATGCCAAATGACAAAAGAACATCAATTTATTTGTGTAAATATATGCCTACACCTTGAACTGGAGGAGAAAGGTATCAGAAGTCTATATGGAACTTATTTCTACCTTCCTGAAATCACACACACAATCGTTCACAGAGACACAAACATATTCCCCCTGGATTACTGGGCACTTAACAAGCTTAGGACTTCCAACTTCTAGAAGATAAATTTGTAATTAGTTTAAAATACAAAACTGTCAGCTTTTGAAAGCCTTGATCATCTGCTAAACCATCCAAATATCAAAGAGACCCAATTAGCCTTCTCTGTAGAATGTAATTTCCCATGATGACAAAACAGACCCTAAGAAGTACTGGATCCAAGTCTCGTGTTTATCACTAGCTATGATCGTTTTTAAGCACATTAACAGATTCAGAAAGGTTTGTCCCAACAACATTTATTCTTCTTGATATAGTATACGTGTTCAAATGCCTATACAGAGACTATGTCCCATGATGGTGTTTAAGAGCTCTTTTGTGTATTACAATATTTATTTTTAAGTGCAGACAAGGAGGGTGGGTGTTACGCAGTTGTAGGCCACCTGCTTAGCATGCAAAATATCCTGGCTTCAGTCCCCAGTACCTCCAAAAAAATAAATAAAAATAAGTGCATATTTAAAAATGAGTAAAGATATAAAAAATGCAGACTAAAAACCACTGCAATCTAGGAGCCACAATTGGAATAAAAAAACGTGTTTCTATCAAATATTGACTATATGCCAATCACAGAGACAACCACAAATCACACCTGATAACCATCACGTGTGATTCTCAGCAACACTACTAAGTAGACATGGATGAGAAACCCGGCACTGCGGATGAGGAGACGGGGCTCGGAGGAGCCGGGGACGCTGACCGTCCTGCTACCCGTGACACCGCATCTGCCCAGGGCAACCGCTGATGGAGCTGCACTGAGGGGACACCCAGCTGTATGGAACGTTGGGGCACTGGGGAGTCCCAGAAAACACAAAAATTGTTCAGTGAAAAACCAGCTCAAATATATTACACTGTGCCACATCCTTTAAACAGGGAACATGACTGAGAATTTTTGATGCCTCTGTGTCCTTTCTGCCATCATTAATATTTGCCCTCTCAGCACGACCAGTGATGAACTGGACCCCATATGAAGTGCACTCAGATGGAAGATCATTTGAAGCTGTTTTATGAAGTTTGTAGGACTCTGTCTATGCCTCACACAGGCGGTCATCCATCACTTTTCCCCGGTGTGGATGTACCACCTGAAATCGCTCCTTTCTGCTTTTTAAAGTCCCTTCATCTACTCCAGACTTTTCAACAGCAAAGAATCAGCTCAACCACAGACAGTGGACAGCTTCTCACCAAAGGGATTTGAACAGCACATCGGATAACCTGGAAGCCCTTTTCTTCTATTAAACCCACTTTGAGGTAGTTCATCATTTTCTGATTGGTGGACTTGGCCTCTGACTGGCCTTCTCAGAAAGCTTCCAGCCTCACATCCGGGGATGTGATAGGACCCTGATATTGGGTAAAAAAGTGCTGAAGGCGGACATCATCCAGTCAGGTCTGCACGGGTAGAAGTGCCACAACGTGCTCAAAAATTATGCAGTCAGCACCCCTGGGCTCCCATGGACTGATTTCACATTAACCAAACGCATGAGACACTGATGCAAGAAAACCTGAAACTTAACTTATTAATGTAACAGAAGACGTGAAACTATGAACCAGACTGAAATATCAGAGTTCAACCATGAGTACATTTTCTCCTCAATGTACCAATCACGGGCAGGCAGTCACATGGCAAGCATGGACAGAAGTAGAGCAGGAAGGGTTTTTAGATTAACTCAATGGACTAAATTTCTGTTATACCAACAGATCTACTGCCTGGAAAATAACGGTAATCACTGTGCACTCTTCATGGACAGTGGCCGAGACACGACTGTGAGCAACTGTGTGACTCTCCTTTCCCTGTCCTTTCTGGGCTAACGGATGCACAGACGTACAGTGATCAAGGCATGCAGATAGATCTAAACACCCAAAGCCTGTCTCTGTGAGCCTCAAAACCAGACAGCCAGGGTTTAAATACAAGCTCTGCCACTTACTAGCTCTGTGACCTTGGCCAACATACCCTCTGTGTGCCTCAATTTCCACACTGTAAAGCTGGGATAAAAATCAAACCTTCCTTACTCACTTGTTGAGAAGATTGAAGGATACACTTCTGTAAAACGCTCAGAAAAGAATGTAGCACTTTTATGGTGTTCAACAAATGTCAACTTAATATTACAGTGGTTTACAAGTCTCCCTTCTAATCATCTTCTGTGTTTCCTGGCACGTCAAATTTCCAAAGAAAATCCTTATTTCTCCTTTTATAAACTCTTGGGGTGCACCCTTCTGTTGATCCCACCACGTCTTTAAACTGAGGGAGGGGATGCCTCCTCCCCACTCCTCTGGGCCATGGAGAGTGCTTCCCCCTTCACACCCCTGACACCTTGCCCACAGCTAGCCCTCCTCACACTAACAGAGTGAGGTGTGATTCCAGGGAGATAAGCAGGGCATGTGAAACCCTTCCTTTCCCTCCAGGTTTGGCCACCCTTGGGAAGCACCCGGGATGCTCAGCTCCATGGCACGACATCCCTGTGCATGATGGGGCAGATCCTCTCAAGGGAAGGCTCGCTGTGGCACAGAGATACCTGGGACAGGGTAAGTCTCTACTTCTGGGACACAGTATCACGACACTCATTTACCCACAGCCCTGAAGTTCATGGAGAACGTGGCTTCATCAGTAACAAAGAAGACATTTAACGCCTGCCTACTCTTTTGTGTCATCTCTCAGTTGGCTGCTGGAGACAACATGTGTATAAGTATTGGATCCCCTTAAGCCCCAACATATATGAAGTAACAAAAAAGTCTGTGGCTTAACATTGTTTCAGGGCCACTGTGTAACAGTTCTGACTCTGCTGATGCTAAATTATGGGTATAGGATCTATGGAACCTCCTCAAATATCTTTCATCATAAAACCAGCTTTTCTTATTTTCGTGCTTCTTAGTAGTTGCCAAAGACAGTCAAATGATGGCTTCACACAAAACAGCAGCAAAAGTTTAAGAGCCCTCTTGACATACCCACTGTGGTAAACAATTTACATAACTTCTAATTCTCAGAATTCTACAAAGCAGATACGAGGGTCCCCATCTCACAGACGAGGGGAAGACTCAGAACGAACTGACTCAGGCTCAAGTGGCTCAGTGGCAGCACGTGCAGACAAACCCAAGTCAAAACACTACACCCCTTCTTATATGTACCAAATCATCTCCCACCAATAAGCACACAGCAGCGGGGTCAATACTCAGGGAACTCAATACACTTTTCACCTTTAAGGTGTTCCAGAGGGCGCTTAGAGCTGTTTTATAAAATTCACGCTCACTGGTTTCTAACACTGGAAGAAAAGTCCGATTTTGCCATTGTTTGCACAGCAAGTCTGAAAAGTTCACAGTGAGATGACAGAATAAAACTAAGATATAAGCAGAATAATTTTTCCAGGCAGACAGACACAATGGACATTGTGGTATTCTGAAGCATTAAGCAAAGAAATCAAAATAAAATCACGTTGTTTAAGCCTTCTTTTAAAAACAGGAAAATTAAGACTGTAAGAAGGTGCAACAGTGCCACCTATGGCTAAAAAGACCTTCCAGGTTGCCGGGAAACATGCAACACAAAAATTGCCTGTAGGATGAGAAACGAGAATCAGGTAACTAAAAGCTTGTGTACCACATACTGCACTTTGCTTCAGGGGAAGGGAGGGGTAGTCAGTATTTAATCTGATATTGCTAATACTCCTGAATATAAACAAAAGACACAGGCTCATGGAAACTCATCTTAGAAGAGGAAAGAATCCAGTCCAGCCACTTCATTTTACAGGAGGGGAGACTGAGACCTGGGATCTGTCCTCCTGTCAATCCGGAGCAAAGTTCCCCTAGGCCTCATGTCTTGAACTGTAGCAAAAACCAACAGATCTGTACTAGGCCTATATTCATAAAAGTCACGTCTGTATTTATCCAAAAGCAGATAATCTAAGTATCTTGCAAAATACTTCTCAAAGAGCCAGAAATCATACGTTTGTTGAAATACAAAAACATTTATTTACATAGTAAAACAGCATGAGCTTTATTCTCTCTATTAAAAAGTGACACGTCAAATCAATGTTTTGATATTTTAAACCTGTTAAGAGTGCAGGAAAAAAATCAAAATTTTCTTTAATCACAAAATTGAGAAGCTTACTCCCTGAAAATGATCAATGTGGATTTTTCTAAATTTAATGGATCTGTTCAGAATCAGACGAATTTAAATGTCTGAGGGGGTGGTTACACGGCAACATGAATTCTGAGATGTAACAATACATATTCTGAGTAAATAATCTTCAAGGTCGTCTGCTTAAGGCAATTTAACTAGTCCCTGTCTCATTAGAATGATACAGATTTCATTAAAACTTCATACTGCACACAAAAATAAAAAGAATCCTTGTTACCTTAAACCATATTCATATATATCATATATAAACATATTGAATATGCATCAGAAATAAGCCACATTCTTTAGTATTCAGAGTTGATCCTTCTAAACTATCTGGCGTTGTGACAGCATATTTTTATTAAGCACACCTTGGGTGCTTTGTATACAAGGCGTCTAACTCTCACAGTCAGACAACTTAAACAATATTACTCAAATTTCACAAATGAGGAAATATACTTAAGTCATGAAAACAAATTACCTATTCATCATCAGGAAAGAAAAGAGTAAAGATTTTAGTTACAATATTCACTGACAACCTTTTCTTCAATACTAAGACTACATAAAACCAATTCAGTCTTTGTAAGTATATCTGTCAATAAGGGCCACTAGAGAAAAACATGTAACATCATAAGCAATGGTTGGACTTTCAAAGCCCACTTCTCTTTTGCACAATAATTATTTTAAATGTTTTGTTTTAATGCTTACAGGGCACTAAAATAAAAAAATACTAAATTTTTAATTCATTATCTGAGAATAAATCATTTCTGAAAATGTGCAATTTTAATTTATGCCACTCTGTCTCACATTCTCACTGGTGTCTCTCCTTTCAAGGCCTCATCAGGCTGAGATCACTAAAATCGGCCATTTATGGACTTAGAGGTGTTCGGGAATGCACTCAATGGGAGGCTGATTAGAGGAGCAATTAAAAATGCATCCTGTGCAGCCAGGGTTCCAGAACAGAGGTAGCCACCACCAGCTGCGTATGATTTGGGACAAGCTGCTCCATCTGAAAATCCTCAGCTGCAAAAAAGGAGACAATGATACTTACGCTCAAACACCTGCTATGAAATAAAACATGAGGAAAGCACTTTAGCCTTAGGCAGGTGTCCACTGAGAGCGAGTTTGGTCATTATGATGATGAGGATGGCTGTTAATAAATTAAGCTAGACCAAAAAGTAGAAATCACCATAAAGGAGAAATATTTTAAGTCAATGAACATTTCCTTTTGGATGGATTGCAGAATAATCTATTGATTTTTTTAATACACCAAGTATTGTCCATTAATTATAGATTTACAGATTCACGGATAAGTCTCCAGAAAAAGAATTAGAGGCCTCTAAACTCTGAATATTAAGAAACTAATGTTTAAAAAAAACAGGGGGGAGATTATACCTCATTTGGGAGAGTATGTGCTTAGCATGCATGAGGCCCTCAGTTCAGTCCCCAGTAACTCCATTTAAAAAAATTTTTTAAGAAATGGAGAATTAAAGCAAAATGATGGAGGAATACAGAATTTTTTTAGAGACTCAACTCAGATTTAAGATGGGGAAAAAAACATCCATTTCTCAGAGGAATTCTTGAGAACTATGTAAACTGGGTCTGAGATGTCTAGTCTTTTAACATTATTCAAGAATTCATATTACCAAGTCTTAAAACTACCTGATAACCCACAGTGGTGATAGTGATCATAACAGCTGCCAACACGGATCGAGTTCCGGCTAGGACTGCTCTGTTCTGACATCTCTGCCCCTGAGGCCTCACCAGGCTGAGAGCACTAAATTCGGTCATTCATGAGCATCACGTGTAAGTCCTACATTTGTGCTTCTCACTCCCCCCTCCCCAGCCCCTCTGAGGGAAGCATTGTTATCATGTTCTCCACCCGCAGACAAGGCCACTGAGGCACTGAGACTAAACCCGTTCCAGGTCACATCGGCATTAAAGGACGTCTGTATTTCTGCTGTTTTGCTTTTGACAAAGGAATCTGAGATATCAATTCAAGAGAGACTGTTAAATAATCAAGTCTGTCTGGTCTTCACCTCAAAGAGCAGATACTATAAATTCCTGATGTAGGATGAGGCTGCCGCCACAAACTGACTCAGCTTGAAATTAATATCCAAGATGAAGCAGCGGATACACGTATATATTCACGAGTGTCAACTCCGCTCACGGGTCTGGGCCCCTCAATGCCTGAACGGGGGTGAAGTCCCCACCCGTGTCTGGGAGGGAAGCGTGGCTCTTCCAGGTCGCACCCAGGCTTCACGGGCTCTTTCCCCCTACATACTGTCCTCAATGATTTAAAAGCTCTCAATATTTTTACACCATGCAAAACTGAAAGACATTTCTGCAGATGGAGTAATTTCTCAGGCTTAAACCTTTTTTGCCTACACTTAGCAAAGGGGAAAAGTGAAACATGACTCTGCAAAGTGTCTGAGCCTCACCACTCACAGGAGTAGAAAGGCCACAGCAGAATATGACTCTTCACATTGCAGGATGAGGCCAAAATAAAGCAGCCCCAACAACAGGCACTCCCAGAGACAGCGCTTAGCAGTCTTCTGCACACTCACGGTTGTGCAGCCCTCACCACCATCTATCTCCAGAACACTCCATCATCCAAAAAGAAACCCCCTGTCCACTAGTAGTCACACCCCATCCCCCCTCCACCCAGCCCCTTGCAACCATCACCTGCTCTCTGCCTCTGCATGTGCCTATTCTGGGCATTTCAGATCACTGAAATCAACAATATGTGGCCGTTTGTGTCTGGTTCCTTTCACTTAACATGCTGTTATCAAGGCTCGTAGATGTTGAAGTGGTATCAGCATCTCGCTCTGTTTTTTTTTTTTTTTTTTGAAAACGTTAAAGTTTATTAGAAGGTGGTAAGTACTATCAAAAGACTAGAGTGGAGCATAAGGTATTGTGTTTCAAAGGGAAAAAGTCGGGTTGAGCAGTCAGGGTGGACTTCCCAGAACAGGTGGACTTTTTCATCTTCCCCTTTATTTTTTTTTCTTTTTTATTCACTCTTACGTCTGAATAATGTTCCAATACATGGAGATACTACATTCTGTTCATCCATTCAGCAGCTATGTATGGACGAGGTCCAGAAGAATGAGTTTAAGAGGTGACTAGCAGGGATGACATTAAACAAAGGGCAAGATGTGCTTTAAAAAAAAAGCCAACCAATGGAGGCACAAGGAAATTCACTGCGTTTCTGAGCAAAGTGCATGCTTGCTTTGGCAGCATTACCGTGCAGAGCTGGGGAGGATATTGGCAGGAATCTCGGGGAGGGAATCACCTGAGAAGACGCCCCACTGCAAGTAGATCAGCCAGTTCTCCTCCCTCATCCTGTATTGTTAGAGCCATGTTTCTTGGTTTCTCTTATTTCAAGTAATGGCACTTTAACTACACATCTGATCATCTGCATCAGACCACCTTACCTCCAAGCCACAGAAAATCATTCACTGACCGGAGCAGCTCCAGGACATAACGGTGATGTATCAGTGAGTACTGCAGCATCCCTGCCTGCAAGCACAAACCAAACATGTGCCCTGGTGATGTCCGGAAAATAAAATGCATGGAAATATCTCACTGCTGTTACACGACATCTAACCCTAAATTTCCCCAAAATCATGCTGTCAAAGTATTACTCAACCCTCTTACTACAAACAACAACAACAACAACAACAAAAACAGCTAAGAAGGCAAATTTAGGCTCTTCCATTGAAAACCAGCAACCATCAATGCCAGTATCTGAGCTGGAATGCTCCTGACTTCAAAAACCACTGCGCAGTTACTTTTGAATCGTGAAAGGCCCATATGTATTCCGTGGATTATATTACAGTAGGATTTTTCATTTCAAAATTTCCAGTTGCAACTTTAGCACAAAAAAGTTTATGTTTCAGATTTCAAATAAATCAATTATCTTCCACATTCTTAATGTTGATCCTATTATTATTTTATAAAGGGAGCTATGCTGCATATTATAAACCAACTGTTTGGTTTCTGCAAACAAGACCTTTATGACCTCACTATTTCAGAGCAAACTTTAATGATGCTTTGAGAGGTGGGGCCTGGGGCGCTCCCTAACAGCTCTTTAAATACTGACAAGGATGTGCTATTAAGTAATGCAAAGGCTCTAAGTCCACATTAACTAGGAAACCAAAGAAACTACACCAAAGTCTTATCATTTTTAAATATTTCTATTTTTTGAATATTAATGTTCTTAAAAGATATGATTTTTTTTGAGAAAGATAACAGCTGTATTAAATTTCCTCTCACCAAGAACGCAATTTTTATCAAGAATAAAACACCTATAGAAATCCAAAAGACGGATATTTCTACCAGAGTGTATATGCAGATCTGAACACAAACCTAAATCCTATCAGATCTCAAGCGAACGAGCTCAACAAAGTCCTGGGCTACCCTGGAACTTAGCTCTTCTCTTCCAAATGTTGGCTGAGCTAAGATCATCACACAAGGCAGGGAAGGAGAGAAGAGGAAAGTCCACCTGGTGGCCTCCATCTGTTTTCTTCCAGCCAAAAGGCGCCGCAAGGGCGGCCCCGCTAACAAGCCCTCCCCATAAGAAAATCCGTCATCCACACTGCCCCTGCCGTCCCCAAGCAGCCCCGACGCCCCTCTCCCACGGGTCACCTCCCAGCCTGTGAATGGTTTTCTAATGACCCACCCCAGTTGGTGGCACCCTCCCGCTCTTCCCCGCTACACACACACACACACATACACACAGAGCAAGGGCAGCCTTCCCAAAGCACAAATTTGATTACATCACCCCCACTTCAAACCCTTCAGAGGCTCCCTGGTGGAGTTCTAGCCCCACCCCCGACACTGCTCACCCAGCCTCACCACAGTTCCCAGGTCCCCAGTAACCTCAGGGGCCCCCTGACCTGCTCCTACTTCCCACTTGCCTCCAGGCTCATTTTGACTGTTTCTCAAGGAAGCCTTCCCTCCCCCCAACCTCCACACTTTGTTCCTCTGTTCCTAGAACATTCTAGGCTGTCAACTTCTGACACTGCTAAGCTCCCAAGAAGCAAATACATTTTGCTTACTAATGTGGGTCCACTCTCTCTCCCCTGGCCACTCAGAAGTGCATTTTAATGAATAAATGAATGACGGGGTGGGACTCCAAGTTACAGACATACCTGCTCTCACCCATCCCGACCCTTCTTTCTGTAGAATATCAGAAGCAAAACCAGAAGTACCTTTTCTGAGGGTCACTACCTGCTGACACCCTTCACTGCCTCCTGTGTCAGTTCTAGTAAAACCCAAACTCATCCAAAGCCCTCCACCCAAGGTCATCTCCAGTGTCCTCCCCAGCAGGTCACCCTCCACCCTGGACCACACAAGGCACACTCCCCGAGTTTCCACCCCACAAGCCTCCAGGCTTCTGCCCGGGCTGCTCCTGCCACGTGAGCCATCCTCTTGATGCCTTCTCCTGGCTGACACTTACTATGTCCTCACAACTGAATATAGAGCCCATTTCTTCCAGGAAGTCCTCTCTGATAATGTCCTTTAGGTCTTGACTGGGCTCCCTCTACATCAGCACTGCATGGAGACCAACTGGGTGTTTGCCTGCTCCTTTGAGACCACGACCTCTTGGGGGCCACGTGTGAAGGAGTGAGAGATTACAAGAGAGGTGGGAGAAGCAAAAAGCAAAAATCACAGCTGAAGTCCCAAATTCAAGGATTCTTTCTCAGAAAAAAAGAATAAAATATTTCACACGTATGCAATATGGTTATTATTTTTGTGGCTTGTGGACAGCAAGAGCTTGGTGTTCTAGTCCAAAATCCAGGTTACATGCAAAGAAATGTATATATTCATATCCAAAGGAAACCAGAGCTGCTCAACAACAGTTTGCAGTTAGAATTGAAAGGAATTTTGATAAGGGCAGTCTCTCTCTCTCTCTTTTTTCTTTTCTAGCATCATATAATTTTAGAAGTATTTGCGTGACTAAGAGATGGCTACAGCCCGTAATTCTGCACTGGAGTGTTTGGGGCTGAGGAAGCCCAGATTACATGCACTGTGTAAATGCAATCACACCAACACAAAGACAGCGCCCTGGTGGTGGAGCTGATGTTCCAAAGCAGGCAGCCTTATGCAGTAAGAGAACTCTAAATAGAAAGGAAGAAATGCAATGTTCTGTACTCAATTTCATTCGCTATAAGGGCCATGAACTGATAGTATATCTTGTCTAGTGAAACCCAAAAATAAATTGTCAACGTCGATTTTCTTCATCTGACCGTTTTATGCTAACTTTATATATGAAACCCTCACTCCATACGGAAAGCTCAGGCCTACGCTGCAGCACATTTACATCCCGCGGAAGAAAGTCTATCAAGGGAGAACTAGAGAGTTTCCCTTCAGAAGCTGCTATGTCTGGTTTTGCACCTGTACGTCATTTGCAACCACGTCATCGTCAAAAGAGTAAGACCTTACCTCTGTTGGGCGAAAAGCACTGCGGTGCCGAACCATCAAAGAACACTGAGATTTGTGAAACAGTCCTGAGGCACATAAGTTGCACTTTCTCTGAAAGGCTCCAAAACTGACCCACTTCACCATTCCACGTACAACAGGGAGGTACCGGAATTAGTAGAGAAAACATGCTCTTGAAATCTGACAAGGCCCTGCTTGAATCTTGCTACAGCATTTACTAGCCGCAAAACAGACCAATTCCTTAACCCCTCTGAGAAGGCTTCCCAATCTGCAAAAGGGGGCTGCCACCACCCACCTGGGAGGCATGGATGTGAATGCAACACGCAAGTAGGGCGGCCAACTGGTACCTGACACGGGGCCTGGCTCGTTTCCCTCCGCTGCCCTCCTCCCCCTTCAAACTTGCTCTGTTCCCCCCGGTAAGGGTCAAGCCCCCGGAACAGACTGCCTGATTCTTCTGTGTGTCCCCGGATACATGACTTACCCTTAGGAGGCCAGAAAAACAACTGTCTCCTCCCCAGTCACCATCAATGTTCTTAAGAGTCTGAGAATTTTTAACTCTATTTTGCAGGGAGATTATTCCAAAACTGTCCAAGCACCATTCTCAAGGTTGACTCCCCTCCCAGCCCCCATCCCTTCTCACCTCAGATCCTCTGTCTGATTGCCTTCTGTTCATGGGAAAGCGAGTCCAGTAGGGTGGGGACTTCCTAGGCCTCCCTCTCTCCCTCACAGATGGGTGTGACTACCTTCTCCCCACTCCAACTCTAGCTTCTGAGGAGACTCCCCTCCCGGACCCTGGACCCTGCAGCCACTGCATCGTCCCAAGACGCGCACACGTGGCCACAACCTTCCCTTCAGATTTCTTCCTGGGTGGCCCTCCCCATCCCCCCGCCCCTTAAGGTTAAATGGTATTGCTCTGAAAATCGCAAACGCTGCCGCTGACTGACACACCAAACCTGCATTGTCTGGGCTTTCCTCTAACCGAGGCACAGCCCTGCCCCCCCTCAGCCTCAGTCTGCACCTCTCGAGATGAGCTCATCCACCTACACGGCTGTGAACACCAGCTAAGAATGACGACTCACAACGTGTATCTCTAGACCGGCACCTTCACCTGGGCCCCAGGCTCATAGACGAGAGTGCGTCTTTGAAGTCCTAACTTGGATGACAAATGGCATCTTAAAAATGCCTCATGTCCACCATTTACTCTGGAATTCGATTTCTGGAGGTACCTCCCACGCTCCCCATATTAGTAACAGCCCCAGCACCCACCTATGTGTTTGAGGTCACATTAAATTTCCCCTGTTCCCTCCACCTAGCCCTGCACTGGAATCTGTCTTGTCATTTCCATCGCTAAGCCCATCTCAAGTCTGGTTCTGCAGGGACCACGGCCGGAACCCCACAAGCTCATAGCATGGTGCAGTGAGTCACAATCTTCTGAAGGGTGCTCCCTGGATGGGGAGGCATCTCCTGGCATGGGTCACCTCAGTAGGCACTGGATTCTCACAAAGGAGGCCCTGGAGAAGGGACTCAAGGTTCTCCCGTGGTCTGAACTTTGAAGGGCCCGAGGTCTGTGGAAGCTCCTAATTAGCAGACACACTTGCCAGTGAGCAGATGAGGATGGAGGAACCCAGGCAAGGCTGTTCTCACTCTGAACCCTGGGCTCTCAGGAGCCACAGGAAAGGCCTGTGTCCAGGGCACAGCCCAGCCATCACAGATCCAAGCCTGCATTTGCCAACCCGTACAGCCTAGACTCCTTCTACTTGTGACACTTACATCTGTTCTCTTCCCCCCGAGAATGTGATGGACTCTTTCAGAAAGCCTGGCCTGTCTCAAGCGAGACCAAGTCAGTGAAGGGTGAAGTGTCGACATTTGGACCAGAGCATGAAAGGAGAACAAGGCCTCATGGCCAGCATGACGGTGGTGGCCAAACACTTCCCCCAGGTGAGATGAACCAGAGTGGGGGTAAAAATCCAAGGTCCTAGGTCGGTCAAAGCTTCTTCCTACACGGCTGATTTAGGTGTTGGAGACTCACTCGGCAAACTAACGACACGGCCGTCAGTGGTGGACGTCAGCTGCAACAGACACAGAGTCAGCTTCTTACTGAAAACATGTGTTAAAAGTAAAGTCCTGTGTAGGGAGGACTGCATGGCTGCTGAGCCAAACCACAGACCTGGCTCTGCATGCCAACTGGCTGAAGCAGAGAGGAAGCCACGGTCCCCTTTAGCGGACCCTGTGTCCACCAGATCCAGGTGAGCCAGCTACTTAGGAGAAGGCAATGTTGTCCTGATACTCAGAAAAAACAGCCTCGTAAAGGGAACAAAAGAGTGGCATGGATTTTAGACCCACTTCTGCCCGTTTATGAAGGCAAAGTAAAGGAAATGGCACTGGGAAGTTGAATGCAAAAAAAAAAAAAAAACGGTGACTGCTTCCTCCAACAGCTGCTCACCCATGAGCCGGCCACTTCCTCACCAGTGACCGCCGGCCAGGCAGCACCATCACGCACGTCACAGATCGACAGCCAGGAACCGCGTGCCGAGCACGTTTGTGGAAAAGCAGGAATTGAGCAAGATGCTGCAGACTTTGACTTGACAAGATTAAATACTCCATGAAAAGAATCCCTCAGCAGCCGCCTAAATCAATTCGTATCTCACTTCTTGAAAACAATCAAACAAATTTAATAAGTGCGCATTCGTCACCAAATATGAGGAGGACTAAACAGGTTCCTCAAAGCAAGGATTTTAACAGGTATCAAACACCAGTGGGTGATGTGTTAACAAAGCAAATATTCCAAAAAATTAGAAAATTAAAAGCTGTCTAGGATAATACATGGATCAAGGCAGCTGTTAAGTTTTTGGTTTTTAAAGTGATGGAGACTGCACGGAGGGCGATCCAGCTATTTCCAATGCAGGGTGTGCACAGCCCACCTTTTCAGACGCAACAACATACTCAAAGGCCAGTACAAGAGAAAAAGGGAAAAAGAAAAAGGAAAAGAGGAACAAGCGAAAATTAGAAACACACAAGAACAAAAATGAATTTGACAGCCTGTACAAGAATTTACGTGAGTGTGTGAGGCCAGGGACGCAGGGACAGTGAGACCCATTCTCACCTCCTGCTCCAGGGAAGGCAGGGGCCTGTGTGGAGCAGTGCTGCCGGGGGACAGCAAAGTGGTCAGAGCCCCAAACCAAAACTCCACCTACATGCGTCTAGATAGATTTTGAGCTACAAATTATGGTCACATTTCAGGCTGGACAGTTTTACTCACTCCCACCAAGAGTAGCAGGAGAGGATTAGGCTCTGCTCCTGCGCCAAAGCATTGTTTTATAAATTAATGACTGTAGAATAGTAAAAGGAACAATGGAGTAAAAGTGACTGGAGAAGAACGTGCTTGACCCGAGCTCACAGGCCGCGTTATCTCACTGACGTTCTGATGCTGGCTGGGTGCTTTTTGTACCACAACAGACAGACCCACCAGGAGGGAGGTTTAATGCGCTGCTGTATTTTGATGCTGAGAACCATGCCTGGTACACGAGGTTCTGGGTCAACAATGGTGACAGTGTCAAACACTATGGGCTAAGCACACATCCAACTACTCTGCGAAATCCCAAGGAAAGACTTGAAAAGGCAAAAACAAGCTGGCATTCTCTGGTGGGTCTACAGACTCAGAGCCAAGCAGTTGCTGAGCAAAAATGTCACCAGTGCCTCCTATGACAATAAAGGAGGCAATGGCCACGGGGCTGGGGCATGGCTCCAGGCTTCCACTGCTCACGCAGCAGTCTGTCCAGGGGGAGAAGTTGGTCCCTGCTTACGTTGCACCGATGCACCTACCTGGACTAATGCCTGGGGGCTCAGCAGGAGGTGACAGGTGAGGTGAACGGAGCCAGTCTGGGAGAACCCCGGTGCTGGCAGCTGTGCCTTCAGCAGTGCCCAGGCTCCTAAACCTGCCACCTCATCTCCAAGGAGCAGAAGGGGAGTGCGGACATGTAGATCACAGGACCCTGTGAGGACAAGTACAGATCATGGCCACGACATTACTTGCCCCTTCCTTAAGCCATAGAAGAATCTCCGGGGAGGAACTGAAAATTCATCCAGAGTTCGCCAGGCAACACACGCAGGTGGGACTCGGGTCCCCTGTGCCTCTCACTCACAGGGCTGTTCTGGACTTTCTTTTTATCAATTCTCTGGCACCTTCTCCTCCAACTGACCAACAACCAGAAATTAGGATCTGATCTTAAGTAAGTTCAAGAATCACAGATCACCGCCTCCACAGCGGACCCAGCTGCACATTCTAGGAGCTCCGACCGTCACCTGTGAGACCGCCATGAGCGCTCTCCAGACTCAAGGCCCAAGGCCGTAGGCCGGGGAGACACAGATTCCCTCACTCTCCACAGCAAAGGAGGACCACCTCTCTGCAAAGGCATCTCAACCTCTCCTGCCCGAGGGACAGCATGTTGGACACACGGGGAAACAGAGCAGAAGGTGGGGAGTAGGCAGCCCAGAAGAGCTCGTCTGCACTTTCGAGGCAAAGTGAGGTCTTTGACATAATCACAGGGACAAAGTGAATATGAACATTTCCCTGCTCTGTCCCAAACTCCGTGACAAGCCTTTTCCTGCATAAGGAGTTCTTTCGGAAGTCCCTGGCGGTGTTTCTGATGTCTTAACCTGGCATGGTGACTGTCAGGCATGAAGAGAGGGCCTGAGCCGTGCAGGTGCTGAGCCTAGGAGTCAGGAGACACAGGCTCCACCCCCACCTCAACCGGAGCCTCATTCTGCATCTTGGGATTCAGCATCTCATCTATAAGCAAAGGGATGAGACTATCCCAGGACACGCTGCCCATCAGTAATGAAATGAGATCCATGTAAAGAAAGTTTCCCAGTTGCCACATTTAAAAAGTAAACAAAGAACTAAACAAACAAACAAAAACAAATACTAGAAACTGATTTTAAGAACAGATCTTACTTATTCTACTGTATGTAAAATACTATCATTTTGACATGTAATCAATATATAAAGTAACAAGATAGTTTACATTCTTTTTCCTAGACAAGTCTCAGCATCTGATGTGCATTTGACCTACAGCACCTCTCAGCTCAGACCAGCCTCCTCCCCAGAGCTCCTAGCATCAGTGGCTGTGGCTAATCTATTGGACAGCAACTCCAAGTGTCCCACCAGGGTTCCTGTCTGAAAAGTGGGAGGCAGTGTCCACACTAACCCTAAAAGGATCTCTCTGAAACAAAGGCGGATTCACTTTTAAATGTCTGTAAACCGGCGGGCTGCACCTCCCTCCACCCTTGGCTACTAGACAGCCCTCTTCCTTGTTGATCCCTTTCTGGATGTAGGGAAGCAAACTGGCACAGAACCAGGGCGGGCGAGCCGCCAGGTTAATTACCTTCAGTCTGTGTCCAGTCCCATGAAGTCCTCCTTCTCAAAGAGGATGCAGAGGAGCGGGATCTTGTCCCCAGAGTTGTCGGGGGCCCCATCCAGCCACTTAGACTTGAGCGAGATGAAGAGTGACTCAGTGAAGCCCTCGATCCTCTTCACCACACTGCAGTCCTTGTAGATTGAACGCCACGTCGGTGCGTGTCTGCTCGGCTACCTCCCCATGCAGCACAAAGACAAAGAGCTGAGAGTCATTAAGCGTGGTGCCATACAGCTCCTCTGCATGTGGAGCTTATCGAAGGCCTTGGCCAAGAGGCAGTCCGCAATGGTGACAAGGCCCACGACCTTGCGGTTGGTCTGGAGTTCGCTCCACCCATTCTCGGGCGCATAGTGGTGCCTATAGTAGATACAGAGTGCCCACTGGGAGCCGCAGGGGATGATCCGGCTCACCAAGGAGATTTGCTTATAAATGCAAAAGAAATTCTCCTCTGAGATGATCCCAACGGCTTGGACCACCACGGGGAGAGTCTTGTAGTCCTCAGCACTCTGAACGTAGTCAGGGATGCTCGTGTTGCAGGCCCTGCAGAGAGGGGAGAGGAGATCGAAGTACATACTGTGCTGCGGGCTGCGGGCCCCTCTGGGTTGCGGTGACCTGGTGTGTACCAGCCAGAAGGCAAGGGAAGTCCAAGCAAAGCTGGGGGTACAGTTTGTCCTCAGAGTCTGCACATGGCTACCGTAGCTCGGATCACATTACCCAGCTTTTGGTCTAGGCTTCCGGGCCCTGCAGGGAAGGATCATTTATTGTTTACTTTACCAAGCACCTAGCCAGACCCTTAAGCATAGTCAGTCCTCAAAACTGCTGAATAAAGAAATGAACAAAGGAACTGCTTTCCCGAACCCGCTTCAGCAGAATATAAACAAAAGAACCACAGTGGGATCAAAACATCAGGATTTCAACTCCAATTTATTTGAACTCCTAAGTTGCAGAATAATGGATAAGAAAACTTGCCTTGGGGAGGAGGGTACAGTTCAGTGGTGAGCATGTGCTTAGCAAGTACAAGGTCCTGGGTTCAATCCCCAGTACCTCATTTTAAAAAATGAAACAAATAAATAAATGTATTTACTCTCCTCAAAAAATATTTTTTAATTCAAAATTCAAAAAACACCTTGCAATTGACACAACATTGTAAACTTGAGTATACTTCAATTAAAAAAAAATCCTTGCCTTACAAGAATATATCTGGATTATGGATATGTAAAATGTAAAATGCCTAGGGTACCACCTGCATAAAAAATGGGAACTGTACAAATTTACTATCCCTCCTTTATGAACTATATTTCCTTTGGGGGGTTTATAACTTCGCAGAGCTAATTTTCTCAGATTAAAAAAGAAAATATTACCTGATTATCAGTACTGCTGAAGAATCAGATAACCCTATGAAAGCATCTGACCCACTGAGGTTAGTCAATAAAAGTTTGTTGAATGAATGAATAAACAAGCAAAGTGAATGCTGCTGCCTGCCACAGACCATCATAATGGTACTGCCTGGAAATTCCAAGCCCACATTCCACCTGACTCTACATTAACCATGTGGGTGACCTGGGCATGCCTGTGTGCTTCTCTAAGACCCAGGTTAATCATGAATAGAAATGAGGGCAATAACACAAACCTCAAAGGGTTAGTGAGTCAGTAATGAATTGTATCCCAACTTTGCAAGGTGGAACCATTAAGGAAAATTGGGCAAAAGACCATAGGCCCTCTCCATATAATCTCTTACGACTACATGGGAATCTACATTACATCTTAAAATAAAAAGTCTAATTTTTTAAAGAGGCTATTGATGTTAAATGAGCTCACAGTCTCAAATAAGGAACACACAGTACAAATAGAACAATGCCCAGCCCATGAGATACACTCAGTTAAATTTCAAACTGAACCCACTTGTCCCTCCAACTTAAGAGCACGAGGATGTGTCCTCTTGGCCAGAGGACATTGCACCTGAAACTAACAAAGCTAATGTTCCCCACTTCCAACAGCCCCTGTCACCACCCTAGGTCTTATTTTGTATTCATAATTTTTTTTCTTTTTATTAAATAGAAACCCCCAGTTGCATAGCCTTCAGGTCACCAAAAACTGACCACAGAGATCATGATGGCAGCCTTTCTTGGTGAAACAATAAAATGAAAAGCCATTTCCACAAGGCCTTTGTGTAAATATACTAGGGAACTTCATCCTGGACTGAGAGGAAGAGGACTGGAGAGAGGGGGCAATCTGAGGCACAAAGACCCATGGGCCACCTGTCCCATGATGGACTTTAGACTCAACCCTCACTCCCCAGAAACTTCAAAATACACACAGACAGATTGCTATGGACAAGATTTTTTTTTTTCGAAGAAATCCCTGACTCCTTAGCAGGTCTTGTTTCTACCGAGACACAAATGGTTTATGTGTATAATGTTTCACAAAAGCCTTAAAATATTATCACCCCAACTTGACACATTAGGAAACTGAGGGAGAGAGGTTTATCACATTGTGCAAGATTAGAGAGAGGCCACGTCAGTCACCGTATTTAAACCCAAGCCCCTACTCCAGTGCTCACACTAGAAATTGTGACATACTGACCCTTTCCTGCTTTCTCCTTGCAATAAATCACTGAAGAGTCTTTTCTATGACACCTGGAATCACAATCACATCAATTTTCCACAAAGAGCTATGTCACTCCTTGGAGGACTTATCAAAATCTAAAGTGTTGGGATGGGAGGAGAGATTTGCATTTTTTGTTTCTCAAAGGAAACATGGCTTAAAAAGAAACTGAAAAGGACTTATCTAGTCTAAACCCTCATTGTGCAGAGAAGGAAATGGAGGCTCAGAAGAGATGAGGAAAGGGCCTTATTAACAGATATTGCCTCAGCATAGCACCAAACCTTCCCTCGGCACTTCTGGGGGAGGATCTGGGAGGCCCAGGAGAATATGTGTTAGAAAAAGGAAAGAGAAGAAGCATACACGTCCTTGTATCTACAACACAATACCATGAATTTCCACCAAATTACCCAGTATGGGTGCAGCCAATATTAAGATGGGCTAAACAGATTATAGAAACCTGGAATTCTCAACCATAGTGGAAATTCCAACATTTAATATGCTTTTTTCCCAGTTCAAGCATCAGCTCAGTGGGCGCTCCATACCAGGGACGACACTAGGCCTGGAGTTCTCCCAAATACAGATCTCTATTACCACGTGTGCAAAACACATAGAGGCCCACCAGAAGAAAAACGCCCACAGATAAGATGGAATTACTGAAACTGAAAGCAGCCAACCAGCATATATTACTAGGAAAAACGGTGCTGCCAGAAATGGATTCATGTACATAGAAAGCAAACTGTGTTTAGCAGGCAGGAAAGGGGGGATTAACAGATACACATTAATAAATATAAAATAAATGACAAGGACCTACTATATAGCACAGAGAACTATATTCAATTTCTTGTAATGAGTTGTACTAAGAACAATCTAAAACATGTATATACATATGAATATGTTTATAACTGAATCTCTGTTATACACCTGAAACTAACATTGAAAATTGACTACACTTCAATGAAAATAATTTAAAAAATAAGTAAAAATAAAAGCAACGCCATTAAGAAAAAAATAGAAGAAAACTCTAATCCCCTTAGCAGTAGGTGGTGGAGAATTCTGGTTGCAAGCACCAAGTCCACTGGATCACTCCAGCACTGACTGAAATCTTTCTCACCATCAGAGAGTTACTTGGCTTCACTAAGGTTACTTTTCTCTCCTGTGAAAGGCAACAGTTGCAACTAACGATGTATAGAATCTCATCATTCACAAGCCCCAAAATTAGTGAGGACTTCCCATGGGCCAGTCTCTGGACAGATGAAAAGATAGGATCCCAAATTTATTCATGCGTAGAAGAAGTTTAAGCCATAAAGACATTAATTCTTCCTGTCTTGATAGACAGTTTCAATGCAATTCTGATTAGAATACCAACCAGATATTTCATGGAATGTAACAAGTTAATTTAGGGTCAGGAACAGCCAAGAAACTTCTTTAGAACCACCACTGGGGAAGGGTAGTTAAGTCATTCATTTCCACTGTTCTTTCTGAAGTGATGAAAACGTTCTAGAATAATAATGGTTGCACCACTGTGAATATGCTAAACGCTGCTGAATTGTACCATTTAAATGGATGGACTTCACAGTGTGTGAAGAATATCACAATAAAACTGTTATATGAAAAAATATTTCTTGACAATTATTTTTCACTCTATACAACTAGTCTGCCCCACAATTTAAGAAAAAGAAAAAACCAAAACAAACCAAACTGTGCCAGGAGCTCTTTAGGACTGCAATGTCCCTAGGTCTTCAACGCCTCTGGTGGTGCTGTTCCTGTTAACACATACTAGCTGGGCTGGACTACTTAGGGACTGTAACTGTATTCCTAAAATCAGCGGTCACATGTTTCACTCTGGGAGAGGGAAGGAAGGAGGATGTCGCAGCCTCATGCCTTCAGTTCATTTCTAACTGAACAAAGCCCTGCTTTCAACACTGTAATCCCTCTCACTACAAAAACACGTGTCATCAACAAGCACCGCCATCATAAAAACTGAAAGTGTTCAAGGTACTTACCTGGAGCAGAAACACTGAGGGAGGAGAAGGAAGCTCGCTCAGCACTGGCGCTCCCTTTTCCTGACTCCACCAGGAGAAGCTGGGCTTTACAGCTGGAGACTCTCAGCCCGGGGAGCAGCACCCACGCTGCTGAGCTTGTCCTCAGGGAGCGGGAAAGGGAGAGGAGGGGAGCCCCGGGGTCGCGGAGCAGGGAAAATGGCGGTGTGTGGACGCGGGCTGCAGCCCCGCTCGGAGGCCAGCTCCAGCCCCAGCCGCCCGCCCCCGTTTGGGTCCACAGACCCCGCCTGCCCGGGACACAGCCCTCCCAGGGGCAGGGACTGGCCGGCAGCCGAGGAGAGGAAGCCCGGGAGGAGAGGACTCACGAGCGGGAGAGGGGAAGGGGACGCCAGCCGCGGACTGAGGGGAGCCCGGCTGGGGCGAGAGGCGGCAGGTGCACACCTGGCCCTGGGCAGCTGTGGCCGGGGTGCCGGGGCAGGTGGTGCGGTCAGAGGTGCCTGGTCCAAGGAATTCAGCTGAACACACGCTGACTCACGCCCTCGCGTGCTGTGACACGCAGACCGCCCTCCCGCAGCCGCCTGACCCCTTTCCCGGGAGACCCCAACTTGCACTTCCACAGCAAGAGGCCCAGGCTTCTGGAAGGAGCCAAAGCCTACAGGTAGACAGAGTTGAGAAGCCTTTGGGGCCGATCCCCGGCTTGGAGCTGGGGCTTCCAACCCGGCGGTCCAGCGTGCACCGACTTCGCATGCGCAGGAGGACCAGGGATCCTCTTGGTTCTGCGAGAAAAGCTGGGGCAGCAATGGAGGGATAAGATGGGAGAAGGAGGAGAGGAGGGGAAAGTGGAGTGAAACAGATGGACAGGAGGTGCAGAGAGAAGGGAGGGATCTGGAGAGGGGAGGGGAGTAGCGGAGATGGGGAGAAAAATCTTTACCTCTGGGGGCACCACAAAGGAGGAGGCAGTCCTGCCTCTGTACCCTTCTCTAACACTTCAAGGCCCGCAGCTCAAGTTTTACCTCCCTGGTCCAGCCCTCCAGCCAAGGCCTCTGCAGAACCCCTACCGGAATCACACCCGTTGCCCCCACGCAGAGCTGGGTTTTCTGTTGCTCTGGGAACCAAGCGCCCGAAGGTGTTGTCGCTCAGAACTACCTTGGGAAGAGTACATATTCAGCTTTTACACGATGGGAAACAGGCAGGCACGATCTCTGCCTTGGCTCCACTGTCCCAGTTGTTGGGCTGGTGGGGAGCGGGAGGTAGATCAGAGCCCCAGACAGAGCAGACTGCCTCAGTGTTGGTGCATAGTCCCTATCCCTCCTGGGTAAACCACACCCCACCCTAGTGGAACCATCAAGGGCTCACAGCAGTTCCCTGGGTGTGGGAAAGATGTCCTCAGTTCCAGTGCCCAGCTTGCTAGGTAGATAGGAGTGTTACCGAGTCCAAATTCATTCTCCTCAGTTTAGGACAGGCCAATAAGTTCGGAGACCAGGTGTTGGGGCATGGAATAGCAAGTTTCTGTAGACCTAGATGGCAAACTAATGTCCTGGAAAACCATCTCCCCAAGTCAGAATTCAGGCTCCTTTCCTACGTGCTTAGTTGTAGCAAACTTCTTGGTGTAGGAATTCTTTGTTTTTAGAATCCTTTGTTCTTGCAGCTATCTGCCTGGGTCAAATCTCTGTAAACCTCCAGCAAAACAAACGTTATTTTCTATTCTGCAACTTGTAATCTTTTTATGAATGAAAAAGTGTTAAATATCCTTAAAGGGCAGAGCCTTCAGAATAGGCTCTCCTGTATATTTCAGGCTCTAGGCAACATTTTTATACAAGCAAGATGAAGCCTAGGAGGCAGAGCACAGGGTTAAAATCAAAGGAATAGATCTAATATGGAGACAGATTTGTTCTTTTCTGTTACCGGGGAAGAAGCCACTTCAGTATTTACATCACTTTAAGTTAAATATAACTAAAACTTTAAAGGAATTTACATACATAGGTGGGAATGTGCATAGCATATCTGGAAAATCACACAAAGATTAGTAAACAGTGGCATCTCCAGGGAGGGCTGAAAGAACAGAGGATGAGGGAAAACTTCTTTCACTTGTGTATTTTTGTGCTCTGTTTGAATTTTTTTAACCACATGCATGTATTTCTTTTTCAGTAAAAAAAATTGTAATGGAGCAAAGGAGTAACTAGCACAGCAAATACAGCAGCCATGGAATCACTGAACCATCACTTTTGATTTAAGCCAGGAACCATTTATTGACTCTCTCCTATGTGCCCAGTGCTGTTTTAAGTATTCCATTATTATTATTATTATTATTATTATTATTATTATTATTATTATTATTATTATTAATTTTATAAAATTGTAACATGCTATCCCTCACCCCTGCCCTTGGTTTGTGTAAAACCCACTGAGTTTTTATTGAGTTTTTTCCAAGGTGTAGGGATGAGTTATAAACAGAACACATTTTCAGGGCAAAAGAGTCGGAGTGATTTCCAGCAAGCCAGATATCTATGAAGAGTTTGTTATAGAGGCGCCCAGAGGCTGAGAGAGAAAGCCTCCAGGACCCTATAAAAAGCTGCCCAAAGTGCCTTCTCCATGGTACTACTGAAGTAGGAAAGAACAAATCTGACTCCATATTAGATCTGTTCCTTTTACTTTAACAAAGCCAAGTTAATATGCTCCAATCTTTTCATGGGTTATGATGTCACAGAGGAGACGGACAGGTCAACAAGGAACCACTCTGCCGTGATCACGGAGCCAGGGAACGGGAAGGGCGGCAAGACGTATGATGCATCCTCAGCTGTGCCTGCGCTTCTAGGCAGGTACCCAAAGTCACCTCGACAAGGTGTCAAATGCTTGTGACCACGTCCTCATCACCTGACATGAATTAAAGAGAAATGGAAACCTATAAAATTCCAATACACTTGGTGGGTACACCGTCCAAAGAACAAAGTCACAGTTTGACAACTGGCCATCAGAGTTCCCTGGGATTCATTCTTGGAGAACCTTAAAAACCACTCCTCTGTCCTCAAGGAGTGCTGAATATTTGTCCTATTTTTGGCTCAGGGATGGAGCTCATTCAAGTGAACTTCAATGTCTGCACAGATTTGACTGTCTTTGTCCAGGTTCACTTGTCCATTCTAAAGAGGCTTGAGCTAAGTCCATCCTCCATAAGATCTGTTCCCTCCAGTGAAAACTCATCGAGCCTGCAATTAAAAGCCAACTGAACAAGACTCTCCTCAGCTAAAAAGTTCACCCACTCTTCACTGATTTCTTAATCTCCTTTCCTAGCTAATTGCAACAGACTAACAACTCCCTCCACCAAGCTCCCCAACTATGTCAGTTTGTCTCCCCAAACAGAAAGTGAGGTCCATAAAAGAGGTGACTCCATAGTCACCTCTGAATTCCTAGCATACAGTAATGTCAATAAATAGAACTATGATTATGGCTTCTTTCCTTTAAAACCTTTCTGGTTATTTGAATGAGACCTTGGAAGAGAGGTGTTTGCGGTCCAGTATCTTGATCCACAAGACTCTGGAGGCCTTTTTCGGAATGGCGGTTCACTGATCCATTCAAAACACAATTTCTCATTCCAGGAGTAGCTGTGTTTTTCTGCCAGGAGTTTGTGGTCACTCTCATGCCAGAACAGCTTTAAATTATATCCCTACTTTGGATTTGTTATTTTCCCCTCTCCCAACAAAATTGACTTTCCTTACTTTCTTGCCTTGAGGAATTTTTTTTTCTTAGTTCACCCTTTAGTAAACCAGGCTTCTCAGGATCTGCTTGGCCTTACATAAGATCAGCCACTCAACTCCCATTGTGAGAGGCTTGGGGCTCAACTCCTGCCCTCCTGTCAGGGCATTTGAAACCCAGCTCAGGGGCCAAACGGCCCCCCAAGCGCTTCTAATGCTCGCTTACTTCCCAGAATCCCTTTCTTGTTTGTCTTGGATTCTGAGTATTTCCCCTCACTTTCTTGGCAATTAGCTGTGCAGCTGGAAAGATGAGGAAGGAAGGTTTTATTTCTTAATCAGCATTTTAAGGAAATTATGTAATGAAGGTTTTAACGAGTTTCTATATCACTCCATTGCCGAGACAGGAAACACACTAGATATTTTCTAAATTTAGGTATCATGTGCATTTTTTCTTTGCTTTTCTTTTCTTAACTAACAGATACTGTTTAATTAAAAAAATAAGGCCCCAAATAGGATAGAACCTTGAAATGGCATACAAAATTAAAGGGCAAAGACAGAAAAATGAGAAATACTCTACAAAGTTAATAAAATACATACATAATGGATCAGAGCAGCAATTCTCAGTAACAGCTAATTGAAACATGACCATGAGGTAGAACTTCTCTCCTGTCAGGAGATGGCCAACAGAAAATAGAATTAAAACAACAAACTGAAATTCTACGTCTGGCAAGGTACAGAAGGCTACCAGCTAAATGTGTCTTCTTCTGGAAAAGAGGGAGGCCCACCAGCTCTTTAATGTGGAGCCAGAGCCCAGGGGAGGGCGGTGAAGAACCGCCCTGTAAGTACCCAATTAGGAAAGTGGGTGATGAATAAAGAGACGTGAGCTTTCATGACAGAGATGATACTACTATTCACTTGTCCTGTAAAGTATGTCTTCACGTTCAGTGATCAATACCTCGGCGTCCTCAGGGATTGAGATTATAGGAAAATGCACAGCTTGAGCCCAGACCTCCTCTTTGAGCTCGTGACATTACACTTAGATGTCTCAAGGGCACCTCCAACTCCACCTGCAAAGAGCTGACTTCACGGATCTCCTCCCATAGACGTCCTGCCCAAGGCCACTGGTTGGGGGGCAAGGTCTCTCTGCCTCTCCCAGCTCAGGCCCATCACTCACAGATGTGACTGGACCCATCCTTCAGGGCCCAGATTTCCTCAGTCACCGAGCCCCACCACCCACACCTGACCTACCAGGTACTCACTGGAACTCACTCAGCACTGACTTTGTGCTGGGGTCCATGCTGCACACTGTGAACACGTTATCTCACTGGATCTCCACAGCAGTCCTGGGAAGTCGGTACGTCACTGCTTTAATTGATTAGATAAATTGTTTCACTTCCTTGAGTGCTTCATCCAAAGTGAAACGTCTACTAAGCCACAAACATGGGACTGAAAACCACTTGAAAATTGAACACTGCTACACCTCGCAGCCACCCTACTCTGACTCATCACATCACCTCCTGCCGAGCCTTCTAAATGTTTCCCAGCATTCTACAATACAAAAGTGATCTATGAGAGCACCCAACTCCCCCATTTAAAATCTGTCAATGACGGTCCACTGCCCTTAAGAGAAAGCCCCACTGGGCCTGAGAACAGCCCAATGGCCCGGCATCCTCGTTCCCTGCACGGCCACGCCACCTCACCCACAACGCAGCTCTACACTGGCCATGACCAAGACAAGGATGCTGACTCCGTACAACCTGGGGCTCATCTCACTCGAACAATGATCACCTTCTTCAGTGGTCACCCTCTTCATTGCTGACTCTCAAAAAAATGTTTTTTCAGGATGAATCAATATCTTTTTCCTCACAACTTCCAGTCATTGATAATGAGCTCCCCCCAAAAGAGAGAAGACCTAATTCTCAGTCTCCTTATCTGTAAAGTGAGAATAACAAGGAAATACGTGAGGTTTTAAGAGAAATAATATTCATGTGAGGCTGAGGGACAATTCCACCATACAGTAAGCTCTCAATATGTGCTTACTTAATATTAATAAGAATATATTCCATTCCAGCAAACTTAAATCAACGTTTTATGGCTTTGTCCAACAGACTACAGACAAACTGTTGGATGAAACCCTTTGAGCAGATCAGCACAAGCGTACAGGGAGAGGTAAGCGCTGACTCCATTTACAGCTGCAGCCAACCAGCACTATGGGGCGGGGGCAGTTTGCTCAAACTCTTACATGTTGCTTGAGCATTTAGTTGTCATTATTGAATAAACATGTGTAGTTTAGTCAAAGCTCCTGAAACATAAATCTTCAAAGATTGATGAAAATTGGGTTTCAAGTACAACACTCTCACTAGAAATTATTTGAAAATGATAATCTTAGCTCCTCTGCACATCAAAAGGGCATGTTCTTAATGTATCTGACTAAATACACAGGAAGAGTTGTTTAAAAGAAATTAAGATAAAGCCATCCTGAATAAGCTGTCAGTATCATCTACACAAAGCCCCACCCAAGGGTCTCATTTCTCATTTCTCACTTCCACATAGGTGTTCATGTAGCCTAACTTGGGTCTTGGTTTCTTATAACACAGGGTTGGGAAGAGATGTGGATAGATTTATGTAGCAAATTTAAACCTAGGGTATTTGTTGTGTAGGAATCCTAGAAATAAACAAATTGATATATAGTCCGCCTGAAGAAGCATAGCCTTTCCATTTACAACAGCATTAAAAATAAAATGAGAGATTCATTTAACAAAAATTTACAAGGTTTGTACATTGAACATTTTGAAGTATCACCGAAGAAAACTTTAAAAGATTTACATATATGGAAGGCATCCCATGTTCATGGAATAGTAGACAATATTGTTAAAAATGTTAAGACTCCCCAAAGTGATCTACAAATTCAGTGGAATCGCTATCAAAATTCCAGCTGAATTCTTTTCAAAATTGAAAAACTGATACCAAAATTCATATGGAAGTGCAAGGGGACCAGGACAGACAAAACAATCTTGAAAAAGAAGAACAAAGTTGGAGGACTCACTTTAAAGTTTACTAAAAAGCTATAGTACTCAAGTCAGTAGAGTGCTGGCATAAGTTTTGATAAATAAGTCAATGAGACACAATAAAACCCAGAGGGGAAAAACTTACATTTACAGTCAGTTTTCCACAAGAGTGCCAACAACACTCCATTGAAAGAATAGTCTATTCAACAAATGGTGCAAGGACAGCTGGGTATCTGCAGGCAAAAGAATGAATATGGAATCTGGACCCCCCATAATGTATATAACAAATAAAAATTAATTCAAAATGGATCACAGACAGAAACATAATAACTAAACCTATAAACTTTCTAAAAGAAGACACAGTATAAATCTTTGTGGTCCTAGGATAGGTTTTGGTTTCCTAGATACAATACCAAGAGCAGAAGTGACAGAAGATAAAGGCAGATAAACTGGACTTCATCAAAGTTAAAACCTTTTTCTTACAAAGGACATCATCAAGAAAGTGAAATTACAGGGGAAGGTTGTTTCTAAGGGATAGAGTGCGTGCTTAGCAAGAAAAATAAAATAAATCAATACATCTAATTACCTCCCCTATAAAGAAATTGTTTTAATGTTTAAGAAAACTAAAGTGAAATGAGAATCTGCAGAATAGGAGAAAAATTTTGCAAAGCATATATCTAATAAGAGACTAGTATCCAGGATATATAACAAATGCTTACAACTGAACAAGACAAAGAAAATCGACCCAATTTTTAAATTTGCCAAGGATTTAAATAGATACACAAATGTCCAATAAGCATATGAAAAGATGCTCAGCATCACTAGCCAAATCAGTATCAAAATGCGATCTCATTTTACACCCAATAGGATGGTTATAATCAAACATGGACAA
This sequence comes from Camelus dromedarius, assembly GCF_036321535.1. Lineage (NCBI taxonomy): Eukaryota > Metazoa > Chordata > Mammalia > Artiodactyla > Camelidae > Camelus > Camelus dromedarius. Next base: position 84,161,543 of record NC_087441.1, on the reverse strand, counting down.
TAACAAGTGTCGTTCAGGAGGAAGAGATACCTTATATGTGGCCATTGGAAAGGGACAATGGTGCAGCTTCTTTGCAGAAGTCTGGTGTTTCCTCAAAAGTTTAGAGTTATATGGCTCAGCAATTCCCCTCCTACATATTGAGCCATCCCTCAGTATCCTCGGGGGGTTGATTTCTGGAACCCCAACCCTGGATACCATAATCCAAGGATGTTCGAGTCTCTTTACAATCAGCCATCTGGATCCATGAAGTGGAAACTACACATAAGGTGGGCCAACTCTACAGCCAAAAGAATGAAAACATATTCTCACAAAAAACTTGTACATCAATATTCATAGTAGCCAAAAGTTACAAACAATATCCATCCATCAATGAATGTATAAACAAAATTACCAAGCATAGTCCCACAAAGTTTTGGTCTTTGAATCTTTGACAAAGGAGGTGAGAACATACAATAGAATAAAGATAGCCTCTTCAGCAAATGGTGTAGGGAAAACTATACAGCTGCATGTAAATCAATGAAGTTAGACTACTCCTTCACAGCATACACAAAAATAAATTCAAAATGGCTTAAAGACTTAAATATGTAGACAAGACGCTCTAAACCTCTTAGACGAAAAGATAGGCAAATCATCTGACATACATCTCAGCAATGTTCTCCTAGAGCAGTCTACTCAAGCAATAGAAATACAAGCAAATATATATAAGTGGGATCTAATTAAACTTACAAGCTTTTGAACAGCAAAGGAAACAGTAAGCAAAACAAAAAAACAACCTATGGAATGGAAGAAAATATTTGCAATGAATTAAACTGACAAGGGCCTAATTCCCAGAATACGTAAACACCTTTTACACTTGATAAGAAAGAAAAACAAACAATTCAATCCAGAAATGGGCAGAAGACCTAAACAAACATTTCTCCAATGAAAACATACAAATGGCCAATAGGCACATGAAAAAATGCTCAATATCATTATCAGAGAAATGCAAATCAAAACTGCAATCAAGTATCACCTCTCACCAGTCAGAATAGCCATCATTCAGAAGTTCACAAACAATAAATGCTGGAGAGGCTGTGGAGAATAGGGAACGCTCCTACAGTGTGGTGAGAATGCAGTTTGGTGGAGCCATTGTGGAAAACACTATAGATGTTCCTCAAAAGACAAAAAATTGACCTCTCTTATGACCCAGAAATCCCACTCCTGGGCTTATATCCAGAAGTAACCCTAATTCAAAAAGACACCTACACCCCAATGTTCAGAGCAGCACTATTTACAATAGCAAGACATGGAAATAACCTAAATGTCCACTGACAGATGACTGGATAAAGAGGTTGTAGTATATTTGTACATTAGACTACTATTCATCCATAAAAAAATAATAAATTAATGCCATTTGCAGCAGCATGAATGGACTTGGAGAATGACATTCTAAGTGAAGTAAGCCAGAAAGAGAAAGAAAAATACCATATGAGATCGCTCACATGTGGAATCTAAAAAACAATAAAACAACCAACAAACAAAAAGATAAAGTTATCTACAGAACAGAAACAGACACAGAGACATAGAAACCAAACTATGGTTACCAGAGGGGAGAGGGTATGGGAAGGAATAAATTGGGAGTTCAAGATTTGCAGATACCGACTATGTATAGAATAAACGGCAAATTTATACTGTATAGCACAGGAAAATATATTTAGTATCTTATAGTAAATTATGTTTAAAAAGAATGTGAAAATGAATACAGGTATGTTCCTATATAACTGAAGTGTTGTGTTGTACACAAGAAACTGATGCAGCATTATAAACTGACTAGACTTCAATTAAAATATGTTTAAATAGACCAAAAACGAACAAAAAGAAAAAGGATATTATCAAACCAAAGAATAAAGTACTGATTCAGGCTACAACATGGATGAACCTTCAAACTTTATGCTAAAAAAAGCCAGACACAAAAGGGCTAATTGTGCCCTTTTAGGTGAACTGTATCTAAGCGTTTATTGTACTATTCCTATAAATTTTCCGGAGGTTTGAATTCTATCAAAATCAAAATAAAATGTATTATTCATTAAAAACATAAAACGATTCCTCACAGGAGGGCTTTAATTATTAAATGCAGAAATGCATGTAAAGCTCCTGGAACAACAATTTGCATGTCCACAGACAGTCACTGCTGTCACTGCCACTCAGGGGGTGGTGCCAGCGCTGATGAGACCTGCCTCCACTTGCGGCCCTGCAGGCAGGATTGAGGGCCTGGGCTCTGACAGGCAGGGTGAGCGTGAACCTGGGTCAGACACAGCCACGCCCCAGACTCTGCGATAACCAGCTTTCTTATACAAACTTCTCCATGTAGCATAAACACACTACAGGGATGTATCTTACAACACAGGGAATATAGCCAATGTTTTACAAAAACTATAAAAGGAGCATAACATTAAAAATTGTGCATCTATTTAACACCCTGATACTTATATCATATTGTAAATCAGCTATACCTTTATAAAAAATTAAAAAAGTGATTTTAAAATGTTTTCCCTTTAATATTCCTTTCGGTTTTTAAGTAACTACTAAAAAGCTTAGAATGTATAAAAGCATTTAAGTGTGATAAATTTGTTTACATATATATTTACTTTCAACTTCCTGCTAAAAGAGAATTTAAACAATTTTTTAAACACAGCTTAACAACCATAACAACAAAAAGACAAAAGTGACAGTGAAGAGAAAAAGGAGATTCAATACTTAAATGAAACCAGGGGGAGGTAAAGTCATAAAAATGGATGCCATGAAGTCAGGGTAAGTGTTAAAGGCCGACTAGAAATTCAGCTGTAAGATTCTTGGCAGCTAAAGCAAAAAGAAATAGATGATGAGGTGGTGGTAGAGCTCAGTGGTAGAGCGAGTGCTTAGCATGCACGGGGTTCTGGGGTCAAGCCCCAGGGCCTCCACTAACAGATAAATACACCTAATTGCCTAACCCCCAAAAAGAGCCCCAAAGAAAAGGAAAAGAGTAATTTCTTTATGAAAGATATCTGATATTAAATTTCGATTAAATACTTAAAAAAAAATAGAAAAAGATGAGTGACACAAGCGATAATGCCCGTGAGATAAATCTGCGGTGGCTGCTGGCAAGTCCCCATGTCCCACGTGGGAAAATCTGAAACATCCTTCTCACCACTCAGAGTCATCCTCAGCCCACACCACCCCTCCCCCTGTTAAATGCAGGAGCACAAGCAGGGCCTGGCCTTTGCTCTCTCTGTGTCACCACAGTGAGACAGGATGGAAGGGGTCAGAGCACAGCCATTCAAGGAAGGCCACAGTAATTAACATCAAAATGGTGAAGCATTCAACCCCCAATAGGCCTTGAGGCTCAGGATGAAGAGATTTAACTTCTAGCAGAACTTGAGCATCATTTTACACCCACTGTAATAGTAACATGGTGAATAACACAACCCCAGGCATCATGGCAGTCCCAAGGCTAGCCAAAAAAGGTCAAATGGTGGGAAATGGCCAACTCCCTGGGAATTCCAACCCCTTGCCCCTAGGCAGGTCCTTCTACTTATTAGCATATGAAACCACCAAGCCCATGAAAACCAGCAACACAGCACCACCTCGCGGGCACCCCTCCCTCTCCCTCTTTGGAGAAGGCCCACACTCTGTCTGTGGAGTGTGTACCTGCTTTTTTTTTTAGTTAGCATTAAAGATTTTTATTTCAAAATACAGACGTTTTCTAAGCATTACAGCCAACAGATGACACTTAAAATTCAGCAACGCTTTGTTTACGCTTTAGCCATAGTTCTAACAGATTTCATGCTCAAAAAAAACAAAAAAAAAGAGAAAGAAGAAATTGAAAAAAATAAAAAACCCTGCCATATTTGAAAGAATTAAGATCAACTATAGTCAAATTTCAAGTAAAAATGCATTTCACACAAAATAGAGAAAATGCTCAGAAAGGGTTTTATATCTGGAACCATTCCTTGAAAACTTTCTCACATTCTTTTTTTTTTATATATTTTTTATTGATTTATAATCATTTCACAATGTTGTATCAAATTCCAGTATTCAGCACAATTTTTCAGTCATACATGCACATATTAACACTCATTGTCACACTTTTTTCTCTGTTAGTTACCATAAAACTTTGTGTAAATTTCCCTGTGCTGTACAGTATAATCTTGTTTATCTATTCTACAATTTTGATATCCCAGTACCTACTTTTAATCTGAGCATCAAACCCCAAAACCTCGTGGTGTTTCTCTTGCCTTTCAATGTATCTATCTGAATAAATCTACCTTTACTCAACAGTGGCTTGGTTTTGAATTCTTTCCTGCATGAAACCAAGGACCCACATCGGACGGGGCACAATCCAGGGGCTCAACCAAAGCCTGGGGCACAGCCCTTCTCATGCCCCATGTTTTTTTTGTATCAACAGGACTGGATTTTGAAGGGAGCTCTGAGGACCCAGCTAAGGGACAGAAGCAGCCCCCAGGGCTCGAATTGGCGGGCAGCCCCTCCCCCAGCAGGGGCCTGGGGTCTGCTCAGTTCTCTGTGGTTCTCTGTTGTGCTGACTCCCCAGCCACAGAGAGTTCTCCCTAGGCCTATCCCCACAAAACCCTTCTCTCCAAAATACAAGCACATCATGTCACAGTCCTCTTGTTCAACCAGGAAATGTTCAGCCCACATTTTCCTTCCCCAGTAAAAACCTAACTGTCCTCCCTCCGATTCCACCACTTCTTTCTTTGTGAGAACTCTGCACTCCCCACACACCATCGTGAACGCAGGTGCCTTGCTGGTTGGGACCGAGATGTTTCAGTCTCACACAGCCTGCGTCCTTTCACTTTACCCTTGCTACCTTAAAAAAGTCTTTCCTGAGTCTCCCACCCAACTGATTCTGAACTTCACAAAGTGCTGAGTTTACGGTCACTATGTGCATACTTCCCTGCTTTTGGCTAGATTTCCTTCTCAAGATCTTCATTAAGGAGCTGCATCAAGACGTTTTAAAGAGGCTATTCTTACATCTGAGCAGATGAGCCTGCATAAAATTTAAATGGCTTTGAAGAGAGAGTTAACCAGGGACAGAGAGGTCGCAGGTCCTAGTCAAGAGTGTCATGAGGCAAAATGTTCTTCAAAGGCTCAGAGTGGCTTCTGAACACGGAGTCAGAAGGGAGGAGGTGCCAGACAGTGAGTGGGGTGAGTGACACAGGGTACGCTTCCCCAGCTGGGGAAGAAATGGTTTTTTTCTATTTTTCCAAAAGATTTCTTACTATCTTTTTCTCCTATTGTCACATACCATTTCCTATGAATTAAGAAAATCAATGTCAGTCATTTGGGCCACTTGGGAGAAGCTACATGATGCCATTCACAGGGCTGGGGCATGAGAGCCACACCAGTCTAAGTTGAAAGACAAGCGGGGTTATTTCCATGGTGATCACGGGCATGCAGCAAATTTCCCAGCTTCAATGACCTCATCTCAAAGGTGGGGCCAATAAAACTACCTAGCAAAATGCATGATGATTATGGCCAACATCTGTTTACTAGGTAAGTGACCGTGACAGCTGCCACTTAATGGGGAATGAGAATGATCAACGAGGCCCAGTCTACCTGGTCACAAGCACCCTGCCTTCCTGCCTTGGTGCAGCAGCAGAGCTTGTTTAGCTGAGATGAACGCCCCCAGAGCAGCCCCGACGAGAAAGATCCCAGCGCTGCACTGCGAGGCCTGTTCCTTTCCTTCTCAGAGCTGATCACAGTTTGCAGTCATCTGTTTTTATGTTTATCACTTTTGTAACTGCCTCCCCTCCGGAGTTTTCCTCAAGGAGCACAGGGCCAGGTGTGTCTTGCTACCTGCTGGATATTCTGTGCTGGGTGACAGTCGACCCCACATCTGGCTCTGGTGCTTAACGAAGAGGGTAGAAGGCCCAGGGGCCCATGCCAAATCGAGGCACCTGCACCCAAAATTATGGTCTGACTTTGGGCAAATTACACAGTCTTCTTAACCCTGAGATTCCTCATCTGTCCATGAAAATAACTGCCCATGGCACACAGAGTTACAAGGATTAATAGAAATCACCAAATTCACAACGTATTCAAGGGGCCACCAGTGCGCCCTCAACAGACACATGCTGTCTTTACGGCTCTGACACACGCGAAGCGGGGCGGCCGCACACAGTGAACACTGCTAAGTGTCAGTGTGTTAAGTGCTTCATGTGTGCTCTAATACTCTTTACAACTTACAACAATCCCAGGAACAAAAGAGTATTATCATGCGCATTTCACAGAATCACCAACAGGTTAAGAGAGGTTACATTCTATTCCAAGGCCCTATGGTGAGGAAATGGCGATTTAAACCTGAATCTGGGCCCAGACGTGGGCTCCAGCTCTCTCCCATCCACCTGACCACTTGCCTATGAAATCCACCTGTCTAATACACAATTTCCAGCTGGCCAGCTCTTAAATGCATTGTGTTCCAACTTTTGTCAATGTTGGTTAATTACCATAAATTTTTCTCAGAAACCACTACAGAAAAGAAAGGTGGAATCACGTCCCTGCCCACAAAGGAGAGGAAATCTGCCTTGCCTTCTCCTGTAATGTGCAGAAAGCCTACCCTACACCACCAAATCATTTTGTATCCTTCCTCCATGTTTATGTTTGCACGCAGCTTATTAAAGTAGAAGGTACCTGCAGTAATTCCATCTCGGTTGCTTTCCAAGGTTGCAGATTATCCATAGTCAGTCTGTGAAAGAAATTATTACAATGTGAATGAAAATACTGCAACCATGTCAGTAAACAAAGAATGCTGAAACCAAGTCATCAGCGGCTGCCAACACACCCCAGCAAGGACAGGCCTGCAGCCCAGCCTCTGCAGCCACTCACAACGGTGCCCTCTGAGCAGACTCAGAATAAGAAAGGACAGGATATTAGCCCTAGATAGCTAGGTGTTTGTCTAAAGAAGGAATTCAGTGAGTCCAAATGTTTGCTTCCTCCCATACATAGAAAAGCACTAAATTCTTGAACTTGACATACCTGGCTTTCTTTAGATAACAAGCAATCTTTTATTGTTCCAACTTCCCGGTCTTTGTTGTAAAGCTCCTCTATATCCTATTTCCTCCCGAACCTCTTCTGAGCAGTCCCTCTGAGAGATCTGAGAGGCTGTCATCCCAGGTCAAGTCCTCCTGCCAAATAAATCATAACTCTTAACTTTTAGGCTGCACATGTATTTCAGTCAAAAGTTTTGGAAACCATGAAAGGACCCAGAGCAGACTTCTCTCCAGCTGAACTCTCCGAGGAACTGGAGCCTTGGTACCAGCAGTGGCCCTTTGTGCCCGTCTGCCTCCTCGGGGAGTCCAGATGAATTTGAGTGAGTCTCTTCTGGTTCTAGGATCTCCCATATTGGTTGATGATCCTGAGTTTTATTTGGCAGTGTATCCAGGTACCTGGCCCTCCAGTTGAAAGATACTGGGGGGAAAACTACCCACCCAGTGGAGACATGCTGGGTGGGGCCTGGTTGAAAGATAACAGGAAACACCCAACTTGAGGAGACGTCCAAAGTGGGGCTGGTGGAAACATACCAGGAAAGTACTCACCCAGTGGAGACGTCCCGAGTTGGTCCAAGTTGAAAGACACTGGGTTCAGGACTGAGTGGTTAGGTAAGAGGCTGGTCTAATGTTTTCCTCAATTTGGTTACCTCTACTGAATTTTTCAGGATAAAAGTAAAACTCTTATGAGGAACCTTTCAACTCCAAAATTGGGACCCTCCTCCTGGCTGGTAACAGCTTTCTCCAGTGACAGAGAAACTTGCAGGATTGGTAGAGGCAAATACTTCATGCCATATAGTTGTCCCTGTGGGAAAACTTACTAGCAATTTTATTTTGAGAACCCGACCTTAGAATGGGGAATAGAACTTTCAAAAAAAGAAAAAAAAAAAGAAAAGAAAAGAAAAGAAAAAGAAATGACAGATTGCCAGCCTCCATCTTATACCACAGCCAGGTTTATATACGTACAAATCTTACAACATTAATTGCAAAAAAAAAAAAAAAAAAAAAAAAAAAAAAAAAAACCTCACCCTGAAAGTAACTAACCAGGACTGTTAAAAACATTTTTAGGAATTCTGAACTTATAAAACAAAATCCCCTTTATGGATATCTTGGATGTTTTTTCCTATGTCCTTGAAATGAAAACTTTTTATCTTTCTCTGGGTATTTTATTTTTGTGTACGTATATATATATATATGTGTTTCATTTTTTTTTAAAGGAAACCTTGGAATCTGCCATACAAAAGGTAGAAATATTGTGTACATATGGTGGCCACGCAAATAAATTGGGATTCTCAACAATCCTTTGATTGTACCAATTTTCAGATATTTTGCCATCTTAACCTTTGTTTCATCAGCATGTACCACAAAGGCCTTTAGCTTTTGGAGAGTAAACTTTTGAATTTTATTTAGGCAACACACCCACTCTCATGTGGAAAATCCTCTTCATCTTATTGGTTTAAAAAATATATATATATTTTATTTTATATAAATGAATATATATAAATTGATGGCCATATGTTGGATCCTTTAATTTGGAAAAACTTTTAAATTGGTGAAAGTTGAAAGAGCTCTCTGTATAAACATCTGTTTTATTGGTAACTAATAAAATCAAGTTTAAAGGTCGAAAAATATATCTAATGTTTAACTTAATAATTCAGTTAAAAAAAAAAACTGGTTTCAAAAGCTACATTTGTGTTTTTACTTTCCAATCAATGGTTTTAGACATGCTAATAAAAACTTAGAATAATTAATGTTAATTAGGTTGAATAACTGGAAAAAGAATTGTAAATATGTAGGAAAAAAAAAGATAAGGGGCTTATCCCAAATGGATAAATATTTTTATATGGTTATTTTGAATGAGATAAATAAAATGGACATTTTTGCATTTACATGCAAGGTTTTGATACTACACTACGTAAAGTTAAAAAAAAAAGAGCCAAAGATATCACCTACTACCTCCAACATTAAAGTTCAAACAAGTCCGTTTTATTTACCACAGTTTTAAATATATGTATTTATAGGGCTAAAATATATATATATATATATATATATATATATATATATAAATATATATAGACTGAAATACTTGATCAATGATTGGGACAACAGACCAATTAATGAAATTAAAATTGAGAAGGGCCTAAGCTCTTTGGCTCAAACTTTGGGATCCCAGAGACTTTTGTATAAAATTAGATACAATGCACGGAAAAAAAAAAGGCTTTTGGCACTCCTTCTAGAAATAAGAATTATTGATTAAACATAATAAATATAAAAATTAAAGGTATAAGATTTAATAAAATTGAGATAAAAGTTTGTAAAATTGGTATATTAAATGGGCTTTGTATAAACATCTTCCTTAATTATCTTTTGGGATAGATATGTTTCAATGGAAAAACGCTTCCTTTTCTTGGTATTACAAGGCTGGGCACGTATCTATCCCTCAGAAAATATTAATTGAACACAGTAAAGGAAACCAATAGAGTTACATGAGCTGTCCAATATAACGTAAAACTAAAAACTAATATTCAGTAGCTAATAAAAAATATAATAAGAGGTTTACCCTGGGTTTAACTTATAACTCAAGGAAAAGAGACCTTACTAAATGCCTTATGCAAGCTTTCAAAGGCAAGATAAAGTAAACCTTAAAATTTTAAACATGGAATTCTTTGTTTACAGCTCTTCTCACTGATACAAAGAAGCAAATTAAGGAGATACTATTGGGCCTGCATGACAGAGAAATTCTCTGGGGAACTGGAAGCGTGTGTCTTTGTCTTGCAGATCAGAAATGTAAATACAGCAAACAGTGACCTAGGACTGAGCCTAATTAGCTCAACGAGATAAAACTCAGGGCCAAAGAAATTTGTGGCATTTTACAACTCAGAACCCTGATGGGTCCTTAAGTCTTTGTCAAGAAATCTTAAATGTCTGTTTCATAAATGGTAAGACTTAGTGATTTGAGCAAGCAAATTCAGTTCACTACAACTATTATTATACTTATCTCATAAGTAAGTTTTGAAGTGAAGCTATGAAATCTCTAACTTTTGTCTGTTTATAAGCCTGCGTACACATTGCAGATGTGAGATAATTCTACAGCTGAAAAAATAAAAATCAATGTCAAAGAGCTCTGCTTAATTGGCGTAAAAAATAAGAGCTGACAAATTAAGTAGTTTTAAAATAAAAACTGACCAAATTGACCTTCAGCTTCATGTGAACTGGAAAATATTCAATATTAAGATAATAATTGATATTGTTTAGTTTAAGTATGTTCTAATTAATATAGACATCTTTAAAGTCACCAATATTAAGTATAGTACTTTTACTGAACCTAGGTTTAATGAAAGTCAAATAAGATCCTGTTATATCTGGTGCAGATTTGTTAAAAAATATAATAGTAATGTGGTGTGGTAAAATTTAAATAAATTAAATGCAAATGAGATGAGAGCTTTGGGTAAATTTTTAAAATATATTTTTAAATGTATATTTAAGATAATCTAAATGTTTGATATCTTTAAATTCTAGAGTTGTGCTACATTAAGTTAAATGATAGGATTTTATTAAATAGCTATGCCATTTTCAGATAAAATAAGATTGAAATATGAATTATTTAACATTTAACTTCCTCTTACAGAGAAAATAAAGGTGTTTAGAAGTATTAATAAATGGTTGGTGCCACCTTGAAATAGTCTTTATTATTAAGGGAATGATCTCAGTATCCTAGGAAAGTAAGATAAATGTGTAAAGGAAGATAAAAGAATGGAATTATATTTTGTTAATGAAAAATAGTGACTTTGTCCTGAAGCTGGTTACTTCTGAATGGAATAGAAAATAAGGAACAAACTAATATGAGTATAGAAAGCTGTGGAAGGCTTGTGGAAGAGGAACCCTGAAGAAAGGGATTTGTACGTGGTCGGAATTGGCTAAATTTAGAATCAACTTGGGCAAAGTAAATGAATCTTAGACATAAACTGGTACAAGAGTAGATTTGGTTTACTCTCTGTTAAGAGGACAAAATTGTCTTGAAATGTTAATCCACCTTCAGTAACAAATTGTAAAGCTTCTTATACCACTTACCTGATCTGTTCTGCCTTTACCTTTGACGTAATTTCTTAATGAATAAGTACTACTTCACAGTGATCTATATGTTTACGTGACCAAGTGTTTTGAAATCTTTTAACAAACTCCCCAAATATCAATTTCTAATTAAAGTTCTTTTAATCTCCAGTTAAGTTTGGGATGCTACAGAGGGCCCCTGAAACATCCCAAAGAGAGATTTTAAACTAGTAAATTTATTTGGCATGTTAAATACATGGTATTGTCAAATGAATAATAAATCTTCTAAGGTTATATTGTATGAGAAAATATTATTAATATAGATACTCTAGAAATTATATGGACTCACTAAAATCTGGCATATCTAAAATGTTACCAGTCATATTTATGGTTATAGTGACCAGGTTCCTTCATCGATTATAGTGTAACGGTGTCTAAACATGCTTTTAAATTTTTGTCATTTATAGACAGTTAATTGCTTTCTTCTGATGATTTTGCAAAATGCTTTCTCTTCAAGGAGATTTACTGGTTTCTAATAAATTTCAAACTATAACACTGAACTAAACTCGGTAAGAAATTTTAAATGTCTAATGAAAACTGATTAAAAAATTAGTTACATGGGACTGAGTAAACTGGTGAATATGGTTATAATTTTTGATTTTGTCTGACATACTACTGGCTTTTAACCTGTTTCCCTGACATAAAGAAACTCTTCTCCTTAACTAGTTATGATTCACAGAAATTTGATAAATTATACCTATGTAAGCAGACTTGGAACAGTTATCTTTTCTCTCTATCTGATCCCTCAAGAGACTAAAATCTCTTAGGTCCCCAGTGGCTCTATCAGACAAATGAGGAAGATCATCTCCTAACAGATATAGGAATCTCAAGGTATTTTAAGGATTTTAAAGAGAAAAGAATTTACCTAAATGTGTAAGGCAGAAAACCATGACAAGACCTTGATGTGGCTTTCCTGGCCTTAGAAAACCTTATTAACATTCTACCCTGAGACTCCTAATTAAAAGTTCCAACACAGCCAATTTAAAAAAGCCTATATGATCAAATAATCAGACTTAACTTGTAAACAAATTACTCTTGATTTGACTATATTTGAGAAAAATGAGGGTAACTTTAGAGAGAAAAAAGATTATATTTTAGTGGATATTAAATTCTAGTTTTGTTAATTGAGGTCTATATTTACTAAGACATTTCCCAGATCATTCCTTGCTGTTTTGTCACATTGCTGTAAAGGTTAATAGAATTATGAAAAGAATACTCTAGGTTTGTTTCTGAAGTTCAGTAATCTATCCTTGGGTAAAGTTCCAATGCCCCATGACCTGCAGCCAGGGGATTATACATACTGGAACAGGCATGACTTAAAGAACTGTCTACTACCTGAATGGAAGGATCCTTTATCAGGTACTCTTAACTAGACCGTACATACCAAAGCTGAAGGAAATGGACTTTTGGATTCATTTCCTATCAGAAACAGCCCCTGCAGTGCACTGGCCTATAGAGCACTGCTCACCTTAAAACAATGCCCAAATGAAGAAAAATCTACCCAGGCCAGGATGAGAAGACGACGACATCTGAGGTAAGACAGCTGACCCAAAACACCGAACCAGGCCTGTATGCCAATTACTTTGATAATTTCTCCTACCTTTGATTATGAACTACTCCAACTGTTAAGTTTATGGTAAATTACCTATGTCTAGTACTTCTGTGTTACCTTGGTGGGTTTCCCTACTCCAAGGCTCTAACTAGATAGCCCTCAGAAACGTTATTCTAAAAAGGAAATTATAGTTCTGTTTAGGCCACTGTTGATCTTACAAGGTGGGAGACCTCACCAGGCTAATTAATACCTGCTCTGACCCTGACCATAAATATGAAATTTCTCATAAGATGACTCAAACTCAATCAGGAACACAAGCAAAATTTTAACCCAAAAATATAACTTCTCGACTATTAAATTCTCATTCGTGACTTTATTAACTTTACTAGCTTTATTACTTATATCCTGTCTATATAATAAAATTGTTGTCTGTTACATTTCCCAATGTGTAACTAGGCCTACAAGATTGATGATGGCTAAACATCTTGAAGAAATAGATAAAATTTATAACCCTGTATAAAATAATTGTAATAGTGTGATTCTAGGTATGGGAATGAGCAACGAAGGGCAAACATTTCCTCGATCATAATAGACTAGTAAGACAGGCGATCCAGAGAAATTTTAGTATCAACAGGTCCTGATAAAAAATCTAACACCTTGAATGGCAGCTCAGAATATTCTTCAACTTAACTAGGAATGAGCCATCCTAGCACCATGTGACAAAATTGGTCATGAAATGTCTCTCAAAATATTGGTCGAATTTAGGACCAAGGGGGAGCACTGTGAATGAAAATACTACAATGTGAATGAAAATACTGCATCCATGTCAGTAAACAAAGAATGCTGAAACCAAGTCATCAGCAGCTGCTGCCACTCCTCAGCGAGTACAAGCCTGCAGCCTAGCCTCTCAGCCACTCACAGTGGTGCCCTCTGAGCGGACTCACAGTAAGAAACAACAGGGTACTGGCCCTAGATAGCCAGGTGCTCGTTAAAGAATTGAATTCAATGACCAAAATGTTCGCATCCTCCCATACATAGAAAAACACTAAATTCTTGAACTTGAGATACCTGGCTTTCTTAGATAACAATCTTTTATTGTTCCAACTACCTGGTCTTTGTTGTAAAGCTCCTATATATCCCAGCTCCTTCCCTACCTCTTGGGAGCAGTCCCTCAGAGTGATCTGAAAGGCTGTCATCCCGGCTCGAGTCCTCCCTCCAAATAATATATAACTCTTAACTTTAAGGCTGAATGTTTCTTTCAATCAAGTCCCAGAATAGACACAACTCATCAATTATGTAATGGAACACACTGGATCAGGAACCAAAAGCGTGTTCTAGTCCCGAAAACCACGGGTTCCTCTTTCTTCCTGTCTTTATACAATCCCACCAGAACTCATTACTTTGCTGTCTGCTCAGACCAAACTTAGAGAAGAGTCAACTCAACAGAGTGTCTTGCTATGGAGAACCCCCTGCAGAAGCAAGGCGGTCAGCCTGCCCTCCCGCACGCTCTGCTGACCCCTACTGTCATCCGTGGAGACCAGGCCAACTTAGCTGTTCCCAAGACCTGCAAAGTCCCACACATTAAATAAAAGCATTTTATTTTATACCATATGTTATGTATATACCCATCTCTGAAAACAGCTTTGCCAGAAGCTCAAATCTTCAACATGGATCTGCAAAGTTAAATCCAGTCCCCAAGGGAAAACAAGTTTTATGAGGATACTAAGGCCTCCAAAGTTCTCTCCACTAACTTCAACCAAACTGCCTGAAGGTCTGCAAATGCAGGCGGCTACAAGTCTGCTTTTAAAGCAACCTCTTCCTGCCCTCAGGCTCTACAATGTCCCTCTGCGCCCTCCCATCTCAGGGTAAGAGCAGCCGCTGCAGAAACTTGCAGGGTAGCACTGACAGGACAGGACACAGAGGATCAGAGCTAAACTAAGCCTTCTGATGACACGAGCCTGTCACTCTGTCACTTTACACATCAAGATATATGTAGAGAGAGGTGGAGTGATATTGCTCAAAGTCACACAGCTAATAAGTGGCAAAGTCTATAACTGCTCCTCCCTCCGGCGTGATGCCCCAGCTGGGATGGCCACAGGGTTCTCTCGTGCCTGCCTGACCAGTCCTTTCTTGTCACTCATAACCCACCACAGGGTCGGACCATTGCCTGACTTTTCAGCATCTTGTCCCTCCAGTCTCTCAGGAACAAGGCTGCTCAGGCCACTGTATGACTTCCGGGTTCCCAAACCCTCCGTGCTCAGCCTGGTCTTGCCTGTGTTTCCGGCCCCGTGCTCAGAGGCACTTTCTCCCCTGCAGGAGGATGTTTCCACTCTCCACAGGGACACCCCGTCAGAGGAGCCCTCTTCTCGCCCTCAGAATGGCAGGTGTCCCAGGCTACATCATGAGCTGCCCCATTAGGACTGCGGGTGCCCAGGTCTGCTAATCAGACCAGCAGCCTCAGAGCCAGGGATTATGCCCGGGTCACCCTGCAAACCTACTGCCCTCCTCACAGCCCCCAGTCAGCAGGTCACCTGGAAGTCACAGCAAGTGCCCCACCCAATCCTGAAGTCTCTTCATTTGCCAGCACCGCTGATGACTGGTCTCCAACCTTTGTTCAGTTTCGCACAAAACAGCAGCTTCCACTGTGAAGAGGGGGTTTTCGCTCCTCTGCCCCATCCTTACTGGAAATGTCAAGGGAAACCAAAAGGCCTCTTCTCAACACTTTTCTGATGACATCCTCCCACCCACAATACTCACATGCTCAAGAGAATTGGGTCCACGTGATTTTGTTTCCCTTACGCTAAGTGGCTCAAAACACTGCGGGATTCTTTCAATTTTGAGGGTATTTGTACAAAGTTTATAGGCTTTAATCTGTTTTTTTGTCTCTCTTCAGTATCTCTAGCATTTGCCACTTCTTAATCCCTTCAGCAGCCTCCCTCCCAAAATCTAGTTTAGGAAATCAGCTGTGATGAGGGGCCCGGGGGCAGTCACAGAAGATGCTACTAAGGCACAGAGAGACTACAAAATTTGCCCAAGGTGATCAGCCTCAACCCACAACATTGTGTGCCCCATCCCTTTTTTTAAATCTTATGCTAAACAAGCTTTTGTAGATTATGCTTATAAAGAGATGAGGTATCAAAATACATACAAGGACACACATCAACTCTAAGATGTTGATTAACTCCACTATTTTGTTTCTATTTGTTTAATTTCTATTAAAAATTTAAGAACCTCTGCACTCAATATAACAAAATGTTATTGGGTTTTAAATCCAGAATTTAGAGGTTTTGTGTGTCATTACTCATTCTTGTTTGTATGTTCACAAGACAAAATGATTTGAAAAACTCTCTCCCCTTCCTCTACTCACTACTGGCTCTCACCTGAGTTCCCAGACCACACATCGAGCAGCCTTTCACTTTACCCACAACTGAACTCATCAGTTTTCCCCCCGAAATTCCTCTGCAAGTTTCCCTCCTAAAAGCACAGCAGGACCATCATTTACCTGATTAATCCACCCAGAAAGCTGGGCCTTACTCCATCCTAACTTCACAGACAGCATTCATCCTTTCTTTTTACCATCTAAACATGTCTTCAATCTGTTCGCTTTTACCCACTGACCATCTCACCGCTCAAGTGGAAGCCACCAGCACTGCACTCCTGGACTCACGAGTCTCCCAAGTGGCCCCACAACCGCTCTCCCCTACTTGAGTCAAATGGGATTCTGTCAGTCCCGCGCTTATAGGACTCTTTTCAATCTCACTGTTCTTAGAAGAAACTCCCAGTTCTTCACCTGATGAAGGTCTTTGCCATGAAACTGTCAGCTCAGGGAGGGCAGGACACGCCCTCTCTCCTCGGCCCCGCCCTCTGGCAGAGCATCAGCATGGAAGGACCTGCTGAGCTACACCAGCCTGTATTCTAAACCTGGTCTTGTGTTCTTAGCAAACTGCTTCACTTATCCATATAAATCCAAGGTAGATTAGAAAGATCTTAGATGTTGAGCTAGAGTATTGATTTGGGGATTTTGCACTAGCAACCTGCAAGTACATGTTCTAATGATTCTCTCTTCTAAAAACCACACTCAGATTTAAGTAGTACATGTGGAATGTCTTCAGAGTAAAAGGGACTGTACTTTTACAGACTTTATGTTTTATAACATGAACAAACCAGACAGGGTCACAAATGGAACCGCCTCACAAGTGACAGAAGACAGGTGAGAGGCATATAGCAACAGGTCACATAGATGGTAAGAGAAAAGTTGATTCTCCAACCCCCCCAAATTTCCTCAAAAAACCAAAAACTCTGAATTTTGAAAGTAAAATACTATCATATAAAGAAATAAGATAAATAGTCCTCTTCATCAGGGTTTCAAGATCTGACTCCAGAATTTTTAGCAGGCTATACTGAATCCTAGCACAGAAAAATCAGATGGAATAGTGGTAAGTTTCAGAAAAACTGCAGTAATTCCTCCAATTGTAAGTGGACATGCACTCACCTATCGAAGGTGAATATAAACCGCATTCTGGAGAAATTCGGAAGCTCCCAGGCTCCGCTTCTGGATGGCAAAGACACGGACAGCTTTGAAGCATGCTTCTAACTGAGTCACCGGCATTCTTACACTGCAGGGGGAAACGGATGCTCTCAGTTATGAGCAGAGATGTTCCTGTCGTGTCTCACAGCCCGTGCCTGGGGACTCAGTGCCCTGCAGCAGCCCGGCCCAAGGTGAGGACATGCAGCATGGCCCACCCAAGCAGGAGGTGCACTGTGCTTGAGAAAGCCCATCCCTGATGGGGTCAAGAGGGGCTGGTGGGGTTGTGTGAACCTATAAATGCTCACAGACATACACCTGCCTACATTCAAGTGATACAATTAAGAGTAGCAGGCTGTTTAACAAAATTTCAATTGTCAGTGGAAATTTTACCATTCCTTTCCACTTGTCCCCTGCACTCTGAAACAGGCTTAGGCTCTCTCATACCTGCAGCTCTGATGCAATATTTGTAAAGTCATTTTACTTTGCTGCAGGTGTCCTCGCTCCCCGTTTCGCTGTGAATGTCCTCCCTAACACACTCAGATGTCTTCCTGGATCTCTCCCTGAGTTCCTTGCTCCTGATCCTCAGATCCTAAGATAAAGGACAACTGAAGACACATGACCAGAAAAGGCACTGTGGACTTGAACAAAGTCCTCTGTGACCCCCTATGTGAGTACTGCCCACCCCTTAATTTTGTTCTCAAGGTTCTGCCTAGGGTGACGCCCAGACAGCAGAGAGTCCTGGGTTATTAAAGGCTGTGTGTCTTGGGCGCGGGGACAGGTGCAGGAGCTGGTTCTGGAACAGGGCCCATCCCCACCCCTGCTTCTCTCTCTCCGGAGGCCTCGCTGCCAAGCCCCCAGGCTCCATGATCTTCTGTCCTTCTCTTCTACTCTACTCCAAGCCCCTTTCCTCTTCCTTTATTCCCTAATTTTCCCCAGCTGGAGTGATTTTTCAATCACAGAATCTGAAAAAACTTCCTTCACCTGAAAAAGAGGTCTCCAGAGGTCAATGCCCATATGCTGGTTCCTGAAGATAGCCCCTGGTTAGGGGGACTCTCACCAAGGGTCACGGGGCAGCAGGCATGTTGCAGGGTCGACCACCCCCAACAAGAATTTGCTGTGACCCCAAGGCACGCACAGCATCCCTGTTCACAAAAATGTATTTGGACCACTTATCCGTTATTAAGAAGCAAAAATAAAAAAAAATTGCCCATGTTTCTTAATAAAATTATTTATGAGGTGGAAAAAGAAATTGTAATAGAAAAGAACAAATTTGACTCCATATTAGATGTGTTCCTTTGGCTTTAAACCTCTGCCCTGTTTTCTAGGTTCAGACTTGTTAGCTCTGGAGCTTTTGTAAAAGAAAGTTGCCTTTAGCCTGAAATATCCAGGAGAGACTATTCTCCGGGCTCTGATCTTTAAGGATGTTAGCTCTTCTGCACTTATATATAGATGACAAGTAGTAAAACAGAATAAACTTTGTTTATTTTTGGAGGTTTTACAGGGGCACCATGATTTGACCCACATGGACAGCTGCAAGAACAAAGGATTCCAAGGAAATCAATTCGTACAGCAAGAAGTTTGCAACAACCAACAACACCCCCGCCCCTTTTTAGTAAAAAAGGAGACTGAATTCTGACTTGGGGAAGAGGGTTCTCCAGGATATCAGTATGCCATCTTCTGGGTCTGCCAGCTTTTCAAATAAAGTCACTATTCCTTGCTCTAACACCTCATCTCCCGATTTACTGGCCTGTCATTCAGGAAGCAGAACTAGTTTTGACGTGGTAACTAAATGACTTCATTGGAGGTAGTATGTCTCCACTGTTTCCTCATTTCCAATATGTCACAACCTATCAATTTTATATGCTGTTTAACAACACAACCAAAAAACCTTTGTTAGGGAATTGATTCTACGGAAAGAAAGTTATTTCTACTCCTTCAAACCTTTTTTTTTCTTTTCTATTTTATTTTGTTTTGCTTATTGAAAAGAAAATAAAAGTGAAATCATTTTATTTCACGTATTTTTGTTACAACTACATATTTTAAATTCTACAGAAATATTTAAATTGCATTATTAATTTGTTCATATATTAATATAAAGATATATACACAATCAATGCGGATTAGGAAAGGAATGGATATTTACTAAAAATCCACTGCACATCCAGTCTTTTACAAGCATATCCTGGAATATAATAAGCTCTAGAATCCAGGGGTCCCCCACCCCCTTTCTCCCTGCCGAGTGCCTTAGTAATCAACAACCAAGGCACCATCATAGAGCCACGCGATATATATTTTAGGTATAAATGAGGAAATTAACTCATTCAACTCTAAATCAAAAACCTTAAAATAAATACTGAACTTATTTACAAACAAAGAAAATTGAACACAATTAAGTACAGTTTCTTCCCCAAGGTCACTAAGCTAATAACTGGTAAAGGCAAGATTTGAGCTCATCTGCCTGATTCTAAACACTAAGGTGGAAAACACATTTGATTGTGGAGGGTCCAGCAGCAAAGCCTATCACCCTATCTTTATTCAGATCTAGCCTTAGACAGCCTGAGACAGCACCCCATTCCTATGGA
This sequence comes from Camelus dromedarius, assembly GCF_036321535.1. Taxonomy (NCBI): domain Eukaryota; kingdom Metazoa; phylum Chordata; class Mammalia; order Artiodactyla; family Camelidae; genus Camelus; species Camelus dromedarius. The sequence goes on along the minus strand of NC_087441.1, from coordinate 84,141,749 downwards.
ACTCGAGGATAACACAAAGGATTTTATATCCAGTAGTTTCTTAGGTCTCATTTATATAAAGTGTCAGCAGGTCAGCAGAAAAAACTCTGGGAAATATGAGTGGGTCCAGAGCTTTTTGCTGATTAGTAACTTTATTTATCAGAACAGCGTGACCTTCCCATGAGAGGCCACATGGACCTTAACTAAAGGCAGGTGAGCAATGAAAACTAGCAAGACCCTGGAACTCAAGCAAGAAGGATCACTGCCATCCCCCACCAAGTTGCCTCTTCACCCTCGTGGGCACGATGGCAGAAGATCCAGGTTCTTGTCCAAGTTACACTATCATGGATTCTCACCCATAAACAGATAAGGCTCTATGCTGTCTTAAGTCCTTCCCAACTCAAATATGATGACACCAATATCTGAGCAGAATGTCTATGTCTCCACTTCCTCTCTTCTGTTAGGAGAATAATTCTATGGCCACAAAGCAGAAATCCAACTAAAAACACCATGCATGAAGCCAGGTGAAAGTCTGCGTAAGACACTTTGCTCTCACGGACAGTGAATGAAAACTCAGAATAAGTGGTTCTTCTTCCTCTGTAAGTGGGAGGTAGCCTGATTGTGTGTGTGTGTGTGTGTGTGTGTGTGTGTGTGTGTGTGCGCGCGCGCGTGTGTGCGTAAATCAAATACAATGAATTCTGGGATGTGTACAGATTTTTTTATGTTACTGTCATTTCATGAGGATGAGACAACCTTTAAAGTAATTTGAATCTAGTGTTCTGAGACATTCTCAGGTTCTTTTGGTGGAGGAGGGGAAAGGGGAAATGAAAGGAGGAAAGAAGTAAATGAAGCCAAGGAGTAAGAATACTGCTAGCGAAAGGCAAGACATTAATTTTGTTCCTACTTGCCTCACACACAAATTAGGGACTGGCTTTCCCCAGGTGTCTTGTCGAACACTGAGTTGCAGAAGAGGCAACAGCCCATTTCTCACTGAACTTGTGACAGTACGTGGCATCTTATAGACACAAATCATTTACCCTGATCAAACACTCTAGCAGCAGGCCGTAATTCTCCTATTTTGAGACACAAGAAAACAGGAGTTCAAAGCGGATATATAACTTGACAAAAGTCAGAGGACCATTAAACAAGAGAGGATGAATTCAAACTCAGATCTGAATGCAGAGTCTGCTCTTCTCACTCCCAGGACTGGAAAATCCTTAACACACAGGCTCCCCAGCTCCCCTGCAGTGTTCCTGGCGCCAAGCAATTCCCATGTTAATGGTCGCCAGTTCTCACAGTCACAGCGCTCTGTGCAGCCAATGGCCTCCATCGGACCTTGATCATCTACCTGTCACGCCCAACAGGCTTCTCCACAAAGGCAGGAATGCTGGCTTTCAAGTGCATAAAAAGCCATCCCTGGTCTAACCTGGGTTCTTCGGAGGCCTCTCCAGCCTAAAGGCAGCCATGAAAATGCTCACAGTTTGTACATGAGCCACACTACCTCTCTCCATCAGTCTCCCCAAGTATACCACTTAGCTACGACCACTTTGATAATCTTGGAAACAAATTTTGAAAAACAGAAAAGAAAGGATTCTGGAACAAGTATTTAATACTTACAATTTTAAATGACAAGTTACAAGGTGAGTATTGACAAACCGAATCTACCTTCCTAGGTGTCAGTTTGAAGAGTTAAAAAATATCATTGCAAAAAATTCTCACTTACAAAATTAAGTAAAACATAAACAATAATCTGGGCTAAACTCAAAAATAATGCCCATGTTGTACATGGAGAAAAATACAGGACTATACTGAGGGGTAAAGTAAGAGATGTGAATGTAGAGACATCAACATATTGCATGGAGGAAAGCAGCTTTGTAAAATGAATGCTCTGTTAAAGATAATTCAAAACTTACTAAAAAATCCTATGAAAACCCTTATCTGTTTTTATTCTTTAACTTGAACAAAGTATTTTAGAATTCTTCAGGAATAATAAAGTCATAATACTAGCCAAGAAAAATTGGGATGGAAGAAAAGAATCAAAAAAAAATATCACACTGTCAGATATTAAATAAATTTTTACAATATGTAAGTTATGGTGCTGGAGTAATAAAGTAAGATTGACAGAAATAAACCATGAGCTCAAAAAGAGACTTTAGTGTACATAAGTATTTTGTGCATGTGGGATTTCAAATCAAAGAGCAAAGTATGAATTCAATAATTGTCCTGGGAAAATCAGAGAATCACCTGGAAAGAACAAATTCTATTCCTGTCATAATGACCACAAGAAAAATTACAGATAGTGATGTAAATATTAAAAAGTACTAATAACAGCAAATACAACTCTTTGCTCATATTAATTCAACTTCTCCTCACTATAACAAGTACTATTATCATCTCCATCTTAGAGATTAAAAAACCTACAGAAGAGATTTGTACCATTATAAGAAAGTATTTCTAAAATAATACCAAAAATAAAACCCAAAAAGAAGACATTTACTATCTTAAGTATATTTTGGGCCACAACAAATATAAACCTACTGAATAAAATGAAAGGCAAGAAATGACAAGTAAAAACTGCGTGATACATATTGATGAAGTCAAGGGGTTAATGTTCATAACATACAAAGAGCTGTCACAAAGCAACAAGAAGCTCCCTCACTTAACTGTGTGCGAAGGACAAAAGGGATCATTCACTTTTTAAAAGTCAGATGGCTAATAAGTGAAAAATGCTGAATACCTCATTGGTCATCAAATGCAAACTAAAACAATGAAAAAGCACTTTTGCTCATCATATTGGCAAATATTTTTAAAAGTTGTTCTAGCTAGTGTCCATCTGTGAGAGAACAAACTGTGAGCAACGTGTTTGGAGGACGACATGTCAATGGATATGTAAACTCTGAAAAACGTGTGTACACACAGACTGAACTCCCCTTCTAGGAATCGTTTCGTTTAGAAAAAATCAGTTCAAAAAGATGTACTCATCAGGATATTTTCACAGCACTGTTTACAATGGTGGGATGAAAAGCTGAAATGAAATCAAATCCTGCTATAGAGAAATGGTTACATAAGTAATTCTACATCTTTTCATTCCCCACTGGAAATGGAATTTCTAGAGTCACTTGAAAAGAGCCTGTGATGAATGTAAATGTCACATCCAGGGACTAAATTTCCAGAAGCCTTAACTAAAGGAATACTCATACGAGATCACAGGAATATTTACAGAACAAGGATGCCAGTCAAACATCTTTTCTGACAGTGGAAAATGGAGAAAACTTAAGTGTCCACCATCAATACAATGAAGCGGTAAATCACGGCGAGCTGTGGGCTCTGATGGGGCCGGCGTTTCGGCATGGTTCAGGGCCTTGTCCACAGCACTCTCCCACCAAAGTTGTCCTTGCACAAGAGAACACACCTGCACATCAGGGGACCCCTCCACTCTATCTGAAAGGACCGGGTGAGTATGGAGTGGGAGGAAGTCTATGTTATACCCCTGAGTGAATAAAGCGAGCTGCATAAAACATGTATTATGGCCTTATTTTTCAATAAAGCATATATACACACACATATACATAGATTTCCCAGATTCGTGTATGTATCTATGTATGTATGTGTATATACATAGGCATAAATGTCATGAAATATATACACCACATTGTCAACAGTTTTGCCCTCAGGAAAAAAGGGGAAGGGATATAGGGGCCTTTCAGTACCACCACAGTTCTCTTTTCAGTATTTCAGTTAAATATACTTGGAATTTAAAAGTTTATTTAAGTCCGAAGTAAAATGGACAATGCCTCCACAAGACAGAATGCTATACTGGTCATTAAAAATCATGCCAGGGGAATTAGAATATTGTAGAAAAACATATAAAAAGCCAAATGGAAAATGAAGGTCTCCACACAGTAAACAGGCACAGAGTGCTCACTGGTTTTTATGAGAGAGTTGATACACACTGATGAAAAGAACAGAAAATAGATGTTAAAGTGTTAATTATTATCTCTGAGTAGTGGGATAAGGATAGCCTCTTTTGCCCCTTTTTTCAGACTTATTATATTAAATACACATTATTTTTCATCTGAAAAAAGCATTTTAAGATGTGTAGTACTACACATTGGAGAAAATACACGAGTACATACAGAAACAAGTAACTAGGAGACACCGCAGCAGAGTCATGTAATGTAGAACGGGCGATCCTGATTAACACCGCACAGTTACATAAGGACCCACAAAGTGAGAGCACCTGCTGTAACAGGGCGTGGCACCCTTCTATTTGTCAGTTGTGTCTTCAGGGCTGAGGCAGTTCTGAGCACGGCCAGTGTCAGTGCTGGTGTCTGGATGGATGTCACTGGAGGTGAGGGCACCTGCAAGCCGAGAGGAAGAACAGAAATCATCCTCTGCTTTTTCTGTCTTGTTTCTTTGTTACTTTAAAAGAGAGGCATAAATAAGGTAAACTGAATCTTCCCTACTGAAATTTCAGTAATGAAACCGTTCTTAAAATCTTCACAGCTTATATTCTGCTTATAACTGTCTTTTCAAAAAATTATCATATTTATTAAATGTTAATTAACTCAATTAACTCCCTGTTGAAACCTTCTATTAAAGAACATGAAATGCCGTATGTAAAAGCACCACGCCTGCAGTGACTACCTTAGATGCCTTGACGGCAGTGCAGTCAGCACTCACCATCCCATGGCCCTGAGCTCCTGATGCTGCTAAGAGAGCACACTGCCGCCTCAGATGGAGAGAAACTGTGAAAACATTCTCTGAAATCTACAGCACTGACAAAACATAACTGACAAATCCTAGGCTCCTTTGAGGCTGTCATTTTCTGTTTCTGTCCAAACACCGTCAATGAGCAGGACCACCCCATTCCTGAGCCATGGGACTCATGCAGGAAGGAGTTTTGGAGAAATTTCCAGGTATAGAATGTAACCAACAATTTGTAGAACTCTGACAATATAAAAGATGAAATACTCTGATTTTGGAAGACACTCAAAATATCCTCCTAAGCCTTAGTAGCTGGAAAGGCTGGGCTTCTTCACATCCACTTATTTATTTCACAGCCAGTGAGAATCTCCCACAAACCCTATTTCCCTGTGTCTGCTGGGAGCCTCAGGCACACTCTTGTTGTCGATCTGATAAGTCACAGGGCAGAGGCGTGTGTCTCACGCCTGCAAACATCACACAAGCTCGCTTCCTAGCCTCACTGTCTGAACTTGGCCCCATTTTCTCACCTGTTTATTTGGTATCTATTCTTCTGTAAGCTGCCTGAAGTGCTTCTTGGAACATGTCAGAAGAATGAGTGGGTAGATAAATGGACAGATGGACAGGTGAGAGATGGGCAGACAGAGAGAGAGACTGCAAGAAAAGGGGAACAAAGAAAATTTCCTATGCAAAACCCTCTTCTAGTCAGGGAAGAAAACCACCACGGAGAAGTGTGAAGAGGCAGGTGGCTTAGGGCTGTTTCCTGGATTCCATGAAAAGTCACACCAAGAGATGAGAGAGTAGAACTGTAAATAATAAAAGAAAAAAAGCACGCATGCTTGAAAAAATATATCTACAATATGTACTTTCCAAAGAATAGATTCAAATCAGAAGAGCCCAATAACACAATCATTGGGTATTTACCGAATTGAGAATCCCATCTCCAAACCACAAGTCTTCCCTTTGGAGCACTGAGAGTCTACACGGTGCGGCCATAACGCCGTCTCCGCAAATCCATTCTATCCTGCACTTACGAGGAACGAGAAGCTGTGCTTGGTCTGCCCATGCACGTCATTTACACCCCACAGCACCTCTATGGGGGTGGGACGCCTAGCGAGTCCGTCTTTGCAGGACAGGAAACAAGTCCGGGAGAGGCTAAGCTGACCTAACATTTCTCCATCTCACAGGACTGGTCACTCCAGAGCAGGACTCGAACTCGGACCCACATTTGTAAGCACGGTACTAACGTGCTCTGTGTGCTTTTTGTGTGTATAATACATTTTTTTCTGGCATGAAAGTATATTTAATAAATGTTCGGTTGTCTTGTCTATCTCATTAGCTCACAATCAATCTTTATACTGTTGAATTGTACTCTTTTCCCCTGGAGAAAGGAACGGAAAGAGCCGGGGTCAGAATTAGGTGGGGCTCCATTCTTTATCTGGTACCTCATCTCATCCAAGTCCCCAACAAGGGAGAAGGAGCAAATGTCTTCAAATTTTAAAGAGAGTACTCCACTGATGGTGACTTACTCAACTCCAAAACCAAGGCTGGGGGCAGGGACATGCAGCAACCAGAGCAGTATCACCTGTAGGAAGGCAGAAAAAGCTCATGGGAGGGCTCAGGGGGTAAGCCTGATTTAATTTCAATTGATAAAAGAATAACACACTCTAAAAATACTAGCATGCAATGGATTTGCTCTTTCTTGTCATTTAGCAAGTTTCCAAAGGGCACATGTAAGATTATCGTGAACCAGTGAAAAGAAGAGTCTACAGACAGGGAAAATCAATGCCACAGGCAGGCTTAAAACCAGGCTGGAGGAAAGGAAGGGAAAGGGCTTCATTATGAATAGGGGAAAGGCTGGGAAAAATACATCATTACAAGGACTCTCAAGCATCATTCAACAATCATACTATCATTCATTCAAAAGAGAGTTACTGAGGTCCTATTTTGTGCAAGATTTTACACAGGGCAAAGCAAGAGTGCAGCCTCCATGGTGGCAGCAAGTGGCGGGGCTCAAATACACTTCTGATCCCGGAACTGGCACACTTGTCCTCAGTATAAAGGCAAAGAAAAAAAAGTAAAATAATTCTCTGTAAACTCAAAGCATTTTTGAAAAAAATTAAAGAAGACCTAAATTCCTGGACAGACACAGCACGCACATTCCTGGATCAGAAGACAGCGCTCTTGGAATGGCAGTGCTCCCCAGAGCGATCCATACATGCAACGTGGTTTTGATCACAATCCCAGCGGGTTCCACTGCAGAAACTGACTAGCTGCTGCTACAATTCATATGGGAATTCGAGGGTCTCAGTAACCAAAATGTGCTTGAAAAAGAACAACGTGAGAGGACTTGTAATTCTCAATTTCAAACCTTACAACTGTATCTCTAGGTGAGGCTAGAGGCCATTTTTAAGTTATTATTGTGTTTATCCTTATTTTCTAAATTCTCTACAATGAATATAACTGTTACAATAAGAAAAATAAAAAGTAAGGTATCTTTTAAAACATGCACACAGATTCATTCATTGGGAAAGTAATATTTTAACTATAAAGAGGTAAACAAATATCTAGTGAAAAAGGACTACTTAAAACAAGAGTGCATTTATATTTTCCATAAATTGAAAACTGAAAAGTACAAACACATCAAGTTTCTAGGGAGACTGATGCAACATATTAATAGTTATTTTCAAAAATTCTAATTGAAGAATGAAAACTCAAGAAAGGGAAAATCGTGATTGACAGCCAACTGCAAACACATGGAGAGCAAAGTCCTAGAAATCACAGTTCCTTTAACTCTGCTACTACCTCAGTAGGAGAGGAAATTCCTCACTGAGGGAAGAGTGGAATCCCATGCATAAGACAGGATACACAGTACAAACTGCACTAGAATAGGGGGTGATTTTCTTAGAAGAATTCTAAGGCTACAACATTGCTGAAAAACTAAAAACACTGACAGACAGATTAAAACACACAGTCATATATATTATACAGAAACATATGAAGTCTGCTCCCATGTTGCATAGAAATACATATATATATGTTCATTTATGGGCACTGATTACTTTATCCCAGGTAGAATATTTCAACTAAAACAAATAATCAATAATACACTACTCTTGTCAAATCTTGTTGATAAGTTACTCTGCTATGTAAACATAATGTGTGTAAGATAGATCTAAAATTAGTGAAAAAGATCTTTATATGCTTTCTTGAACTCTTCTCAAAATTCCAAGCTTAATTTTAAAATAGATCTGAGCAGTATTTCTATATGATCTTTTCCCTCGTGAAATGAACAACACAGTCTGTCGTCAAAATTCTGTCCTTACAATGATTCACGAGCACCGTATCCTAACAAAACTGCTGGACAACAAGGCACTATCCAGACACTGTGACTAAACAAATGAAACACAAGGATGACAGTGACCCTATTCTGGAGGGCTTATAATCTATTCCAACATAGGGGTTTTTATTTGATTGGTTTGATTTGTTAGAAAAATAAAATCACTCAAGTACTTTCTTCTTTGAGCATTCTGTAAGTAATGACTCTCTTTTTAGTGTCATGAGCAGGAAAGAGTTAAGCATGACTTGATTAGTTCAACTAGCAACAATCATCACTGGAAAGTGAGTAATAAAGAAGTAAACTGATAGCAATGCTTCTGCCTACATGAGACCTAAAATAAACCTACACTGATCTCTGCAAGGAAAATGAGGAGTTGAGGTCCCCAATGAAAAACAAACTAACAAGAAATCAAAAAAGGAAAGACTTTTCCATAACGATTCCAGGAAGGAGTGGAGCATGGTGGTGAAGAGCACAGATGCTTGGGACAAACATGAGTGTCTGAACTCCCTCAGCACTTGGTAGCTTTGACACTGATATGTCAGTGAAATTTCCTGCATCTCAGTCTCCTATCCATAGACTGGGGACAACAGAACCCGTCTCCTAGAACGGTCCTAAGAATTAAGTTATTTTATATATAAATGTTTAAATAAAATACCTCAGATTATAAATATTACCCCAAAACACAAGGAACAAAGGAAACAATGATAAATTTGAATTCATCAAAATGTAAATCTTTTCTTCAAAGGACACCATCCAGAAAGTGAAAAAGCAACAGGAGAAAATTTTTTCAAATCATTTATCTGATTAGGAATTTTTATCTTCAAATTAAAAAAAAAAAACTCCTATAACTCAACAATAAAAAGGGAACTCAATTAAAAAGTGAATAAAGGATCTGGAAATGTATTTTTCAAAGAAAATATACAAATGGCCAATAAGCACAATCAAACGATGTTCAATATTATTAGCTCTAATGGAAAACAAGTCAAAACCACTAGGAGAAACGGCTTCACACTCACTACAATAGGTTATAATAACAAAAAGTGTAACAAGCTCTAATGAGGACACAGAGGAAGCGGAACTCGCAGCCCTTGCTGGTGAGGATATAACGCTGTGTGGCCACTTTGGAAAACAGCCTGGCAGGTCCTCAGAGATTTGAACATTTGGTTTATGAATGACCCAGCCTTTCTGCTCTCTGGGCACACACGTAAGAGAACTGAAAACCAATGTCCACATAAAAACTCCTACAGGAATATTCACGGCGCCATTACTCATCACAGCCAAAAAGCAGAAACAACACAAATGACTATCACCTAATGAATGGGTAAACAGTGGGGCCCAGCCATGCAGTGGAATATTATTCAGCAATAGCAAAGCATAGAGTACTGACCCAGGCAACAACATGGACAAACATTTAAAAGATTACTCAGTGTGAAAGAAGTCAGTCATAATAGACGGCTCCTTTTACATGAAATGACTCGTTTTACATGAAATGTCCAACACAGGCAAATCCACAGAGAGAGAACAATGGCTGCCTGGGGCTGGGGGAGGATGGGGAAGATGGGAATGACTGCTTGTGCGTACGGGGCTTCCTGTTGTGGGATGAAAATGTTCTAAGATTGACTGCAATGCACAATTATGGCATAGAGTAAAAACCGCTGTACATTTTAATGGGTGAATTGTATTAAAACTGTTAAGGACAAAAGCACCTAGGGCCAGTACTTTCAAATAGTAGATGCAAATTGCTAACTTTTATCACAGGAAGAAGAAACTGCCCTCAGCATGAAAGCAGGAGATCTTCAAATGTGGGTAAACTGAAATTGGACAAGAGCATTTCATTTGAAACACTTGCTGAGTGTACACGAAATATTCAGAAATAGGAAAATCAGTCTGACATCACGAAGAAGCATACTGCTTCAAATGAAGATCAAGGATTCGGCAAGCCCAGCTGCTAAAAATGACCAGAGAAGAAACCTGGTTCTTAAAACAAGCACCAGAGCCAACAAGGAAATGGTGGTGAGGAAAGCAGGTGGCCGAAATTCTGGAACAGTTAGCTACAAATAATTTCTCCACTGAAATTTCAAAAATAAAATGAAAGTGACGCAATGCTGTGCTGGCCTCACGTGAATGGGCTTTCTCTGGTGCTCGACAGTTCTTTAACCCCGAATGAGAGACTCAGGAGAATCAGCATGGTTCCTGGCAGTCCCCAAGTGACTGCCCACCAGCACACTGACCACCATCACATCTGCCAGGGTTGTATTGCAGAGAAGAGACCAACTTCTAAAAGGCACAGGAAATGTTGACCAGGGAAGAAAAGGCTGCAGTCAGTCCTGGGACAGAGGCCCTGTGAGCAGAGGCCAGAAGGCTGCAGGTGAACTGGAGTTGCCCTGGGGCAGGAAGGGACCATGAAGGAGCAGATCTCAATTCTCTACTCTCTCTCCCTCGGGTAGGAGAGATAAATCTGCATCCTTCTCACCTGGAACTGTGGTTTCTTGCTTGCAGAAATCTTAGCTACAGTAAATGATTACTCAAGACTCTGTGGAAAAAACCCAGAAATCGATAGGGAGTAGGGAGCCAACTCCACGAGCCTATCAAATGCTCCCATATTTATTGTGTATAATCAAAGGAAAAAGTCATTAACAGTTGTGTGATACTAAGCAGGAACTTGGGGAAAGAAGGGATGAGAAAGAGATTGTAGAATCCACCATGAGTACAAAGTCTTACTGTATCTTTAGGGAAGTCATGGGTTGAGGGGAATAAGATACATTCTTTGTTATGTGAATTACAAAGCAGACCACCAGAACAGCTAAGTCCTTGTTTTGGGGATAACAGACTATCTAACTGCACACAAGCCCAGCGTTTATAGCTGAGGGCCTGGGTCCTTGGTTTGCAATGAGCAGAGTGCTATCTAAAATCTCAACTATGCAAGCAAAACATTGTCTCTGCATTTTAAGGCAAGAAGACAGGAGTGAGGATGCACAGGCGCTTGCTTGCAAAGCAGTTACTAAGCTTTTTTTTTTTCTCCTTAAAGTTGACAGGCGGCTGGGGTCTGTTTCAATTTGTTAATCCAATCATGGGCTCCCACATGGAACCATTATGGAGGACACCCTTGGGTGACAAATCCTGGCTCTGGGCCTTTTCCTGCCAGCTTCAGCCTCTCTAGCAGGGTCTAGGCAGATCCCTGAATAACGATCCTACAGAACCACCCACACTCTTAACTCCTGGTGCTTGAAACTTAATTTTAGCTCTACACAACTTAACGTAGAAAAGTTTCAGAAATAAAAGGTATTATATTCATTTTATATCTCATCATAGGACTGATTTTTCTGATTGCTCTAAGCTGCTTCTTCTTGGAAAAGCAACTAATTCTGCAGGTGAATTCAGTACTTTCTTTGGGCATAACTAGCCAGTTTGGTCTCGCTGAATTCTATTGGTCAAATACCGATACACTTAATTGATTTCATTGTTCATCAGTTTCAGCTGGGAGTATAGGGAGTGTCAATTTTTTCCTCAGCTCACCCTCAACTCTTTATCATCAGCAACTCAGGCCTCCGGAAACCAAAAAAAAAAAAGCATTTGTTTCCCTTCTACACTTTCAACATACCCAACAGGATACATCAGCCTGGAGAAAGAATTCAACACAAATGTTTAAACAAAAATCTATAAACCTGAAGTAACTCCATCTCCGAATCATGATACACAATGGCATGAGAGTAAAGCATGGGTGGGCCTGACCACCTGATTTCTATTATTCAAAGGAAGGAAGGTTTTCCTATTTTTATTATCACTCTGTCATTGTTTCTGATTAAGCCAAAAACTAGTGTATGAAATAATGAAGCAGTGCAATAACAGATTTTTGTTGTATCAATTACAGAAGGCATTCAGAGGGGTTAGGAAAACCCACCTCTGTAAAATATTCAAAATTTCTTCCACTGTTAAGAACACGTATACAAAATGCAACAGAGAATTCAAACTCTTGTGGAGAGGAGCAAAAGCCACAGAAACAAAGCAAAGTCATTATTATGAGTCAATTCAAAATTCACTGGACAATCATGTTCAATGCATTCAAGGAAATTTAAAGGCACACTGAAAACCATTCACTTAATGATCTGCAGGCTAGAGGAAGAATTTTTCTCTTTATCAGACAACAGTAATCAATAGGGTGCCCCATCAAACAAGGACCAAAGAACAATCAGTTTTTTAACAGTTCTGATAAATCAGCATGTTGTAAAGATTAAAATCCAGAAATTTTAAACATTCATTCACACCACAATGAAACAAGCACTTAAAAAAAAAAAACAAAAAACCCAAAGAAACTAAGCACATAGATCATGTACCTGGATCAATGAGAACTTCATGTACCGCTGGAAGAAAGAACAAACTATACCCTTTTCCTTGAAAAATAAAACTACTTTTAAAGATAAATGCTAAAACACATTTCATCATTCATGTTGCCTTGAAAAATCTGAGGCACTTGTATCTGATTAGAAAAGAAATTCTGAGTAATAGTATGTTACGATTCAGTGCCAGTTTGCTTTAGAATAAAAGAGAAAACAAAAGCTACTGTTTCTCACATCCTGCAGTGTGTGAAGTGCCTCCCTGCCTCTTTCTCCTCCCGTTTTCTAAGCTCATGCTCCCCAACCCTTCTGAAACAAGTATGAGAACAACTTATTCCCACCAATATGCCAAATGACAAAAGAATATCAATTTATTTGTGTAAATACATGCCTACAGCTTAAACTAGAGGAGTAATATATCAGAAGTCTATATGGAACTTCTTTCTACATTCCTGAAATAACACACACAATCGTTCACAGGGACACAGACATATTCCCCCTGGATTACTGGGCACTTCACAAGCTTAGGACTTCCAACTTCTAGAAGATAAATTTGTAGTTAGTTTAAAATACAAAACTGTCAGCTTTTGAAAGCCTTGATCATCTGCTAAACCATCCAATTATCAAAGAGACCCAATTAGCCTTCTCTGTAGAATGTAATTTCCCATGATGGCAAAACAGACCCTAAGAAGTACTGGATCCAAGTCTCGTGTTTATCACTAGCTATGATCGTTTTTAAGCACATTAACAGATTCAGAAAGGTTTGTCCCAACAACATTTATTCTTCTTGATATAGTATACATGTTCAAATGCCTATACAGAGACTATGTCCCATGATGGTGTTAAGAGTTCTTTTGTGTATTGCAATATTTATTTTTAAGTGCAGACAAGGAGGGTGGGTGTTACTCAGTTGTAGGCCACCTGCTTAGCATGCAAAATATCCTGGCTTCAGTCCCCAGTACCTCCAAAAAAATAAATAAAAATAAGTGCTTATTTAAAAATGAGTAAAGTTATAAAAAAATTCAAATAAAAACCACTTCAATCTAGGAGCCACAATTGGAATAAAAAAAACAAGTGTTTCTATCAAATATTGACTTTATGCCAATCACAGAGACAACCACAAATCACCCTTGACAACCATCACGTGTGATTCTCAGCAACCCTACTAAGTAGACACAGATGAGAAACCCGGCACTGAGGATGAGGAGACGAAGCTCGGAGGAGCCGGGGACGCTGACCGTCCTGCTCCCCGTGACACCACGTCAGCCCAAGGCAAGAGCTGACAGAGCTGTACTGAGGGGACACCCAGCTGCATGGAACCTTGGGGAACTGGGGAGTCCCAGAAAACACTAAAAATTTTTCAGTGGAATACCAGCTCAAATATATTACACTGTGCCACATTCTTTAAAAAAGGGAACGTGACTGAGACCTTTTAGATGCCTCCGTGTCCTTTCTGCCATCATCAGTTACTTGCCCTCTCAGCAAGACCAGTGATGATCTGGACCCCTTATGAAGTGCACTCAGATGGCAGAGCTTTTAAAGCTGTTTTATTAAGTTTGTAAGACTCTGTCTATGCCTCACACAGGCGGTCATCCATCAATTCTCCCCGGTGTGGATATACCACCTGAAATCATTCCTTTCTGCTTTTTAAAATCCCTTCATCTAATCCAGACTTTTCAACAGCAAAGAAGCAGCTCAACCACAGACAGTGGATAGCTTTTCACTAAATTACTCGAACAGCCCTTCGGACTACCTGGAAGCCCTTTTCTTCTATTAAACCCACTTCCAGGTACTTCATCATTTACTGATTGGTGGACATGGCCTCTGACTGGCCTACTCAGAGAGCTCCCAGCGTCACATCCAGGGATGGGAGAGGACCCTGCATTTGGGAGAAATCATTGAGGAACGCGAACATCCTCCAGTCAGGTGTGCACTGCTAGAAGTGCCACAACGTGCTAAGAAATTATACTGTCTTTACCCCTGGGCTCCCATGGACTGGTTTCACATTAACCAAACTCATGAGACACTGATGCAAGAAAACCAGAAATTTAACTTATTAATGTAACAGAAGACGTGAAAATATGAACCAGACTGCAATATCAGAGTTCAACCATGAGTACATGTTCTCCTCCATGGCCCAATCACGGGCAGGCAGTCACATGGCAAGCGTGGACAGAAGCAGAGCAGTAAGGATTTCTAGATTAATACAATGGACTGAATTAATGTTATAATAACAGATCTACTGCCTGGAAAACAACGCTAATCACGGTGCACTCTTCGTGGACAGTGGCCGAGACACGAATGTAAGCAACTTTGTGACTCCTTTCTCTGTCCTTTCTGGGCTAACTGATGCACAGATGTACAGAAATCCAGGGATGCAGATACATCTAAACAACCAAAGCCCGTCTCTGTGAGCCTCAAAACCAGACAGCCAGGGTTTAAATACCAGCTCTACCACTTACTAGCTCTGTGACCTTGGCCAACTTACCCTCTGTGTGCCTCAATTTCCACACTGTAAAGCTGGGATAAAAATCAAACTTTTCTTACTCGCTTGTTGAGAAGATTGAAGGATACATTTCTGTAAAACGCTCAGAAAAGAATGTAGCACTTTTTTGGTGCTCAACAAATGTCAAATTAATATTACAGTGGTTTACAAGTCTCCCTTCTAATCATCTTCTGTGTTTCCTGGCTAGTCTAAGTCCCAAAGAAAACCCTTATTTCTCCTTTTATAAAATCTTGGGGTGCACCGTTCTGTTCCATCCCACCACGTCTTTAAACTGAGGGAGGTGATGCCTCCTCCCCACTCTTCTGGGCCATGGAGAGTGCATCTCCCTTCACACCCCTGACCCCTTTCCACACAGCTAGCCCTCCTCACACTAACAGAGTGAGGTGTGATTCCAGGGAGACAAGCAGGGCATGTGAAACCCTTCCTTTCCCTCCAGGGTTGGCCACCCTTGGGAAGCACCTTGGATGCTCTGCTCCATGGCAGGACATCCCTGTGCATGATGGGGCAGATCCTCTCAAGGGAAGGCTCGCTGTGGCACAGAGATACCTGGGACAGGGTGAGTCTCTACTTCTGGGACACTGTATCACGACACTCATTTACCCACAGCCCTGAAGTTCATGGAGAACTTGGCTTCATCAGTAAAAAATAAGACATTTATCGCCTGTCTACTCTTTTGTGTCATCTCTCAGTTGGTGCTGGAGACAACATATGTATATTATTGGATCCCCTTAGGCCCCAACATATATGAAGTAACAAAAAATTCTGAGGCTTAACATTGTTTCAGGGCGACTGTGTAACTGTTCTGACTCTGCTGATGCTAAATTATGGGTATAGGAACTATGGAACCTCCTCAAATATCTTTCGTCATAAAACCAGCTTTTCTTATTTTCCTGTTTCTTAGTAATTGCCAAAGACCATCAAATGAATGCTTCACACAAAACAGCAGCTAAAGTTTATGAGCCCTCCTGACATACCCACTGTGGTAAACACTTCACATAACTTCTATTTCACACAATTCTACAAAGCAGATATGAGCGTCCCCATCTCACAGACGAGGGAAAAACTCAGAACGAACTGACTCAGGCTCACGTGGTTCAGTGGCAGCACGTACACACAAATCCAAGTCAAAAAACTTCACCCCTTTGTATATGTACCAAGTCATCTCCCACCAATTAACACACATCGGCGGGGTCAATTCTCAGGGAACTCAACACACTTTTTAGCTTTAAGTTGCTCCAGAGGCCGCTTCTTGCTCTTTTATAAAATCCCGGCCCACTGATTTCTAACACTGGAAGAAAAGTCCGATTTTGCCATTGTTTGCACAGCAAGTCTGAAATGTTCACAGCGAGATGACAGAATAAAACTAAGATATAAGCAGAATAATTTTTCCAGGTAGACAGACACAATGGACATTGTGCTATTCTGAAGCATTAAGCGAAGAAATCAAAATAAAATCATGTTTTTTAAACCTTCTTTTATAAACAGGAAAATTAAGACTCTAAGAAGGTGCAACAGCGCCACCTACGGCTAAAAATACCTTCCAGGTTCCCGGTAAACATGCAACACAAAAATTGCCTGTAAGATCAGAAAAGAGAATCAGGTAACTAAAAGCTTGTGTACCACATACTGCACTTTGCTTTGGGGGAAGGAAGGGGTAGTCAGTATTTAATCTGATATTGCTAATACTCCTGAATATAAACAAAAGACACAGGCTCATGGAAACTCATCTTAGAAGAGGAAAGAATCCAGTCCAGCCACTTCATTTTACAGGAGGGGAGACTGAGACCTTGGATATGTCCTCCTGGCAATCCTCAGCAAAGCTCTCCTAGGCCTCATGTCTTGCACTGTAGCAAAAACCAACAGATCTGTACTAGGCCTATATTCATAAAAGTCACGTCTGTAATTTTCCAACAGCAGGTAATCAAAGTATCTTGCAAAATACTTCTCAAAGGGCCAGAAAATCATACAAGTTTGTTGAAATAAAAAAACATTTATTTACATATTAAAACAGCCTGAGCTTTATTCTCTCTATTAAAAATGTGACATGTCTAATCAAAATGTTGATATTTTAAAACCTGTTAAGAGTGCAGAAAAAATATCAAAAGTTTCTTTAATCACAAATGAGAGAAGCTTATTCCCTGAAAGTGATCAATGCGGATTTTTCTAAACTTAATGTTTCTCGTCACAATCCCACGAATTTAAACGTCTGAGTGGATGTTTACACGGCAACATTAATTTTGAGCTTTAACACTACACATTCTGTGTAAATAATTTTCTAGGTCGTCTGCTTAAGGCAATTTAAGTATTCCCTGTCTCACAAGAATGATACAGATTTCATTAAAACTTCATACTGCACTAAGGAAAAAAAAAACTGAATCCTCGTTATTTTAAGCCATATTCATATATATCATATATATACATACTGAATATGCATCGGAAATAAGCTACACTTTTTAGTATTCAGAGTTGATACTTCTAAAGTATCAGTCATTGTGACAGCACGTTTTTATTAAGCACCTCTACGGTGCTTGGTATACAAGGAGTCTAACTCTCACAGTCAGACAAGGTAAACGATATTACTCAAATTTCACAAATAACGAAATGTATTTCAGCCATGAAAACAACTAACATATTCATCATCAGGAAAGAAAAGAGTAAGGATTTTACTTACAATACTCACTGACAATCTTTTCTTCCATACTAAGGCTACATAAAAACAATTCAGTCTGTGTAAATTTTTCAGTCAATAAGCTCCCCTAGAGAAAAACTGTAACATCATTAGCACCGGTTGGATTTTCAAAGCCCACTTCTCCTTTGCACAATAATTATTTTAAATGTTTTGTTTTTAGTGCTTACAAAGCACTAAAATAAAAAATAATTACCTTTTTAAGTCATTACCTGAGAATAAAACATTTGTGAAAATGTACAATTTTAATTTATGCCAGTCTGTCTCACATTCTCACTGGTGTCTCTCCTTTGAAGACCTCATCAGGCTGAGATCGCTAAAATCGGTCATTTATGGACACAGAGGAGTTCGGGAAACCACTCAATGGGAGGCTGATTAGAGGAGCAATTGAGATTGCATCCTGTGCAGCCTGGATTCCAGCACCGAGCTAGACACCACCAGCTGCGTGTGATTTGGGACAAGCTGGCCCATCTCTCAATCACTCAGCTGCAAAAAAGGAGACACTGATACCTACCCTCAAACACCTGCTATGAAGTAAAACATGAGGAAAGCATTTTAGCCTTAGGTAAGTGTCCAATCACAGAGAGTTTGGTCATTATGATGATGAGGATGGCTGTTAATAAATTAAGCTAGACCAAAAAGGAGAAATCACCATAAAGGAGAAACATTTTATGTCAATGAGCATTTCCTTTTGGATGGATTGCAGAATATCCTATTGATTTTTTTAATAAAACAAGTTTTGTCCATTAATTATAGATTTACAGGTTCATGGACAAGTCTCCAGAAAAAGAATTAGAGGCCTCTAAACTCTGAATATTAAGAAACTAATGTTTAAAAAAAAAAGGGAGGAGATTATACCTCATTTGGGAGAGTATGTGCTTAGCATGCACGAGGCCCTCAGTTCAGTCCCCAGTAACTCCATTTAAAAAAATTTTTTAAGAAATGGAGAATTAAAGCAAAATGATGGAGGAATACAGAATTTTTTTAGAGACTCAACTCAGATTTAAGATGGGGAAAAAAACATCCATTTCTCAGAGGAATTCTTGAGAACTATGTAAACTGGGTCTGAGATGTCTAGTCTTTTAACATTATTCAAGAATTCATATTACCAAGTCTTAAAACTACCTGATAACCCACAGTGGTGATAGTGATCGTAACAGCTGCCAACACGGATCGAGTTCCGGCTAGGACTGCTCTGTTCTGACATCTCTGCCCCTGAGGCCTCACCAGGCTGAGAGCACTAAATTCGGTCATTCATGAGCATCACGTGTAAGTCCTACATTTGTGCTTCTCACTCCCCCCTCCCCAGCCCCTCTGAGGGAAGCATTGTTATCATGTTCTCCACCCGCAGACAAGGCTACTGAGGCACTGAGACTAAACCCGTTCCAGGTCACATCGGCATTAAAGGACGTTTGTATTTCTGCTGTTTTGCTTTTGACAAAGGAATCTGAGATATCAATTCAAGAGAGACTGTTAAATAATCAAGTCTGTCTGGTCTTCACCTCAAAGAGCAGATACTATAAATTCCTGATGTAGGATGAGGCTGCCGCCACAAACTGACTCAGCTTGAAATTAATATCCGAGATGAAGCAGTGGATACACGGAAATATTCACGAGTGTCAACTCCGCTCACGTGTCTGGGCCTTCACTGCCTGAACGGGGGTGAAGTCCCCACCCGTGTCTGGAAGGGAAGCACGGCTCTTCCAGGTCTCACCCAGGCTTCACGGGCTCTTTCCCCCCACAGACTGTCCTCAACGATTAAATGCTCTCAAGATATTTACACCATGCAAAACTAAAAGACATTTCTGCAGATGGAGCACTTTCTCAGGCTTAAACCTTTTTTGCCTACACTTAGCAAGGGTGAAAAAAGAAACATGACTCTGCAAAGTGTCTGAGTGCCCTCACCACTCACAGGAGTAGAAAGGCCACAGCAGAAGATGACACTTCACATTGTAGGATGAGGTCAAAATAAAGCCGCCCCAACAACAGGCACTCCCAGAGACAGCGCTCAGCAGTCTTCTGCACACTCACGGTTGTGCAGCCCTCATCACCATCTATCTCCAGAACACTTCATCACCCGAGAAGAGCACCCCTGTCACTAGCAGTCACTCCCTAACACCCCTCCACCCAGCCCCTTTCAACCATCACCTGCTCTCTGCCTCTGCATGTGCCTTTTCTGGTCATTTCAGATCACTGAAATCAACAATATGTGGCCGTTTGTGTCTGGTTCCTTTCACTTAACATGCTGTTATCAAGGCTCGTAGATGTTGAAGTGGTATCAGCATCTCCCTCTTTTTTTTTTTTTTGAAAATGTTAAAGTTTATTAGAAGGTGGTATGTACTGTCAAAAAGAGTATAGTGGAATATAATGGATTGGGTTTCAAAGATAAAAGGTCGGGTTGAGCAGACAGGGTGGACTTCCCAGAACAGGAGCCCTTTTTCATCTGCCCTTTTATTTTTATTTTTTCTTTTTTTGTCACTCTTACGTCTGAATAATATTCCACTACATGGAGATACTACATTCTTTTCATCCATTCAGCAGCTATGTATGGACGAGGTCCAGAACAATGAGTGAAAAATGTGAATAACAGGGATGGCATTTAAACAAAGGGCAAGATGTACCTTAAAAAAAAGCCAACCAATGGAGGCACAAGGAAATTCACTGCGTTTCTGAGCAAAGTGCATGCTTGCTTCGGCAGGATTACCGTGCATGGCTGGGGCTGATATTGGCAGGAATCACGGTGATGGTGTCATCTGAGAAGACTCTCTACTGCAAGCAGCTCAGGTAATTCTCATCCCTCATCCTGTATTTTTAGAGCCATGTTACTTGGTTTCTCTTATTTCAAGTAATAGCACTTTAACTACACATCTGATCATCTGCATCAGACCACCTTACATCCAAGCCACAGAAAATCATTCACTGACCGGAGCAGCTCCAGGACATAACGGTGATGGATCAGGGAGTACTTCAGCATCCCAGCCTGCAGGTATAAACCCAACATGTACCCTGTTGATGTCAAGAAAGTAAAATGCATGGAAATATCTCACTGCTGGTGCATGACATCTGCCCCCAAATTGCCCCAAAATCATGCTGGCAAAGAACTACTCAACCCGCTCACTACAAAAAAAAAAAAAAAAAAGAAAAAAAGCTAAGAAGGCAAATTTGGGCTCTTCCATTGAAAACCAGCAACCATCACTGCCAGTATCTGATGTGGAAATCTCCTGACTTCAAAAACCACTGCGCAGTTACTTTTCAAACGTGAAAGGTATATATGTATTCCAAGTAGATGATATTACAGAAGGATTTTTCTTTTCAAAATTTCCAGTTGCAACATTAGAACAAGAAAGTTTTTGTTTCAGCTTTAAAAAAAATCAATTATCTTCCACTTTCTTAATGTTGATCCTATGTTTATTTTATAAAGGGAGCTATGCTGCATATTATAAACCAACTGTTTGGCTTCTGCAAACAAGAACTGTATGACTTCACTATTTCAGAGCAAACTTTAACGATGCTTTGAGAGGTGGGGCCTGTGGCGCTCACTAACTGCTCTTTAAATACTGACAAGGATGTGCTATTAAATAATGCAAAGGCTCTAACTCCACATTAACTCAGAAACCAAAGAAACTACACCAAAACCTTACTTTATCATTTTTAAATATTCTGATTCTTTTGAATGCTAAATTTCTTAAAAGATATGATTTCTTTTTGAGAAAAACAACAGCTGTATTAAATTTCCTCTCACCAAGAAAGCAATCTTTATCAAGAATAAAAACCCCTATGGAAATCCAAAAGACGGGACGTTTCTAGCTAAGTGAACATGCAGATCTGAACACAAACTTATGTCCTATCAGATCTCACTCGAACGAGCGGAACAAAGTACTGGGCTACCCTAGAACTTACCTCTTCTGTTCCAAATGTTGGCTGAGCTAAGATCATCAGGCAAGGCAGGGAAGGAGAGAAGTGGAAAGTCCACCTGGCGACCTCCATCTGTTTCCTTCCAGCCACAAGGTGCCGCTAGGGCGGCCCCGCTAACAAGCCCTCCCCAAAAGGAAATCCGGCATCCATACTGCCCCTGACTTCCCCAAGCAACCCCGACGTCCCTCTCCCACTGGTCACCTCCCAGCCTGAGAATGGTCTTCTAATGCCCCCCCAGTTGGTGGCACCCTCCCCCTCTTCCCCGCTACACACACACACACACACACATAGCCAGGGCAGCCTTCCCAAAGCACAAATTTGATTACATCAACCCCACTTCAAACACTTCAGAGGCTCCCTGGTAGAGTTCTAGCCCCACCCCTGACCCTGACCCTGACCCTGCTCGCCAAGCCTCACCTCAGCACCATGGTCCCCAGTGACCTCAGGGACCCCTGAATTGCTCCTACTTTCCACTTGCCTCCAGGCTCATCTTGACTATTTCTCAAGGAAGTCTTCCCTCCCTCCAACCTCGGCACTTTGTTCCTCTGTTCCTAGAACATTCTAGGCTAAGTCAACTTCTGACACTTCTAAGCTCCCAAGAAGCTAATAAATTTTGCTTATTAATGTGGGCTCACTCTCCCCTAGACACTCAGAACTGCGCATGTTATGAATAAATGAATGACGGGATGGGTCTCAAAGGGAGAGACTTACCTGCTCTCGCCCATCCCTGCCCTTCTTTCTGTAGAATATCAGAAGCAAAACCAGAAGTACCTTTCCTGAGAGTCACTTACTGCTGACACCCTTCACTGCCTCCTTGGTCAGTTTTAGTAAAACCCAAGCTCCTCCAAAGCCCTCCTCCCAGGTCCTCTCCATTGTCCTCCCCAGTAAGGGCACCATTCACCCTGGACCACAGAGGGCACTTTCCCCGGGTCCCCACCCCACAAGCCTCCATGTCTCTGCCCGGGCTTCACCTGCCACCTGAGCCACCTTCTTGACTCCTTCTCCTGGCTGACTCTTACTCTGTCCTCAGAACTGTATGTAGAGCCCATTTCTTCCAGGAAGTCCTCTCTGATAATGTCCTTTAGTTCTTGGCTGGGCTTCATCTAGAGCAGCAGTGCATGGCGAACAAATGGTGTTTGTCCACCCACTCCTTTGAGACCATGACATCTTGGAGGCCACGTGGGAAATAGGAGTGAGATGACAAGAGGCTAGGGAAGAGCTAAAACCAAAATCAGAGACTAAGTTCAAAATTTAAGTATCCTTTCTCAGAAAAAAGGAATAAAATGTTTCACACGTGTGTCATTTGGCTACGATTTTTGTGGCTCATGGAAAACAAGAGCTTGGTGTTCTAGTCCAAAAACCAAGTTACATGCAAAGAAATGTATATATTCATATATAAAGCAAGCCAGAACTGCTCAACAACAGTTTGCAGTTTAATTCCAAAGGAACTATGATAAAGGCAATCTCTCTCTCCTTTTTTTTTTTTTTTTTTTTTGGAATCATAGTTTCAGAAGTATTTGTATAACTAAGTGATTGCTACAGCCCATGATTCTGCACTGGAGTGTTTGGGGTTGAGGAAGCCCAGATTACATTCACTGTGTAAATGCAATCACACCAACACACTGACAGGCGCCCTAGTGGCTGAGCTGAATTTTCAAAGCAGACAACCTTACAATGGAACACAGTTCTAAGTAGAAAGTAAGAAATGCAATGTTCTGTACTCAATTTCATACGTTATATGGGCCATTAACCGATAGTGCATCTTGTCTAATGATACCCAAAAATAAATTGCCAACGTCGATTTTCTCCATCTGATCGTTTTATGTTAACATTGGTTATCAAACCCTCAATCCATACGGAAAACTCAGGCTTACGCTGCAGCAGAGTTACATCCCGCAGAAGACAGCGGATCAAGGAAGAACTGGAGAGTTTCCCTTCAGAAGCTGCTAAGTCTGGTTTTGCACCTGTATGTCATTTGCAACCACGTCATCGTCAAAGGAGTAAGACCTTACATCGGTGGGGCGTAAAGCACTGCTTTGTTTCCGAACAATCAAAGAACACTGAGCTTTGTGAAACAGTCCTGAGGCACTTAAATCGCACTTTTTCTGAAAGGCTCCAAAACTGACCCACTTCACCATTCCAGGTACAACAGGGAGGTACCGGAATTAGTAGATAAAACATGCCCTTTAATTCTGACAAGGCCCAGCTTGAATCCTGCTACAGCATTTACTAGCCGTTAAATGGACCGATACCTTAACCCCTCTGAGAAGTCTTGTCAATCCGCAAAAGGGGGCTGCCACCGCCCACATGGGAGGGATGGATGTGAATGGAACACGCAATTAGGGCGGCCAACTGGTACCTGACACAAGGCCTGGCTAGTTTACCTCCGCTGCCCTTCTCCCCCTTTAAACTTGCACTGTTGCCTCTGGTAAGGATCAAGCCCCCGCAAGAGACTGCCCGATTCTTCTGTGTATCCCCGTATACATGACTTACCCTTAGGAGGCCAGAAAAACTGCCTCCTCCTCAGTTACTGTCAATATTCTTTAGAGTCTGTGTTTTTTTAACTCTATTTTGCAGGAAGACTATTCCAGAACTGTCCAAGCACCATTCTCCAGGTTGGCTCCCCTCACAGCACCCATCCCTTTTCATCTCAGATCCTCTGTCTAATTGCCTTCTGTTCATGGGAAAGAGAGTCCGGTAGGGTCGGGACTCCCTAGGACTCTTTCCCACCGTCACAGGTAAGTGTGACTACCTTCTCCCCACTCCCCAATCCAACTCCAGCTTCTGAGGAGTCTCCCCTCCCGGACCCTGAAGCCTCTGCATCTTCCCAAGACGCACACGTGGCCACGACCCTCCCTTTATATTTCATCCTGGCTGGCCCTGCCCACCACCCGGCCCTTTAAGGATAAATGGCATTGCTCTGAAAATCCCAAATGCCACTGACTGACACACCAAAGCTGCATTATCTGAGCTTTCCTCCAACCGAGGCACAGCCCTGCCCTCCCTCAGCCTCAGTCTGCACCTCTTGAGAAGAGCTAACCCACATGTAAGGCTGTGAACTCCAGCTAAGAAGGACAAATCCCAACGTGTGTCTCTAGTCCGGCACCTTCACCTGAGCCCCAGGCTCATAGACCCGAGTGCCTCTTTGAAGTCCTAACTTGGATGACAAATGGCATCTTAAAAATGCCTCATGTCCACCATTTACTCTGGAATTCAATTCCTGGCAGGTACCTCACAGGCTCCCCATTTAACTAACAGAACCATCACCCACCTAGGTGTTTGAGGTCACATTCAATATCCCCTGTTCCCTCCCACCAGCCCTGCCCTGGAATCAGTCCTGTTATTTCCATTGCTAAGCCCATCTCAAGTCTGGTTCTGCAGGGACCATGGCCGTCACCCCATAAGCTCACAGCATGGTGCAGTGAGTCACAGTCCTCCAAATGGTGCTCCCTGGAGGAGGAGGCATCTCCTGCCGCTGGTCACCTCAGAAGGCACTGTATTCTCACACAGGAGGCCCAGGAGAAGGGACTCAAGGTTCATCCATGGTCTGAGCTTTGAAGGACCCGAGGTCTGGGGGAGCTCCTAATTAGCAGACACACCTGCCAGTGAGCAGAAGAGAATGGAGGAACCCAGGCAAGGGTGTTCTCACTCCGACCCCTGGGCTCTTAGGAGCCACGGGAAAGGCCTGTGTCCAGGGCACAGCCCAGCCATCACAGATCCCAGCCTGCATTTGCCAACCCGGACAGCCTAGACTCCTTCTATTTGCGACATTTATTTCTGTTCTGTTCCCCACCCAGAATGTGGTGGACTCTTTCATAAATTCTGGCCTGTTTCAAGAAAGACCAAGTCAGTGAAAAACGCAGTGTCGACATTTGGACCAGAGCATGAAAGGAGAAAAAAAGCCTCAAGGTCAGCATTATGGTGGTGGCCAAACCCTTCCACTGGGTGAGATGAACCATGGTAGGGGTGAGAATGCAAGGTTTGGTCGGCCAAACATCTTCCGTCAAGGCTGACTAGGGTATTGGGGTCTCACTACCGAAAAGTAACGACATGGCCGTCAGTGGTGGACGTCAGCTGCAAGAGACACTGAATCAGCCATTTACTGCCAACGTGGGTTAAAAGTAAAGGCCAGTGCAGGGAGGCCTCCACGGCTGCTGAGGCAAACCACAGACCCAGTTCTGAATGCCCACTGGATGAAGCAGAGTGGAACATACGGTCCCCTTTAGAGGTCACTGTGTCCACCAGATCCAGGTAAGCCAGCCTCTTCGGAGAAGGCCATGTTGTCCTGATACTCAGAAAAACCAGCCTCGTACAGGGAACAAAATAGTGGCATGGATTTTGGACCCGATACTGCCCCTTTATGAAGGCAAAGTAAAGTAAATGACATAGGGGGATTTGAATGCAAAAAAAAAAAGTGACTGCTTCCTCCAACAGCGTACCCTGCAGCTGCTCACCCCCGAGAATGCCACTTCCTCACCAGTGACCACCGGCCAAGAAGGGCTATCACGCACGTCACACAGCGACAGCCAGGAACCGCGTGCTGAGCACTTTTGTGTAAAAGCAGATATCGAGCAAGGTGCTGCAGACTTTGACTTTAGAAGTTTAAATACTCCATGAAACGAATCCTTCAGCAGCCGCCTAAATCAATTCCCATCTCACTTCTTCAAAACAAAAGAACAAATTTAATAAGTGCGCATTCGTCACCAAATATGAGGAGGACTAAACAGGTTCCTCAAAGCAAGGATTTAAACAGGTATCAAACACCAGTGGGTGATGTGTTAACAAAGCAAATATTCCAAAAAATTACAAAATTAAAAGCTGTCTAGGATAATACATGGATCAAGGCAGCTGTTAAATTTTTGGTTTTTAAAGCGATGGAGACAGCATGGAGGGCGATCCAGCTATTTCCAATGCAGGGTGTGCACAGCCCACCTTTTCAGATGCAACAACATACTCAAAGGGCAGTACAAGAGAAAAAGGAATAAAGAAAAAGGAAAAGAGGAACAAGCGAAAATTAGAAACACACAAGAACAAAAATGAATTTGACAGCCTGTACAAGAATTTACGTGAGTGTGTGAGGCCAGGGACGCAGGGACAGTGAGACCCATCCTCACCTCCTGCTCCCGGGAAGGCAGGGGCCTGTGTGGAGCAGAGCTGCCAGGGGACACCAACGTGTTCAGAGCCCCAAACCAAAACTCCACCTACATGCGTCTAGACAGCTTTTGAGCTACAAATTGTGGTCACATTTCAGGCTGGACAGTTTTACTCACTCCCACCAAGAGTAGCATTAGAGGATTAGGCTCTGCTCCTGCACTAAAGCGTTGTTTATAAATTAATGACTGTAGAATAGTAAAAGGAACAATGGAGTAAAGTGACTGGAGAAGAACGTGCTTGACCCGAGCTCACTGGCCGCATTATCTCACTGACGTTCAGATGCTGGCTGGGTGCTTTTTGTACCACAACAGACAGACCCACCAGGAGGGAGGTTTAATGCGCTGCTGTATTTTGATGTCGAGAACCATGCCTGGTACACGAGATTCCGGGTAAACAATGGTGACAGTGTCAACCGCTATGGGCTAAGCACACATCCATCTACTCTGCCAAATCCCAAGGACAGACATGAAAAGGCAAAAACAAGCTGGCATTCTCTGGTGGGTCCACAGACTCAGAACAAAGCAGTTGCTGAGCAAAAATGTCACCAGTGCCTCCTATGACAAAAGAGGAAGCACTGGCCATGGGGCTGGGGCATGGCTCCAGGCTTCCACTGCTCACCGAACAGTCTGTCCAGGGGGAGAAGTTGGTCCCTTCTTACGTTGCACTGATGCACCTACCTGGACTAATGCCTGGGGGCTCAGCAGGAGGTGACAGGTGAGGTGAACGGAGCCAGTCTGGGAGAAGCCCGGTGCTGGCAGCTGTGCCTTCAGCAGTGCCCAGGCTCCTAAACCTGCCACCTCATCTCCAAGGAGCAGAAGGGGAGTGCGGACATGTAGATCGCAGGGCCGTGTGAGGACAAGTACAGATCATTGCCACGACATGCCTTGCCCCTTCCTTAAGCCATAGAGGAATATCCGGGGAGGAACTGAAAATTCATTCAGAGTTCGCCAGGCATCCCCACGCAGGTGGGACTCAGGTCCCCTGTGCCTCTCACTCACAGGGCTGGTCTGGACATTCTTTTTTTCAATTCTCTGGCACCTTCTCCTCCAACTGACCAACAACCAGAAAGTAGGATCTGATCTTGGGCAAGTTCAAGAATCACAGATCACCGCCTCCACAGCGGACCCGGCTGCACGTGCTAGGTTCTCCGACCGTCACCTGTGAGACCGCCATAAGTGCTCTCCAGACTCAAGGCCCGAGGCCGTAGGCCGGGGGTACACAACTTCCCTCACTTTCCCCAGCAAAGGGGGACCACCTCTCGGCAAAGGCATCTCAACCTCTTCTGCCCGAGGGACGGCACAATGGACACATGGGGAAACAGAGCAGAAAGTGGGGGTGGTGGGTAGGCAGCCCATAAAGCTCATCTGCACTTTCGAGGCAAAGTGAGGCCTTTGACCTAATCACAGGGACAAAGTGAGGATGAACCTTTCCCTGCTCTGTCCCATACTCCGTGACACGCCTTTTCCTGTGTAAGGAGTTCATTCGTAAATCCCTGGCGGTGTTTCTGATGACCTAACCTGGCATGGTGGCTGTCGGGCATGAAGAGAGGACCTGAGCCGTGCAGGTACTGGGCCTAGGAGTCAGGAGACACCGGGTCCACCCCCAGCTCAACCAGAGCCTCGTTCTGCATCTCGGGATTCAGAATCTCTTATCTAAGCAAAGGGATGAGACTGTCGCAGGACAGGCTGCCCAACAGAAATGAAATGAGATCCATGTAAAGAAAGTTTCCCAGTTGCCACATTTAAAAAGTAAACAAAGAAACAAACAAAAAACAAATACTAGAAAGTGATTTTAAGAACAGATCTTACTTATTCTACTGTACGTAGAATACTATCAATTTGACATGTAATCAATATAGAAAGGAACAAGGTAGATTACATTCCTTTTATTAGATGTCTCAGAATCTGATGTTCATTTGACCTACAGCACATGTCAGCTCAGACCAGCCTCCTCCCCAGCTCTCCTAGCATCAGAGGCTGTGGCTACTCTATTGGACAGCAACTCCAGGGGTCCCACCAGGGGTCCTGGCTGAAAAGCTGGAGTAAGTGTCCACAATATCCCTAAAAGGATCTCTCTGAAACAAAGGCGGATTCACTTTTAAATGTCTGTAAACCAGCGGGCTGCACCTCTATCCACTCTTGGCTACAAGACAGCCCTCTTCCTTGATGATCCCTTCCTGGATATAGGGAAGCAATCTGGCACACATCGAGGGTGGCCGGGCCTCCAAGTAGACTTACCTGCTGTCTGTGTCCAATCCCATGAAGTCCTCCTTCTCAAACAAGGTGCAGAGGAGGGGGATCTTATCCCCAGACTTGTTGGGGGCCCTATCCAGCCACTTGGACTTGAGCATGATGAAGAGAGAGACAGTGAAGTCCTCGATCCTCTTCTCCACCAGCCTGCAGTCCTCGTAGATTGAAGGCCACGTCGGTGCGCTTCTGCTCGGCTACCTACATATGCAGCACAAAGAACTGAGAGTCATTAACGATGTGCCATACAGCTCCTCTGCACGTGGAGCTTCTCGAAGGCCTTGGCCGAGAGGCAGTCGGCAATGGTGACAAGGCCCACTACCTTGCTGTGGGTCTGGAAGATTCCCCACCCATTCTCGGGTGCATAGTGGTGCCTGTAGTGGATACAGAGTGCCCAATGGGAGCCACAGGGGCTGATCTGGCTCACCAAGGTGATTCGCTTATAGATGCAAAAGAAATTCTCCTCTGAGATGATCCCAATGGCTTGGACCACCACGGGGAGAATCTGGTCGTTCTCAGCGCACTGCACGTAGTCAGGGGTGCTCATGTTGCAGCCCCTGCCGAGAGGGGAGAGGAGATCGATATACTTACTCTGCTGTGGGCTGTGGGCCCCTCTGGATTGCGGTGAGCTGGTGTGTATCAGCCAGAAGGCAAGGGAAGCCCAAGCAAAGACGGGGGTACAGTTTGTCCTCAGTGCCTGCACATGGCTACTGTAGGTCGGATCACATTACCCAGCTTTTGGTCTAGGCTTCCTGCCCCTGCAGAGCAGGGTCATTTCTTGTTTTCTGTTCCAAGCACCTAGCCAAACGCTAACGCAAAGACAGTGCTCAAAACTGCTGAATAAAGAAATGAACAAAGGAACTGCTTTTCACACCCCTTTAAGCAGAATATAAAGAAAAGAACCACAGTGGGATCAAAATATCTGGATTTCTATCCAATTTATTTGAACTCCTAAGCTGCAGAATAATGAATAAAAAAACTTGCCTTGGGGAGGAGGGTACAGTTCAGTGGTAGAGCACGTGCTTATCAAGTATGAGGTCCTGTGTTTAATCCCCAGTACCTCATTTTAAAAAATGAAACAAATAAAAAAACCTAATTACCCTCCTCAAAAAATATTTTTTAATTCAAAATTCAAAAAACAGCTTGAAATTGACACAACATTGTAAACTTGACTATACTTCAATTAAAAAAAAAAATCATTGCCTTAGAAGAAATTATCTGGATTACTGAAGTTTGCAAATGTTAAATGCCTAGGTTACAACCTGCATAAAAAGGGGGGACGGTAGAAATTTACTATCCCTCCTTTATCAGCTATATTACCTTTCGGGGGGTTATAACCTCTCAGAGCTAATTTTCTCAGATTAAAAAACAGAAAACATTACCTGATTTTCAGTACTGCTGAAGAATCTGATAACCCTATTAAAGCATCTGACACACAGAGTTTATTCAATAAATGTTTGTTGAATGAATAAACAAGCAAAGTGAATGCTGCTCCCTGCCACAGACCATCATAATGGTACTGCCTGGAAATCCCAAGCCCACGTTTCACCCGACTCTACACTAACCATGTGTGTGACCTGGGCAGGCCTGTGTGATTCTCTAAGCCCCAGTTTAATCATGAATAGAAATGAGGGCAATAACATAAACCTCAAAGGGTTAGTGAGTCAGTAATGAATTGTACCCGAAATTTGCAAGATTGAACCGTTAAGGAAAATTGGGCAAATTGTCCATAGGCCCTCTCCATATTATCTCTTACAACTACATGGGAATCTAAGTTACATCACAAAATTAAAAGTCTAATTTTTAAAGAGGCTATTGAGGTTAAATGAGCTCACTGTCTCAAATAAGGAACACACAGCACAAATAGGACAATCCCTAGACCATGAGATACACTCAAATTTCCCACTGAACCCACTGGTCCCTCCAATTTCAGAGCACCAGGATGGGTCCTCGTGGCCAAAGGCCACTGCACCTGAAGCTAACAAAGCTAATGGCCCCCACTTCCAAGAGCCCCTGTCACCACCCTAGGTCTAAGTTTGTATTTGTAAATTTTTTTCTTTTTATTAAATAGAAACCCCCAATTGCATAGCCTTCAGGTCAGCAAAACCTGACCACAGAGATCATGATGGCAGCCCTTCTTGGTGAAACAATAAAATGAAAAGCTATTTCCACAAGAACTCTGTATAAATCTACTAGGGAACGTCATTCTGGACTGAGAGGAAGAGGACTGGGGAGGAGGGGGCAATCTGGGGCACAGAGGACTATGGGCCACCTGTCCCATGATGGACTTTAGTTTCAACACTCACCTTCCAGGAACTTCAAAATACACACAGACAGAGTGCTATGGACAAGATTTTTTTTTTTTTTAAAGAAATCACTGACTCCCTAGCAGCTCTTGTTTCTACCAAGAAACAAATGGATTATGTGTATAATGTTTCACAAAAACCCTAAAATACTATCACCCCAACTTCATACATGAAAAAACTGAGGGAGAGAGGTTTATCACATTGTGCAAGATTAGAGAGAGGCCACATCAGACACCGTATTTAAACCCAATCCCCTGCTCCATTGCTCACACCAGAAAGTGTGACATACTGCTCCTTTCCTGCCCTTTCCCTGCAATAAATCTCTGAAGAGTCTTTCCTGTGCCACCTGGAATCACAATCACATCAGCTTTCCACAAAGAACTATGTCACTCTTTGGAGGACCTATCAAAATCTAAAGGGTTGGAATGAGAGGAGAGATTTGCATTTTCTGTTTCTCAAAGGAAACATGGCTTTAAAAGAAACTGAAAAGGACTTATCTAGTCTACGGTCTCATTGTGCAGAGAAGGAAACGGAGGCTCAGAAGAGATGAGGAAAGGGCCTTATTAACAAATATTGCCTGAGTGCAGCACCAAGCCAGCCCTGGGCACTGTTGTGGGAGGATCTGGGAGGCCCAGGAGAACGAGTGTTAGAAAAAGGAAAGAGAAGGAGCATACAAAGCCCTGTCTCTACATCACCATACCATGGAGTACCACCAAATTACCCAGTATGGGTGCAGCCAACATTAAGGTCGGCTAGAGAGGTTATAGAAACCTGGAAGTCTCAACTATAGTGGAAATACCAATATTTACTATGCTTTTTTCCCAGTTCAAGCATCAGCTCAGTGGGCGCTCTCTACCAGGGACTACACGAGGCCTGGAGTTCTCCAAAATACAGATCTCTATTACCACGTGTGCAAACCACATACAGGTCCACCAGAAGAAAAACGCCCACAGATAAGATGGAATTACTGAAACTGAAAGCAGCCAAGCAGCATATATTAACTAGGAAAAATGGTGCTGCTAGAAATGGACTCATGGGCATAGAAAGCCAACTGTGGTTAGCAGGCAGGAAAAGGGGGATTAACAGATACACATTAATAAATATAAAATAAATGACAAGGACCTGCTATATAGCACAGGGAACTATATTCAAGTTCTTGTAATGAGTTGTACTAAAAACAATCTAAAACGTATGTATATACATATGAATATGTTTATAACTGAATCTCTGCTGTACACCTGAAACTAACATTGTAAGTTAACTACACTTCAATAAAAAATTATTAGAAAAATAAAAGCAAGTCTTTAAAAAAATAAAAGAACACTGTAATCCCCGTAGCTGTAGGTGGTGGAAAATTCTGGCTGCAAGCAGCAAGTCCACTGTATCACTCCAGCACTGACTGTCACCCTTTCTGACTATCAGAGAGTCACTTGGCTTCACTGAGGTTACTTTTCTCTTCTGTGAAAGGCTACATTTGCAACTAACAATGTATAGAATCTCATCATTCACAAGCCCCAAAATTAGTGAGGACTTCCCATGGGCCAGGCTCTGGACAGATGAAAATGTAGGGTCTCAGATATATTCATGGTTAGAAGAAGTTTATGCCGTAAAGACATTAATTCTTCCTGTTTTGATAGACAGATTCAATGCAATTCTGATTAGAATTACTACCAGATATTTCATGGAATATAGCAAGTTAATTTATGGTCAGGAACAGCCAAGAAACTTCTTTAGAACCACCACTGGGTAAGGGTGAATAGGTCATTGATTTCCACTGTTCTTTCTGAAGTGACGAAAACGTTCTGGAATAATAATGGTTGCAGCACTGTGAATATGCTAAAAGCTGCTGAATTGTACCATTTAAATGGATGGACTTCACGGTGTGTGAACAATATCACAATAAAGCTGTTATATGAAAAATAATCTCTTGACAATTATTTTCCCCTCTATACAACTAGTCTGCCGCACAATTTAAGAAAAAGAAAAAACCAAAACAAACCAAACTGTGTGCCAGGAGCTCTTTAGGACTGCAATGTCCCTAGGTCTTCAACGCCTCTGGTGGTGCTGTTCCTGTTAACACACCCAAGCTGGGCTGGGCTAGTTAGGGACTGTAACTATCTTTCTAAAATCAACGGTCACACGTTTCAGCCTAGGAGAGGGAAGCCTGGAGGATGTCACATACTCATGCCTTCAGCTCATTTTTAACTGAACCAAGTCCTGCTTTCAACACTGTAATCCCTCTCAGTATAAAACCACGTGACATCATCAAGCACCGCCATCATGACACCTGAAAGTGTTCAAGGAACTTACCTGGGGCAGAAACACTGAGGGAGGTGACGGAAGCTCCCTCAGCACTGACGGCCCTTTTGCAGACTTCACCAGGACAAGCTGGGCTTTACGGCCGGCCGGAGGCTCTCAGCCTGGGGAGCAGCGCCCACGCCACCGAGCTGGTCCTGAGGGAGCGGGAAAGGGAGAGGAGGGCAGCCCAGGGGTCACGGGGCAGGGAAAGCGGGGGATTGGGGACGCGGGCTGCAGCTCCGCTCGGAGGCCAGCCCCAGTCCCAGCTGCCCCGTCCGGGTCCGCAGACCCCGCCGTCCCGGGACACAGCCCGCCCAGGGACGGGGACGGGCCGGCGGCTGAGGAGAGGAAGCCCTGGAAGAGAGGACTCGCGGGCGGGAGAGGGGAAGAGGGCTCCAGCCGCAGACTGAGGGGAGACCAGCTGGGGCCAGAGGCGGCAGGTGCACACCTGGCCCTGAGCAGCTGTGGCCGGGGCGCCGGGGCAGGTGGCGCGGGCAGAGGGGCCTGGCCCGAGCAATATAGCTGAACACACGCTGAATCATGCCCTCGCGGGCTGTGACACGTGGACCGCCCTCCCGCAGCCGCCTGAACCTTTCCCGTGAGCCCCCCACCTTGCACTTCCACAGCCGGAGGCCCCGGCCCCGGGGCAGGAGCTAAAGGCTTACCGGGCGACATAGCTGAGAAGATTTTGGGGCAGATCCCCGGCTCGGAGATGGAGCTTCCAAACCGCGGTCCACCTGGCACTGACTGCGCACGCGCAGGAGGGCCAGCGATCCTCAGGTTTCTGTGAGAGAAGCTGCGGAAGTGAGGGAGGGAGAAGATGGGAGGAGGAGGGGAGGAGGAGAAAAGTGGAGGGAGACAGATGGACAGGAAGTGCAGAGAGAAGGGAGGGATCTGGAGAGGGGAGGGGAGTAGCAGAGATGTAGAGAAAAAGGTTTACCTCTGGTGGCATCCTGAAACAGAATTCAGTCCTGCCTCTGTACCCTTCACTAACACTTCAAGGCCCGCAGCTCAAATTTTCCCTCCCTGGTCCAGCCCTCCAGCCGAGGCCTCTGCAGAACCCCTACGGGATCACACCCGTTGATCCCACGCGGAGCTGGGTTCCCTGTTGCTCTGGGAACCAAGCACCCGAAGGTGTTGTCGCTCAGAACTACCTTGGGAAGAGTTCATATTCCCCTTTTACACGCTGGGAAACAGGCAGGCACGATCTCTGTCTTAGCTCCACTGTTCCAGGTTTTGGGCTGTTGGGGAGCGGGAGGTACAAGATCAGAGCCCCAGACAGAGCAGACTGCCTGAGTGTTGGTGCATAGTGCCCATCCCTCCTGAATAAACCACACCACACCCTAGTGGAACCATCAAGGGCTCACAGTAGGTCCCTGGGTGTGGGAGAGCTGTCCTCAGATCCAGTGCCCAGCTTGCTAGGTAGATAGGAGTGTTACCGAGTCCAAATTCATTCTCCTCAGTGCAGGACAGGCCAATAATTTCAGAGACCAGGTGTTGGGGCATGGAATAGCAAGTTTCTGTAGACCTTGATGGCAAACAAATGTCCTGGAAAACCATCTCCCCAAGTCAGAATTCAGGCTCCTTTCCTACGTGCTTTGTTGTAGCAAACTTCTTGGTGTAGGAATTCTTTTTTGTTAGAATCCTTTGTTCTTGCAGCTATCTGCCTGAGTCAAATCTCTGTAAACCTCCAGCAAAACAAACGTTATTTTCTTTTCTGCAACTTGTTATCTTTATATGGATGGAAAAGTGTTAAATATCCTTAAAGGTCAGAGCCTTCAGATTAGGCTCTTCTGTATATTTCAGGCTCTAGGCAACACTGTTTCACAAGCAAGATGAAGCCTAGGAGACAGAGCACAGGGTTAAATTCAAAGGAAAAGATCTAGTATGGAGTCAGATTTGTTCTGTTCTATTACCCAGGCAGAAGCCACTTGAGGATTTAAACCCCTTTAAGTTAAAAATAAGTAAAAGTTTAAAGGAATTTACATACATAGGTGGGAATGTGCATAGCCTATCTGGAAAAGCAAACAAAGGATAATAAACAGTGGCATCTCCAGGGAGGGCTGAAAGAAGAGAGGATGAGGGAAAACTTCTTTCACTTGTGTATTTTTGTGCTCTGTTTGAATTTTTTTAACCACATGCATGTATTTCTTTTTCAGTTAAAAAAAATGTGTAATGGAGCAAAGGAGTAGCAAGCTCAGCAAATACAGCAGCCATGGAATCACTGAGCCATCAATTTTGATTTAAGCCAGGAAGCATTTATTGACTCTCTCCTATGTGCCCAGTGCTGTTTTAAGATTTCTTTTATTTTTTTTTATAAAATAATAAAGTGCTATTCCTCACCCCTGCCCATGGCTGGTGGAAAACCAACTGAGTTTTTATTGAGTTGTTTTCCAAGGAGTAGAGATGAGTTATAAACAGAACGCATCTTACGGGCAAAACAGTCGGAGTGGTTTTCCAGCAGGCCAAACAGCTATGAAGGGTTTGCAATAGAGGCGCCCAGAGGCTGAGAGAGAAAGCCTCCAGGACCCTACAACAAGCTGCCCAAAGTGCCTTCTCCATGGCACTACTGAAATAGGAAAGAACAAATCTGACTCCATGTTATATCTGTTCTTTTGAGTTTAACCCTGTGCCCTGTTTCCTAGGTTTAGTCTTGTTTGTTCTGCACCTTTTGTAAAACAATGTTGCCTAGATCCTGAAATATACAGGAGACCCTATTCTCAAGGCTCTGACTTTAAAGGATATTAACACTTTTCCATTCATATAAGGTAACATGTTACAGAATAGAAAATAACATTTGTTTGTTGGAGGTTTACACGGATCTGACCCAGGCTAAGAGCTGCAAGAACAAAAGGCTCTAACAACAAAGAATTCATAAACCAAGTTTGCAGCAACCAAGCATTCCTGCTTCCCCTTTTTAATATAAAAAGAGCCTGAATTCTGACTTTGGGGAATGGTTTTCCAGGACATTAGACTTCCATCTTCTCAGCTGGGTTTACAAATTAAAGTCACTGTTTCTTGCCCCCAAAACCTGGTCTCCCGATTTATTGGCCTGTAATGCACGAGCAGAACAAGTCTGGACTTGGAAACACAAACATTCATTGAAAGTACCCATTTGGTATATTAAATGACCTGCTTCCACTTGTCTTCCTGACGTTTTCTTCTCTTGACAACTCCTGCTATGTTTATGAAAACCCTGTCATGTGGACACATTTGCATCTCTAGCCACTACCCTTCCAGGTAAGAACTGATGCCAAGAAGTCAATGGAAGCTGCTAGAATGTATTACCTGGCCAGAAAAGAGCAGATGTTGTTACTGGCTTATGTTCAGGAGCAGGCTGGGACACCTGACAAGATGTCATAAGTACGAATAGACAGCTGGGCACCAAAGGAGAAGCTTCTAAGCCTCCATGAGGGACTTGTTGGATAGGAAGGAAAAGTCACAACCTATATCTCTGATCCCACCACTAGCTTCCTGGGCGAGGCTGGACAAGTCACTTAAATTTTCTAGGCCCGTGCTGTCCACCATGGGAGCCACCAGCCACATTCAGGATTATGAAGTTATTCTGTAGGCAGACAGAATTATAAATACACATTTTATTGCAAAGGTACAGAAAGTATAATATTTAAAAACATTATTGGTTATCTTGCCCTAACGAGTTATTTTTGTATGTGTAGCTTACTGTGGTTTGCAATGCCTGCGACTAATGTTTCCCTTACAGTGAGTTATTTTGAAATTATAAGTTACTGGACACAGTACCCTCATATCACACTTGAAAAAAATTGATCCACATAAGCAAGGTGATCTGACTTAGTAGTTATGAGCAGGGGCTCTCGGGTCAGCCTGCCTGAGTATAAATTCTCACTCTGCCTCCAGGGGTTCTGTGTGAATCTTGGAAAAATTGTTGTTGTTGTTGTTGTTGTTGTTGTTGTTGTTATTTGTGCCTCTTTTTCCTTCCCTTTTAAATAGCGAGGAATATGTAGACTCTATCTCGTACCGTGTTGCCAGGATTAAATGAGTAAACGTCTGTGCTGCCCACTTCCCTGGGTTTCAGCATTCTCCAGGCAATCAGTGTCAAACTCAGAGGCATTCTCCACTGTCTTCGTCAGTCTGGGATGCTGTAACAAATTACCATGGGCCAGGTGGCTTAAACAACCAGCATGTTCCTTAAGTTTTGGAGGCTGAGGTCAATGCATCTGGGAGATGATAGCCTTCATGACTCGAAGATGGCTGTCTTCCCACTATCTTCATGGGCCAGAGAGAAGCAAGCAATCTGGGGCCCTTTATAAGGGCACTAATCCCATTCATGAGGGCTCTACTCTCATGACCTTATTTTATCCTAGTAATCACTTCCCAAAGGCCCCGCCTCCCAATACCATCACCCTGGGAGATGGGGTTTCGACATGTGGATTTTGAGGGGATGCAAACATTCAGTCCACACATCGGCTAACTCTCCCCAACATGCAATCATCAAACCTGTAGCTAATTTCAAAGTAATGTTTATATCTCTCTGCCCATTTCCATTCCTGCATCCACTAACACTGAAGCACTGTTATATTTTATTCCTTATTTTTCTGGTAGAGATTTATTTGATTCCTCTACTCCAATGCTCTCCTCACACCAAACAGTCCTATTAACAGCCCTGCCAGGTAGGTCTTCCTTAAAACACCTTTCCACTGCACCTGGTTGTTTTTTAGGTGTAAATGTCAGAATCCTCTCCACACCCCAGCCTAGAACTTTAATCCCTTACACTACCGCTCACTATGTTATTTTTCTATTACCACTGTAACAAACTTCCATAAGCTTAACAGCTTAAACCAGCACAGATTTATCAGCTTATGGCTGTGGAGGTCAGAGATCCAACACAGTTCTCATTGAGCTAAATTCAAGTTGCCAGCAGAGTTCCTTCCTTCTAGAGGATCTAGAAGAGAATGTTTCCTCGTTTTTGTTTTTTTTTTCCAGTTTCCAGAGGTCACCCACCTTCCTTAGCTTGTGTCCCATGACTTCCTCCATTTTCATGGCCAGCAGCCTTTCTGAACACTGCTCCATGGCTACACCTCCCTCTGATTTTAAACTCAGCTGGGCTACGTCCTCAATTTTAAAGACCCCTGTGATTACATTGGGCCCACCTGGACAATCCAGGCTACTCACACTATTGTCTCATCTCAGGATCCCCTT
This sequence comes from Camelus dromedarius, assembly GCF_036321535.1. Taxonomy (NCBI): domain Eukaryota; kingdom Metazoa; phylum Chordata; class Mammalia; order Artiodactyla; family Camelidae; genus Camelus; species Camelus dromedarius. The sequence continues at coordinate 84,103,103 of NC_087441.1, read as the reverse complement.
CTCCCCTCCCATTCAGGCATTATGTATGTGGCTCTGACACTCACATTGTGTGACATTTCCTCCCATGAGCAATTTAAGGTTCAAGGCACTTATGAATGACTTTTTGTTTTTCTTCCTTAGTCTTTCTACCTTCAGTATGTGTGGTGAGATTATATGAATCCTTTTTATTTGTGGCCCTCCACTAAACTTTAATAATGTATCATGGGTTTAAAAGGCTAATAGAGAATTTAGAATACCGAAATCCTCTAAGATATTTCTCCTAATATATCTGTCATCCCTTTTGCCATGTACAGAAACATGTCACTGTTGGCTAACCTGTGGCAGGGGAGGAACATGATTCTGCCACCACACTCCCCTCATTCACACCAATTTGATGATCGGCTAACCAAGGATCTATGCTCCCCGCTTCGCTCACTTCCTCCTCCTTTCCACTGACTATCTTGTTCCCACTGCTCCTTCATTCACCACATCAGGATTTCATGACCACATTCTTCTCTAAATAAAATGGATATCTTGCATCTAATGTCTGATAACTGTTCTTATTGTATATGCACACATTGACCTACACATAACCCCACACATCTGTTTATTTTCCTAGAACTTTCCAGAGGAATCAGTTCCATGATGATGATGATGATGATACTGACAGTGATGACAGGGGCCTCTCAAGGATTCTGACAAAGAGGGAATCAACAAAGGGAGGGAATCATTGCAAAATTGCCCCAGAAGCAGGATTAAAAGTAAATAACTGCTAAAGTGTTTAATGGAATTGGCTAATATTTAACTATTTTTAAAACTTTGTAACACTGTATTTAAAATTTTAATGGGAATTTTCATTCACCCCTAACCAAGATTCAACTCTAGGACCAAAATCTAAGGATTTCTATCTTCTAACAAATTGTCCACTAGCCTTTTAAACACGTGATCCTTTAAAAAGGGTAAGTGCTGGGCTGAAAATAAGCAGGATTCATATAATCTCACCAGACACAGTAAATGTGGAAAGACCAATGAAGAAAAACAAAAAGCCATTCATAATGTCTTGAAACTTACATTGCACACAGGAGAAAATGTTAGCCATGGTGAGTGTCACACCAACACGACGCCTGAGTGGGATGGGGAAGCTGATCTTCCTCATCAGACATTTATGCTGATTTGTTAGATGCCAACACAGTTTCCTCATTGGATTTGCTTCTAATAAGTATGGAAGAGTTTAGGCTCTACCAAGAGCAGACTAAATATTTTCCCCTGCTGTCAGGTCACTGGACTGAATGTCCCCACAAGAAGGATATGATTATGTTTCATAGGGAAGTCTTCCTGAGAAGTAATAGGCATTTCGAGGGCAGAACTGCAGGTTCGGGCATGGAGGGCTGGAGGAGGGCTAGAGGGGACACTGGAAAAACAGCAGGAGTGAGTTCAGATACTGCTGCTCAAGTCGCCAAAGTCAGCAGTGTTATCTCTAAGGATATGTCATTCTCCCAAAAGTTCCATGAGTGAAGGGGCCTGTGAACACTAAGCAGGTTTTTAAGACACAGCAGCACATAATTTGCATCACAACTCAATTACAGTATGTTTTTATATTTGGAAAATAATTAGCCCATTGTTCTTTGAAACTGCAGCAGTAGTAATAGAAATAAAAAAGACCTAGCCGTCTTGGAGACAACAATCAATAAACAATTCCAAATCTGCAGGATTCCTTGACAATATGCAAACAATGAGATAGACATGTGCTGCAGATACCTCTTACTGCAGGGCTCACTCCTGCAAAGCATAGAACTAGTTTTCTCAGCAGACAGAGGGAACCAAGTCAAGATTCCTAATCTTGAGAGGTTTACTATATGGCAGGAAAGATCAGACAAGTGCATAAAGCCAAATATGAATAAATGTAATCAAATATTAAGAAATGTGAATGGAGCACAGATGAAAGAGGAATTACTTTCACCTAGGATCTAGAGAGACCTCTTCAGAAAATGTGGCTTTGGAGATGGCCAAAGACATGGGTGGAATTTTGGCAGAAGAGGATGTAAGGAATTTAAAAACTGATTCTAAAATTCACATGAAAATGTAAAGGATCCCAAATATCCAAAACAACTTTGAACAAGAAAAACAAATTTGGAAGACTTACACTATCTGATTTTCAGACTTTTTTTATAAAGCTACAGTAATCAGAAAGTATGGTGTTGGTGTAAAACAGGGAAGTAGAATAATGGAGCAGAATAGAAAGTTCAGAACTAAACGAACACTTATATAGACAATTGATTCTCAAAAGGTTGCAGTGGAGAAAAGGATCTTTTCTACAAGTAGTGCTGGAATTGTTAGATAGTGATATGCAAAAAAAAAAAATGAACTTTGATCCACACTTCACAAAATATACAAAAATTAACTCTAAGTGGATCATAGATCTTAATAGGAAATCTAAAACTATAAAACAGCTAGGAGAAAAAGCATAGGCTTAAGCTTTATGATCTTGGGTTTGGCAAATATTTCTTTGCTATGACACCAAAAGTATAATCTATTTTAAAAAAAGTAACTGATAGAGTGAACTTTACAAAAATGAAGACTCTTCAAAGCTCTTCTAAACACTGCAAAGCAAATGGAAAGACAAGCCATAGACAGAAGCTATTTGCAAATCATATATCTGGTAAAGGTCTTTCTTTGTGTCTGATCCAGAATAAAAAGTTTTCATAACTCAATAATAATGCAAACACCTGAATGAATGAATGAGGCCAGAAAACACACTTCAGTAAAGATATCCAGATGGATAATAAGCATATGAAAAGATGCTGATTAAAGATGCCATTAGTCATTAGAGAAATGCTTTTAAAAACCACAGTGAGATAGTAGTACACATACCTACTAGAATGTATACGATTAGAAAGACCGACCTTACAAAGTGCTGGCAAGGAAATAGAGCAACCAGAACTGATACACACCACGAGGAATTTACAATAGCACAACCATTTTGGAAAACTGTTTAACAGTTTCTTTAAAAATGGTAAACACCAATCTGCCATATAAGCCAGATATTCCTCATCTGATGCTTTAGAAAATAAAAGCATATGTCCATACAAAGACTTGTAACTAAATATTCACTTCAATATTATTTATAATAGCTCAAGTTGTAAACAACCCATGCATCCATCAAGAAGTAAATGAAGAAACAAAGGATGTTCTATCCAAACACTGCTCACAATAAACTATTCAGGAAAAACTCAGCACTAAGCAATACTCTGCTATAAGAAAAATAAGCTATTAATACAGGAACACAGATGACTCTGAAAATAATTACACTGAATGAAAGAAGTCAGACAACATAGAGTTGATACTGCATGAATCCATTCATACAACGATCTTGAAAATGCAAACCAGTATGTTGTGATAGAAAGCAGATCAATGGTTTCCAGGGGAATAGATGGGGAGGGAGGGAGGGACAACAAAATGCAGGAGAAGAGTTTTGTGGGTGATGGGTATGTTCACTCTCTTGAATGTGGTCATGGTTTCTTGGGGATACACATGTCAAAATGTATTAAGTTGTACACTTTAAATGTGTGAAAATTATTTTGCCAAGTATACCTCAAAGCTGTCTTAAGAAAAAAGGCACTTCTGTCCTGACACAACTCAGGGCCTGATTGGAGTGAGATGATCAGTCCCTCACCCTGTCTGCCTAACGGGAAGGTAGAAAACCTCTTACGGAAGATAAGATATGGATTTTTCATTTGCAATATCTTCCATGTAATAAAGAATTTCTAGACATGCAACATGTCAAGACTATATGATGGATAAAATGAGAATAAGAAATATTAGACAAAGGATGCAAACCCCAGGTGATGTAGGCATCAGAGTTAAAAATAAAGGCTATAAAATACTTTTAACACATTCAAGAAAATAAGGAAATGATGGGAGAATATATAACAGGGTCAAGACTTTCACCAGAGAAATATACTGGAATGTATTTTTAAGAAAAATCAAACAGATACTCTAGAACTGAAGCTTTCAGCTCTGGAAACAGGTAAACAGAGCTAATTAGGATCCCTTTTAAGTAAAACTTTCAGTAATGCCGGATAAAATACAACAAAAGTAACACAGAGCTAACTATGGAAAGAGAAGTTCCCAGGTGACAATACAAAGAGGACACTTAACGCCAAAATGGTAATCTTGTGAGCTGATGCCACCGCACCCTGGAGGGAAGGGGTTTTCATCTGCACATAAATAGGGATACAATGTCCATTTAGGAAACAGGGTCCATACCAGATGTAGAAGAGTCTTCCTTTATAGAAACCTCTGCATAAGACGTATTGGAAGACTTGCCTCTTCACTGAAAGGGAGACTCAAAGTTCTCCACATGTGCACACAGGAAAGGGGTGTAACAACCGGTTCTCTAGGGAAAAACAAAGTCTCCCTTAAAAAATCTAATCTCCACGCCCCTGCTTTATATGAATGTGGAATCCAAATTGATACTCCACTGAAGATTCCGGAATTCCCAAACCAAAAATATAATAATTCAAGGTTGATCATATCACCTGGAGCCTTAGGATAAGCAACACAAAATTGTTCTCTAGGGAAACTTTAAAAACCAAGATGTAAGGGACAATCATAGGAAAAAATATGTACTCACTATAGAGAAGCTCCCACAACTCTACACACACAGAGACACACAACTAAAAACAGAAGGAAATCAGTGCCACTGGGAAGAAAGATCTAACCGTAAAACACAAGATGATTAATATTCCAGAGCTTAAAATTATGAAACAATCTAAGAGAGAGCATAAAAGAAGTATGACTGAATCATTAAAAGATAAAATGAATCTTATATAACATAATGAACAATCAGGACATCATGAAAAAGAAAACAGATCAATTTTTTAAAGAACCAAACAGAACTTATGGAAATAAAACACAGATATCATTTGGTATATAAAATTCAATGAATGGGTTAAGTAACATTTTAATCTTCAATATCTAGGGTGTTCATTAAAATTCAACAGTAATCTCTAAAGTAATTGTTTAAAAAGAGAATAAAAATAAAGAAGTCAAAATGAAGAACGCAAAATAGGCCGGTCACTATTCTAAGTTCTTCATCTATTTTATAACTTAATGCTCACAGTCTTTGAGGCGGATAGTACCACTTTTTGTACATGAAGAAAGTGAGTCTCAAAGGGATTACATATACTGGTTACATGGTTAGCAAGGGAGGGAACCAAGCCCGGATAGGCTGTCTCTAGACGTCATGCTCTTAACCATGACTGCAAGGTATATAACAGGCAGGAGAAAAGCAGAGCAAAGCAAATAAAAATCACAAAACAAGATGCCAGAAATAAAACATCATCACTAATCACAATGTATTTGGATGAAATATATAATGAGTTGAAAGATTTACAGATTTTATTTGTTTACCTGAGACAAAGCAGAATTAAAACTTAAAACTGGTTGAAAGCTTAGAAGAATAACAGAAAGAAGTCAAAAGTTAGAGCCAGAAAAAGAGACACCTGAGAAATACTAATCAATGGAAAGAGAATCACTCAAGCCTCCCTCAGGTTCATAGGTACCTGAAACCCACCTTGGCCTGACACTTACCAGCTCTGTGCCTGAGCGAAACTCTCAGTCCCCCGGAATCTTCGTTCACTCACCTGTGAATGTAAGGAACGATCCCTCCTTCCATCCGGCCAATTTGTATTGACTGCTGTGCCATGGGTACAGGTCAAGCCACCTGAGGTCCGTCAGTGAACAAATAAGGATCCTTGTCCCTGTAGGACTGAGGAGGAGCAGAACATAAACTACAGTCTTGACAGTCATGTGAAATATATGGTATTCTAGAAGGTGATAGAAATAATATGATCAGGGAGAGGGGGTTTCTGGGGCAGAGACAAGGGGAAGGCAGTTTCCAGGTTAAAATGAGATGGCCAGAGCTGGGCTCACTGAGGACCTTGAGAACGCGGTGCTAGTTGCTGAGCTCCCTCTAACACAGCACCGCACACTGGGTGACATGAACCACAGAGGCTCACTGTCTCACAGCCCTGGGGGCGGGGAGTCTGCAGGCAGGGTGTCAGCAGGGCAGGCTCCTCCTGAGGGCTGGGAGGGAGAGGCTGGTCCAGGCCTCTCTCCTTGGCTTGGAGACGACCGTCTTCTCTCCACATCTCATCACGTCATCTCCCATGTACACGTGTCTCTCTGTCCACATTGCCCCTATTTATCCGGACACAAGTCATACTGGATTAGGGCCCAACTTAATGACCTCTTCTTAACCAATGACATCTGCAACAACCCTATTTCCAAGTGGGGTCATGTTCTGTAGTCCTGGGGTTCAGGACTTCAGCATATGAGTTGGACAGAGACCGGCCAGGGCAACAGGCCTGTGGGTGCATGTCTGATATTCCCAAGGGACAGCAGGGAGGCAAGTGTGGCTGGAGCGGAGTGAGCCAGGGAGAAAACCGGAGATGAGCTCAGCTTCGGGAGGGGGAGGAAAGCTGTAAGGTCACCATAAGGACACTCGCTTCTTCACTGAGTGAAATGAGAAGCCATTGCAGGAATTTGAACAGAGAAGATCACACCCAGGGTCTCAATCATGCCTGACTTAGGTGTTGAGGATGAAAATACTTAGGCTTTTGAGCTGATAATAGTTAGACTACATGTTGGACTTTGAGTTGATGGTGTAGTAAATGAGACTCTGGAGGGTGTTGGGATGAGGTGGATGCATTTTTCATGTGGGATGGACAAGAATCAGTGGGGCCAAAGGGAAGAACTCGGTAGAATAATGGCCCCCAATATGTCCACGGTCTGATCCCTAGAACCTAGGAATGTCACTGTGCATGGCAAAAGGGACTCTGCAGGTGTGACTGTCAAGGACCTTGGGATGGCAGATCACTGTGGGAAGCAAACGTCATCACGGAGGTCCTTAGAGGAGAGAGGCAGATTGGTCAGAGACAGAGATGTGATGTGGCAGCAGAAGTCACAGTGACACAGGGCTCTGGGCCAAGGATTGTGAGCACCTCTGCAAGATTGGAAAGGTAGTAAGATGAATCCCTCCCAAGAGCGTCAGTGTGGAACGTAGCCTTGGCCACACGTTGGTTTTAGCCCACTGACATTGACTTTGCATTTCTGCACCCTAGAACAGTGAGACAATGGATGTGTGTTACTTTAAGCCACTGAGTCTGTGGTCCTTAGTTACAACAGCAATAGGAAAAGAGCTCAGGAAGCAACATGAACATGAACCCCAGGCTGCCTGCTGTGCCGGCAGGAAGTCCTTTGTCTCTGATCCTGGGGGAGTGTCCTGTGTTCTGGCAGCATCCACAGACTACCTCATGCTAACCTGGCAGCTTGCAGGGGGTCAAATCTTAACCCTGCACAGTTCTTGATATTTAGTTAATAAAAAAGATGGTGTCATCATGGGTATTTTTCCATCTTTTAAATACACTTCAGTCTTCTAATTGAGAGACTGTGTAAATAGTTTTCAATCTTAATAATAAATAACTGTGGTATTATTTGGTTAATTAAATAATGAATAATAATATTCACATTAGTAAAAGTTATTAAAGTCAACATTTTTCAATGAAAATATCAAATTTCTTTTTGCATGAACATGTATTAACTACAAGAAATGTTCCATGCTTTCTTCTACGATTTAGTGTTAGAGTCTTAAAGAATAATATTTTCCTCAAAAGATATTATGGCGAGGGGATTTCTTTTGGTGGTACAGTTCCTACATAAAGTCTGCTGCATGGCTCAGGCCACTGGGAACCTAGAGATGATAGAAATAAGGAGGCATTATAAACACAACATTTTTAAAGGAATTAAAAAACTGGATGAGTGAAAACAAAGAATCAGAGAATATTCTGGTGAAATAAAAGTATTTTTCAGCTTAAGCAAGACACTGGGTGAATAAATCTAAAATGAAAAAACCACCCAGAGATTAGCAGCGAGTCATGCATGCAGTGTGACTGATCAAAACCAAGTTGTTTCCAAACCAGTGTGTAGGCTTGATGCCTTCATTAATCAAGTCTGTGTGGCACCAGGCCACCTCGAATAAATGTTGATGAGGTATTTATAAGCTCTTCACCATCCCAGCTCAAAGCCCACACATGAGCTACACGACCATCACCTACACATCTGCAAAACACCCATCATGGTGAATAGCACTTTTCTTGCTCAGTAGCCGGAGGCAGGGCACTGTGAGCAGACACAGATACAGGGACGCAGAGAAACAGAGGCACCTCACCTCACTCAGCTGATAACCTTCCGTGCATTCCTGGAGACAGGATTGTCATAAAATGCACCATGGATTGATCCTCCTCCTAGGAAAGAAACGGTAGGGCTGTCCTCAGGTTGGAGCAAGGGTGGCCGGAGGATCTCAGAAGAGCTGTTTCAGCACAACCAATAGAAATGATGGCCACCGTGACCACGAGAGACGTCCCCTGCCATCTCGGTAGGCTCTTGGGCTCCTGACAAAAGCTGGGCTCAGTAAAGGGTTGGGTAGAAGGCACAGGCCTAAGGGATGCCCCAGCAAGAGACAGGAGGTAGGGCCTGGTTTATACTGCTCTGGGTGTATCCCAGCCTCATCCGAATACGAAATCAGAAATTTGCAAAACAGCAGAGCTGGGATGGATCACCTACTCCAGACTCCTCTCCTTACAGTTAAAAGGGTGGCAGCCCTGAGAGGCAAAGCAACGTGCTAAAGGCAGAGCATGGATGTGGCAGCGCCAGATGAAATGCACCTTGCCAATCCCCATTCAAGGCCGCTAACACTGAGTATGGGGCCAAGGTTTCCAACTAGGAGAATGAGACAATGTAAATACTTTGTTCCCCCCAAAACCCCAAATGATTTTAAAGGCACAAAACTCACCTTAACTAGCTCTCTTCTGAGGGGGTGCTCTTCTGTCTCCGTCTTTCTGTCTGTCTCCATTTCTCTCTCTCAGACACAAACACATACAATTTTGTGAAAGGGGAATTCCTGCCATACAAAGACAAACTTCACATCTTCAGAAAGACACTTGACAAAGCACGTTTCTCAATTCAAGTCTATGTGTGAGGTCTGAGCAACTGGCTTATCTTCTAGAACAATTGGTGGTTCCAAAATCAGGAGATCATCTTCCCCAAAGGAAGAGTTCTGGTCCGTATTGATGAAGTTGGGGATGTCACATTTTATGAGCCCGTTCGCCTCCTCCTCTGGCCACCTGCTGCATCTGATGGCTTCCTGGAGCTGAATATCTCTGTCAAGGGCTATGGTTGGGATAGCAAATTTGGCCTTATCCAAGTGGCCCACATGATTGATGCAGCAGTGAAAGAGGGACCTAGATTCGTCATTGCCCTGCCAGAGAACACCTTGGGCACCAGCGGTCTTCCAAAGTCTGACACAAAGCTGTTCAGACTGAATCTCTTCTCGGGAGACTCTGCATTGTTATAAAGAAAACCAAAATAAAAGATCACTCACACTCTAGCTCGGTGACCTGAAGAATCATAGTTTTTGCCATCTACTGAGTGCAAGTTCCTGCACAGAGCATGCTGACAAGCACTGGAAATGAGAGACATCACTTCTGAACACATACAATTAAACCCAAGGCAAAAGTCTCAAGTGAGGGACCTTGGACCAACCTGAAAAGACATCGTTCCCTGAGAATCCTCAGTATTGCTGAATCGCACCCCAGTGTTTCTCATTGGGACACTCAGATCATCTTCATCAGAATTAGTTAAAGTGCTTCTTAAACTGCAGAATTCTGAGGTGCAGACCCTCAGCGTCTCCAGAGTTTGGGACCTGTAGTCTGTATTTTTAGAGCAGCCAAGATCACTGAACACGCTCAGGTTTAGCACCGCGGTCTACATCGGGTCACCTGAGCATCGACAATGCTGTCTCACATGGTGGCGTGTTGCCTTGTGTGTCACGGTTCTGTCCTACCCACGAGACTCCCCTGATTCTCAGAACTGTCAGTGCTGCCCCATTGGGCAAAAAATACCACCATTTCACAATGCATACACAGGGCGCCCGACTGACAGATACAATCAGTGATGGGAGAGGGGACAAAATTCATGTTCCTGATCCCTTGTTTCACTTACTATGGGACAAGTGATCAATTCAAGGGTAATAAATCAGTGAATGAGTGAATAACATGACTCTCGTTAGTCCCAAGAGTGCCTGGAAGAGTGAGCCTGGGCATACTGAGGACTATAACAGCCCATCTACTTAATTGCCATCCTTCCCAGATTTGTGTAAAGGTTACTTCCACCCAGGCAGTGACCCCTGAAGGGCAAGAATCATGTCTGAACACACTCTCAAATCCAGAACAGAACCTGACAACAATTAGGCTCTGGAGTCTGTGTTTAGCGAGTGTGGAATCTCAGTGATTCCAGCTCTTAGACCTTGCCTTCCCATCCCACCCCTCACGATATGGACCTTATGACCAGCTCTCCCGGGGCTGGGGCCACGGAACCCATTTAAAGGACTGGAAGAATCTGATCATGTAAACCAAGCCCCAGAATATCATCAAGAGTCACCTGCATTTCAGGGATCAGTAATCCCAGAAGCTTTGCAGTTCAGGCAGCTGAGGGATTTTTATATCAGTTCTGTCTTCTACTGTGACTGCCTGGGTGACATCAGACAAGGAATTCTCAAAAGCCTGAGCTTTTCCTTTCAGGAATAATCTACTTAACAAATCTCATTGACCATTTAACAAATGTGATCTGAATATCAATGATTTACACAGGAGTACAACATTCATTAGGTCGTGGATTTTGAATCCGAGAAAAATCATTTGAGAAAGATTGACAGAATGTAGCTTTAATGCAAATTTAAGTATTCTTACCTTTCAGCAAATCATCTTCTTCCCCTACTTATCACTTCATCCAAGTTTAAAAGATGTTTGAGAACAGGGATGATTGTGCCAGGAATCTGTGACCCAATAACCTAAAATGTCACCTAGGAAAAAAAGGGGAGTGACACATTTTTAAAAAGTATGGTGAGGACAGCAGGGCCACCCCCCAACTCCACACTAAGGAGCTCTGAGTAATAGCTTTCCTGCCTGCCTTGGGCATCAGCTGATGTGAAAACCCACCTAGAAATCACACTGTCCAGCAGCTCTTCCTTAACATAGGCTACACATTCTCAGAATTAAGAATTGGGTCCAGTAACCCCTTCGCTGAAGAATAAAGACAAATGAGAACAATAGAGTTCTGCCCCTCCCCAGGGGAGAGCCCAGACCTTGGGCTGCATGCACTTCGCCCACCTCCCAGGAGAAGGAAATACTGGAGAAGGACGTCCTGCGAAACTAGGGCAGCAAAGGTAGAGATGGGAACAAATAGACCAGCTGGCCTGGGACAGCCCCCGCCGTTGCTGCCTTGGCAGCTGCCTCTGCCCCCTCAGCACATCCTGCCCACCTCAGGTGGCTAAGCTGTCAGGGAAACTGTGCTTTGCAACCTGGGGCAACAGAGGCTGCCCCCAGGCCAAGCTGCTGGGGAGATGGGAGCTAAACCACCAGCTCCCAAGCGGCAGGCTCCATACCTTCGAAATCATCCCGCCACCCCCGCACCTTAACGCACCCCCGGGGCAATATGACCCTGAGAAGTGTGACCTGGGAACGAGGGACGGCAGAGGCCGCCCCCATGTCAGGCCTCCAGAGAGATGGGAGGTTATCCTCCAGCTCACAATAGGCAGCACCCCTCTCCTCCCCACCCCCTGATCTCACCGCGCCCACCTCCCAGGAGCAACCTGACCTGGTGTGGTGTGTCAGACGAATCTTGGGCGGGAGAGGCCGTCCCCAGGCCAGGTCAGGGGAAAGGAGAAGAAGTGGCCCCATTAGGAAGCTGCGACGGCCGGCTGCCCCTGCCCCTCGACCTCATCGCGTCCGCCTCCCAGGAGCAAGCTGACCTGGAGACGGGCATCCAGCTTCTTGGGCAGCAGAGGACACCCCCAGGATTGGCCGCGGGGAAGAGGGGAGCAAATTGACAAGCTCCGCGCTGCAGGTCCTCTACCTCCGCCTTTGCCACCCTCGCACCTTAAAGGCACCGCCCAGGGCGACCCTTCCCAGCAGGCTGAATGGGACAGGTGTGTCTGGTGATCTAGGGCAGGAGAGACGACTCCCACACCAGGCCATCAGGGAGACAGAAGCCAATCCACCAACTCCCCAAGGCATCCCCATCCCCCCGCATCAGCCACCGCTCCTGCCCCCTGACCTCTCGGTGGCCGCCTCTAGGGAGCAGGCTGACCTGGAGATGGACGTCCGGTGAACTTGGGGCAACAGTGACCGCCCCCAGAGCAAACCATGAGGGGAAATGGGAGCAAATGGACCAGCTTCATGGGAAAACCCACCGCTGCTGCCACCACCCCCAACGTACCACGCCAGCCTCCCGGGGTCAGGCCGACTAGGATACACGTGTCCCGTAACCCAGGGCAACAGAGACAGCCCCCAGGACAAGCCGCGGGGAAGATGGGAGCAAATGGGCCAGCTTCCCAGCTGCAGGCCCCCGAACCCCGCCACCCCTGCACCCTGACTACCCTGCCTCCCGCCCCCAGTTAGCTAAGTGGGACAGGGTGTCCCGGGACCTGGGGCAGCAGAGGCCGTTTGCAGGCCATGCGGTGCAGACATGGAGCTAATACACAAGCTACCCCGGGGCAGCCACCCTATCCCCGCAGCCACCACCTTACCAGCTCCCTGACCGCACCGCACCCATCTCCCAGGAGCAAGCTTACCTGGAGTCGGACCTCAGGGAAATCTCCGGCGGCAGAGGTCGCCCACAGGCCAGGCCGCGGGGGAGAGAAGAAATGGAGCAGCTCCCTGGAAAGGACCCCCTCCCCCTGGCGCCGCTGCTCCCACCTCCCAGGGCCAAGCTCACCTGGAGACCGGCGTCCCCCCTCTAGGGCAGCGGAGGCCGCCCCCAGGCTCCGCCGCGGGGGAGTGCGGAGAGAATTGACCGGCTCCCCCGCGGCAGCCCCCCTACCCCCGTGGTCCCCGCACATTAACGGCACCGCCTCCACTCCCCACTCAGCAAGCTGAGTGGGACAGGTGTGTCCGGCGACCTGGGGCAGCAGAGGCTGCTCCCAGGCCCGGCAGCCGGGAGAAGGCAGCTATTCCACCAGTTCGCCAGGGGCAGCCCCGCTCCGCCCCCCTACCGCTGCCGCCGCCTGCTGACCTAACCGCCCCACCTCCCAGGAGCAAGCTTACTTGGAGTCCAACATCTGGCGAATCTCCGGCGGCCAAGGCACCCCCCAGGCCAGGCTGCAGGGAAGAGAAGAAATCGACCGGCTTGCCCGGGCAGCCTCCCACCCGCCGCCGCCTCCGCTTCCGCCGCCCCAAACCATTGCACTAGCCTCCCGTGGTCAGGCTGACTGCGAGGATGTGCACTTGCCTGAGCACCTCCCTGCACCCCTACACTCCCTGTACCTCTGCACCCCTGACACTCCCTGCACTGCCTGCACCCCCACAACCCCTGAACTGCCTTCACCCTCCACAGCCCCTGCACCCCTGCCACCACTTACACCTTTGCACTGCTTACAGTCCTGCACCCCTGTATGTCTCACACACCACCTCTTGGGCCTGTGGCAGAGTCTCTGCTGTTAGACCAATGCACATGAACTCACATATTTGCCAGTATATGATGCATCAGTGGACGTCTGGGGTTGGCTGCAGGAAGATACATGTTCCCGGTCACTAGCCTGGGCCACTAGAGTGATCTCTGTGAGGTCACCCAGGACGGGCTCAGAGATGCTGTTCTCTGGGAAGAGAGGAGTAGAAACCGGTCTTGAGGGCAGAGCTGTGCTCACCAGGCCGTTCACGCTTCATGTTTTACACAGGGCTTCGGAGAAGTGAAATGGATCCGGCTAAGTAAGACCTGCCTGCTATGCACCCACCTCAGTCCTGGGCTCTGAGGCAGACCAACTGGCTCCCACCGTCAAGACACCTGAATGGGCACCTGAATGGTCCCTTTGAGGCATCCCATCAGTTCTCAGGAAGAAGTCTATCTGCTTCCACCCCATGGCCCTCCCTCCCACTGTGCTGGCCTCAGGAAGGTTCCTTATTTGGGGAAGGCAGCCCACCCCTTACCCCACCCCTCACCTTTCTCTAACCCAGGCTGGTGTTTCTCTGCCCTTCAGAGTCTGGAAAGCCATTCCTCTTCAGTTATGTCCCTTCTGAAATGGACTTGCTTCCACTCAATTCTAGGTGAGGATGCACCATGGAATGCACTGGGTAAGAGAACCAAAATAAATAGTTTTTTCTGTGAGGTTTTCTGTTTATCTACTGGGATGGGCTGTGTGTAGTTTGCTACAGCCATTGGTGTGAGAGGCTAAAGCTGCCTGTGTGTCCTTGTTTTCATCCGCCCGCTGTCTTTGGGTTTTCCCTAGACACTCCTGAGACATTAACTTCTTTTAATATTATTCCTGTTATTACACAGAGGCCCTACTGACATGGAGGTAAGGTGTTGGGGTAGTGGAACAGAGCAGGGCATCTATACTCCTGTGATTAGTTCTCATTGAGACTGTGCCCTGAGCTGTGACCTCCACAAGTGTGTCTCTTTCCCTTCACCCCAATTTGGGTGAGACAGAAGGGATTTCCCTTCCCCCAGGCTGGTTAGGCTCTGGTAAAATAATTTCTCATTTAAAAAAAAAAAACACAACCCCCCACAATGGAAGAGAATGTTCTGGGTGTATTTCATTAGAGTTATTTTATCCTTTCCTGGCAGGAAGCATGAGGAGTTTTCCTATGATTTTCACTCTGAGAACAGGGTACTGTCCTCGAAGTAAAATGCATGAAAAAGAGCAGGGGGCCCCTCTGACTGGCCCCCTGAAGTTGTCACACTCAGACTTCACCACGCTGTTTCCAGCTGGCCTCAGGGACCTGTTAAATCTGCCTGCCCCCTAGTTTCTTACAATAGCGGGTTCTGCCCTGGGAGCTGTGACTCTCCAAGCCTGCCCGGCTGCCTCTCTGTGTTGGGAGCAGCTTTCCCCCTCAGTTTTCTTGTGGGTCTAAGAACAGCAGTGGGTTTTCAGCTCCCTCAGCTCTGGTGTTGTTTTCAGGACAGAAGGAGCAATTTCTGAGGTCCACACGAGCTGGACCAGAGGCTGGAAGCCTCCCCTCCTCTGCCTCCATGCAGACAATCAGTGGCTGTGGTTCTGGCCGAGTTTCTGAAGATGTGGATTTAAACATACACATCCCAGCCCCACAGGAGCACACAGTCCCATAAATCCCTACAACTTCCACTGATAACTAAGGAACTGATGAGGACACGCGTTTCGGGGCTGCAGAGGCCTGAATGCACGACTTTCTCCGTGGCCTATTAATGTGGTTGTTATGGGCCTTGTCTGAAGTGGCTTGCATACCGCACCTGGTACATGGGAAATATAAAATAAGTACTAGAACCTCCACTTTTTCTCCCTCTTGGGCCTTCCAACCTAAAAAGTAATACGTGAACTCAGACGGCCTAGTCACCACAATGAGGTCAGGCCAGCCCGGCTCTCCTGAGTGATGGGCACTGACTTGCGCATTAACTCGGAACAGTAGGGGAACCGTCTTCCTCTAACTGGGCCTCTCCCCACACCAGGCACGCCCTCAGCTGAGAAGGGGCCAACTCCCCCATTGAGGTGTGTGCTGGTGGCTTCAGTGTGACCTGGCCCTGCCGGGACATGAACCTGCAGTGAGGTGGAGTGTCAGGAGGAGGGTGGGTCCCTGCTGGGGCAGCAGGGGGCCCGGTAGCACCCTGCGCAGCCTGGTGCCTGGGGCTCCCCAACATCTCCTACGGCCCCCGGGTCGGCTCTGGTCTGGGCCACTCCATGCACCCTCCCAGTATCTTTTCATTAAGTCCCTTTTTGGTTTTTATCAGCCAGAGGTGGCTTCTGTTGCTTGTTCAGTGAAACAGTGCATCAGGAAACCAGACTATTTCTAAGATCAGTAAAATACGAACTTTGGTCAGCTCGCCGGGCAGACCGTGCAGCACAAATTCCCGCACAGGGCTGTGCAAATGCCTTACGTGAAGGGTCCTCATCATCTGTCTTCAGAGATACAGAAGCTCGTGGTTCAGGTAAAACCTCAGGGAGGGATTGAGGAATCCAAAGCTGGTTGGTTTCAAAGACTAACCGGTCGGACCAGACCCCTGAGCTGTGGTCAGAAGCCTGGCTCAATGTCACGCAGACTCAGCACCCTAAGTGTCCAGTGGGGCTGGTGCTGTTTCCTTTACAAGCTCTCGTTGGGGAATCACTGTAGCCCCTTACACTCAGCAGGGAATCCAGCCCTCTTAGCCCCCACCCTGAGTGTTCCATGACACAAATCTCGGGAGTGTATAATTTTCATCTTTGTTTAGGAGGATGAAGGTGGGGCAAGAGGAGAGATAAATTCACACTTAGTGACACCAAGTCACAGCCAGTACCTCCTCCTCGGAGAGCTATGTGCTGCCACAGTGGTGGCTGGGGGGCTGGGCAGAGCCCCTCCTCTGGTCACAGAGGGACTCACTCCTCTGACTGCAACTGATGGGTTGGACAACCAATCCAGAGAGGACAGAGCATCTTTCCTAGGAATTTGGAACTGACACACAGAAATTAATTTCACTCATCTGGGGATTGGGAGGAGGGTGGGAATCAAATGAAACCAGAGCAGGAGAGAAAGTTACAAGTGAATGAGAGAGAGACAGAGAGACTGAACTTGTGAGAGTAAATAGTGTGAAGGAAGGATAACAATCAGGGCACAGAGGAATTCCAGCTCCTGGCAGTCTAGTGTGTCCCAGCCCATCAACAAACCTGCGGGATGGTTAACATCATTCCAGTTTTGCAGATTAGGAAACAGGCTGAAACAGACAGGGATTGGCTTTGGGTGCACAGTCAATTTAATTGCCACTGGACCCCTTAATTCCCACTGCCTGAAGGCACCGTGATCCTCAGAGGGACCCTGCAGTGCTGACAGCCTAGCACCCTGATCAAAGGGACCCTGCGGGAGTGGGAACCTCTCTGAGTTTGGAGAGTTCCTTGCACCGAGATTCCATGCATCAGCCGGCTCCCGCTCACCCCAGGTTAACGTCTCCCCAGCTGTGTAGTCTCCCGACCCGCTTCCCTCCCTGCCAGGCACCCCCGTTCTTACCACCGAGTGTACTGCAGGAATTCAGGCACAGGGATGCCCAAAGCAACACGAGCCCACCGGCTGTACAAACAGCAGACTCCCAGGCCCAACTGGGCTCCATGGGGATAGTAGGTGTCCTCACCTTTCATGTACCTAAGGCAATCTGTTTCTTCAGCTGGAGGCTATAGAGAAAAATAAAAGGTCCAAAACATTGTTCAGTGAGGAATTCCTCCAAGGACCTGACTTCAGAGTCTACAACCAGTTGTGCTGGCCGCTCTTACCCCCGGACTTTGGGTGAGGTGGATTATTGATCAGCACATTTGCCGGTGGCCCAGCTCCTGGGCTTGGCTGCCCAGAGGGGGCTGGGGGAATGGGTAAGGCCAGGGCACTCAGGAAGAGCACAGAGGACCTGACATCTCGCCTCCGCAGTTGTAAACCCTTCCCCAAATCTCAAGGCATCGGACAGAGTGCAGCCACCACAATAATGAGATGTTCCCATCTCTTCACTCAC
This sequence comes from Camelus dromedarius, assembly GCF_036321535.1. Taxonomy (NCBI): domain Eukaryota; kingdom Metazoa; phylum Chordata; class Mammalia; order Artiodactyla; family Camelidae; genus Camelus; species Camelus dromedarius. Next base: position 84,085,571 of record NC_087441.1, on the reverse strand, counting down.
TCCTGTTGGTTCACATACATGCTGAGCATCCACTGGGTCACAGGACATGACACACAGGATGGCCGATGGGACAGGCTTGGTACTTCCCCCTGGATCCTGTTCAATCTGATGGAAGAATGATCACTCATAAACGGTTTCTCAAAAGGATACATAGACAGGAGACAAACTGCAGAGTGAATCAAATTTTAAAATATAAATGAAGATCCCCCAGTCTCCCCGCCTAAGGTTAACAGCATAAAGAAAATTGATCTTGCCTTTGATCACCAAGGAAGTGGTCACCCCCTCTCAGGAGGAAAGGAGAGTTAATCTTTGAGCAGGACACAGAAGTGCTCCATCGAATTGGACCAGGACCTCTGCATTCATTCAGCAAATCTGTATAAGCTCCTACTACTTATGGGAATCTAGTAACTATACCCGTTCCCAAGGCTCTTGGGCTTTATTAGTCAACAAAATAGACACGACTCCCCATCACTGGGGGCTCAGAGTTTTAGCAGAGAAAACAGGCAACATGATGGGGGTAGCAAGAGCTTGGGGAAAAATAAGAGTGATATAAGCAAACTCAGGTGATGGTGGTGGGGTGGGAGGCAGGCAGGAGGGAATAAGGCAATCCTGGCAGATCTCAAGGAGTAATGAACTTGAAGCAGAATAGATCCGGAGGAAGAAGGAAGAGCCGGAGCCAGAGGCCCCCAGAGTGATGGGGAGAGTGTGGGCTGAGAGGCAGAGCAGGCCGGGTCCTGGAAGACTTTGGGACGACTTTGGCTCCTAATGGAATGGTGACCCTTTTAGTGAGTTTTGATGGGATGGGTGATGTCCAATTTATGCTTTTGTTTTGGGTTTTCTTGGGAGGAGGTTAATTTATTTATTTTAGTGAAGGTGCTGTGGTTTGAACCCAGGATCTCATGCATGCTAAGCATGCACTGTATCACTGAGCTACACCCACCCCCTCAATGTATGCTTTTATAGGCTCCCTCTGACTCTGTGTGGATGAGATTGTAGAAAAGCAAAGATGGAAGAAGGAGGCTATTTGGTGTCCAACAAGGGGTTGAAGGTGGCTCCTAGGAGGGTGGGGAACAGGGAGTAGGTGGTTAATGAATTCAGAGTAGCCAGGATTTTCTAACAAGCTGTATTTCCTGTGTGTGTGTGTGTGTGTATGTGTAAGTGAAAGAGAGAGAAAGAACATGGTTCCAATATCTGGACCTGGAAAATGGGATGGATGTCCTCTCCATCCACAGGGGATGGGACAAGATGGGGCTGAGCAGGTGGAAAGGGGTAGGAATCAGCTCAGTTCTTCAATGTCATGGTTAAGGAGTCTATTAGATATTGCCACAGAAATGCCTAATAAGTAGAGGAGTTTGGGTTTCTTTTTCTTTCGTATGAACATTAAAAAATATAATTTAAATGTATTGATTTTATTATGTGAATGATTTTGGAATTTTATTTCATTCCAATGTATATGTTATAATAGCCAAATGGAAAATATATCAGAAAAGAGGAGAAATGAGGGCTTTCACATAAACTGACTGTCCATAACGTAGGTAAAATTTCAATACAACCAGTCTTCATGCAAAAACCTCATCTTGGTGTTCATAAAATTAAATGAAAAAGGACTATGTTGATGTATCATTATTTCATGTTACATAATAGCCCCAAACAAACACACTGTTTAACTATGAGGCTTGTAGAAATACTATTCACTTTATTGACATAAATACAGAAATGCAGAAAGGTTCTAAGGTAGAATAAGCATCTTAGTGGAAATAATAGAGATCTGAGCATTTTACATGATATGTATGGACTGATTCAAAATTTGGAAAAGTAATTTACACAGTAGAACATATGTATGAATGTGAAAGCAAGATGAATGAAAGAAAAAGAATATGAGTATCAGGGAGAGAGTTCCAAATGGAAAGGGCAAATCAGGGAGTTTGGACAAATCGAGAAATTGATGGCATGTCAATTTCCAAGTCTGGTTGCTTCCACCAAAATTATAGCAGAGAGATTGAGGAGAGACCCAGGACCCAACTCCGGGGCACATTCGCAGTAAATGTTTGGAAAAAAGAGGAGACGTTGGCAAAAGACCAGCCAGAAGATCGAAAGCAGAGCGATAGGCTGGAGGTCAAGTAAAGCAGGAACACGGGGGAGGAGGGATGGAAGAGCTGGGTCAAATGCTGCCAAAGGGCCAAGCATGATGAAGACTAAAAACTGACCACTATATTTAGCAACGTGGGGTCACTGATGGCCTTGACAGAGAAGTTTCCATAGAGCGAGGGATCAGGGGAAATCCAGAGTGGGTGCAAAAGCGGATGGCTCAAGAAAATATTTAGACAGTGAGTTTAAACTACTCATTAAAGATTTGCTGCAAAGACATGGGGTGGCAATTGGTGGGGGCGAATTAGGGTCAAGGAGTGCTGTTTGTTTCTTTTAAGAGGATGGACTTTTATATACTGATGGGAGCCAACTAGCAGGAGAACAAAATAGATGAGGTAGTGACAGAGAGGATGGATGTGGGAGAGACAGCCCGGAGAAGATTGGATGGATGGGCCCCCTGGCGACTTTTGGATGATATGGCTTTTGATGTCACCTGTAATAAGAGGTGGGGAAGCGAGAGTGAGGTCACAGACATCAGAAGGTGAGCGGATGTGCTAGGAATTCATTGCTGGTGAATGTTCTCTTCTGTTGGCTTCAGTTTGCTTGGTTAAAGTAGAAAAGTAAACTTACCAGCTGAGGAAAGAGGAGGAAGAGTTACTGGAGTCATGAGCAGAAGATACGAAAGAGCCTTCAGGGACAATGGGACAGTGTATAGAACAGAGGGAGACGGGGGGAGTGTGCTCTCAGAAAGTTAAATTTTATCTTTGAGGTCCCCAATTTTTGAATGTGTGAATGTCCTTCCTGCTGTCTACGAAATAAAAATTGAGTATGGTTCAGGGAAAATGCTATTTCATTCTAAGAGGCTGCCTGTTTCTCAGGAATGGTCATCTTAAACTGCAAACATTACAAAAATGTTGAAAAGAAGAACTTGTGTACCCAATGACCCACTATTTTCTATAAAATTGGTTGCTATTTAGTTCCCCTATCAATACCACAGAACCGATACTGCCTAGGATGGAGATACATCGATGCTTAAATGGAAATGAAATCTGTATCTTTTTCCTAAACTCCATGGCTTCCTTAACATCCCATTCCCCTTGGAATTTAGGGGTGTCTGGTATAAGAAATGAGAAACAGTTTGAGAAAATCCTGGCTCAGAATTACACAGCACAACCACAGTTAAGTATAGAGCCGTAAAAATGTTTAGAAGCAAAACTCCATAACTACTCTTAAAGAATTTTGCAAACCTGGGCCTGCCCAGATATTTCCAAACTGGAAAGGTACTCCTATCACTTGACCGGTACGGGAACCAGAGGCTGGTCAGCCTTTTCTGTAAAAGCCAGAGAGTAAATATTTTCAGTTTTGCAGATCATTTTGTTGTAACCATGCAGGTCTGCAATAAGAAAGCGAAGAGCACTGGGAGACAGGAAACAAATGGGCATGCCCACACCCACCCTTCCACTCAGGGCAGCTTCTCTGTGGTGGGGAGATTTGCCACAATGATTTGTTTCTTTGTTTCCATTGGTTTCTTTGGTTCCACCTTACTGCTCAAGCTCAGAACTTCAAGTGAGCCTGGTCCTTCATCATCCATGCAGAGAGAAGGCTGAGTGGGTGTGGGGCCCCACCTGACAGAGGAGAGATGGCTTGTCACCATGACATGAGACAATCACACCTTCCGGGATGAAAGGGAACAAAGATAAAGGAGGGGAACAGCAGTGGGACCCCTGGGTCACCTGCCAGGCTTGCTCTCACTCCACGGCCACCCTGGGGGCCTGGGTGGTGTTGGAACTGAGCTACAGTGATTAGGCTGAAGGGACTCAGGATAAACGACCCTCCGTCTCCACACCGGGTTCCAAACGCAGCCTCTCTAAATCTACCCTCTGAGTTTCTGGAACTCAGCTGGAAGAATACATGATCAGGCCAGACCCAGAGCCCAAGCCAAACACGACAGGGGTCATGTGGGGATGTAACCCCGTGCTCAGTGGTCGGGGTCTCCTTGCAAATCTGCAGAAATCCCTGTTCTGCCTCATTCCTGGGAGAAACCCCATATCTCCTCCTGCTCTGTTCTTCTCTTGAGGCTATTGTCCTGGAGGGATGCAGAGTCCTTGAACCTGGCCCTCCAAACGTACATAAGCAGCCTGTTCAATAAAACAAATTATGCACTTCTTCACATTTGCCAGTTTTTTGATTCCAGAAAGGCTGCGGGACTCTTTCTCACTGTCTCCTGTGCCCCCACCACTTGGTGGCCCTCTCCTCATGGAAACACGATTTCCCACAACTGCACCCTGCCTCCCAGCTTGTCAGAGGGGAGTGACCCACAAAGACACACGTGTTTGTGAGGATCCTGTCGCCCAACAGAAAGCCTACTCCTGGAGCCACGGACAGAGATCTGGCCTCCTGAGCAGCTCAGCTCTAGTTGAAAACGTAAACTGGGGACCCCAAACATTGCTGAATGACTTTCTGAGTCACCTGGACTGGAGGGGCCTGATTTTTCTTTCCAGGAATGGATGTAGCGCAGCCTCCATTTTCAGGGCTGACATTCATGATGGATCTATTTCCCCCAACTGCACCCCAGGAAGGAAAGGCCCTTCCATCCCACTGGTTAGAAACCCAGCCCAGGGGAGTTCCGAAGCACCACATCGCTGTCAGGTCCAGCATCCCTGCAGAGTGGCCCCTGCCCCTGAATGAGCCCCTTGCCTGGGCCTTCCCTGCCCCGACATGACCACACCCCAGGTGGTGCTGGGGAAGGCAGGGAGTGCAGTGAGGGGTGGGGGGAGCAGAGCCCCTTGCTCTGGAGTGAGGAGACCACAGAGCAAGGCACACACCACCCCCACCCTATACCCCAAACTCTTAGCCCCGCCTACACAGGGGCCGCTCTGAGTCCTCTCACCATGGCTCTCCTGTCAGACTGCACGTAACTCGGCATCTGGCACCCCAGCCCTACCTCCCCTCTTATGACAGATCCCGTCTTCTTGGAAACTGCCTAGCAGCGAGTATTCAAGGCCGGCAGCGGGCCTGGCGGATCTGCACTTCAGGTGCCCTACCTGGCCAGCCGTGCGTGCCTGGGCTCAGTCCTCTATCTTGCCCACTAGTAGCCTGGGTCCACGTCCGGTGCAAGCGGAGGCCACGGAGCCCAGGCTGATCCCCACACAGGGACAGGTGAGGGTGTCCCCGTCTCGCTGCCCCGCTGCCCCACTGCCCCGCCCACTGGTGGCAGCACCGCCCCAGCCTCCGCCCGGCGCCACCTGCAGGTCAGGACTTCCGAGCGACCCCGCCCGGCTGCCCCATAAGCCTCCCCCACCTCCGTCCTGGCCGCGCCCTGGCTCCCATTGGCTCCGCAAGTTCTGTCCTAGCACATCTAGACTCGGGAAGACATTCGACGCAAGCGCTAGAGGATGGCCCTGCGGCGTTGCCATGGTTACAGGCGCCGCTCTCCGCGCGGGCCGGCCTGAGTTTCTGGGGCGGGCAGCGGGCTCCGGAAGTGTGCAGCTGCCCGGGACCATGGCGGTGCTTGCTGCTGGGGATGGCGGCTTGCTCGGCCAGGCGACTAGTTCTGGCCTGGTCAGTAGGCGGCCGACATCTTGTCTGGGGCGGCGTCTCACAGATGGTAAACTTACATCCGCGCCGTCGGCGGGGCCGGTGGACATGAACCAGGGTGGGATCGGTGTTGAGGTGGTGGCCGGGGAGGGCTGTGGTGCCGGGGAGTGTGTTGGAGCGGGGCGGGACAGGGCTTGGGCACAGACTCAAGCTTTCCTCCCCCTCAGGCCCTGGGGCTGGGGCCGCGAGTCTGGGTCGCCCTTGGTGGCCGCGGCCTCCCAGAACCCACCGGGACGGGCAGGCGGAGGACCCCTTTTAGATGAAGCGGGTCCTTACCCGGGTTTTGAAGAGCCCCAGAGTCAGATGTTGGAATGATGTGGTTTATCAGCCTTGTTTATCTGCAGGGAAATTTCAGTTCCATCCAGATGTTGGTTCCTTCATTCAACCTCAGGAATAAGACACAAGGGTCTGTGCCGATAAGTAGTTATCTAGGGCTTGACTCAAAATAAACTATGCGGGGTGTAGGGATGGTAGATGGGACCCTCTCTCTTGAAGTTAGCAGCCTTCTGGGATTAGAGGCCCCAGCTGAGGATTACATCCTCATCTGCAGTAATGGAGTTTGTGAGAAACACACAGAAAAGGGAGGGGTGTGGTGGCGGTAACTCATTACAGAATCCAGGACCCTTGCCTGGCTCTTGTGTAGAAGAGTCTCGCCTTGGATAGGGCAGCAGTTATCAAAGTGTATCCAAGGCCCCTGAGGTGCAAAACCATTTTCATAGAAACGCCGGGATGTCACCTGCCTTTTGCACACTCTTGCTCTCCCGAGTTCCTGTGGGGTTTTCCAGGGAAAACCTGGCCTGTGATATCACAAAACAGGGAACGCAGAGGCAGATAGGAGAATTCAGCTCTCACCAGTCCAAAAGAGATTTGCAGAAATTAAAATCACTGCTATTCTTCTCACTAATGATTTTTCTTTTGAAAAATAGAATTATATTTTGTTTAAGAGTATTAATGGTAACATACAGTAGATTGTTAATATTTTTAAGTGAATTCATACACTTTTTCTAACTTCTTATTTAACTTCTAACACAGGAAATATTGATAGATTTAACTCACATAAATAGCAGCCTTTTGGAGTTCTCAGAAATTGTTAAGAGTGTATAGGGTTCTGTAGAACAAGAAGTTTGAGAGCCCCTGGAGAACGGGTGCTCAGGTGCTAGTCAGGTGCTTGGTGTTAGACGGATGCCAAGATGTCTTCCACAACTGCTCCCGGACTTGAAGTAATTGGCCACATGGAGATGGGTGGGCAGTGCCTCCACTTTACAAACCAGAAGCTGCTGAATGTGTCTGGATTGTAGGCCATGGGCTGTGCAGGGATTCCCGTTGTATCTGTTCTATCTAAGCCGGGATTCCTGTGCAGAGGCCTAGCCCTGATGACCCGCTCTCCTTTGCTCCCAGCCAGGTACCTTCTGTGTGACGTCAACCCTCCAGAGGGATTCAGCCTCCGTAGGAACGTCTGCATCCACATTGCCTTCCTCCTGAATACCCTGCTGAAGATGAAGGAGCCGGTACTGGTGCTATTCCCTTGGGTCCACCTCTACCACTGGCAGAGCCCCGATCTCTGGTCCGACTCCTTTGACCTCCCAAGTCTCAACAGAAACATCCGTGACATTGAGTACGAGCAGTTCATTGCAGGTGAGGTGGTAATTTAACTGGGGCCAGGTGGTCGTTGTTCTGGTTCCGATCTGAACAACGGGCCATCTTACTTTGGGTTTGTCGGTCTGCTTAGGGGCCCTGCTCATGTTTCCCACACTGCAGGTGAATTTGGTTTTTCCATAGTTTTTTCGGGAAATCAATTTGAAGTGTATGAGCTCTATGTCCGCTCACCTCTGAAAACCCTGGCCTCCTGGTGAGATGGAGCGGTGACAAGGAGGCCACAGCCACAGAGGCCTTGTCCCAGAAGGACTCACTCCCTGTGCTGTTTTGTTAGTTTCAGGTATACAGCATAGTGATTAAGTTGTAAATATACATAGTCTATTCTTTTTCAGGTTCTTTTCCATTATAGGTTGCAAGATACTGAATACTGTTCCCTGTGTTCTACAGTGAATCCTTGTCGTTTGTCTGTTTTACATATAGTAATTTGTATCTGTTAATCCCAAACTCCTAAGTTTGTTTTACAAGCCTGTGAGTCTGTTTTTGTTTTATAAATAAGTTCATTTGTATCATTTTTTTTAAAATTCCACATATAAATGATATCATATGATATTTGGCTTTGTCTGACTTATTTCACTTAGTGAGATAATCTCCAGTTCCATCCAAGTTGTTGTAAATGGCTTTATTTCCTTCTTTGTTATGACTGAGTAATATTCTGTTATATCTAAATACCACATCTTTATCCAGTCATCTGTCAGTGGACGTTTAGTTTGCTTCTATGTCTTGGCCATTGTAAAGAGTGCTCCTGTGAACATTGGGGTGAAGGTATCTTTTGGAATGAAGGTTCCCTTTGGATATATGCCCAGGAGCAGGATTGCTGGACTAGGTGATAAGTCTTTTTTTTTTTTTTTTTTTGTCTTTTGAGGAATCTCCATACTGTTTTCCACAGTGGCTGCACCAAACTACATTCCCACCAACAATGTAGGAGGGTTTCCTTTTCTCCACAGCCTCTCCGGCATTTATGGTTTGTGGACTTTTGAATGATGGCCATTCTGACTGGTGTGAGATGATAACATTGTAGTTTTGAGCTGCAATTCTCTGATAATTGAGCGATACTGAGCATTTTTTTATATGCCTATTGGCCATTTGTGTGTCTTCATTGGAGAATTGCTTGTTTAGCTGTTCTGCCCATTTTTGGATTTGGTTGTTTATTTTTTTCTTATTAAGTTGTATGAACAATTTATATAGTCTAGAAATTAAGCCAATGTCAGTCTCATCTTTTGCAAATATTTTCTCCCATTCCATAAGTTGTCTTTTAGTTTTACTTATGGTTTCTATTGCTGTGCAAAAGTTTATAAGTTTAATTAGGTCTCATTTATTTATTTTGGCTTTTATTTCTGTTGCTTGGGTTGCTTAGATTGCCCTAGGAAACCATTGCTTAGATGTATGTCAAATAATGTTTTGCCTATGTTTTCTTGAGAGAAGTTTGTAGTGTCTTGTCTAATATTTAAGTCTTTAAGCCATTTTGAGTTTGTTTCTTTTTGGTTTTTTTGTGACTGTATTGTATGCTTTTGATTTGTGGTTACCTTATTCTTCAAATATATCAACCCATTACTATATCTATTTTCTTTAGACTGATAATCGCTTAGGCTCCAACACATCCTAAGAATAATGAAGAAAAAAAAGAAAGAAAAAAATCTATATTTTCTTGTTCCCCTCTCCCATTCCCACCTTTTTTTATTTTGATGTCCTTTTTCATTTTTACATCTTTATGTTTATTCTCTTGTAACTCGTTATTGCATTTCCAACTATGGTTTTCCTGTTTCTACAGCACCCTGCTTCCTTTCTGTTTAGAATAGAACATTGTAATGTCTCTGTTAGGTTCAATATTGCTGAGTTATCTCCCCTCCCCCCTCCCCTTCCCACCCCAGGCCTCTGAATACTCAGTCCAGGAAAGCTAAGTCCATTCTAGCCTTCATCGGTTCTGGGAAAGCAATCTTCAGAGTGGGAAAAAACATTGAAAAATAATATTCTGTGAGTTGCTTTCTACCCTAGTCCAGAGATGAGAAACATCTGAAGGTGGAGGAAAAAAGTTGGAGGTGGGGAACAAAGTCTTTTCTCCTTTTGCTACTGAAGAAATGATTGCTTTTGTAATTAGTGATGGTGCCCTTTAAATTGGTGAGATCGAGATTCCACAGCTTCAGCGCCTGTGAATAACCAGCCGGGAGAAAACTCTCTAGGGCCCCTGCAGTGGGAAAGGCAGCCCCTCTGAGCACCTGTTGTTCTGTATTCTTCCTGCCTCCACACGGGTTCGCTAGGCACTGTGCAGGACAATGCAGTTACCCAAGGTGGAGGACTGGGAGACCCCTGCTGTGTGGCGAGCCACAGGAGCCCACACTTGTAGGACAAAATGTAGAGTAGTGGGGCGGTCATATGAACAGAGGATGGTTGAGACCCAGGATAGTGTCCTGGATTCCAGCAGGCGAGGCTGGCGGGGCAGATGGGGCCCTGGGGCATGGGCAGTCCTTGAGGGATATGAAACAATGATAGGAACAAAGACACTGGATTCGTGTGGGGGTACGGCGCCCCCGGAGGCTGCGGGGCAGCTCAGCGAGCCCAGGGGGAGCGGGCACTTCCCCAAAGCTGGGTTGACAGGTCACAACCAACTCACTGGGGACCGAGAGGCACTGAGACATTTTAACCTTTTGTCCCTCTTCCTGGAAAAGAAACTGCTGCCTGTTAAATAGCCTGTGTCATTAGTGAGAATTAAAGACATGAAGCAAGAGTGCCTCAAAAGTCATCCATTGTGTAGTTGTTAATAAGTGTCAAATGCAAACTTGAATAGATGAAATGAAGCATTCATCAGAGGATTTTAAAATCCTTTAAAATAAAAATTCTTGCTGCCTTTGTTCTTCATTTCAGGGTTCAATTGGTGATAATAATAGTAACCAAAGCAATAGCAAACCCTTACAGAACTCTGTCCTGCTGTTCCATGAACGCTGTGTTCATGACAACCCAATGATTTCGCACCACTATGAGTTCCACTTTAAAGGTAAGGACATTCATTAATCACACGGCTAGTAAATGGCAGAGCTGGGAATTGAACCCAAGATGTCTGGCCCCAGAGCCCCCTCTCAGCCCCTTCACTGCAGCACATCACTTGGCATGCCCGACACAGGCCAGCATTTAAGAGCAGCGTGACCTTGGCCAAGGCTGCTTCACCGCTTGGTCTCGGATTCCTCATCTGTAGAATGGGGGTGTGGGCAGTGAACTCTGTGGGCTCAGTGATCACTTCCTCTGGCTCTGCTATTCTACTGCTTTGAGTTAGTTTGGTAAGTATCCGAGCCCCTACATGGCCCACACATGGGCTGGCGCTTTGCTAGGCTCTGGGTTACGGAGAAAAGTAAGATCAGCCTGCTTCTCCGAGGAGCCTGTGTCCCTCCACGGGAAGCAGCTTCGAGGCCCAGGCTCCCTCGCTGGCAGTCGTGGGTTGGGCAGGAAATTCTGATAAGAAAAGATGGAGGCAGGGCCCCTCCGGGAACAGTGGTGGCCACACAGACCTCAGGAGCGGGAGCGTCTGTCCAGGCTGCTGAGAGGGGATCCTCATGAGGCCAGTAGTCCCCCCAACCTAAGCCCTCAGGACAAAGATCCAGCCATCCCTTCAGTGTCACCATAGAGCCAGTCCATCCTCATCACTGTGCCCTTGTGCTCCTTTGTCCTGGGGGCTCTCTTCCCCCTACACCCAGAAGACTCTTCTCCCTCTCTTCTCTGAGTGTCCCCTCACTTCACCCGTGGTCCCTGCTTCCGGGGTAACCATCTCTGGAGTTGACACTTTGCCCCTTCACAACCCCAGTTTGACCAGGAGCCTGGGTTGGCCTCCTTGTGCTCACTTTCCACCTTCAGATGATTGCTCCTCCCCTCGTGGGAGCACCTGGAAAACACGGATCCTTTCCTATCAGTGCCTGCCACCCTGGCCTCCCTGCTCATCTGCCTCAGTCAGGAACACCTGGACCACCAGCTCTGTATTGCCTCGCCTCCTACCATCAAGACGTCAAAGTTCATTCTCCCTCCTCCACCCAGTGTGGTCATTTTAGGGTCTTCTTCTCCGTCAGCCTGAGCCAGCCACCCCCCATTCACCCTACCCCCGGGCTCATACCCGGGCGTGTCTCCACCCAAGTTCCATGCTCTCTCCTTTAAGTGCCCACCTCTAGCCGTCAAGCTGCTTCTCCACCAGCCTCCCTGGCACTCCTTCACCCTCAGTGGGGCATCATGCACTAACTCTGCTTTCCTGCCTGTCCTCGTTCCTCTTACTTCCACTTCCCCACCTTCCAGCTCTGCATCCACAGTCAGCACTCTCTTTATGAGAGACAAAACCCCCTTGAGCCTTGACTTTTTCAGTTCCTCACCAGGCCGACTTCCATCTCGGTTCACCCAGCTCTACTTGTTCTGAGCCTGCAGGCAGCAGGCTCTCCCAGCACAGGTTTCTAAGACTACAAATCAATTCCCACCATGTTGCCGCTGCCAGGCAATCCTCCAGGATTTCTCTAGTGTGCACATTTCCCCACTTATCACTCAGTGGTGTTAACGTTCTCTGCTCTCTGCACACCTTGAAGCTTCCCTCTGTCTCTTCCCTGACTCCCAGCAGATGGCCTTGCCTCCTGCTTCAGAGAGAATGACATGTTACTGGAAAGGATCTCGCTCACCTGCAGCAAACCTGCTCACCTCAAATTTTATCTGTCTCTCTCCCACCTGGACTCTAGCTGTAGTTGTTCTTAATTTAGTGAGTTTAGTTGTCATATATATACACAGTTAAAAGCATAGCACACTATAGGCCACCTTCTAGGGCTTACTTTTTCAATTTAACATAGAGTGTATGATTCATCCATTTCATTGCATGTACCTGCAGTTCATTTGTTTTAACTGATCTTAAATATTGTGTGTGTGAAAATAACACAAGAGAAGGGTAAGCCAGGAGTCAGGATGATGGTTATTACCTATGAGAAGAGGCCAAGAACAGGATAGGGAAAGAGGACACAGTATGTCTCTGTCAATATTCCTGTTATGATGCTGGGTGATATGTTCATAACTGTGTCTTTTAATATTAATTTTAATACATAAAAACCTCTGACAGGCATCTATGATGAGAATGTGTCATGAACCAAGACATACAATGGGTAATATTACATCATTATTGTTATGTAATCTTGTTATATTATATATTAATGATAATCTTACATTATTTGTTATGGGTTATATATTACATAGATGCATGAATTATATGTTATGTATATAAACACCTACATATATATTATATAATATCTGCTAATAAATAAACAGAACATAATATGCTAGTATATCTTCTATTATGTATTATTTAATAAATAATAACATACTATATCTTGTTATATGACATGGCACATAATCTTTAATAAAATAAGAAATCTGTCATTATATATTGGTAATTAATAAAATTTTAAAAAAAAGCCCTCAGCTTTTAACACCAACACCGCTCCAGCTGTCACTGTCTTTTCTCTTCCCTTTCATGGTCGAGGTACTCACGGTGCTATCCATTCCCCCTTTCATCTCCTTATCCTGAACCTTCTTCCTCCTCCCTTCCCATGCTGGCTTCTGCCGCGTGGTCCCTCTAGTCACCAGCGGCCTCTGGGGCACTGATTTGTGGGCACTGTCTCAGGCCCCATCTCACCTGCCTGTCCGCCGCCTCTGCCACCGCTGGTGGGGGTGGGGTTGGGGGCAGAGTGCACCTCTTGTCCTGGAAGAGAACACAGCACAGACTCAGTGACCAGCAGCAGGTGTGGCCGGGAACTGCAGGACTGGGTGGAGAGCCAGACTGTCTGCATCCAGACCGGGGGCACTTGGAGTGTGAAGAAGCCCCGCCTTCACTGCCCCTGAAGTGAGGAAAACACCCTCAGGTGAGTTAAAGTGCTTATGACCTAGGTCTGTTGGCTGGAAAGGACAAACGGGCCCCTAAGGGGAGGGTAGTTGATGTTCCAGGCCCCACAAAAGCCCTAAGGGCTGGCGGGGAACCAGGCTGGACGCTCCACTGGACCCAGTGCCCCCTCGGGGGTGGGGCCTTCGGGAACAAGCAGAAAGCCCTCGGTCTCTGGGGGGAATGGGGCAGTTTGGGAGCATCCCTGCAGTGAGTCAAGTGAAGTCAGGGCCTGTGGGATCCGTTTCTATGGCCACATCGAGCCTCAGTAGAAGCCACAGCAGGAGTGGATTCCTATCTCTCCAGCTGTCATCCTCGTGTCTGAGTGCCAGGCTTCAGACCCGATCCCCTGGGGCGCTAGGACAGTTACAGAGAGAGGCGGTTCTGGGAGACCTCAAGAGGGCGGTACTGGCCTTCCTGCCGACACGATTACACAAAGATCAAACAATCCATCGATGGGAAGAAAAGAAGAACCATGGTCACATCTGGACGCGAAGCTTAGACGTGGTGCATGGGTGACATTTATCGACAATCCAGCGAGGTTCTGGCCAGAGTTAGAGGCCAGGGCAGCAAGCCGGGAGTGACACTGAGGAGCATCATTGTGCAGAGGCTGGACTGGTGGTCTGCAGGCTCCTCCCAGGAGAAGCCTCAGTGTTTGGGAGGTGGCTAACATGTCTCCTTCGTGTCACCAGCAAGTGATGCCACCTGCAGAAAATCAGCTGTGATCGTGAGATGGATCAGCCCTGGGTGATGTGATAAAGCCTCCTACAAGAGGGGGCACCAGATGGACAGTGAACCAACCAACAGGCTGATGATATTCCCACCTGTGTTTATCGTGCTTTCGTAGCCAAGAATGAGGAGAGAGTTGCATGGCTCACCATGAATATTTTAACAACTTGAGAGGGTTCCATGTCTCACTGCATTTAAGTGTCACCTGGAGGAATTCAGGCAGTGTTTAGACCCAGTGGAGAATAACGGCCTCTCGGTTCCTCGTCAACCTGGCAAGCCCACCAGCCCTCTATGGCCAGACGTTGGCAAGTGCATTCCCTTGTTAGAACAAAACCCTCCCCACGCACGCCTGTGGTAAGCTTTTGTTTTTTTTTAATTAATGGGAATGATGATACATTACAGCCTCCTCAGAACTTTCCTTAGGGCTTCTCGCCTTAGACCCCTGCAAGGGGACACGCTGCCCTCGGTCCTGCACTGTAGACTGTCCCCCTGGCCTTGACACTTCCTCTGGCCACCCCCTCCATCAGGTGGCGTCAGCAGGACCAAGGGGACATGGTCATTGGCTCCACCCCGTGCTCTAGAAACCCAGGACCCCGAATGCCCTGCCTCAGCAGCCCCTGACCCATTTCTAGTGCCTGCACTGGCTCTCCCCGGATTTCAGATACCCAGGACTCACAGAGAGACTAAAGGGCAGCTGTTTGCATGGAGGTTATAGGCAGAGCCCGGACGTGAAATCTGAGTGTCCCCCTGTGCACATCCAAGGCCCCTTATGGCAAGGGATGGACCCAGCATTGGGAAGAAAAGGGTCAGGCTAGTGATCAGAGTCTGGGAATCAGCTCTCCCCACACGCTCACTTTCTTTGCAGGACTCCCCTGTGTCTGGGAATTCTAATTTTGAACCTGGCCTTCCTGCTTATAATAAATATATATTTGTAAAGGCAGGACTTTAGAACCTACTGAACTTAAAATGTTTAGATATATAGGATGTGAGCTCCCAGGTGTGCTCTGGAACTGCACTTCCAAAGGTCCAGAGCATTTATGTTGGCTCTACTGAGACTGTAAGTGGCAAAGACCGTCTCCAGCGACGAAGGGCTCCTGCTTCACGCTCCGAAGTCAGGATCTTCTGAGAGGATAAAACAATGGACACTGAGACCCTCAATTGTAAATTGATTTAGAATAATGCCAAAGGTGGTTATGACGTGTGTGTGCGCACGAACGCACCTGGGGAAATTTGTGGTACATGACTGTGAGTGTGTGTGTGGCTGTGCACAGGCGCCCCTGGGGATATATGTGGTTGTGTGCATGCTATGTGTGTGTGTGGTACATGAGTCCATGTACGTGTGTGTGTAGGGATGTATGTGGATCAGAGTCAGTGTGTCTGCACGTGTGTTTGTGTGTACGTTCATGCATTAGTTTTAACAGTAGAAGCTGTCCTTTAGAATTCTGAAGTAGTAAAATTTGTATGATGTCTTTTGCTGTATAATTCAAAATTTAAAAAATCTTCAGTCATCAGAAATTTATTCCGCCCCGATTCTGATTTTTTTTTTTACCATATTAATATGTTTTCATTTTACTGATGAGGAAACTTAGCTTAGAGATGTTAACTGACTCAACCAAGGGCATGGAACTCGCGCGCCAAGGGCCAGGACGCAGTCCAAACCACGCTGCTCCAGAGGCCTGGAGCCCTGCTCACGATCACGCGTGGCCTCATGGCGGGGGAACAGATTTTGATGGGCTGTGGCCAGCGTGCAGGCTGCCCAATCCGGGGACTCGGGAAGCCGGGCAGAGAGTACCAGACAGCAGACAAGAGTGAAGCCCTGCTCAGAAATCAGATAGGTTCCTAGGTCTTGGATGAGTAAGGAGGCTTACTGCTCATCCTTGATCCCTTTGCTGGTGGCCAAAAGGGACCAAGACCCAAGAGAGCACTTCTGGGAGCTGTCTGCCAAAATCTGGAAAAGGACTGCTCAGGACTGGCTCTGCAGTAGGAGCAGAGGAAGGAAATGCCGTTTCTTGGTGGACATTATTGGTGATGGCAGTAGGAGGCCTAGCAGCCTCGGTATAGTGGTGGCAGGACAGGGTCCTAGTGGATGATCGTTTTCACCTCTCTTAAAAATCATTGCTTCATATATTGTATCCATTTTGTGGTTTAATTTAGGATGGTAAATATGGTCTCTGTTACTCCATATTAGCTGGATTGATTAATTTTTTTATTGTTAATTTTCTCTTCAATGATTTGGAAGCTATATTGCCTTTTAATGAAAATTCTCTCTAAATTTTTATAAATATCTCTAAGTTCATAACTTTCTATGTAATTGGACCAGTATTCCTATAACACTATCAAAAATGAAATAATTATTAGATCCTGTTCCACAATAATGATAAATTTAGCATATTTTACCTCTCTGCTGTTCCAGATTGTGTGTGTGTGCGTTTGTGTGTGTGTGTGTGTGTGTAAGTGTCCTCCAGTTACTACTTTTTGAGAGTTGCTTTCAGTTTGTTATATTAACAATGAAAATATAGGTATAAACTTCTTGGATTTCATTGCTCACTATCACTATTTAATACCATGTCTTTCCCACTTTTGAGTTATTTACTTATCGGGATTTTCAAATCAACTGGACACATGATTGGCTAAGTTTTTCCGAGCGGTGGACTTGGAAACCATTCATGTCTATATGCAGCTTTATGTTCTCCTCCTCAACAACTCTCAGGGTGTTGTTGATGGCCCAAGCCTTGTTTTAAATTATGGCATTGTTTTTCATCACCAAAAACCAAAAACAGTTTTCTTGATTTAAAGTGCTGTCTTTTTATGACTGGCTAGTCTTATCTGCTGGATAGAGATTTCCTTAACCTTCCTCCTTCTTTTCGCCATAACTCGGATTCATTGAGATGCATGTTTTTACCATTTCTCAGATGGGCTTCCACTTTGACTTCCACTTTAAACCATCACCCCACTCTTTTTCTCCATGCTTATTCCTGAAAAAGTGAGCTCTCTATCGGATTAAAGGTGGTTCCCATCCGAGATTTGTGGCTCCCTGTCCAAAGGTCCAAATGAAGAGAAAAGGAAAGATTCCTGTTTCTGGTGGTTACATTTTGTCAGCTTAGAGATCTAGTTATCCGTGTGGCTGCGGTGGAATCTGCAATATCTTGGCTCAGAGTTTCCTTTTTCTGGCTTACTAGGGGAGCTGCATTAGCTGGGGTCACGGCGCTGTGGCCGTTGTCAGGATCCCGGGGCTGAGGCAGCCCCTCTCCCCCCTTTTTATTTTAATCTTGCAAACTGGGTCCCAGCTATGCGAACCCTGCACATGGTGGCCAGGATCGCCCCCCATGTGACGTGCCTCCAGTTCCTCGGCGTCCCTCACTGCTATCAGCTAGCTCCAGTAAGGGTGCGAGCTGGCTTCCACTGCGGTCTTTCCTCCTTCCTCTCCAGGCAGGCCGTCCTTTCCGACTAGTTGTCCCTATACATTCTCTCCTGTGCTACATAAGCTGAAGGAATTCCTCAGGTTTTCCAGCAGGTAGATGGTGCTCTTCTATGTTTGGACCCCTTAAGTGCTTGCAGTGGAAATTTAGGGGGTGGAAAGGAAGAACTTGGGGGTTCTCCATATCAAGGGGCTCCCTATCCAGCAGATTCAATTAACAGTGGTTTGAAAATATTCGTGGAAAAACAGAAAGTTTCAAAAGCATCACTTGAATTTGCCATACACTGACAACTACTTACATAGCTTTCATGATGTATTAGATACCGTGAGTAATCTAGAGATGATTTAAAGTGCACAGGAGGACACAGCAAAAGAGAATGTGACAACGAATGTACGTGTATATTCATGTATAACTGAAAAATTGTACTCTAAGCTGGAATTTGATGCAACATTGTTAAATGACTATAACTCAATAAAAAATGTTTGTGTATATATATATATATATATATATATATATATATATATATATATATATATATAAGTACATGGGAGGGTGCACATAAGTTCCATGCAAGTCCTATGCCATTTTATACAAGAGGCGTCAGCATCCATGGATGTTGACTTCGGGGGATTCCTGGAAACAGTGCCCCATGATTACCAAGGGATGACTGGAAGTCCAGGCTCCTTATCCCAGCCTGTCATGTCCCCACGTGGTCTGAATCCTACCTGTACCACACTTCCCTTGTCACTCTCCTCCAGACCTGGCAGACTGCCCTCTTATTCTTGAACAGGCCACACTCACTGCGCTTCATGTCTGGCCCCTAGAAATACCAGTTACTTTCTGAGCATGGTCTGCTTTCACAAAATGGGCTGCATTTTCACTAGAGAAGACAGTGTGGAATTTCCTTTAAAAGCTGAAAATAGACTTAACTCATGATCCAGCCTTCCCACTCCCGGGCATATGTCAGAAGAAAACTCTAATTCAAAAAGTCACATGCACCTCAATGCTTACTGCAGCACTATTTATAATAGCCAGGACATGGCAACAACCCAAATGTCCATCGACAGCTGACTGGATAAAGATATAGTAGTATATTTATACAAAGGTATACTGCTCAGCCATTAAAAAGAACAAAATAATGCCATTTGCAGCAACATGGATGGACGTAGAGATAGTCATTCTAAGTGAAGTAAGCCAGAAAAAGAGAAAAATGCCATATGATTTCAATTATATGTGGAATCAAAAAAGACACAAATGAACTTAACTACAAAAGAGAAACAGACCCACAGACATAGAGAAACAAACTTACGGTTACCAGGGAGAGAAGTGGATGGGAAGGGATAATTATGGGATTTGGAAAAGTGTCCCTCTTGGGGAGTTACGGAAATGTTAGCTATCTTGATTGTGGTGATGGTTTTCTGGGTGTAGACATCTACCAAATTCATCAAATAGTACATGTGAAATATGTGTAATTTACTTTACAGGAATCATACCACAATAAAGGTGCCTGTAAAAAAATAAATAAATAAATAAAAGATTGGCGGCATTGTGTCCTACGTTTTTATGTGTCTTTAGTGAGTGGGTCTTCAAGTTTCCGGTCTGCCATATTTTCTGAACCAGAAGTGCCCTCTTTCCCTTTTCTTTGATAAAATGTCAGTGGGTGGCATTTATTCCCGTGGCTTCAACTCCTCTCTGTCCACTGATTAACTGTCAAATCTTTTCCAGCAAGGACATCTCAGTTCAGTCCCAGAAATATACTTATAATTGACAAGCAGACATTCCCAATTGATTAGCCCATAAAAATCTCAAGCTCTGTGTGTTTGAATTTACACTCGCTCAGTAGTAGGTTTACTTCTTCAAACAATGGCATCACTATCCCATCTGTTTTCCGTGCCATACATCTGGGAGTTTTCCTTTACTTTTCCACTCCCTCACCCCCGTCAGTACTACAATTCTATTCCTTAATATCCCCCAACTAAGTCCACGCCCCTCACTCCCCAGTGCATTAATTCCCACCCCTTGCTAGTCTCCCCAGTGCTGTTCTTTAGAGTGAACAATCCACTTTGCTCACTTTTAATGGCTAATCTGTGTCACTCTCCTCCTTAAAACCCCAAAGAATTCCCCGCTGCATAAGTGAGGAAGTCCAAGCTCCCTGATTTAACGTCACACCTTCTCATAACCTAGTTGCTGCTTTTTTTCAGCCTCAGCTTCCGTTAGTTCCTCACAGCCTCTAGCCTCACTGACCTTCCTTCCCTAATTGCAAAGTGCTGTTAGACACGACCAGACCTCTGCACGAGACACGCAAGCTGCTGAGAATCCCGTCCCCACCACGCACTCTCCTGGTCTACAGATTTGCTGGAATCTTTCAGATGTCAGTGCAGAAAGCATTTCCTCTCTGACACCTTCCCTACCTTCTAGAACCCTGCCCCAGGCAGTGCAAAAGCCCCTCTGAACATACAGTAAACATGATGCCAAGTGAATCTTAACACATTGTTTTGAAAACCTATTTAAATTTGTCTCTTCCATGACACACTGTGATCTCCTTGAGGGATGGGGGCTGTGTGGTATTTGTCTAGACAGCTAATGTCTGGCACAGACCCCGGGCCATCGGAAACAGTCTGCTGACTCATCAAGAAGAATTGTTGCCTTTGCGACGTAAGACAGACTACATGATCTCTGATCTTACACCATTCGGCAAGGGTCAAAATAATTTCACATAGAGCTACACAGGAAAAATATGTGTATTCTTTTTCTCTCTGTGAGCCCAAGATCATAGGCAGCCTGGAACGGAGGTGTCACTCTAAGTTGTCTGTCCCCTAGGCTGTCACGTCCAACTTCAACATATTTTTTAGAAGTTGTAGGGATACGTGTACATCACCCCGTCATAGAGTAAACGGCGCTTCATCCTGACCCAGTTTAATGTCCATATGAAAATCAGAAATCTTCCAAACTGAAGCCTGAGGAAATATATCCCGTCTCTCCTTCCAGTCTGTCTGCCATCTTCATCCCACATCCCCACTGCTCACCTGCGTCAGACCACCTTCCATCTATAAACATTTTCAGTGGGACAATTGGATGAGAACTAATTACAGCAGTAATGAAAATGGTCCCATGAACGTAGGCTCTGCACAACAAGGATGCTTTGACCGGAGGCCTCAGCTGTGGCCTGCAGGGTCTGTTCACGTTTTCTGCCTGGCTTCCCTGCAGAAGTTGTGCAGAAAATCAAGCCTGCAGTCAAAGTCATAGAATGCCCAAGAAATCCAGAAAAATAGAGTGAGAGTCATCTCCTTGGGAATATTTTTGAAAACCATCCACTAATAGGAATAAGAGCTTTAAGAGGGTCATTTCAGATCAGATGTTGTCCAACTGCAGGTGGGGCAGTTTTGTCATTGTTGCTCGCTAGTTGGCTTTCTGCTGCTTCTAACACGTCTCTGTTTAGAGAAGTGGCCTGAGTCTACCCTCAGAGCAGAAAGGTGAGCTGGGCCTGGCGACAGCCTAGCTTCTGTGCTGTGTAGTACCCCACTGAGAATGAAGGGATGGCCCAGGGCTTCCTCTGACTCTCTCCCTCAGTTATAAACTCTCTGAAGGGAAAATGGAGTAAAAAATTCTTAATTCAGTATGGTATTGTCAAAGTATAAAAATAATTGTCTTTGGAGGGGAGGGTATAGTTCAAGGGGTAGAGTACGTGCTGGGTTCAATTCCCAGTACCTCAATGTAAAAAAATAATAAGGAAAATTCTGTTTTAACAAAAGAAAAAGAACAAAGAAGAAAAGAGATCTCAAACAATCCAACTTTAAAAGAAAAAAACATTTTTTACATAGTAATCAGCTCAGTCTTTTGCTAGATTAGGAGTTTGGGATTAACAGATACACACTACAATGAATAAAATAAATAACCAACTCCCAAGTCCTTAATAACCTAGTTCAACCTGAATTCTTTCTCTTTTTTCCCCTAAGCAACCCGTGGAAACCTCTGAAATTCTCACCTTATAAAGAATTCATTTAAAGGTGGCATGAAAGTTACTGGTTAAAACAGTTATTTGTGGTTCCATGAATATAAGTCTAGTAAGAAAGATAGACAATAAGCCAGTAAGCAAATAAATATATTATGAACTGCCAGGTGCTTATAATTGCCACAAAGAAACATAAAACTTATTAGGAGAGAAAATGATTGAATAAAAAATATGTGTGTGCTATTTTAAATAATGTGGTCAGATAAGTCCTTTCTGTGGGTAAAATAATTTGAACAAAGTCCTGAATGAAGCAAAAGAATAAGCCACGTATGTAACAGACAAGAAAAGCCTCCCAGGCCGGGAGAAGTGTAGGTACGAGACTTGGAGTTACAAACACAGCTGTCCCAGTGGGGACCATCTGGGCGGTGAAGATGGGCTGGAGCAGAACGGTGAGACCTGAGGCTGCAGAGACGGGTGAGGGACCGGATCACACAGGGCCTTGGTAGGGACTCCGGATATCCTTCTGAATACAACAGAAAATCACGAGAGTATTTTGCAAATCAGAACAACTTGATCTGATTCATACTTTAATAAGACCACTGTGGGTAACATATGGGGAATAAGCAATGGAAGCAGGGCAAGGTAAGCTGATGGGAAGGCACTGGGAAGAGTGCTGCTGACCTGGAGAGAGACACCGAGGTTGGGCTGGGATGATGGTGGGAGAAGGGCTGAAATGGGGACACGATTTGACAATAACGGTCACAGGCCTTAATGCTCGAATTGGACACAGACACAGAGTGGTTCAGGGTGATGGGTATGTGATATTTGGGGCTGAGCCACAGTTTTTGTACAGAGACCTGACAGGAGAATAAAGTGGGGACGTTGACTTTGGTAAGAATGGTTGGTGGGTGTTTAATTCCCCCTAGAGCCGCGTCTCTGTTTCTCTGTAGATGAAGTCAGCAGAGCAGGGATGGGTGTTCCTACTTCTGCAGAGAATTGCGTGTCTCCCTCATCGACAAATTCGAGAGGCCGACCTGCCCATCCAATTGCAACATCTTGAATCTGCTTCTTTCTATCCAGGAGGAGATTTCCAACTAAGATGCCTATCAAAAATTCCCGTGTCCACAGTTAGAGCTGTGTGCCTTTGGAATGATCTCAGAGATGCCTACACAGAGGCTCGGTGTGCTCTCTCTCACTCAGAGCACACAGTTCCCTTCAGTCCACGGGGTCTCAGCAGAGAAGATTTCACAAGTAGCCCCTCTCAGGCCCTGGGGACCAACCTCCCGCTTGGCCGAGCTCTGAAAATGAGCACGAGTTCCGGGCAAAGGGCCTTCTCCAGGGCGCCATCTGGCAGATTACATGAGGACAGTGTACAAAAGAGTGGGAGGGTTGATGGTATAAATGGATTTTAATTTTTGCTCTGAATCTGATTCTGTCCTTCCATTTTATTAAGGAAGTGTTCTTAGGCCAGACATGATTCTCCTTTTTTCTTTCTATTTGATCATCCAAGAGGTTTAGATAGGGTATTTGTTTTAGGGTAAGAATCTTTAAAAAAAAAAAAAAACCTTGCAAATAGCGTCTTGTTAGGCATTTGGACAAGACAACCAGTAAATTCTCCCAGCAGTATTGAACCCCATTGTTCCTCCAGGGGGTCTCCAAAGGTATACATGTTCCAAATCTGGCCCAAAAGCAATGAGCTTTTCTTTTTTTTTTAATCACTTCACCATGGACAAAAGATATCACTAAAGAAGGTTAGAAAAGAGCAGGTCCCCAACATCCAGGGTCCCTCCCAAAGAGCCCACAGAAGTAAAGAGGAGATGAACGAGAGAAACGGTTTATTTATACACACGTAGGAGCCAACCAGAAAAGTAACTACCATGTTAAATGGTGAAATTTGAAGGCTTTTTTTATCAACCTAACTTAATAGGGCAAAGGGAGAGGAGAAAATTGGTTTCCATGACAGGTTTTCTTCTACATCTATTGAATCTCAGGTATCTTCAGCTAAAGTGCTTTTGTATTAACCGTGGGTTCCATCTGACTTTCCATTCCTCGAACTTTGTTCTTCTTTTTTAAGATTCACTCATGTATTCTGAGCCCCTGGCTTTTCCACGTGAATTTTATATTGATTGTCAATTCCTGGAAAACACCACCTGGGATTTGGGTAGGCATACTTTGAATCCTTACATCTATTCATGGACTACTGTCATCTTAGTAGAATGAAGCCTTCTGCTCCATGAATATGGGATTATTCTCTGTGAATGTAGGTCTTAATTTCTCTTGACAGAATCTCTCATCTATTGTAATCTTCAGTGTCCATGTCTGGTACTTCTTCCTCACCTCTATTGGATGCTGATTCAGAAGAGACACGACCTCCTGGAGAACCTCTACTGCCACGGAGCTGACATGGAACTGAGTCCTGAGAAGGCTTTATATTCTTTTAAAAATAGGATTAATGTACTTTAATTACTCCATAGATGAGCAATGAATGGGTCACATTAACATAGGATTTTAATCCTTTTAGGATTAGTAGAGTAATAAAGACACAGTATGAAAAATTGAAATACTGCCTAAAAGAGAAGAGATTTGTAATTCCCACCCACAGAGGTGACTGTCATGAATGATTTGGTGCTTATGTCTCAGTCTCTGTGTCTCTCAGTATGTCTTTCTCCATCTCTGTCTCTCGCACACTCACAATCAGATCAGTTTACATCTATACTGATTTCACACATATGTGGTCATGCAGATGGGACCCTGGATGCAGACAGTGGGTCTGCATACTTCCACCCTGAGGCCTCCCTTGACATTGGGTTGAGACCAGACACCCACTTTTCCAACTGCACAGCATTCATTCATCCACATGAACCAGAACGAGTGGACCCAATCCCCTCTCCATCAACATTAGTGTTGCTTTAATTCCGACTGTTGCAACCAGTGCTGTGATGAACACCCTTGAAAAGGCATCTTTGAATAGGTGTGTAAGGATTTTAGTGGGATGAACTGTAAGGATCAGAACTTCTGGGGAAGAGATGCGTCTGTGGCCCTTTGATGCGTCCTGCACCCTGTTCTCCTGAAGAGGAGCGTCCCTTCACTCTTCCCTCCAGGGGATCTGCTGGAGCCTCTGCCTGCTTACATTGTCACCAGGGCTGGTTGTCACCTGACTAAAGACCCGCCAGTGTTATGGTGACCGGTGTTGTCTCTGCAGTGTTTCCGTCTGCCTGTGTTCTCACCTGAGAGGTCAAGCATCTCTAACACACACTGGCCACCTTCATTGCCTCTCATTGGAACTGACCATGTCTGTTCTGTTTCTGTTTAGAACACTGCGTTTTGAAAGATTTTTGGACTACAGGGATGGGAAAACTTTCTCCAAACTTGAGTTATGAGCAATGCTTTTTCCAGGTTGTGGTTTGTCTTTCAAGCAGTTTTTCTGGGCTTTTGCTAATTTTTTTGATTTGTTTGGTTTTGTTTTTGCCACAGGAAGAGCTAAGCATCTCCCTTATGTCTTCTGGCTGTGGTGTCACAGGGGGAACAGCAGTGTCTACCCTGAGATTATGCACAGAGTTACTAAAAGGGCTTCATTTTGTACATCACATCTTTAATCCCCCTGTATATCCCCTTAAAATAATAAAAATGCTGTTTCAAGTGAAAACTGAAAAACCAGCAGCCCCTGCTGAAAACATGTGGGAAGGCACAAAAAGCCAACTATCATAAAGTTTCATTGAAAGGGAACACCCAGCAGAGGTAAAGACACGCAGAAGGAAAGAGGACTTGGGGTTGTCAGGGGCTGGGCGAGGAGGGAGGGTAGTGCGCTCTCTGGATCCATGGTTTCACTTTGAGGAAAGAAATAGTGTGAAACTAGATGTTAGTGATGGTCTCACAACATTGTCATTGCCCATAATGCTCATGAATTGCACAATTTAAAAGGGGAAAAGTCTATATTTTATTACATGAAACTCTAAAAAGAAAAATAAAGGATGCCATAAATGATGTGAAACAAAGAAAGGAAACTAAAGAAAACCAAACAAAAACCTCTCCAGCGGAAGGAACAGCAAGTTTGGGGGGGGGACTGACGGTGGGATTTTGGAGTACATTTTGTAGAAGAAGGTGTGGGTGGGTGCAGAGGGGGCTCTGCCCCAGGGGGTGGTGATGTCTGAACTGGTTCTCCGTTGCCCAGCAGTCCAGGTGCAGATGCAAGTTCAGGATGAGGTGCAGGAGTGGCAGGAGGGAGCTCGGGGTCTCCTGCTGGATCCAGATCGTCCTTTTTTTGGTCTCTGACATCTTCCCCTGCCCATGCCTCCTCTGTAACTATTGGATGTGGAGAGTGTTTTAAGTCTTGTGGAAGAGCTTATGCTGTGAGAGGAAAAATTTATCCACCTGACTCCTTTTCCATATGCCTCTTTAAAGACAGAAACCTTCCCAGAGCTTTCCAGACAGCTCCCACCCAGAAAGTGCCCACACGATGTGTTCTGTGACTGAATTCTTCCAGACAGGTGGTCTGAGGCCATTTTTTGCTCTGGTCCCAACGGTAGCCTCTGGGGACACCTCCCTGTGTGGCCCAGCCCTCTCCCCTCCCCCACCTGCACACATGCACCAGCCCTGCCTTTCTGACCTTCGGGCTCTGCTTCGGGGGCTCCTGGTCCTCCACCTTACTTGCAGCGAGGTGGGCACGGTGCTCCAGGTCAGAGCCGGGTGTGCTGAGTAACCCGTCTGCCCCGGACAGGTCCCTGGGGGGAGCCCTGGGTGTTGTCTGGGTCGGAGGCCTGCCCCACTGATTCCTGGGCCATGGTGGTGGGGACCCCTCATTATTCAGACCCACCTGGATACTGCGCTGGCCATCAGAAGAGTGGCACATCAGCCCTTCATTTGGGGAGGGGGCGTTGGTATTCTTATTCATCAGCTGCTGTTCAATATATGGTATCAAGTTCTGCAATGACAGTGACCAGCAGCTGACCCGGCCTGGAAGTCTCAGAGCCCTGCCCGGCCAGGAACACTCCTGCTTCTGTCCACTCGACCTTCTGCTGCCAGATCAGACCGAGACTTTGTTCAGCTCAGACACCCGGGAGGGAAAAGACATACCAAGAATTCATGGGCTCCACCTTGGGCAGCAGGACCCTTCCCTGGCTCTCCACATCCCAGCCAGCCAGCTTTGCCCTGGGCTGTGGATGTGACCGGCCCACCAGGCCTCTGAACTGCTCTTGCTTGAGGCAGAAACCCATCCCCAGCATGACTGCTCCACCTCCACCAGCCAGGACGGGGCCGTGGGGATACCTGGGTGGGATCTGAGTGGTGGCCCGGCCTAGGCGGGCCTGCTCTGGGCCTCCCTGTGTTACCTTTGGGTCTCTCTGGCCAAAAGTCCAGAGGAATCTTGGGTGAGACATGACCCAGCGCCGGCAGCGTTGGTACAGCCCCTCGCTGCGGGCTTTACGAGATCTGCGGCCTCGGGATAATGGGATGCAGCAGAACATGCCTCTGTCTCCAATCAAGTGAGCTGAGTAGGGACTTCTCTACAGAGTGGGTGCCTGGTGACTTTGGTTCCAAGTTCTGTTGGGCTCTATTGCCAGGGAAGTGAGGTCACTTCCTGGGGTCCACTTACCCAAGCTTCCTCCTGACACATAGCTCCCCAAGGGCCTTTCTGGGCTGCCAATCTCTCATTTCTCACTCCATGCCATGTCCACACACAGTGACACCAACTCAGCCCCCCTCATAGCCCTGGAGAGGCCTGGATGCAGCCAACGCTGCAGCTCTGAAGACACAGCTGGGTTCAGACATGGCTCCCCCCACTCAGCAGTGCTATCAACATGGAAAAGCCATGTGCCTCTCAGGGTCTCCCCAATCTCCCATCAGCACACTGGGGATCATTCTGGCCCCTGTTTCCTAGGGAAGCCATCCTGTCTCTAGACCTAGAAACACCTACTGCATCTGTCACCCACACGGGCTGGCATCACAGGGAGCTCATGAACAGACTCAGCAAATGAAGGACCCCACAGAGGGCTGGCGGAGCGCAGAGCAAATGCCACACAGGCCTGGGTCTGCCCTGAGGTCTGGAGAAAGTCTCTTTCCTTATTGCTTGCTTCCCAGCTCTCAGTCGTGCGACTAAATTTAAATACAACTCTGACATCGTCCGCTCTGGCATACAACCTCCTAGGTCATTCTGTCATGTTGACATACAGGCCCAGTGTCCCATCTCGGCCTCTGTGGTGGGCTGCCCCACAATGGCTTCATATTTTTTGCCTTCTGTTCCCACGCCCTTGTGTGATCCCCACACCCTCCTCTGGAGGGTGGATGGACTTTGAGACCAGGTTCTGACATGCAGACTGACTTGTGAAAATGTGCGTGAGTTCCACTCCTTCACAGCTCCAGTGTTCCTTCTCTCTGTCTCTGTTTCTCAGTGCCTCTCTCTCTGTTTTGTCTCTCTCTCTGTTTCTCTGTCCCCCTGCTTCTCTGTGTTTCAGTCTGTCTGTCTCTTTTCCTGTATGTATGTGTGTATATATTTATGTGTATATGTGTGTATTTATGTTTGTGTATTTTTCGGGCCCAGGGCAGGTCACTTCTGAAAATCCCTTGATGACATATTGATTATTTTGAATTCATGTTACTAAAGAAAAATTATCTTTGAAAATTGTGCACTTTGGTGGGATCTTATCTAAGGACCAGCACTGCTAGGGAAGGGATATTCCTGTGGCACTTTGATGTATCCTGTACCTTGTTCTGCTGGAGAGGAGCGTCCATTTGCTCTTCCCTCCAGGGGACCTCCTGGGGCCTCTGCCTGCTCACGTTGTCACCAGGGCTGGTTGTCACCGGGCTAAAGACCTGCCAGTGTGATGGTGGCCAATGCTATCTCTGCAGTCTGTCCATCTGCCTATGTCCTCAACTTACAGGTCGAGCATCTCTAGCACACACTGGCCACCTGCACTGCCTCTCGTTGGAACTGCCTGTGTGTGTTTTGTTTCTTTTCAGAACACTGGGCTTCAAGATGTTTTTGCACCACAGCGATGTGAAGCTTTACTCCGACCTTAGGTCTTGAGGAAAGCTTTTTCCAGGTTGTGTTTTTTCTTTCCAGCTGTCTTTCTTGGCCTTTGTTTTCTGCTTTAGTTTGGTTTTATTTTGCCACAAGAAGAGCTAAGCATCTCCCTTCTGGCTCTGGTTTCACAATTAGAACAGCAGTGCCTACCACGAGATTATGCACAGAGTTACCAAAAGGGCGTCATTTGGTACGTCTCATCTTTAATCCATCTGGATTTTCCTCTCAAAATACAAAAATGCTAATTAACATGAAAACAAATAAACAAAAAATTCACCCGTCCCTACTTAAGATATATGGGCAGCGAGAAAAAAAAGCCACATTTTATATGATTTCATTGATAGGGAACCTCCAGGATAGGGAAAGAAATAGAGAGAGAAAGGGGATTATTGCTTCTCATGGGCTGGGGGAGGTAGGATGTGGGGTGCGCTTTGTATACAAGCTTTTAGTTTGAGAAGGCAATTGTCTAAATCAGTGGTATTGTTCTCACAGCATTGTGAATGCACTTAATGCTCCTTAAAATTGCACAATTTAAAATGGGAAAGGCTAAACTTTATTCTTATAAACTTAAAACAAAAATAGAATATAGTATAATAAAAAAGAAAAAAATCTGACTCCATAGAAGATCGGTCATTTTGGCTTTAACCCTGTGCCCTCTTTTCTAGGCTTAATCTTACTAGCTCTGCACCTTTTGTAAAACAATGTTGCCTTTAGCCTGAAATATACAGGAGAGCCTGTTTTCAAGGCTCTGATCTTTAAGGATATTAACAATTTTGCACTTATATAAAGATGACAAGTTGCAGAATAGGAAATAACTTTTGTTTTATTAGAGGTTTTACAGAGGCACTATGACCTGGTCTACGTAGACAGCTTCAGACCAAGATAATGGCAGACTAATATCTTGGAGAACCATCTTCCCCAAGTCAGACTTTAGGCTCCTTTTCTAGTAAATAGGGGAGAGGCTGTGGTTGGTTGTTGCAAACTTGTTCGTGTAGGATTACTTTGTTCTTTGGAATCCTTTGCAGCTGTCCACGTGGGTCAGATCATGGTGTTCCTGTAAAACCTGCAACAAAGCAAACTTTTTCTATTCTGCAACTTGTTATCTTTATAGGAGTGCAAAAGTGTTAATATCCTTAAAGGTCAGAGTTTTGAGAATAGGATCTTCTCTTTATTTCAGGCTAAAGGCAACATTGTTTTACAAAAGGTGCAGAGCTAGCAAGAGTAAGCCTAGAAAACACGGCAGAGGGTTAAAGGAAAAGGCACAGATCCAATATGGAGTCAGATTTGTTCTTCTTTATTACAGTGCCTTTGGGTGAGAGCTAAGAGTATGATTCCTGGGTGGGTCCTCTATTGTCCCAGGATGGAGTTCAGGCAGGAACCCTGCCAGATTCACCATGACTTTGGACCTGATCTCCCGCAGAGAAAGTGACAATTATTGGATTAAAATTACCTGTCAAAATCCCTTCAATTGCCTGTAAACTATACCACAGCAGGGGATGTCCCATTGGCCAGTCAACTGCCAGTCTCCCCTGATGCAAGGGACCAGCGTCGCCGGCGGGCTCCATGGTGGCCAGGCAAGTGCACCTTCCTACTTTTCTCTCCAGCCTTAGCTTCCTAACTTTGACGCTTTAAAATCTCCCGTCCCTCTTCCCTCTGGCCTGGTGTGAATGAACAATATCCCTGCACCCACCTGGGCTGAGGCCAGGCCACACACACAGCCCCATGCACACAGCCCACCATCTGCTGTCTACCCCTGGGCTCAAGTGCACCCTCTGAACTCCCCCACCCCAAAGGTCCGCCTGCCCAGTGCCTCCGCCCTAGGGGTCCAGACCACCATCAGGACCATCAACCACCCAAGGCCCACAGGCCAGTGGCTGGCAGCCTGGGATCACCTTGACCCATCGGGTCAGATGAGACACAGAGTGCGGGGATCAGGGTGCCAGGGCAGGAATTGGAACCGCCTTCAGCCCAGCCTGCCTCGCCCTGTAGCCTCAGACATTAAATATGAAGGTGCCCACTAGGCTGGATCCCCCACTGGTGGCAGTAGTCATCATTCCTGGAGCGCGGATTTCCCCACCCCAACCACAGGGTGAGGGGTGAGGGAATGAGCTCAGGTTAGGGGTGCGCTCAGAGTGAAGGGGATCCCATGGTGAGGGGGTACAGGTTGTGGGGTGTGGGGCCCACTTAGAATGGAACTGACCTGTCTGAGAGGTGAGGGTGACAATTTCAGGATGTTGGGCCTCCTGTAGTGAGGCATGAGGGGTAAGCTTGTGGGTGTAGGGGCCATAGGTTAGGACCTAGCAGGTTGGAGTGTCAGGGCAGGGACCTCGGTGTGAGGAGAAGGAGCCCTGTCTTCAAGTTCTGGTGGGAGACTGGGCCTGGCCAGGGGTGGGAGGGTAGTAACAGGGAGGGGAAGGTGAGCAGGGGAAGTGGGGCTGGCGGGGTGTGGCCTGGCTCAGGGCAGTCGTGGTTCTATTTCAGTGCCAGGACCCAGTCGGTGGCGGGGTGAAGGCTCTGGGGATGGAGACCCGGCGGGACGAGCAGGAGGGGCCCCACCTGGCTCCTCCCGGCCCCAGTGGCCTGGTCCGGTAAAGCAGGAGACCCACCCGAGCAGTTTGCGCTGCAGGCGGGAGGAGGAGGCGCGCGCACGCGCAGACGCACAGATGCGCGGACGCCGGAACCCGCCCAGAACGCGTGGAAGCTGGCGGGAGCCGGTTGTTCCTGGACCAGCTCCTGGAAGAGGAACACGGCCTGGGGTCTGGGCCGCCGCTTGCCCTCGGTTCGGCTGCCGCTGCTGGGCAGTTAAGGGGGAGCTGGTGGGGGCGCGCTGCTCGGTGAGCCGGTGGGTGACACCTGGGCTGTGCGGCTGGGGAGGCGTACAGGGAGGGGTGCGGAGGTGAAGTCCAGGCCGCGCGTCCCGTTAGGACCCTGAGGCGGGTCCCAGCCGCCGCTGTAATTCGTGGTAATCCCGCTATTAGTAGTTCCTGAACCCCGCGTTTTTGCCGCCGCTTATGTCCGGGTTTAGGAGAGCAGGCACATCCCCGGGAGGTGGGAGGGCACCGGACGGCTCTGGAGCATCTCCGACTGGCCCTCAGACAATGGCCTGCTCCTGGAAGGCGGGTGCGGTGCGGTCGCGGGGCCTCGGATGGAATGGGGTCTGCCCCATGAGAGCCCCTGGATTTGCTCCCATCTTCCCCGCGGCCTGACCTTGGGGGCGGCCTCTAAATCCCCAGGATCTTGTGACTCAGGTTACAGGTCAGGCTGCTCCTGGGAGGTGGGCGCGGTGCGATCAGTGTGCTGGAATGGCTGCAGCAGCAGCGGGAAGTGGTTGCAACCCCTGCGCTCTCACAAGGCAGCCCCAATCCCGCCATCGCAGCCGCCGCCTTTCCCTGACAGCACAGCACCCGCCTTCCAGCAGCAGGCTGACCTGTAACCTGAGTTCCACGAACCTGGGGCAGCAGAGGCCAAGCTCAGGCCATGTGCTGGGGAGTTTGAAGCAAATCCACTGGCACACATGGGCGGACCCCATAACCAGCCACTGCCTTTGACCACACCGCGCCCTCCTCCTGGGAGCAGGCTGACCTGGGGTCCGTGCCTGGAGCAGCAGAGGCCGAGCCCTGGACAGGCCGTGGGGGAGATGGGGGCAAATCGACCAGCTTGCCAGGTCGCTGCCCATCTCCCTGCCGCTACCCCAGGTTCGTGGACCACTTGTTTTCAAGTCAGTGGGTTCCTGAGATACAGGAGCGGTGCAGTCAGGAGGCAGGGTCTGCGGGGAGGGGTGCTGCCCGAGGGGGAGCAGGTGGACTTGCTCCCATCTCCCCCAGGGCCAGACCTGGATACGGCCTCTGCTGCCTCAGGTTTGCAGGACATATGTCATGTCAGCCTGTCCCTGGGAGGAGGGTTCAGGTTACTCGGGGCAGCCTCAGTGGCTGAGAAGGATTTTAGAAGTGGGCTCTAGCCCAGCATAACTAAATCCTTTCTTCTCTTGCTTCCTCAGTTGGTGGCTGTATCGGCTTTTTCATTATAGGTTATTGCTGGATAATGAACATAGTTTTCTGTGCTATACAGAAGAAACTTTATTTAAAATCTATTTTTATATATAGTGGCTAACATTTGTAAATCTCCCAGATTTATCCCTTCCCATCCCCTTTCCCTGGTAACCTTAAGATTGTTTACTAAGTCTGCAAGTCTGTTTCTGTTTTGTAAATGTGTTCACAGTGTCTTTTTCTCTCTTTTTTTAGATTGCACATCTGAGTGGTATCATTTGGTATTTTTCTGTTTCTGGTTGCTTTCACTTAGAATGACGATCTCCAGATACATCCATGTTGCTGCAAATGGTTTTATTTTGTCCTTTTCATGGTAGAGTAGTATTCCAGTATATAAATATACCACAACTTCTTTATCCAGTCATCTGTTGCTACATTTAGCTTGCCTCCATGTCTCAGCTATTGTATACAGTGGTGCTATGAATACTGGGGTGCAGGTATCTTTTCACATTGGAGTTCCTTCCAGTTATATACCCAGAAGTGGGATTGCTGGGTCATAGGGTAAGTCTACTTTTAGTTTTTTGAGGGATTTCCATGCTTTCCATAATGAGTACACCAAACTGGATTCCCACCAGCAGTGTAAGAGGGTACCCTACACTCTTCTGCCTCTCTAGCATTTATCATTCATGAAATTCTGAGTGATGGCCATTCTGACCGGTGTGGGCTGATACCTCATTGTAGTTTTGATTTGCATTTCTCAGTTTATTAGTGATAATGAGCATTTTTTCATGTATCTATTGGACATTTGTGTCTTCATTGGAGAAATGCTGGTTTAGGTTTTCTGCCTATTTTTGGATTGAGTTTTTTTTGTTGTTGTTGTTGTTAAGTTGTATGAGCTGTTTATATATTCTGAAAATTAAGCCTTTGTTAGTCGTATCATTTGCAAATATTTTCTCCCATTCATAGGTTTATGTTTTCTTTTACTTATGGTTGCCTTTGCTGTGAAGGAAATTATAAGTTTAATTACGTCCCATTTGTTTGTTTTTTTCTCTTATTTCCATTGCCTGGGTAGATTGCCCTAGGAGAAAGTTGCTAAGATTTATGTCAGATAATGTTTTGCCTATGTTTTCTTTTAGGTGATTTATCAAGTCTTGTCCATCTGCAGCTTAAGCCTGTACTCTAGATCTGTGCTTCAGTTTTGAATTTTGAGCTTCTTAGAGAACACCTACTCTTAGCTCATATGTCAGATTCAACATGTCTAAAGCTGATTTCATAATCTTTTTTCTTGCAGCGTCTCCACTTATTCAGTGGGATCATCATTCTTCTGGTCTTGAATAGCCAAAGGCTTGGAATGGACTTTGATTCATCTTTCTCTCACCACCCTCCACATTTTGTCAGCTTCTGGAACTGTATGTTTTTGGTTTCAAGTGTCTATTCTGATTGCTGATACTCTGATGAAGAGCTTTCATCCGTGATACATGAATTTTTCCTTCTGTAGAATTCTTGGATATTCTCTCACCTCCCCTTTTCAGTCAACCTACCATTTTGACCTTCCAACATCTAGAGTCAAGTCAAAGACTTACCACAACCAGTTCTCAGACAGGTAGGCTTGAACCTTCATCACTTTGGCCTTACCTTATGTGTTCCAATCATTATGTGACTTAGCCTCCGAGGGTAACCTGTGCCTTATTAAAAACCAGGAGTCACCAGTCTTTTCCTCTCCAGTCCTCAGTTAAAACAGCTTAGAATTGCCCTGAGAACTAGTTGAATCCCTATCCCCTTCATAGAATCTTCCCTATTTACTCCAAATACTTCTAGCTCCTCTTTGTATTCCTGCACTGTTTATGATCGGTAGCCTGTTATCTTGGCTTTGAGTACTGACTTGGTACCATTCCTGGGTGGTTTCCAATGTGTCTCCTCACTGAGCTGGTAACTGGAGAAGACTCCATTGTTCAGCCTCCTTTATACCCTCACCCTGCTTAGCATCGGGCAATAGCAGGCATCCAGGCAGTGCTAAACTACTTTAGTTATTCGCAGGGGTGGTGGTGTGGAGTATAGCTAATAACTATTAATTCAGTGTTGCAATTAAAAAAGAAAGCCAAGAAAATCCATGGAGAAAAACTTTATCTCCATGTTCAGTTTAGCGCTTTACCTCAACAGTTTTCTTAACTCTGTGTTTACATTCACATAGTGTTCAGTGCTTGTACAGTTCCCTGAGGCAAGCAGGTGAGATGTCATTATGTTTGACTTTCACGTTACATTTCATATTGGATATATTTGTGCAATGACAAAACCTTCTTTTATAAGTAAACAGCCGGAAGCCCAGAGAGACTAACAGCCTAACCCAGGGTCACCTGTTTAGTGTTTGGCACAGGCCAGGACCGCGGTTCACATCTTCCAGCTGCTCCTCTTCCAGTGCCTTTTCATTCCAGTGCTGGGAAATGTAGCCCCATCAGCCAAACGGCCAAGTCTCATTGCTGCCCCTTTACCTGCCAGTGATGGCAGTGCTACAAAACGTGGCAAAGGAAAGGTCAGAAATAGGAGTGATAAAAGACATGGAAGTGCTGGAAATGGATCCTCAGCCTCTTCCTCCTTATTTGAGCGCCTCACAAGTGTCCCACTCTGACACTGTTGTTCATTGATTATAACACAGTCTTTAAAATCAGACTGATCTTTTGTAGGACATGCTTTTATCCTGGTCCCTTTCCTGCTAGTAGTCACCGTCATGGGCAGAAAGTGCCTGACTGTGCTCTGTTTGTCACGTAGGTGGGAGGGGAAGTGGGAGAGTAAGCGGGTTGAACTGAAGCCGAGCTTTTTACAGCTCTGTTGTTCTAGGACCAGAGCAGTTCCACTCCTGCTTTCATCACCTCTCCACCTCTGAGTCCCAGCCACCCACTTCTGCCTGCTTCCCCACATGCCACGTCCTGGGGGAGGACAGTGTGGTTGGCAATGCCCCCTCCACCCTCCGCCTTCCACCCTGGGAGGTGCAGGAGTCTGCTTCAACTTTTGAGCTGTTTTGGTAGTTGGGCTTTTCCAGCCTTTCTAGGCATCTGCTTTCCAGCTCTGGGAAATTGGAGATGTAACTTAACCATACAAGTTCTATACTAATGTATTCAGTGGCATTAATGTGATGTTGTCTTTAAGGTGTTCTGGGACTGGATAGGAGGTTTTTAACACAGGATGCTTCACATCCAATTCTAAAGGCCTACAGGATGCAGGTGTAATTCAAGTTCTTACATGGCTGTAAGGCAGACATGGACATTATTTTATAATATGACCATATGTTCATAGATTACGGTTAGTCCGCCGGCTCTGTATCTAATAAAAGTTTAAATTCCAAACGCTTGAAGAAAATTTGCGGACCATGTCTTTTTGCCTGTAACTAGTTGCAAAAACTGAAATCAAGACTCTACCACAAGCCAGTGTTTCCCAGTAGAGAAACCCTCTACTTTTACAACCTCTAAGTAATGCGGTGGTTCTTTGGGTGAGATGAGGGATGCCAGAGTATTTTGTTGGGACACTAGAGTGGCATGACAAGTATTCTGGGACTGGTTACAGTTGAATCTCTGCTTCCTATATCCTGGACTGATTACAGAGTCAATGTTAGTGCGTTAACCAGCTTCTGAATGCAAGGGTAGCTAGGAAGACAACAGAGAAAATAGAAGGATATAAAGTAATGGAGAGACTTCAGAGCAGTACAAATGTTGACTTTGACACCACCAGCTGCTGACGTGAACTTGGCAGGAATTTGTGAGAAATGGTGGGTGTCACTGCAAGCAGGAGAGTCCTGCAGCTTTTGGGGTGAACAGGCAAAGGGGAGAACAGTTATTGTGACCACTCGGGGGCTGATTATTTGTGTCCTGAATGTGAAAATATCTGGTCTCCTGTTCAATTTTGCAGCCACAACTTCACGTGACTCAGGGCATTATTTCCACCAGAAAACCATAAAAACATAAACAACCTCTGTTTCCCAAATTGTTTGTTCTCGATCTGAGATGATTGTCCTGTGGTGGGAGGTAAGTGGGCGGTGGGTCCTATTACATCACTCCCTTTCACTAAAAGTCTACCTCGCTGTTTTTCACCCTACTGAAGAGGTGCTGCCATTCTGTTACACCTAGACCTATAAGACGGGCTTGCCTGAATCCTCAGGTGAATAGGGATAGTTATGTGAAATTTTAAATAATTGCTTGGGTCATGTGGTCCTTTGTTCCCTCCATTGGAAATCACTATTCCAGAGCAAATAGTATGAATCTATATAAACTATATTGTTTGTAAGATGTCTTCAGAAGTTTTGCAGTAGGTTTAAATATTTGCTTGGTGATGGCATCTTGATTGTTTGAAGGAGGCAACACTCACTAGGGGCTTTGTTGGCTCCCTTAGAGTTCCCTTACTGACAGTAGAGTGTTTGTAGGCAGAGTTAGAAATTTAACTGTGCTGAGAAGCCAAATTTGCCCTCAGCTGGGAATTGGCAGAAGAGTCAGTTATGGAAGGAAGGCTTTAGGATTATCTGGTAGCAGAGTTGTGGGATCCAAGCACTGGGAAACCTCAGTTTTTGTATAGTATGTTCTGTAACAATAGGCTATTGGATAATTTTAACACTTGTTATGGGATGTAGAGTTGGGGAAAGACTTAAAAGTGAAAGAACCTTAAAAAAGAATCTCCAAATATTTTAAAGAAAACAGTACTCAGATTGAGAGCTTTCCTGGAAAAGACTAGTTCTTCACTTCACAGGGGAAGCAGGGAGAAGATGTAACTGCACTTACGGTAACTTAAAAGGTAAACCTTACCCTCCCACTTAGCTGTTTCCTGGTGTAAGTTCATATTCCACATCTGTAGTTTCAGACATGATGTGTCATTTTCTGGTACTCTATTCTGCTTCTGAGTGAGAGACTGACACAAAGTCACATAGTAATTGAAAAATTGCACAAAAGTCTTTATTGTTAAAAATGTAGATATGTGGCAGGGTGCTGCATTTGCAAATGACTTTCAGTACAGAGAACACTTAAAAGAATGCAGTGTTATTTCTTTTTTTATTCCTTTAAGCCTTTGAATAGAAGGTTTTCTTTGCAGAGTTTCTGGAGTACATCAGAACAAGCAGGAACTAAAAATAGTTTAAGAAAGCACCAGTATAGATGTTGCTTATAGTATGGTATCTGTCTTAAAGTTAACTCTTTAAAGCAGGAAGTTGTAACTCTCAATTTCTTAAGCAAATATAAACATTCTTGACTCATAATGACATTCTTTGTGGGGTGAAGCCGCTTTTGCTTCCATTCTGAGCATTGAAAGGCCTTCAAGGATAATTCTACCAGTCCTCAATATTTTATTTTCCCTCTGTTGTGAACTTGTTATTAAACTTGAAGCAGATATAAATATCATTAACTTGCTACATATGTAGATATTTAGTGTTACATAGTCAGAAAGTTTGTGTACATCACACGTATCTACATAATTCCCCAGTTTCCAACTGTGTTCCTGATGAAAGGATGGTGGGAAATGGCATTATGGGGATATGTCTTACAGTACAGTGTTTCCCCTGTTCCCTCTACCAGATCTGGATGTTCTTTCATCTTTCGGCTTCTAGAATTTCTAGCTCTTTTTCTTAAGACAGGTGTAACTCTTCCCCCTTCTCACACAAACATGCGTACACACACACACACACACAATCTGCCGTAGGGAGTAGCGTGCACCATCCCATTCTCCGACTCCAGCTCTGATCCCACCCACTGGAGGCAGTGTCTTGCACGAATTCATTTGTAAGTTCCTTTTTAAAACTCGAGTGGTCGGGAAATAGGACTGATATCCTCACCTAGTAGGCAGGCCCTCAAGGATAACTCCTATGGTTAATGCAAGGTTATCTTAATGTTTGAGTACCTGGGTTTCATGGCTTCCTGTACCACCTGTGTGACCCATGATTCGCACAGTTCTGTCTCCCGTTAGACTTTTTCTCTCCAACTCTGGACTCTTATAATGTTCTGCTGATTTGACATCTTCACTTGGAACTCTGATATCTTAAAACCAACGTGTGTAAAAACTGAGCTTTTGGTCCTCCTACCCCCCAAACTGGTTCTTTATGCAGCCTCCCCCATTCAGTTAGTGGAAACTTAATCCTTCCAGCTGCTTGGGTCAAAAAACTTGGAGTTATTCTGACTTTCACTGACATACCACATGAATTCTGTCAATAGATCTGGTTTAACACTGCCTTTAAAACATATCCAGAACCAAGCCACTTCTCACCATGGCTCCTGCCTCCACTGCTGCTTCCCTTCCCTGAGCCACTGTCCTCTCCTCCTCCATAGCCCTTCTCAGTAGCTTCCCACCTTTCATCTCTGACCCGTTTGCACTATTCTCACCCGGCAGTCAAGTGAGCCTTGAAAACCTAAGTTAGATTGTGTCGTCCTTCTGCAGTGCCTCCCCATTTCACTCCGGGTAAAAGCCACAGTCCTTACAATGTCCTCCAAGGCCATACAGGATCTGCATTGACCCTTCTCCGCAGCTCCAGCTGTGCCCCCATTCTGGAACATGAGAGGTCACGCTGGCTTTGGTGATGGTTATTCCGTCCACCTGGGACTTCTCACCTCCTAGTCTTAATTCTAACCTCAGTTCACAGTGTGCCCTGCTCTGGTATTTAATACAACATCACCCTCATCCTATACCCTCAACTCTCTTTACTTTGCCCTTTTTACTTTTTTCCATGGTTCCTCTTTCCTAGCATGCCACCTCCTCTGCTGCTCTGTTGTGTGAATTGTCATCTCCACCCCCCACCCCAGCTAGACTCCAACCAAGCTCCGTGAGGACAGGACTTTTGTTTTGTTTATTGATCTTTTCCTAGTGCCTAGAGTAGTCCTGGGTACATTGCAGGCCGTCAAAAATTATTTGCTGAATAAATTAAAAGGCTATTTTAAAAATGAATCATCCTTTCAGGAACAGGTGAGGAAAGGAAGCTGCATGAAGGAAAATGTTGCAGTAAATAATGATATTTGCCTGTTGTACTATGTGTGATATATATATATATGTGTTTTAATCTTAATTTGGTATCTCAGTTTCTTAATTTAATAGCTGTATTAAGGTGTAATTTACAGGCCATACAATTCACATATTATAATTGTACAAGTCAGCCATTTTAGCTATTTCTAGAGTTGTGCAACTGTGTCCTCAAAAAGTCCCCTTGTGTCCGTCCATATGCAGTTCGCCCTCCCCTCAGTGGCACCCTGATTTTATTTGTTTTTGTTTTTTTTGGCAATCACATCTTAAAAGAATAATTTACACAGCAGTACTAATATAGCTTTGCACTTTTAGAAATGACACACTTAAATATGAAATCAGGAGTCATTGCTGAATGTAGGCAGCAGTATCAGACATCGGTGAGAAGAATGGACTTGAGTGTCAGACTGGCTGCGATATTACCCAGCTCCACCATTTACCAAGTTACCCAAATTATTTTCTGCCTCAAGCTCTTTATCTGTTATATGGGGGTAATAATAGCAGCTTACAGAATTGTTGTGAGGATTAAGCAAACAGGGAAACAAAATTTAGTATAGTGGCCAGCTTATGTTATTACCTAAGAAATAGCCTTGCAGGTAGAGAGCAAAATTCAAATCAGTTTCTAAAGTATGTGTAAAATATGATCCAGTTCCTGCCTGGTTTGTAAACACATATGCCTACTGCAGAATATAAAAGCAGGCTAATTTCCAACAGAAAAGATCATTTCTCAGCATTTCTTTCAAAGGTAGTTGCAAAATAATTTTTACTAAATTTTCTGTGCCCATCTCTGACAGAGCTTTGACACCAGGGAAGTAATTATCTACATTTTTGTTAAAATGATGCTGACCATCAGGAAGTGTTCTGAATTATATTTTAGCCTTTATGTTGGGAAATATTGTGAAACTTCTTCTAAATTAATGGGGGAGGGGCATTCATTGTAGCTCTTGTAGCCTGATAAGGCTTCTCTAAATTATCTTTTCTTAAATTTTAATTAAAATAATTAATTAATTTTTTGCAGGGGGTGGTAATTAGGTTTTTATTTATTTTATTTTTATAAGAAGTTCTGGGGATTTAAACCAGGTCCTTGTGCATGCTAAGAATATGATCTTTCACTTGAGCTATACACCCCTAAATTATCTTTAATAAGGTCTTTTTCTCTGTTTTGTTATTTTCTTTTATGTACAGATGCACAAAGCAGGGTCATCAGAAGCCTCTCAATTCCAAAGATGATTATAGTGAAAAACATTGCACAATGACAGTGAATCCTTGGAATATGAAGAAAGATTGTAAAGTCCTGAATGAATTAAGAAGGAATTGTTACATTAACTTACATGTAACCATGGCTCTCTTACCTTTATTTTTCACTTTATAATGAAGATATTCCTCACCCGTCAAGGTTGCTTTGTTAGATATAGGGAATATCTAAAGCCTTTTCTGGAAGTTTTTTAAATAAATAAGAGCAGGTAATTTATCAGAAGTGTGAATGGTGTAATCTGCTCTGTCTAGTATGGTAGCCACCAGCCACATGTGGCTATTGTGAATTGAGATGTTCTATAAGTGGAAAATACATAATAGATTTTCAAGACTTTGTACAACAAAAATAATGTAAAATATTTATTAATAAGTTTTAAAATTGTTAATCACACTTTTGAAATGATAGTATATTGGATATTTTGGGATAAATATAATTATTCCTGGAATTAAGTACACTTGTTCCTTTTTATTGTCTAAATGGGATTACTGGAAAATTGTGACTTGCACTATGTTTCTATTGACAGTGCTGGCTTCTAACTTATTGCAAATAATATGAAAAAAACTTTGATTAAGTATTTTATAATTGAGTAGTTGATTTCCATCATATTATTTTCAGGTGTACAACACAGAGGCTCAACATCTTTATATATTATATTCCATTTAATGTCACCATAAAATAATGGCTATATTTCCCTGTGCTGTATGATACAGCCCTATAACCTATCCATTTTATACATAGTACTTTTTACCTCTCAATCCCTTACCCCCTTCCTGCCTCCCTCTCCTCCTTCTCCCCATTGGTAACCACCAGTCTGTTCTGTGTACCTGTGAGTCTATTTCTGTTTTATTATAGTAATTAATTTGTTTTATTTTTTAGATATACATATAAGTTAATAAATAGAATATTTGTTTTTCTTTCTCTGACATATTTCACTTAGCATAATACCCTGTAGGTCCATCCATGTTATTGCAAAAGACATTATTTAATTTTTTAATGGCTGAGCAGTATTCCATTGTGTGTGTGTGTT
Source organism: Camelus dromedarius (assembly GCF_036321535.1). Classification (NCBI taxonomy): domain Eukaryota; kingdom Metazoa; phylum Chordata; class Mammalia; order Artiodactyla; family Camelidae; genus Camelus; species Camelus dromedarius. Next base: position 84,043,979 of record NC_087441.1, on the reverse strand, counting down.
CATGTGTATATATGTGTGTGTATATGCGTGTATATATGTAAATATACATATATATATAATATACCACAACTTCTTTATCCAATCATCTGCCAGTGAACATTTGGGTTGTTTCAGTGTGTTGGCTATTGTAAATAGTGCTGCTGTGAACACTGGGGTGCATGTGTCTTTTTGAATTATATTTTTCTCCAGACATATACCCATGAATGGGATTGCTGGATCACACGGAAGTATATTTTCAGTTTTTTAAGGAAACTCTATACTGTCCTCCATGGTGGCTGCAACATTTACATTCCCACCAACCGAGTAGGAGGGTTCCTTTTTCTCTTAAAAGGTCAAAAATTCTCTACATTTATATACTTTCCTTACAGTTTAGGACACAATTTGGCAAAAGCCAGATAGAATTTAATAGGAGTAAATACAGTATTTTTTCAAATGTCCATGCATTATGGATAGATATGTTATTGATGAGTTGGTTCCCTATTTTTGTAGATGCAGAAGTTTTTATAGCTTCACAGACATTTCAGTCTTGCAGAAAGAAAAATGTCTTTGCATTTTGCTGAACTTGTCCGGGTGGCTTTATGGAATTTGGTCCAGGCCTGCAGAGGTGAATACACATCCAAACCTGAACCATTTGAATGTCTGCAAGATTTTAAGAGTCTAGAATGTCAGATCTGGACTATAACTCTGGTGAATGACATCAGTGAGTGGACTCAAGAAAACTCCATTTGAGTGCAAAGCCTTTCATAAGCCAAAAAAGGCTTTGAAATTGTGGCAAAGCCAGAGACTTTTGTGCACCACATATGGCCACAAACCCATGGGGACAACCACAGGCCTTCTGGAGTGCCAAGGGAATTCCATGTGAGGAGTCCAGCACTCACAGGAATCCAACAAGTCCCTGCCAGCCAGAGCACCTTCATTGCTACTGTGGTATTTTGAGCAAATGTCTTTTCTTCAGGTTCAAATTGGTTTGTTGTTTTTTTTTTTTAATAAAAGAAAATCAAACAACTTCTTGTTCCCTTGGTGAAAGTAAAAGCCTAACATTTTCTGATTTCTTTTGACAGAGAAAACTTGAGCCTATGAATCTAAACTCATCTGTGATGGTCTGCAGCTGGGAGCAAGCAGATCAGTGTCAGTCCCTTTGCAGCCGTTGGCTGGGAGCCTGCATGTTCCCTGGAATGATATTTGAAACGTGTCACCCTAGCCGTGCCTTCGCTCTGGACTGGGAGGCGAGTCAGTCAGAATCTGCATTATGGAATGTATGTTTCAGATCCAAAGCTAGGAGATCTTTTTTAATAGCCAGAGAATGTAGTCATAAATATATCTATTAATGTATTTATGCAAGAACAATTTTAAGGTTTTTTTATTATAAAAATTTCCCCCAAAATTGAAAATGAAAGAACATTGGAATTAAAATCCAATGGAATTAAAAACAGTGGAATTAAAAATCATCTGTACCTTAGTTATACATAAAGAATCTTAAAATCCTTCTAAACATTTTTTTGTTCACATGTAGATATTTTTCCCTTCCAAAAATGAAAATTATTATTTCACATTTTTTTCTTTTTCCTTTTATTATATATTCCATATTAATAAATATAATTCTTTTAAATCCCTTTTAATGGCTGTTTAACATTATATTGAACAGATATGTAAATAGTCCTAGGTTTAAGAAATTTAAAAAATTGTCATTACAATGCCCCTGCAAAGAATTTTTTCGTGTTTCTATTTTTAGTTACTAATTTGGACTAAAAGTTAACAAGTTTACTTTTCTTCATCTAAAACATTGGTTATTTTATGAATGAATTGTAAGGATTTTAAATAACTTTTCAGTAATTTCAACAAAGAAATTAACTTTAAGGCAAAAATGTATGATGGTTTGCAAATTTATTTTCATTATATCTTCACTTTTACCAGTGTCATATCTGTGTGTGTTTGCACAAGTGCTTTAACTACCAGCAATGTAAGAAAAATCTGTGTACTAAAAATGTGAAAATAGTTTCCTGGTTTGTGTTTTCATTCTCCCAATATAGGTTTTGGATGACAAGCTTGTATTTGCAAATGTACACACCCTGTGGGAGGTGCTCTGTACATACGCTGAGATACTGTACATAAAATTGCCTCTGAATCCCAATCATCTGAAAACCGTGTCCTCAGCCTTTGATACCTTCAGCTGTTTTATGAAAGTCCTCCAAGTGGATGAAAGTATCAACAACCGGAACAAGAGTTTTTCATTGCCCTATTTGAGAAGAGCTGCGTGAACGACTTTTATATTCAGGATAGTGATACATTCATCAATCCAACCACCAGGAGCCTCACTGTAAGTCTAAACCGAGTTTAGCTGCTGTCTTGGGGGTGATTTAGAACCTGCTGTTGAATTATAAGTGATTTGGTTTTGTTGGTTTGGTTTGGTTTTTAAAAGCTGCCCATAAAAATGAAAAAAGAGAAAGAAAAGAAATATGCCTGCAGATTCCTGTTAGGATAGTAAACAGTGGCTGGTTATTTACCCTGTATAAACCACACGCTTTCTTAGAATCTATTTAGGTTTACTTCATCCTTTCTCAGATCAAGTATCAAGTAAGGGACAGTTTTAAAAAAAAATTCAGGATTAACTGGCTTGTGAGCTCCGGGATCTGCAAGGCAGCTTTCCCTTCCCATGGTGTAAGTCAAATGGCAGAAATGAAATAAAGCATTTCATGTATCCTCCGGTGTTAACAGGAAAAGGTGAGTCTTCTTGACCTTGTTACTTCCTGGGTAAAATGAAGATAATATGTCAGGAGTCGACAAGCCCATTTAGGGCAGGAACCATGTTGTCTTGTTCACTGCTGAATCCCAGGCACCAGGAAGGCTGAGTTTAACAAGTGGGTGAATGAATGAACTGTAGTTCCCCCAGAGTTACCATGTGGGGCAGTGTGGATTAGCATCTAAGAGCATAGACTCGAGAGGTGAGGGTACAGCTCAAGTGATGGGGCGCATGCTTAGCACGCATAAAGTCCTGGGTTCAGCCCCCAACACCTCCTCTAAAATAGACAAATAACCCTAATTACCTCCCCACCCCCCACCAGAATTACCTTATTATCTCCCTGCCACCAAAAAAAAAAAAAAAAAGGTAGAAGTGGCCAAGAGCATAGACTCAGGCTGGAACACTTGTGCTGGTTTCTCGCTGTCTACCTTGTAAAAGTCATTTAGCCTCTGTGTTTATCAAGTTCCTCATCAATAAAATGGGGATAATAATAGTACCCACCTCGTAGAGATGCTATGGGGATTAATGAATCTGCTTGAATTTTAGAACAGCCCTGTCTAATAGTAAGTACTATGCATTTGCCAGCTCTTTTCATAATTACTGACAGATGTTATTATCAACCAAAGAAGTATTAGTTCTTTGTAAGGGAAATGCATGTTAGACCATTTCATTTATCATTTTCTGTAATTCAGGCTTTTTCCCTCTGAAATACCATTTTCTGTCTGTGCACTAGTAAATCACAGGGCTTTCCAAATTTCATCTGTCTGAGTTCTTGTCATGATGACAATACTGCAGAGTTTTGACATTTTTTAGGGACTCCATCTGAGATGACAGCAACCCCTCAAATTCAGAAGCACTTCTCTAACTGACAACATCTCGCATGAAATGAAGTTTGTAAAATGTAAGAGCTTCAGACGCTAAATGATGCCATAAATGCAAAGATGTTATATCTAAACTCTTTAAATAAATCCTGTCATTGAAATAAAGGAAATACTATATTATAGCGCTCTATGACTTTGTTACCTTGCTATCCGTTTATCTGACTCTCTAAGACAAAAGAAAGCAAAGACTGAGATTGATCATTACTACTGTGTGGTACACGTATTTGTGGATGAAGACCATACTGAAATGCACTGTCTAAGATACTAAAATGGACACTAAACAGCTGCTTGATGCACATGCATGAACAGAACAGGGAGCTGGTTGCAGGGAGCAGACACTGAGCTTCCTGGATCAGAGACTCAGCATAGCAGTCCAGCCCAGCATTCCACATGTTTTATATTTATATCCCAGCAAAATTAGCAGTGAGAGTCTGAAATGAACTTTGGGGACACTTGCAAACAGCTGTCATGATTACTAATGTGGGACACCAGGATTCTACAGTGTTTAGTTGGCATCTGCACACAACCATTTCTTTTCCACTAAAGCCTGTTGTAATTGCTGGTTCCACATCCAGGCTGAGGAATCATCTCATGTGGTGTTTGGGAGGGAGGTAAGTGGAGTCAGGACCCATGCTAAGGCTGGGTGGGTAATAATCTGGTTCTAGTACAGGAGAAAGGAAAGTAGGTCAGGTGGGAAGGAGAATGACTGGATTTAAATTTTGTTTCTTGAGTAAGCTAAATATATAACATCATGTCAAGTTTCTTTATTGTTTATATTCCATGTGCTGTCACCGAATAACTACTGAATTGTGGGGACAAAAAAGCCTGGGTTTTAGAATTGACCCTGCCCCTAAACAGCCAGAGTCCAGGTTCCTCTGGGTGTCCAAGGAGGGGGCTGCTGCCTCCACTGAAGCAGTTTGGGCACTTGGGTGGCGTAGTTTTTTTTGCTGTGGAAGACTGGCCCGGTTGTAGGACATTAAGCATCTGCAAGGCCCTCACCAGGTACCCACGGTGGTCCCAGGACTGTAACATCCAAGTGTTCCTTTCCAGCCACGTTTGCAAATGACCCTCAAGGGGTTAGTATTAATCCTCGGTGAGAATTATGAAAAATTATATGGTACCTCCATCCCTTCTGGCAAAGGAGGGCCCCTTATTTACAAATGACCACAAAGTGTTAGCACCACATTTTATTAGCAGAACATGTGAACACGTGGTGACAGTGACGCTCACCTGTTTGCTTCTGCTTCCCAGTGCAACTTCAGCCTCCATCAGAGGACCTCAGCTGCCCCAGCGAACAGGGCCTTCTGTACAGGGAATGTGCTCCTCCTCGAAGCATAGACAAGAAGCAGCCTTAGATCTCATCTGAGGGCTCCAGTGGGAAGGACTCAGGGTTGCCCTCATGGCTTCTGAGTGTGACAGTCCTCCAAGAGTGTTACCAACCAGGAAGCTCACAGGAGCTCTGAGCTTTGTTGCCCCAAGTTTTTACTGGAGACTTTATTACAAAGACATGATTTATTGGGTCATTACTGACATGGCTACCCCAAACACTAACTGTAAGTCAAAGCCCTAACATTTGAGCCCCTACCTCTCCTGATGGTCAGTCACTTGTCACAAAGCTCAAAGCCCCACTCCTCTAATCACATGGTTGGTGTCTCTGGCTGGCCAGTCCCCATCCTGAGTTATCTCATGAACACAAGCCATCCAAGGGTCCACCATGAATAGTAAAGACACTCCTATCTTGGGAAATTTCAAGGCTTTAGGGGTTGCCGTCCAGGAACTGGGAACAAATTCTTCATTAAACAGGAGTAAATGTTAGGTTTCACTTAAATTATAAAATAAGAGAAGTATTCTCACTGCTTAGCTCTATCTGCTGTTCGACACCGTTTCACTACACCACGTGACTGTAATGTCGCGCTCAGCATGTGTATTCTCAGAGCATCAGCGCCGGCTGCTCCCTGGGAGCTTATGCTGTTTGTGCAAGGCTGCTGGGAGGAGGGAGGCCAAGGACAACTGAGCAAGCAAAAATAATCGGGCTAATAAGGAAACAATTTCAGATTGAAATGAAGGAAATAATACAGTGTTGAGATGGGAGACTTGGGGGAAATGGAGTCAAGAAAGCTATCTTTGAGAAGGTTACATGTGAGCTGAGATGGTGATAAGGAGGCTGGTCTTTGAGGATCTGGGATAAGTCACCCCAGGAATAGAGGCAGCTTGTCCATTGCCCCGAGACACAAATGTGCTCAGCAGGTTTGAGGAGATACTGGAGCCAACGCTGGTGAGAGTGATGAGACGCGAGGTTTAGAAGGGCATCAGGAGCACGGAAAGTAGTGTAGACTCTAAGTGCAGTGAGAAGCAGTCATGATAGTTTAAGCACTAAGGTAATTTTCTCTCACAATTTGCAAAGATAATGTGGAGAATGAATTGCAGGGACCCAGGAAGCAGGGAGGCCTGGTCGGAGGCTCTTGGAGTGGGCCAGATGAGAGATGGTGGGAGCCAGGGAGAATGCGTTTGGGGAGTGGAGCTGACAGGATGCAGTTATGGGCTGGCTGTGGATGGTGAGGGGAAGAGAAGGGTCAAGGTAGCCCCAGGTCGGCCTGGAGCCAGGTGCCTGATCTTCCTAATCTCAGTGCCCCATTCAGATGCCCACCTACTTGGGCAAACCTCTTAACCTTCCAAGTGAGGGTTTTAAATCACTGAAGTCTTTTTGTTTGTTTCACATTTTATGGAAAGATTCAAACACGTACATAAGTAGAGAGAACAGCACAGCCAGCCTGTCTGTATCAGTCACCCATCTCCAGAATTATCAACTCAGAGTCACTGTTGTTGCAACTTTCATCTCCACCTCTTCCCCTCCCCCACTTCGGGATCATTTTGAAGGCAATCCTACGTAGCTTAACCTTTCATTAGTGAAATGACAAGGTCTCTTTCAAATACAATTGGAATATTCATTTTTTTTAGGGTTACAAAATAATTCCCTGATTGTCACAAAAATACACTTTTAAGCAGTTTTGGGGTTGAAATCAGGATCCAGACTAAGTTCACACATTGCAGCTAGCATATCTCTCAAGTGGGTTCTAATCTATAATTTTCCTGTTTCTCATTTTCCTTGAAATTGCTGAGGGATTTCTCTATTTCCTGTTTGGTTGATTTCATTCTCCCCTGTGGTTAGACTTATTTCTCCATCCTATGTATTGGCTTTAGCTAAGTGATTTGATCCTCCCCTAAAAGCTTGATCTGAACGAGGTTCAAATTTGTGCAAGAATATTTGTTATATGGAGTTTTGTACTCCTGTCATAAGGTACATAATGTCCAGTTGACTCTCTTTTTTGTGATGACAGCAGCCAATAATGATTGTCACCCGGGATCATTATTTCATAAGGGATTTTATTTCATGTGGTCATACTCTAATTTCCTCCCACAATTATCAGCAGGATCACAGTCATGAAGAGGCACTTTCTCATTAACCAGGATTATCCTGTAGAACAGTTTTAAAAGAGGAAGTTTATATATTTGTAAATATTTAAAGTTGATACATTTTTCTATTGTTTCTAATGTTTTTTTTCTAATAGAAGTACTGAAGATTGAATCTAGGACCTTATGCTTGCTGAGCACACACTCTGCCACTGAGTGTACCCCATCCCCCTTGAGATTCATATTTATATGATATATTCCTTCTGTTATTTTTGTTTTATGTTATACAGAATTTGATGGCAGGGCAATGGGTTTGATGGCTATTTAATCATTCTTTATGGTTTTTTGGGGTTGGTGTGTGTGTTTGTGTTTGTAAAGAAAACAATTTTCCCACTATTTTACGTATGTTTTGTGAAGGAAATTATGTTGATCTGTTCCCTTCTCCTGGTCCATGTATTCCCTTGTTGCTTCCCACTAGTGGCCCCTTGAGCTCTGTGACAAGACTGGCATGTCGTTAATCCAGGTTGAAGGAGATCTGAAGAGATTTATTCAAGGAGATGAAATTTGTAGACAATGAATTGGAAAGTATTGAGAAAGTTATTCATTAGGAGAAGGTATGGGGTTGAATTGTTAAGCGCAGAGAAATCTAAGCTATGAACCACCAAGACAATTATTAACTCCAGGAAAAACAAAGTAGGGAATAAAAAAGTAAGCCTAGCAGACAACTTGCTACAGCTGTGAACAGTCTGTACAGAGTCCTAATAATGTAAAGCAAGGATACTGAGCTGATCAAAATTATAATGTATTTGTATCAAAAGGTTGGAAGAATGAAGGTTTGGGTGTGTAGAGGAGATGTGGTTTGAAAGAGAGCTTAATATTCATTTTCCAAAATAGAAAGTTAAATAGGTGATACATAAAGCTGAAAAAGTCAGTAGGCTGTGTTACAAGGATATTAGTCAGAAATAGGGAGTTTTTATTCCAAGAGTCAGCAGTAGGAGCTGAACATTGTTGCTTCTGACCAGGAAATGGGGTGGTTGTTGGGAACTGCTCCTTTTTACAATCGGTGTTCGAGAACTGTTTGACTCTTTAATGAATGTATGGTATAAGTTTGATAAAAAGAAATCAAAGCTGAATTTTGAAAAATTGATGTTAAGAATTGGGGTGTTTTTGACAGAGAGAGATAACAATCAGACAAAACTACATTTGAAGGGATCCTCATTATTTCTAGCCTTTCAGCAAGGACTAGGGGGCAGACATCTGTTTAAGGTTCAAAAATTCTTTCTGACATTCTTGCCGACATGTAACCTTTGGAAGTAATGAACTCTCCGTCATTGTAAATATGCAGACAGAGGCTGCCTGACCAGCTCTCTAACTGTAGCAGGGTGTGTTTACCATTGGCCAGTTGGAGCAAGCAACTTCTAACATTCTTTCAGTTTTGAATGTGGCATTTTCAGGATGGATAGTTGATAAGAATGTATTACAAAAAGCTTAACAAGAAAGAGTCCAAGACATCTCAAACCCATTGCCAGGGTTTTCTCTGCCAGACACCATCCTGAGCCTGCCATCTGTGAGCCAGGCCACAAAGACCAGTCACATGAGAATGAACACACTTTGTCCCTCCTATCTGATTTGGCATCGGGCTCAGCCATTTTCCCCATGGAATGGTCCACGCCCAGGTCTCTGACGATGGAGCTGGTCTCACAGCAGACCTGTGAGCGCTGGTCCAGCCCTAGGGGTTCCTGCGTGAAGTTTCTCAGGACTCCAGGCTGTTCTCAGAGCTGAGTCCCCCCTAGGCTAGGCCCTCGGAGCTCATCTCAGCTCCAGACTGAGCCGGAAGCTTCCGAGAGAACTCAGAGCTGAGGAAAGTCACAGGTTTTACCCAGCACTGCCGCGTCAGCAGTGCTCCAGCTGAGGGAAGTATCAGCAGCAGCAAACACACCTGAGCCGCCGCCTCATTGTTCCGCCTCATCCCTAAGCCCTCTGTGTCTGCCTGTCTGTGTCTGTCTCCCTTTCAGGACCAGCCTGGCACCGCTTCGTGCCCTGCCTCCTTTCTTCTAATCTTGCCTCCCTGGCCTGTTCCGTCTACTCCAGATTAACTGAGTAACATTGAAGGGTTTTTGAAACCTAGGAACAGCCGACGTGCTAGATACAAAGAATACAGGGCAGTTCCTTACTCAGCCACATCCCTCCTGCCCTCTCCCATTCCCACATGAGTTTTATAAATATTTTGTCAGAGAGACATTGCACTCCCAGTTGTTATCATTATCAGCCATTTCCTTATTATCTGTGGTTTACGTTGCATTTGCTCCAGGGAAGTTCCCGAGATAAGGCAGACGCAGATGACTGAGCCAGTAGTTGAAGTCCACTTGTGTCAAGCCTGTTAAGAATGATCTTTGGTGGGATTTGTTGAATGTGCCAGACTGTCCAGTGAGTGGTGATGATCCCCTGCATCTGCTCCGGAGTCGGCCTCGTCCCCTCCTTTGCTCTGTTCTCATTTATCTCTCTTCAGCAGGTGAACCAGTGATCTGTATTTCTATGATACGTAAAATACTTCTTATTTCACGGTAGAATTTGGGGGCTGCTGTGAAAACGCATATGTTTTAAGTGTGAATTGAGTCAGAGGTTTAAACTTAAAGCCCCCTTGATTTAGAATCAGAAATTAGTATGATGGAAGGAGGGTATAACTCAGTGGTAGAGTGAATGCCTAGCATGCATGAGGTACTGGGTTCAATCCCCAATGCCTCCATTTAAAAAGCAAATAAATAAACCTAATTATGCCCTACCAAAAAACAAAGAAAAAAGAAATTAACATGAGGATGAAGCTACAGAGTGAATATGTGTTTCTTCTAAAACTACCTTCTGTCTTTCTGCAGGAAATTCTACGGAGAGAAGGTCGGAATCTACTTTGCTTGGGCTGGGCTATTACATTCAGATGCTCCTCCTGGCAGCAGTCGTGGGGGTGACTTGCTTTCTGTATGTATATTTTAATCAAAATAACTGTACTTAGAGGTAACTTCTCTTTATTCCTTGTTACGGTGCTTACTTAACTTAGAATGACATTCTCCAGGAGCATCCACGTTGCTGCAAATGGCCCTATATTGTCAGTTTTTATAGCCGAGTAGTTTTCCATTGTATAAATATACCACTTCTTTAGCCAGTCATCCGTTGATGGACATTTAGGCTATCTCCATATCTTGGCTATTGTAAATAGTGCTGCTATGTATATTGGGGTGCAGCTGTCATCCTGAAGTAGGGTTCCTTCAGGATATATGCACAGGAGTGGGATTCCTGTGTCATATGGCAATTCTATTCCTAGTCTTTTGAGGAAACTCAATACCTATTCCACAGTGGCTGCATCAAACTGCATTCCCACCAGAAGTGTCGGAGGTTTCCCTTTGTCCATATCCTCTCTAGCATATGTCATTTGTGGATTTTTGAATGATGGCCATTCTGACTGGTTTGAGGTGATACCTCATTGTACTTTTGATTTGCATTTCTCTGATAATTAGTGATATTGAGCATTTTTCATGTGCCCATTGATCATTTGTATATCTTCCTTGGAGAATTGCTTGTTTTGGTCTTCTGCCCATGTTTGGATTGGGTTATTTGGTTGTTCCTCAGTAAGTCATATGAGCTGCTTATATATTCTGGAGATCAAGCCTTTGTTAGTTTCATTTGCAAAAATGTTCTCCCATTCTGTAGGTTGTCTTTTTGTTTTACTTAAGGTGTCCTTTGCTGTGCAGAAGCTTGTAAGTTTCATTAGGTCCCATTTGTTTATTCTTGCTTTTATTTCTATTGCTTGGGTAGACTGCCCTAGGGGAAGATTTCTGAGATGTATGTCAGATATTTTGCCTGTATTTTCTCCTAGGAATTTTATTGTATCTTGTCTTATGTTTATCTTGCTGAAGAGACTGTCTTTATTCCATTGTATATTCTTGCCTCCTTTGTTGAAGATTAGTTGACCTTAATATTTGGGTTCATTTCTGGGCTCTCTATTCTGTTCCATTTGGCTATATGTCTGTTTTTGTACTAATACCATGCTGTCTTGACGACTGTAAGTCTATAGTATTGTCTCAAGTCTGGGAGAGTTACTCTTCCAGCCTCTTTCTTTTTTTCTTCAGTAATGCCCTGGAAATTCTATGTCTTTGATGGTTCCATATAAATTTTATTGTGATTTGTTCTAGTTCTATGGAATATGTCCAGGTTAATTTGGTAGGGATTGCATTAAATCTGTAGATTGCCTTGGGCAGTGTGACCATTTTAACAATATTGCTTCTTGCAATCAAAGAGCATGGGATACCTTTCCATTTTTTAAAGTCTTCTTTAATTTCCTTCACCAATGCTTTATAGTTTTCTGTGTATAATTCTGTCACGTCTGTGGTTAGATTTATTCCTAGATATTTTATTACTTTGGGTGCTATTTTAAAGGGGATTGTTTCTTTACTTTCTTTTTCTGTTGATTCATCATTTGTGTAAATAAATGCAACTGATTTTTGAACATTAATCTTGTAACCTGCTACTTTGCTATATTCTTCGATCAGCTCTGGTAGTTTTTGTGTGGACCTTTTAGGGTTTTCTATATATATTGTCATGTCATCTGCATATAGTGACACTTTTACCTCTTCTTTTCCAATTTAGACCCCTTTTACTTCTGTTACTTGCCTGATTGCTGTGGCCAGGACTTCCAAGTCTATGTTGAATAGGAGTGGTGATAGTGGGCATCTTTGACTTGTCCCAGATTTTAGTGGGAATCTTTTGAGGTTTTCACCATTGAGTGCTATGCTGGCTGTAGGTTTGTCATATATAGCTTTTATGATGTTGAGATATGTTCCCTCAATACCCACTTTGGTGAGAATTTTTATCATAAATGGTTGTTGAATTTTATCAAAAGTTTTCTGCATCTATTGAGATGATCATGTGGTTTTTGTCCTTTCTCTTGTTGATGTGAAGTATTACATTGATTGATTTTCATATGTTGAACCACCCTTGTGTCCCTGAGATGAACCCCACTTGAGCATGATGTATTATTTTTTTATGTGCTGTTGGATTTTATTTACTAGTATTTTGGTAAGGATTTTTTCATCTGTTTTCATCAGTGATATTGGTCTGTAATTCTCTTTTTTGGTGGTGTCTTTGCCTGGTTTTGGTATCAGGGTAATGGTGGCTTCATAGAATGAGTTTGGGAATATTCCTTCTTTTCAATCTTCTGGAAGAGTTTGAGAAGGACTGGTATGAGTTCTTCTTTGTATGTGTGGTAGAACTCCCTGGTGAAGCTGTCCAGTCCTGGACATTTATTTGTAGGGAAGTTTTTTATTGTTAATTCAATTTCATTCCTAGTGATCCATTTGTTCAAGTGGATAGTTTCTTCTTGATTCAGTCTTAGTGGACTGTATGTTTCCAGAAACTTGTCCATCTCCTCTAGGTTATCCACTTTTCCATGTAGTTTTTCATGATATTCTCATATGATATTCTGTATTTCTATGTTATTTGTTGTAATTTCTCCATTTTCCTTTCTTATTTTGCAAATTTGTGCTCTCTCTTTCTTCTTCTTTGTGAGTTTGGCCAGAGGTTTGTCGATTTTATTTACTCTTTCAAAAAACTAGCTTTTGGTTTGATTGATTATTTTCTCTATTTTTTTAATCTTTATTTTATTTATTTCCTCCATGATCTTTATTATTTCCTTCCTTCTGCTGACTTTTGTGTGTTTTTGCTCTTCTGTTTCTAGTTCTTTCAGCTGGTGGGTTAGATTGTTTATTTGGTATTGTTCTTCTTTTTTGAGGAAGGCCTGCATTACCTTAAACTTTCCTCTTAGTACTGCTTTTGCTGTGTACCGTATGTTTTGTGTGGTTGTGTTTTCATTTTCATTTGTCTCAAGGTATTCTTTAATTTCAACTTTGATTACATCATCGACCCATTTGTTTTCTAATAGCATGTTGTTTAATCTCAATGCTTTCCTTTCTTTCTCCTTTGTTTCTCTGAAGTTGATTTCTAGTTTCAATGGCATTGTGGTCAGTAAAGATGCTTGAGATAATTTCTATCTTCTTAAAATTGTTGAGGCTTCTTTTGTGACTAAGTACATGATCAATCCTAGAAAGTGTTCCACACACATTTGAAAAGAATGTGTATTCTATTATGGAGGATTGTAATGCTCTGAAAATATCCACTAAATCCAATTATTCTCTTGTATCATTTAATTTCCCTGTTGCCTTATTTATTTTCTGTCTGGAAGATCTGTCTAGTGATGTTAATGTGGTGTTAAAATTTCTGACAATGATTGTATTCCCATCAATTTCCCCCTTTATCTCTGTTAGTAGTTGTTTAATGTATTTAGGTGCTCATGTTGGGTGCTTATATATTAATGATTGTAATATCTTCATCTTGTATCACTCCTTTAATCATTATAAAATGTCTTTATTTATCTTTCTTTATGGCCCTTGTTTTAAAGTCTATTTTGTCTGAAATCAGTACTGCTACACCTGCTTTTTTGGCATTTCCATTTGCATGGAATATCCTTTTCCGTCCATTCACTCTCAATCTATGTGTCCTTCTCCCTAAAATGTGTCTCTTATATGCAGTGTATTGAAGTTTCTTGCTTTATTATCCAGTCTGCTACTCTGTCTTTTGACTGGAGCATTTAGACCATTAACATTTACAGTAATTAATGATAGATGAGAGTTTATTGCTATTTTGAACTTATTTTTGCAGTTGATTTGGTATTTCTTCTTGGTTCCTTTCTTCTTCCTTTTGTGGTATGGTAATTTTCCTTTGTATTGTATTTAGTTTTTGTGACTCACTTGTAAGTTTTTGGCTTGTGATTACACTTTTTTTGTAAGTCTGTTAACCAATTACTGTAACTGTGTATACTAAAGAGATATTAATGTAATCTCAAACCCATCCTACTGAGAACAAAAGATTTAAAAACAAAAGAAGAAAGAAAAAATACTCTCACATTCATGAATTCTCATTTCTGTAGCATCCTGCTTCTTTTCTATTTAGAGTAGACCTTTCAATATTTCTTTTAGCATGGGTTTAGTGTTGCTAAATTCTTTTAGTTTTGCTTCTCTGTAAAATTCTTTATCTCTCCTTCTATTCTAAAGGATAGCCTTGCTGGAGACAGTATCCTAGGCTGCATCTTTTTTTTTCATTCAGGACTTTGAATATATCTTGCCACTCCCTTCTGGCCTGTAGTGTTTCTGTAGAGAAATCAGCTGAGAGCCTTCTCTTGTAACTCACTCTTTGTTTTCCTCTTGCTGCCTTTAGGATCATTTCTTTATCCTTCAGTCTAGCCATCTTGATTTATGATATATCTTGGCATGTTTCTCTTTGGGCTCTTCCTGTTTGGGACCCTCTGATCCTCCTGTTCTTGGGTGTCTGATTCCTTCTTTAAGTTTGGGAAGTTTTCAGTCATGATTTCTTTAATTACCTTTTCCATCCCCTTTGTTCTTTCTTCCCCTTCTGGAACCCCTATTATGCATAGATTGGCATGCTTTATATTATCCCATAGGTTCCTTATATTGTTTTCATTGTTTTATATTTGTTTTTCTCTCAGCTGTTCTGATTGGGTGCTTTCTGTTGTCCTGTCTTCTAGGTCACTTATTCGTTCTGCTGCATTATCTAGCCTGCTTTGTACAGCCTTTAGGTCAGATCTCATTTCAGCCAATGAATTTACCAATTCTACTTGGCTCTTCTTTATAGCTTCTATTTTGTTTTTGATATATTTTATGTCTCTAAAGACTATCTCTTTTAGTTCCTTCAGTAATTTGATCACTTCTTTTTTGAAATCTTGATCTAGTAGGCCATCAATGTCTATTTTATTGATCGTTCTTTGAGGGGATTTCTCTTGCTCTTTTAATTGGCAGGACTTCCTCTGCTTCTTCATTCTGCTCATATCTCTCTGGCACTGTGGCTTAAGGAGTATCAGTTATCTATTGTGGTCCTTAAAGGAGTTTATTTATTTATCTATATAAAGCCTATGTGGGAATAAAACTTAAAAGAGAGAGAGAGAGAATTTTAAAAGAATGGAGGAAAAGAAGGTTTGAAAACAGTGTATAATCAATAATAGAAGAGCAAGTTGAAGCAGAATAGGAATCGAGTTGAGATATCTTTTAAGAATCTTAATAAAAAGAAGAGAAAATTCAAAATACAATATTTGAAACCTGTGACTAATAAATAACAGATCAAAATCAAGAGAATTAGAAATGAAATGAGAATTGTAAACATATAGAACTGTTTAAAAATAAAGATTAAAAATGTAATAGGTATAAAACAGATATAAAAAGATTTTAAAAACAAAGATGTGTTCTCCTAGAGACTGTGTGCTCTTAATGGTTTTATTGAGAGGCCTTTGTGTCTTCGCCCTGTTTCACGAACTCACCTTGCTCTGTTGGCCCCCTTGTCTGTGCTGCTCACAGTGTCTGTCGGCAAGAAGATTGCACCCCTCCAACACTGGGTCAGGTGATCCTTTCCTTTGTGGTGGGTGGGTGGGTCACTCCCCCTCCAGATGCTGCAGTCAGTGCTGGGCCAGTTGCTCCATATGTGGGCTCAGCTTCAAGAGTAACAGCTTTATGGAGATATAATTCACATACCATAAAATGCAGCCTTTGAAATTGTGCATTAGATTTTTAAGTACATTTCAGGGTTTTGTAGCCATCACTCCCAAAAGGAACCAGTACTCTTTAGTAAGTCACTCCCTAAACTTCCTTTCCCTTAGACCCCAGCAGCCACCACTCTACTTTCTGTCTCTACGGATTTGCCTGTTCTGGGCATTTCATATAAGTAGAACCATACAGTATGCTGCCTTTTTTGATTGCCGTCTTTCATTTAGTGTGACGTTGTCAAGACTCATCCATGGTGTAGCATATATCAGTACCCAAAGTCCTTTTTGTGTTCAAATAATATGCCATTGTTATAAATACACCACTTTGCTTATCCATCCATCAGTTGATGATGAATAATTCTGCTGTAAATGCTCATGGACAAGTTTTTGTGTGAACACATATTTTCAGTTCTCCTCAGGATATATCAAAAAATGGAATTGCTGGGATGTATTCTACTTTTAACATTTTGAGGAATTGCTAAAGTAGTTTTTAAAGTGACTGCACCATTTTATATTTCCAGTAGTAATGTATGAGGAGTCCAGTTTCTCCACAACCTCATCAACACTTTTTATTACCGGGTTTATAGATACATATTTATATATCATATATCATATATATGTGTCATCCTAGTTGGTATGAAGTGGCATGTCATTGTGCTTTTGATTTCTGTTTCCCTAATGCCTACTGATGTTGAACATCTTTTTATGTGCTTATTTCCCATTCGTATGTCTTCTTTGGAGAAACATCTATTCAAATTCTTTGCCAATTTTAATTGTATTTGTCTTTGTATTGTCATGTTTTAAGTCTCCTTTGTCTATTCTGGATAAAAAGTCCCTTATCAGGGAAAATATTGGAAATATTTTCACCCATTCTGTGGATTGTCTTCTTACTTTCTTGATGAAGCCCTTTGAAGCACAGAAGTGTTTAATTTTACTGAAGTCCAGTTTACTTGATTTTTTTTCTTTTGTTGTTTGTGCTTTTGCTGTCATATCTTAGAAGTATTTGTACTTCAAAATCCTGAAGATTTTCTCATTGTTCATTATCTACAAGATTTATAGTTTCAGGTCTGTGATTTATTTTGAGTTAAATTTAATAAATGGTGTTAAGGTAAAAGTTCAGTTTTCTTTCTTTCCAGGTGTATGTTCAGGTGTCCCAGCATCATTTTTGTAAAGATTACTTTTTCCCCATTGGATTGTCATGGAACCTTTATGAAAAATTAACTGGCTACGTGTAAGAGTTTGTTTATGGACTCTCAGTTCTTTTCTCTCAATCTATTTGTCTGTCCTTTATGCAAGTACCACACTGTATGGATTACCATTTTGTTACTGAGTTTTGAATTTGGAAACTTCAAAACTTTGTTCTTTTTCAAGATTGTTTTGACTATTCTGGGTATCTTGCATTTCCATATTAGTTTTAGGATCAGCTTGTTCATTTCTCCCAAAAAGCCAGAGTTGCACTGAATCTATATGTCATTTTGAGGACAAATGCCTTCCTAACAATAATAAGGCTTCTGATCCATGAACACAGAAGAGCTTTCCATTTATTTTAGGTCATTTTTAACTTCTATCAGTAGTATTTAATTTTCAATTTACAAGTTTCAGACATTTTTCTCAGTATTCCACATATTTTTCTTAATATTCCTAAGTATTTTATTCTTTTTGATGCTATTGTAAATGAAAATGTTTCCTTCATTTTATTTTTAGATTATTCACTGCTGTTGTATAGAAATATATTTACTTTTTTATATATTGATTTGTGTCTTACAATTTTGGTCAAACTATGTTGTTAATTCTTATAGTTTTTTCTCTCTCTCTCTCTCTTTTTTTTCCTTTGTGGATTCCTTGTGAATTCAATGTATAATATCATGTCATCTGGAATTGAAATAGTTTTATTTCTTTCTTTCTAATCTAGAGGCTTTATTTTCTTTGTCTGTTTGCTTTGACTAGAACCTCTAGTACAATGTTGATTTTGGGAGGAAATAATTCAGTCTTTCACCATTATGTATGATCTTTGCTCCAGGTTTTTCATAGATGTTCTCTGTCAAGTTGAGGAAGTTCTCTTCTATTCCTAGTTTTTATCCATTATTCTATTAATATGGCATATTACATGAATTGACTTTTGTATGTTGAAATGCCTTTGCATACCTGGATACATTCCACTGAATTGTGGTCTATTTTATATGTTACTGGATTGGATTTGCTTGTATTCTGTTGAGGACTTTTACACTTATATCCATAAGAGATAGTCTTTAGTTTTCTTGTGATGCCTTTGTCTGGTTTTGGTATCAGTGTGATACTTGTGTCATTGAACGAATTGGGAAGTGTGCCCACCTCTTTATTTTTAGACGAGTTTGTGAAGCATTTTTTTGTTTGTTTGTTTTTTGTTTTTGTTTTTTCTTTAAGTAGTTGATGGAATTCACCAGCAAAGCCACACTGGCCTAGCATTTCCTTGTGGGAATGTTTTGGATTACTGTTTCAGTCACTACTTATTGTAGGATTATTTGAGTTTTCTATCTCTCCTTGAATTAGATTTAGTCACTTATATCCTTCAAGGAATTTATCCATTTCATCTAGATTATCTCATTTATTGGCTATACAAGTATTCATGGTATTCCCTTATATTCCTTGTTATTTTTGTAAGGGCAGTAGTGACATCCTTCCTTTCATTTCTCATCTTAGTAATTTGAATCTTCTCTCTTTTTTTCTTCAGTACTAGCTAAAAATTTGTCAGTTTTCTTGATCTTTTCAAAGAACCAACTTTTCCTTTTGTTGATTATTCTCTGTTCTTCATCTATTCTCTATTCCATTTATTTCTGCCTTTACTATTTTGATTAGAATATTTAATTCATTTACATTAATGTAATTTCTTATCAGGTTGAAGTTACATCTGCTATCTGCTTTCTATATGTCTTTTTATTTCCCCAATGCTCTATTACTACACTTTTTTGTACAAAGTAGGCATTTTCAAGTGTGGCATTTTAATTTGTTTTTTATTTTATCTTTTTCTTCTCCTCCTCCTCTTCCTCCTACTCATTCTCCTCCATTGCCCTGGAGATTACTATTAACATCTTGTTTTAAAGCAATCTAGTTCACATGAATGCCAACTTAATTTCAATAGTACACAAAAACTTTGCTTTGGTATCAATCTTTTCCCTCCCCCTCCTCATGCTGTCACTGTCATACAAATTACACCTTTATGCATTTATAAGTGCATCTACACAGTTTCAAAATTATTGTTTTATGCAGTTGTCCTTTACATCAATTAGAAGAAAACACTTACATGTAATACTGTATTTATACTGTTTTATTTTTTTACTCATGTAGTTACCTCTACCAGTGCTCTTTATTTTTCAGTTGAGTGTCCTTTCATTTACAGCTGCTGGACTATCCTTAATATTTCTTGTAAAACAGGCCTGCTAGCAATGGATTCTTTCAGATTTTGTTTTTATAGGAGTGTCTTAATTTCTCCTTTAATTTTTTTAAAGAATCATTTTGCTGGCTATAAAATACTTGGTGACAGTATTTTCCTTTTATCACTTTGACGATACCTTCCCACTGCCTTCTGGTCTCCATGGTTTTTGATGAGAAATCAACTGTCTTACTGAGGAGCCTTTGAATATGTTGAGCCTCTTTTCTCTTTCTGCTGTCAAGATTATTTGTTCTCTTTTGACACACTGAGTCTGATGTGCCTATTTTCGATGTCTCTACATTTATACCACGTGGAGTTTGTTGAGCTGCTGGGATGTACAAATTAATGTTTTCATCAAATTTGGGAAGTTTTCAGCCATTATTTCTTTATATATTTTTTCTACCCCTTCTTTTCTCTCCTTTCTGGCTCTCAAATTATGTGTGTATTGGTATTGTTGATGGTGTCCAACCTATCTCTGACACAGTGTTCATTTTTTTTCATTCCTTTTTCTTTCTGTTCCACAGACTGGATAATCTCAGTAGTTTTAAGTTAACTGACTTTTTCTTCAACAATTTCATATCTACAGAGAAATCTCTTATTGAATTTTTCATTGTAGTCATTATGTTTGTATCTCTAGAATGTCCAGTTGGTTTTTAATATAAATTTTATCTATTGTTATTCTCTGTACAATGAGATGTTCACATACTTAAATTCTTTAGGCATGGTTTCGTTTAGCTCTTTGATCATATGTGTAATTCCTTATTTCAGTCTTTGTCTAGTAAGTCCAGTGTCTGGGTTTCCTCAGGGAGTTTCTATTGACTACTTTTTCCCCTGTGTTATGGCCAAACTTTTCTGTTTCTTTGTACATCTTGTAATTTTCTGTTGAAAACTGGACATTTAAAATATTACAATATGGCAGAACTGAAAGCCAGATTTTCCTCATCTCCATGGTTTATCGTTGCTTCCATTGTCATTGCTGCTGCAGCTATTTATGTAGTTACTTTCCTGAACAAATTCTGTAAAGTCTGTATTCTTTATCATGCATGGCCATGAGATCTGTATGTGTGCAGAAAGCCTAGTTGTCGTCAGTGTAATAATGATTGGACAGTGATTTCTTTCAATGCCTGGAGCCAATCGTTTGAGCTGTTGCCAGGTGGCTGTGTGCCTGCATGCTGACGGATGCCCTCAGCACCGGCAGGCAGTCTGCAGCTATTTTGTAGCCTTTAGTTCTTGCTTATGCAGAACCTCAAGTTCAGCCAGAGTTGAAGGCTTAAGATTTTCTCAGATCTTTCCTTGCCATATGCCACACATGTGTACGCACTTCTACAATTCTCAGAATTTTTTGGAGCTATTTAACCCTACCTCCACCCCCAGAAAGTCTCAATACTCAATTTTGCCTTCTAAGTTTCCTAGTCAGCATCTAGTTAGCCTGTACTGGTACCACTGCCTCAGGCAGTTGTAATGTTACTCACTGCTGATTGTTTTCCACAAACACTCTGGGGACAGGCTGTTTGCACAGCATGAGTTTGAGATAGGTGAAATAGTGACAGTTCTCTGGGGGCGGATTTTTTGGGTAACTTCAAATCACTTCTGCCCCTTCCTTGATTGTGAGACTGTTGCTTTTAAAGGCCACCATTTAGGTGAGGATTCTCGGATGTGGTAGATCAAGTTACAATATGACAAAACTGATTATCTTTATGGAGATTTAGCTGTTATTTTTTCTCAAATAAACACTCCCCGGATTGCTGGAAGCCTTGGTTAAATTTCCAGAGTTCTGCAGAGTTTAATTTTGACAAATTTTGCCATTGTCATTGCTTAACAGAGGAGTAAGTTTTCCAAGATTTTTACTCAGATATTGTAGAAGTGTATCCCATTTGCATTTGTTTTTAACTGAGTTACTTGCAAGAGTAACTAATTCTACAGCTCCAGCCCCATTCACATAAGAGTTCATCTGCATGGCTTCTCCTAAAGGGATCAGTGTGCAACATGTTGTCCGTTTGTTGTTTTACTTATTAAATTGTAGGGGTTTTTAAGAATATGCTCATGAATATCCCTTTGTCATTTTTACACGTTACAAATCTTCCAATAGTCTGTGGCTAATTTTTCCCTTTCTTTTAGTTGCTTTAATGAAGTTCTCAGTTTTAAAGATATTCAGTATAGCAATATGTGGATGCTGATTACAAGGGTGAGGCATTTAACTACTGTCTAAACCTCAGTCTTTGCTCTGATTCACTGTCTAGAATATCTGAACACATCTACTGAACCCCATATACCAATGGACACTGACAGTCCTAATTAAAAAAATGCTTTTTAAGTAAAGCAAAAAATATTATCTTTGACACTGGAAAAGACAAATTTCAAATTTACTAGCTGATCTTGTTTTCTGTGATCATTAGCTACATCATGTTTATAGAGCCAACGGGCATATTGAGCTACTGATTTTATTTCATCGGATTTTAGAATGCAGAACACATTTCAGGCCCACGTATAGCACCGTATGTGTATCTTTAAGGATATGTACATATGATGATGTCTTTATTATAAGTACCTTATTTTATTTTAAGTACCAACTGCTGTGAACCTCATTAAGGAAACCTTGGAACTGCAGAACTGAAATTTTTCACACCACCACCATCCCGTAGCATCTCTTTTGCACTTAGATGTTGTGTGGCAGAGTATTTTTCTGCTCCCTAGAAATGATCAACGTTGAAGGGGGAAAAAAAGCCCTCCTCTAATAAATATAGTCCAAATCACATATTTATCTGAACAATGGCCACCATTTTAGTCCACACCAATCCATCTACTCATACTGACTCAGAGTCCTTAACACAGACAATCCACCACTGTAGTCAGGGTCCTCAGCACACGTTGTATCCCCTCCTCATTCTTTGTTGATTCTGACCTACTTTTGTCCAACACGTCCTGCCAGTCTCTTCACTGCCTGACTGCAGTTTTTAATTTTTACCTTTGAGTCCCAGGCTGTGCCTAGTGATTTCCAGAGAAACGCCAGACACCTGGCTCATCAGGATGGGTGGGGAGGATTTCAGGAAGCTATTACCCTAACTCACTTGCAGATCAGTAAGTGGCTGTTGTGAGCATTCCTTCTAGATCTCTGCCATGCTAGCTGCATCCATCCCAGCAAAATAACGTAGCTCCTCCAACCACCTCTGCCTCTACTCATCTGGGTTTCTGCTTTCAGTGACACTCAGATGCTGCTGATGGGCATTATATATATATATATTTTAATTGAAGTATAGTCAGTTACAATGTGTCAATTTCTGATGTACAGCACAATGTTCCGGTCATTCATATACCCATATATATGTATGAATTCCTTTCCATATTATTTTTCATTAAAAGTTATTACAAGATATTAAATATAGTTCCCTGTGCTATACAGAAGAAATTTAGTTTTTTTAGCTATTTTTATATATAGTAGTTAATATTTGCAAATTTCAATCTCTGATGGGCATTTTTAAAGCCACATCTGGAACCCTTGCTGCAGAAGAGTCTGAGAAATATATTTTCAACCTCATAGCATTTTGGTTAGGAAGTTGGAATAAAGGCTGAGCTGGCTCACCTAACTTGTCTGCCTTTGTGAGTAAAGAGGTCTGGAGTTTCAAGGCCCAATGAAATGTCCCAGCCCTTCAGTAGCAAACTCTTAAAGCAACCAAAATGCTCCCATCTGCCAGAGCATGACTTGTCCTTAAATACTGCTGGCCATAACCACCAACGCTGTCTAAGTCATTGTCTTCATCTGGTGCACACTTTCTTTAGATGTCGAATATCCTGATTAAGAGGACAAGCTGGTTTGGATTCCCAAGGTCACAGGCAGCCTTCTGCCTGACTTTGTTGTATATATGTTCATTGAAGAGTCCTCTCTCAGATCAGCTAGAGCTGCCTGGTGTGTGGTTTGCCAGAGAATGTGGGTATATTGCTCCCCACCAGAGTCCTACCAGTTGTTTTATTGCAGGAAGAGATAAAGCAATAGAGACAGAACAGAAAGTTCTTGTCCATTCTCAAACACAGTCACCCCTGCCCAGGGCTCTTGCTCTGGGACACAAAGAAGTACAGGTCAGCAGCGACGTGACCCTGGTGTACTCCAAAACATGGTGTGGTTTTACTGGGCTATCTGTGTCTTTCATGGACCCTGCAAAGTTCTCCCCATTTGTGAAATGGAGAACCAAGGAACTCCCACCCATGCCTGTAGCTCCCAGGGTTTGCACCCTTATGGGTTTTGAGGATTTGCTGGCAACTCATTCTTTTTCACCAGGTCATTTCTCTGTTACACAGCAGTCCTGTGACTTCCTCATCAGAACTACTCCTTAAGTTCGGGATTCAGTGAAAGATGCCATTCATGTTCAGGGAGGAGGAGGAAGACAGCACAGATCAGAATTGCTGTTTTGCTTTTTTTGTTGTTGTTGTTTTCATAAGCCGTCTCCAGTTGTCGAATAGACCCTGAGCAAATGAATGACTGTTACACTCCCATTTGAAGGATGAGGAAAATGACAATCAGGGAGAGGAGGCAAATATCCTGAGGTTCCAAAGACAAAAAGGGATGAGCACAGAATAAGATCCCTGCAAATTTCTTGGCTGTCATCAGCCTTTAGGTCAGTGACAGAGTGCCGTGTGTAGTAGTAAAGTTGTAGCGTGCATTTAGAAGGGTGCAGATGTTCTTGTTTTAGTTGATACAATCACACTGTGTTGTCTGGGACTCTGAAAAAGAGAAATGGGTTAGAAAATGTTGGTTTCTCATCCTTGGTCCTTCCTCACCCTCACAGATACGGACCCTTCCATCTGTAGCTGGAATAATACAGACCCAGCCTTCCCATCTCATGAGATCAGTACTCATTCATTTCATCCCTGCCCACCTGTAGGTGATAAAGCACAGCATGATTTTCATGTCCTGCTTCACTGATTCTTGTGAAATTAGGTGTTTGAAGATAGGAAGTCATGAAAGAAGCTGCTTTTTTTAAATAAAGTGCAGTAATTTTCTTAGCAGTGTAGGAAATTGAGGATTTTCTTCATTGAAAATCAATAGAGATTTCAAGAATATCTGTATTTCTGATGTGTAGATTAAAATGACAAAATCTAGAGGGATTACAGAAACACAAGGAAGATACAAAAAGTATCTTTAAAGAGCTTTCCTAAGACTGGGCTTGTAAAGAGACTGTTAGCTGACAGAGACCCTCTTCTCACCCATAGTCCCTCTCCTTAGGTTGCAAAGGGCCAGCGTTTCCCCTGTGTGCAGTCCTGGTGCTTCAAGTGAGTTGTGGGGTAGGGCGGTGCACATGGTGCTGCCTTCAGTTTGTCCACCCTAAGTAACCTCTAACAGTCAAGGGGCGAGTGTGTTTTAATGGCATGAACCATGCGCCATGCTCTCCTGGGTGTGTGCCCATCTCAGCTCATCCCAGCTCAGGTGATGGCAGAGCAGAGAGTGGTGGCAAGAGGTCAGCCATGAGTAGCAGGGAGCACCTGTAGTCAGCTGGGACCCAAGAGGCTAGGAGTTCCAGGTGGAAATCCCAGGACTTCCCACAGCTCATTCATTCAGCTAATACTTCTCCAGCACCTGTGATGTGCTGGTGCTTCCTTTGTGAACAGAACCAAATCCTTGTCCTCCTGAAGTTGATGTTCTAGTGGAAATAAAAAATGATACACACAGAAGCAGATCCTGGTCAGGACACATGAGTGCTGTCTATTTTGGAGTGCACAAGGTGAGATCCTTTGGGAAGCAATGTATGATACAGGAAAATGTGGGGGAGAGGATGGCCATATCCCAGGTCGTATTTCGGTCCCTGGGATGCACCTCACCAAGTGTGGGTCCTTGGTTTGCCCAGCAACGAATTCGAGAGCCACAGTTCAGTAAAAGTAGATTTATTCAGAGAGATATATACACCATAGACAGAGTGGGCTGTTTCAGAAGGCAACAGAAAGGCCATGAGGCATGGGGGTTGGGTGCTCCAGTTTAAAGCAAAAGTAGATACACACTCCACAGACAGTGTGTGGGCTGTCTATCTCAGCAGAGAGAGCAACCACGAGGTGTGGGATTGTTAGATTTTATGCACTCAGTATCTTCATATGCTAATAAGTGGGAGGAATATTCCAACTGCTTTGGGAAAGGTGTTGGGATTCCCAGAAATTGGGCCACCACTCACCCTTTGACATTTTATGGTCAGCCTTGAACCTGTCCTGGGACCTGTGGGAGTGCCATTTAACATCCTGCTGTATTTCGGTGAGTGTGTATTGAAGCTCAAGATCTACTGGGAGTTGACTTTTCCACCATCTTGGTGCTAAAGGCTGTGCCATTCCTTTATTGGATTTGCCCGGCTCCTTCCTTCCTTTCTAATGAGGGAGCTCTGGACTGATTGCACAATTGCAGAGCAGGGGACACAGTGGAAAGAACTTCATAAGTGGAAGGTGGAAGGCAGTGTTTTCAGTAGAATTCTCAAGTCAATTACAAAGTAACAGTCTTCTTTTTGCTGGGGGTACATGGTGTCACATGAGGGAACTGTGAGCCTTGGATACTGTAGTGAGTGGGTGGCTCACTGTGTATACTGTGTTGCTTCTTAGGTGGCCCGAGGACAGTTGGCTTATAGGTGACCCATTCCCTCAAGCAGGGGTCTCTTTGGGGATTTTCTGCATGTGAGGGTAACATGGGTCACTTGGGGGGCAGGACCAGCCAGTCACAGCTTGGTCCACAGTCACCTAGTGCCCTCAAGGCTTTCACCCCATGGATGCGTCACCTCCCCCTGGATGGGGACAAGGGCACAAGTGGTGGGGCAGCTTCTCAGTGGTGGAGGCATTGCTCTCCAGACCCAACACTCAACAGCGTGGACCCCTGGTGTTGGCCACAGTCTTGGCTAGATGAGGCTGTTCGGTAGCTGAGCTCATGAGACGTGGGTGCCATGCTTCCATTCTCACCAAGAGCTCTAGTTTCGAAGGTTCTCGTCAGACAGCCACAAATACTCCATAGCCCATAAACAAAGAACAGTCTCCTTCAATCGGGGAAGGGCACACAGAAGGAGAACGGATGATCCCGAGAGCAGGAGAGGACAAATCCGTCCTGCCATCAGGGATCTGACAGACGAGCCAGCTCAGTTCCTCTTACTAGTTGTTTACTTGGAGGATCTGGGGTATTTGGGTGACCTGCAAGTGTCATGAAATAGTACACGAGGGCTTTGTAGATTTTCTGGTCCGGTGTTTACTCACCCCATTGTAGCTGTCGTGTAAGGAAACAAAACTTGTTGGACAACAGGCCATGGCCTCTGCTCCCTGGTGGAGCCAGGAGATTACAATATTAAGTACGACTGCGGGGGCATCATTTCTATGTTGAGAGGCCAGATGGCCTTACATAACTCTCATGCTGGATGTCTAAGTTGCAGAGGGAAACTGGATTCCATCCAGCTCTCCAGCCAAGGAGGATACCAGAAGTGGCCT
This sequence comes from Camelus dromedarius, assembly GCF_036321535.1. Taxonomy (NCBI): domain Eukaryota; kingdom Metazoa; phylum Chordata; class Mammalia; order Artiodactyla; family Camelidae; genus Camelus; species Camelus dromedarius. The sequence goes on along the minus strand of NC_087441.1, from coordinate 84,017,505 downwards.
CCGCCACCAACTGTGAGCTCTTTGCCTCCACTGACAGCAGCATCTATAGCAAAAAGCTGGGCTGCCACCTGCGTTTCCGTGTAAACATCCGAGTACCCACAGCAATGGCCTCGTGAGGGTTGGTGTGCCCAAGGAAGCGGTGTGTGAGATGGAGGGAGCAGTGCCGGGGTCAGACACCGGGCGGGCAGGCAGGCAGTGACGACATCTGTGCAGCGCAGGGCCCATGGAACTGAGCCAAAGGGAGGCGGGTTTTGGAGCAGGGAGCCTGGGCAGTGCCGTGTTATTCGTAAGAAGATCCTGGGCTCTGGATCCACGAAGTCATTGGCTTGATTCCAGACACTAACCTTCATCTTGGGCAAATGTTTGAAGCTTTCTGTGACTCTGTTTCTTGGTGTCCCAAATGGGGACAATAGTAGCAATTACCTCTGAGAGTCAGGAGTGCCTTTATAGTTGTCATTTCATTACGCTCACAGCAGCCCACGAGCACGGTTCTAGGTCCCCCAGTTTACACGTGGCAGACCGGTAACCTTTTAATCAGTAATCACGCAGCTAAGAATGGTCAGAACGAGCATTTGAATTTGATCCCTTTGTCCAGATTATTTCTATTCTCACCCAGTATTACTGGAAAAGTAGTAAACTCAGAAGAAACACTGCTGGGAAGTGGGTGCTTGAAACATGTTTGTCATTGGGGAGTGTTGAGTTCACGTTCCTCACAGCCCATCCGAGGCTCCCTGCATCTCCGGCTGCCCTTGCTGGGGTCTGCAGGGCTCTGGGAAGCTTCTCCTTGATCTCTACCCCAAGGCTCTCTGCTCTCTACAGGTTGATTCTCAACCCTGACTGCTCAGTAGAGCTAATGTCTAAAAACAAAAAAATGGTGGGGAGGGTATGGCTCAGTGGCTGAGCACTTGCTTAGCATGCAAGAGGTCCTGGGTTCAATTCCAAGTACCTCCATTAAAATAAATAAATCTAACTACCCCCCCAAAAGGAAAGTATTTAAAAAACAATAAACAGTACAAAGGCCTCACACCAGGCTGGGGCGCACTATGTTTTAAAGGCTCCCAGATGCTTCCCATGTGCAGGACGGTGAGAGCTACCCCTCTACATCTCTTCTCGTGAGCTTGTCCACTCACAACAATTAGCCTCTTGAAGCAGGAAAACTACTTGGCTCAGCCTAGAACTTTCTCCCGATTTCTAGACTTTTCTTTGCCTATTGGACATCTCTCCTGGAGCCCACAGGCACCCAGCCAGAACTGAATCAGTTGTCTCCTCTCACGACTTGCTCCTCTTCCTGCCCTTCTTGTTTTAGGAAATGGCACTATAATTTAGGACACTGCCAAAGCCAGAAAGCTGGCCGGCATCTTTGACCTCTTCCTGCCCTTCCATCACATCTGTGGCCAATCCGTCCACCTGCTGAAATGTTTTCTTCTCTCTCCTCCTAGCGGGGCCTCAGCAGGCCTTCACATGAACCTGCCAATAGGTCTCCCTGCCTCTATCTTTTTTCTTTCTAGATCACTTTGCATGTCTCCTTTACCTTGGAGGCACACAGAGTCCTGTGTGATGTGCACCTGTGATCTCTCCACCTGGTTGCCTCACCTGCCTCCCACACCCTGTTCTCACTTCTAGACTATTTGCAGTTCCTGGAAGTGACCTGGCTCTCTTTGGCCTCCCTCCTTTGCATGTGCAGCTCCCCAGGGAGAAATGGCCTTAACATTATAACTTCACCTGATCACTTCTAGGGCATCTCAGAACTCACCACAGTGGTTCCCTCCTCTGGGAGAGCGTTGGCTACAGTTCCGGCTCTCTGCCCCGAGCACCCACTGCTGACTGTTATCCAAGCCGTCTTAACACGCCTCCTCAGCCATCATTTCATGATGAGTCCTGTGCACCTAGGAGCTCCCGGAAGCAGGGACTGTGTCTTTTTTCTCTTTATTCTCAGAGCATGGTAGAGACTCAGGTATAATGGTGGAGGGAACAGTGGTTATTCTGGAATTTCTCTAGAGTTAGGGCCTAGGGGTAACAGTCTGGTTGGAAGAAGTGCTTAGGGGATTTACCCTGAAGCCACATTTTTCAATAAACATTTCATGTTGTTTTTGTCTACTATTTGAAGTTACGAGTCTTAAAACAGATTGACGATTTCTAAAAATTACTTTACCGAAGATTGAGGAAAATGGCAGTTTTCCATATTTAAGAATATTATTTTAATTTTGTGTGACTGGGGTGGTGGAAAATAGAAATGCAAGGGTTACTAAAGCATTGTTATCCCCTTCCCCACCCTCAGGTCCTTTGGACAGAAGAGACAGGGATGTGAGGAGAAGGCTTGGAGGGTGGACCGTGCACTGCTTTTAAATTGTGACAGTTAATTTTACTTTTTTTTAATTTTCTTTTTTAATGGAGGTACTGGGGTTGAACCCAGGACCTTGTACATGCTTAGCACGTGCTCTACCACTGAGCTATACCCATCCCCCTGATATTTGTGTTTTTAGTGGGCATAATGTGCTGGTAGCAGGTACTTTAGCATCAGACACAGTCACCTGCGTCTGACCATCACTTTAATACCTTTTTCATGAGCTAGAGAGCTAGTCTGTTTCCAAAAGTTCAATAAATAATCTACATTTTCTTTTTTCTTAATAAAAAGGCATTAACTCATGTTTCTCTTTAGTATCGCCTATAAATAAATGTGATTTTATTAACCGTTTACCAAAGTGTTAACGGTAATAAATATTAAGTACTGGTTTCTGAAGCATCAGTCATCACTGAAGATCCACATTCTGCTGTTCTCTCTCTCTGTTAGTCACCTTACTTCTGGAGTTCTGGAAGCGGCGCCAGGCAGAACTTGAGTAAAAATGGGACACGTTTGAACAGGAAGAACAAGTCCAGCCAGAATAGGAGGCGCGGTGTCCCCACGTGGAGACAGATGAGATTACCCAGGAAAAGCGGGCGCTGTTTAGATGCACTTTAGTCTGTTTACTTCTGGGCTTGTCAGCCTTGGCTGCATGTTGGAATCACCAGGGTACCTTAAAAAATGTTGGTGCCTGGATTCCATCACTGCTAACTCGGATGGTACTTAGTGGCCTGTGGTGCATTCTGGCATAGGGAAGTTTTTAAAGCTCCTCTGGTTATTCTAATGTGCAGCCAAGTTGAAGGAGCACTGACTGGAATGGTGTACACAGAAGAGAAGTGTGGTCCTTCATTCATAGTAACAGTAAAAAGGGAGAAAAGAAAAAGTCTGGTATAAGCGTATAAGAAAAGAGGCATTGACTTTTATCCTTTCATAACACCAATAAATAAATGCAAAATATAAATTAGCTGCTATGACATAGATGTAGGAGGAAAGACACATTGGTTTTTATAGTTGACTCCCATTTTTTCACATGTGCCTTCATTATTGCCGCCTCCTTTTCATCGTAGACTAGGTGCCCCTTTGTCTTTAACTAAGTCCCGGTCACTGCTCCCACTTCCGGTTGGGATGTGCACAAAGCAGCATGACTCTCATCCTAAAGTCAGAGAAAGGGTAGGAGAAGCAGGGAAACATTTGTTGAGATGCCATCAGTGTTTGAGCAGTGTTTGAGCTAGGCATTTTATATAATTGGAAATGTAAATTTATTGCTGCCACTCCTGCTGCAAAATTAAAAAAATAAAACTATATATCTTTGTATCAACGTTCCAGAGCTATGAAAAGATGATTTTTTGAGTCATCTGTATTATTGCTTCTTTCCATCAGCTGAGATAATTTAGAGCTGATGGTACTTGCAGTCAGCAGCAGCAGGACAGTATGTTGTGAACATGAATAACTCTTGGAAAGAAAATGCTTTTACTAGGAGCATCTGAAAATGTCTCCAACTATAGATTTAATAAATTGAATCACAGATCTACAGAATGTTGGCACTGAAAAGTTCTGGAGGGAGCAGGTAAAACTCCTCTTTTTATAAATGGAAAAAAATGAGGTTCAGCTACCAATAGAAAGTGACATTTGTCTTTTACAATGTAATAAGCTTCTAATAATCCCCATTATGAATATTTCCCATTGTTTACAACTGAAGATGGGGGTCAAAGCATATGTTGGTAAAAGACTGTACATTCAGAGTTGAAAGCTGAAACTTAGACAAAATTAGATGTTCATAATGCTTTTGAGTCCTGAAAAACAAAAACGTATCATATTGGCAGCATACAAAAAATACTGAAGAAAAGTTTTTTGGTCATTTAAACTGCCAATTTTAAATTTAAAATTGCCAGCTAATAAGTTTAAATTTTCATTAGAACATGCTTGTTGAAAAATTGAAGATGAAAACTCATTTCACTTTATCGTACTTCCTTATTTAAAAAATTGCCTAATATTTTTTTGTTTAGTTTTTTAATTGAAGCATTTTACTTTACTTGCGAAAGTATGCTCCATTGTTTAGAGAGGCCAGCGTTGTGGTAGTGAGAGCTTGGGAATGAAGTTGCCTAAATTCATATTTGAACACAGCAGCTTGCTTCCTGAGTGATCTTGGACAACTTAAATTCTCTGTGCCATAGTTTCCTATAAAATAAGAATAAGAGGGTTGCTTCTTCATGACTGTGGCAATGACGGGTCGAAGTAATGTACAGAATCTACTTGGAAGACTTCCTGGCACAGAGGAAGGGCCATGTACTTAGGGACAGCTATTATTATACTATATCTGTTTTTATAATCCAGGTAAACCTTGATTCTTACTGATTTCATCTCTTAAAAATATTCGAAATATAAACTCTAAAATGTAAACTCTAAAACTTCATAGTTGTAGCTAATTAACACATAAAGCTCAACCAAGAAACACACAGTGGAGACCAGTTAGCTGCCGACACCTGTGAAACATTCTGTCCTGCACGGACTCTATGCTGTCACTACCGTCACTTCTGAAATCTAAGGCAAGCTCAGGCCTCGTCAGGTACCCAGACCCCCAAGCTCAGACCATGGCAGGGAAATAGTTTACTGTTCACATATGCATTTTCAAAAAATAGTATTAAAATGAACACTGTACGTATTTTGTTGTTTGTTTGACATCGTTAACGGAAAAGAAAAGAACAAAAAAAAGGAAAAAACCCATGCAATTACAAATAATGAGGCTATGTCTGAAAATTATTTTTTTTAAATTATGTTTAGGATTTATTGACCAATTAGGAGAAAAGTCATTTCATTGGTGTAATCCCTTGATTGACTTAACTTGTTTTTTTAATTAGGAAGAAGAGAGTTTTCCATTTACCACCTGGGGAAAGTTTATACATATAACCCTTTGTGCAAGTGCTCTTTTTCTGGGTAAGAACCTGCCACAGACTTTTTAAAATCTAATGTGAAATCCTGAGAAAACTGAAAATCAAGCTGGGAACTATGAAGTCTCATAGAGAAAACTTTTTCCAGAGAACATCTGAGCCAATGCAGGGCGCCACTCTGGAGGTTCCACAGTCTCTTCTGCTCACAGTGCTTCCCCCTATTCTTTTCACCTCATTTGTTCAAATCAGATCAGTGGTTTAGGATTCTCCAGGGTCTGATTAAGAGACCAGATGGAGGCATTAAGATTTCTAAAATTTTCCAAGAGTAACAACCAAGGTAAAATGTCTAAGAATAACCTAAGAAAAGGATAGTAGGAACTATCAAAAAATAAAAGTAAAAACTACTGAAAGATATAAAAGATGCTTTAATCACATGATTCTAGATTAAAAGATCATATCTCCAAAATATCAGAAGTTATAAAATTGATTTGGGGTTTATTGTGAATAAAATCATATTAGTAATATAATAATTAATAAGATAATGAGACTTTTAGTAGTTCAAGAATAGCCAGATTAGAAAATAGGACAGGAAGTCCAGATATGGGCTCTGATATCAATAATAATTTAATATAAGAGATGGAAGGCATTACAAATCAGGGAGATAAATAAAGGTTATTCAGTGAATGGAACACTCGTTAGCTACTTGGGGGGAAAAGAAAAGATTGAAATCATACAGTGAACCATATATTGTGATAAATTCCAGAAACATTTAAAAAGTAACACAATTAGAAAAAAACTAGAAATAAATATGGATGTTTACACAAACTCTAGATGAACAGTAAGTTTCTGAGGAAAGTATACAAAGATTTCCATGCATCAGAAGCATCCTAATTTTAAACAAAACACCAGAGGATGTTATTTGTTTACAAATCCAACAAGGGGCTAATTCCTTCAATACACAGAGAGTTCAGATCACTTCAAAGGTAACATCAAAAAATCTCAGGAGCATAGAAGGCAGAGAAAAGGAACACATATTCACAAAGAAAAATAGATGTCACACTCCAATGGTAATTCACTCAGTGCACATCAAAATGAAGTAGTTTTCCACCTCTCAAGTGACACAGCTCTGTTTATGAGGATGAAATGCCAGTGATCACCAATCCCATGCCTAGGTTACTGGATATTTTTTGTGAAGTATGGTTGATTTACAATGCTGTGTTAATTTCTGGTGTACTCCTCAAGCTTTCTTAGAAAGCAGTCTGGCAGTTGATATCAAGAGTCAAAAATATTCCTATGTTTTAATCCACTAATTCAGCTTTGAAAAACTTTTAATCAGGAAGTATTTCAAACTGGCAGGGAAAAGTCAGTACGGATGCAAGTCACAGACATACTTTTATATGTATATATATATATATATAAAATCTCAGCCAAAATATTCTTCCAAACGTTCACAAAGTAGAATAGTTTGCAGCCATGAAAAAGTGTGTCCATGAAAATATTTTATGACATGTCAAAGTGTTACACTTACGATAGGCTTGAGAATAAAATTAATATATAAAATGATTTGTAATATACAAACAATGTACCCTTCTGAAGGAATTATGTCTATAGGTAGAAGCATTTTCCTTATTTTATTTTTTATTCATTTTCAGAGTTGGAGTCCTTTCATTGTAGGTGACAAAATCAATTTCCAATGTGTTTAAACAACACCCAAAAAATGGGGATGCATGGGATTTATTGGTTCCTGTAAATGAAAACCTCAGATCTGAGGTCTGGCTTCAGTCAAGGAGAGATACTGTAGCCCAGATGATGTCAAGGGCTGGTCTTGTCCTGTCTTCATTCTGTGTCCAATGACGTCTCAGCATGCTGCTTCTAGGCACTCAGCATCCCAGATCATCCATCCAAACCAAGAGAGGTCTCTTTTGGCAGCTTCCTCTCTTGATAGAGGAAGCTTATCATTCACATGGGCACAAGCACGTATCTCCTCACATAATAGTGGCTCTTACTGGGTTATTTGCCAATTCTCCAATCATGTGTGAGGCCAATACAATGAGGGGTATTATTTGTCTTAAACCAACTGAGATCTACCTCTGGTGCTTCAGAAAGAGTTGGTTAATCGAGCTTAAATCACAGGACTAAAAACAAAAGGGAGGTTATTTATCCTAAAGCAAATTCTGGGCCCTCTTCTAAGACTGGGGACAGATCCAGGACAACAGTTCTGTCCAGTACTGAGTACTTTTAAATTTTCTTTAATGAGCAAATGTTAAAATTATGATCAGAAAAGATGATAAATAAGAAGAAACTTGAGGAAGGAGAATGGAAAGCTTTCCTGTTTCGTAAGAAATATTGAACCCATTAAGTGCTTGGAAGAAAAATGGAAATGTGTCAAGTTTGTAAAAGTTCTGAAATGAATTACAATTGATTTCACAGACCATGTAGTAGACAGTGCTCTACAGTTAGTGTGTCTTTGGGCTCTTTGAGTATTTCAGTTCTTTCACTTAATAGTTGCTTCATTTGGGGCAAATTGCATCATCTCCATGTGGCTCTATTTCCTCATCTGTAAAAGAGATATAATATTACCTTCCCAACAGGGTGATTGTGAGGATTTAGAAAAATAGATGTGTGCTGAAGCAATAGTAAGCATTTAAAGAATCTTAACAATTAAGATTACTTAATACATAATTAAAAAATTATTATGCAGACTTTTTAAAAATGCATAGTATTTAAATAGCCTATATGTGCTGTACAAGAGAGGAAGGCTTAATATACCTTGTATAATACATTTTTCACAGCCTTAACTAATTTTCACATTTAATCACACACACACCAAAAAGTTATTCCTTTCACAATCATGAAGACTTACTGTGAAGAAAAGGATGATGAAAGAGAGTAGAGGAGAAAATAAAATGCTTTCTCTACAAAGTGATGGCTTAAAAACTAAGAAAAACACCTTTTTAAGACTTTGGTCACCATATTCATAGCTAATACTTAGGTAGAGTTTTTCACATGCCTGTGGTTAATGTTCTAATTGTTTTCACAATTAGTAAATCATTGACTCATCACAATAGTCCTATAAATTGCTATTATTATCCCCCCATTATATGGGTGAGGAGATTGAAGCCCCTAGAAGTTAAGAAATTTGCACAAGGCCCCACAGCTAGCATCAGAGCTGGGATCCAGATGCAGGAGTGTGGCTCCAGGAGGGGCTTGTAAACACTCCATCTGCTCTCCCCTGCAGGTGCAAGCCAGCCTCCCGCTGTTACTGTAAATAACATGATGTGGTTCACCTAGTCTTGAAATTCACATTCTTTGTAGCTTTCTCTCTGGGGCAGCCATCAGGAGCAGCCAGGGACCCTGAGTACATGCTTCTGGACTATGACCAAGAAGGTAGATGGAAGGAAAACAGTTTAAAAATGGGACCTTTAATGTGCATTCTTCAGTGGGCAGAAAAATACCTGCCTAGTGAGGAACTGAAGCCTTACCAGCCACGTGCAAATTATGCTTCAGACACTCCCGTTGCCCTTGAGTCCACACAGTCAGAACTACAATGGATCAGGGACATGAATCTTGTGCAAATGCAGGGAGTAGGAGTACCTGTCATTTTAAGATCTCAAGGAGTATGAAAAGCATGTGAAGCTTTCATCAGCAGAGACCTGCTGTCACTTCCACTATTTCTCTCAGGGCATGTCCACAGCTTCACTGGTCCTATTCAGAATGAAGATGACAGCTAGCACCTGCTGACCCCTGAATCAGTGATAGGTTCTCCCTTGAAAGGAAGCATATCCCCTTCATGGGTTACAACTAGTTCATAACCAAAGTAATTCTATAGATGTAGAAGGGATACTTTCATTGGTTCTGCTATCACAGACTTGTCTCCAAAAGAACATGCCACCAGTTACTCCATTTTCAGCCATTTAAAGATATACTTAACAGGCTTCCTTCTTTAGTGCAGTTTTAGGTTTACAGAAAAATTCACAGAAAGTGGAGTTCCCATATATTCCTTATGCCCTGCACACAGCTGCTCCTGCTGTCAGCATGTTACATTAGTGGATGCACTCATTCTTTTTGACATCCTTCATTCCTCCTCCCCTAAAATTTAACATGCCTGATATTCACGTCTCTTGTGGCATTTACATGCGATTTACATCACTTCTCAGGTTTATGTGAGGTTTACAGCACGTGCATGTTGTCTGTTTAAGCGTAGATTGGGGGCAAGTTTTCTGTGTAAAAATACGATCATTAGTGAGCCTTATGCTGCTGGGCTTTTGGGTTGTCAGGTCCTGTTGACCATTGCTTCAGTTATTGGGATCATTGTCTACGGACTTTCAGTGTTCATTGTATTTTCAGCAGAACTTCCCAAGAACCTGAATGGAAGAGACCCAATCCAGAAGTACCTGACTGTGCAGATGGGCCACGCCCATCACTGCTTCCCTCATCAGTTTTAACATCATCGTGACCCTGAACGCCATATATGAGAAAGTGGCAATCAAGATGACTGAGTCTGTTAAGCTCCTTCTGCAGCTGAGGTCATTTCTACACCAGTTTTAGAACCAGGTCAAAACAGAGACTTTATCTTTTAGGCACTTCAATTCCAGTACATTACAGTCTTTAGAAAACTTCAAGTGTAAACGTATTTTCTCTAGCCTATATGAGAAGTGAATTAGCTGCAGCTATGCATTAGTAAAAGGGACAAAGAAAGCTTTAGAATGTCCAAGCTCTGTGTAAATATGTCAGTGCTTAATAATAATTTCAATTACATTAGATCATGTACCCTATTGTTGAAAGTAAATAGTCTCTCTATTGCAAATAAGTGGAAGAGGGTCGTGGTTCCAGTGGCAGATTTGCTTGTGCGTTACGGAGAGGACAAGTAATCACACTGTTATGTGTCCTCCCCCCATGCTGTTCCTGTTAGTGTAGCTCCATTCTCATCAGCTGTGGCTTCTATAACAAATGTTTCTTCTCTCTGGCTTGTATCCCAGCCAGCGGCTTAGCGGCCCTAGTTAACTGCTTCCCACACACTGCATGTGGCTGGGTCGTTCTCCCAGTTGTCTGCTCAGTGGTCATCTTCTGAAAACACTAAGACCAATTCAAATTTTGAACTAGGAGGATGTTTTATGTTCCCCAAATGCTTCTAGCAAGTTGCCCCGTGTTTTGTTTGTTTTCTTCAATAGTCCTACCTTCCTGCCGTTCAGGGAGACAAGAGAATTTCACTTAGCAGGATGTTTAGAAGTAGCTTTCTTTCAACTTACACCTGACAGAGGACAGTTCTTGCCCAATGGATACTGTTGTGCTTATAAATTTTAAGGAACGGGTGACTTTGTTTTTTTTTTTTGCCTTGTGTGATATTGCATTCATAGTGGGAGAAACTCTTACAACAGTGTGTACAGTTGGAATTAACATAGTAGCTATTTTAAGGAATTCAAAACAGCTTATATGAAAAAAGTGTGAATTGTGTATATATATATATATACATATTTAGCTTGTTAACTCATGTGTCCGTGGGTTTGATGATTATGGTCTCAAAGCTGTTCACAGTTTTACAGACTTAACTTTTCTTTATTCTAGCTGCAGAGATCCCAAGGACCAGACTGACTGTGGGAACAACCTAGCCATGAAGGTGTTCTTCTTCCAGTTTGTCAAATACTACTCCTCGTGTTTCTACATCACATTCTTTAAGGGCAGATTTGTGACTTATCCTGGAGATCTGGTGTATTGGCTGTGAAAATACAGAAATGAAGACGTGTGCATACAGCTTTGTGTTCGGACAGTCTAACGTGTTTCATGTTTTCTCTTAGTTGCCCAATGAAGAGTGTCTTTACTCTCTGTTCCTTAGATCTTTTTAGGCATAAAATAATGACTTTATTTCATGTTAGAGCTATCTAAAATTTAAATGAGATTTTCTGTCTAATATTCCTGTGTGACCCAGGTGGCTGTCTCCTTGAACTGATGATGCAGCTGACAATAATCATGGGAGGACAGTCCATCTGGAATAACATACAAGAGGTGTTACTTCCGTGAGTACTAAGTCATGTGATCTTGGGGTGAGAACGGCCCACCCATCCAAGTAATTTTCCTGCATGCCCATCTCTAAAACAGGGGAGACTCTCTGCTTATTAAAGCTCTCCAGATAAGATGATCCAGCCAACAGTGTAAACATACCTCCTGTTTAATAATTATGTTTAAATATCTTCCTTTTTATGTTTAAATTAAATCCTCAAGTGCTATAGTTTCTGCTTATTAGCCCATCACTGGGGACTGACTGATCAGAGCCCGTTGAGAGATGGCCCTTTTTGGGGCCATGAACTAATTTTTCCCACAACTTCCCGCAACTTTCTCCTCCTTTTATACATGCATTTAAAAATCCATAACAGGAATTTGTTGAGTGCCTAGTATGTGTTAGTCGCTGTATTAAATGTTGTACATATATGTGTGTGTGTGTGTACAATTTAATCACCCAAACAATCCTTATTCTTATCTTCCTTTTCAAATGAAGATCCTGTGGCTTAAAGAGGGTAAATGATTTGCCCAAGTTCTCATTGCCAATAAGAGACCACTGTGGGACTCAGATGTAAGACCCTATCTCATGGAATTCATGTTCTTCTAAGAACAGAGACTCTCTTGGTGTCCTAAGGCACAGGGCTACATAATGTTTTAAGAGACACTTGTCTAAAATAATAACTACAGAGGTTTTGACTTACTGTTCTCTTCCTAAAAATGAGAAAAGCAGATGTTAGCAAAGGTCACACTGTCCTTTGGATTTTCACATAAGCCCTATCCCATATCAAAGTGGACAGTCCAGTGTTATCTGAAATTTCTGAACATTTCAAGGAGCTTAGTGTATTCACTTTCTGTTGTAACAAGTATCCCCAAATGACATGGTAGTAGGAAGAAAAAAGAAATAGTCTCCACTAAACAACACAAATTTAACCTTGTAGGGTTCTTGAACGCAGGAGCCTGCTGAAGTCAAAATATTGGCACGGCTGTTTCTGAAGGCCTCAGGGGAAACTGTATCTTTGACTTTTCTGGCTTCCAGAGGCCACCTACGTCTCTTGGCCTGTGACCTCTTTTCCTTCTCTCAAGGTCAGCATGGTTGTGTGCCTCTGACTCTGATCCTGTGGTCAAATCTCCTCTCCTGTCTCCCCTCTTCTGTCTCCCTCTTCCTACTTTAATGACCCTGGTGATTACAATGGGCTCACCTCTATAATCCAGCTCGTCTCTCTTAGAGAAGGCTGGTTAGCAACGTTAACCGCATCTGAAATCATAGACCCCCTTTGCAAGGGAAACTGACCTCTTCCTATTTTCTGGTGATAAGGACATAGATATATTGGGGGGGAACATTTTTCTGCCCACCACACTAAGCTTTTTAAGAAAATTTCTGGCTTTGAGTTTCTGTCCTCATGAAACTGTTGATCTCTCTTCTGTCTTGCCTTCCACAAAAGCATTCTGCTCCTGGCCAACCTAACTGCATTGCTCACCACTCTCTGTGGTGTCCCCCAAAACCAATTACACAAGCAATTCTTACTGTTGTTTGGAGCATGGAGGAGAAACTCAAACAACTTGAATTTTGAAATAAAAACCTCCATCATTTTAAAATCTTCCATGCCACTATAAAAAAAATTATTTTTTAACTTCATTTTTTAATTTTTAAACTATTTTAAACTTTGTAACTTTTTTTAAACTTTACTTTTTTTCTTATCATCCTTCATTGTAAGCTCCAGAAACCTGCTACTCTGCCCACCGCATCCAAGTTCCCTTTCACTGTTTCTCCTCCCTTCCCTAACTTTCCTTCACTCTCCCTTATTACCAATTTTCTGTCCATTCTCTTTATAGGGCAGTTAAATTATTTTTTCTTTCCTTCTTTCTGTTTTTGCAGAGTGAACACATTTGGGTGTCAGTGTGTCCTTCCACATTTCTTCACAAGGTCTTCATCTTTCAGCTTCAGGATGGATTACTGTGGTCTGTCTCTAAACAAAGGCATTTCCCTTGTCCCCCAGCTCACCACGCCCCTCAAAAATAAGATTCTGATCTTTGCTGTGAAATGAATCTTTTTTTTCCCTACTGTGCAGTAGACAACTCTTACCCTGAGCTCACAGTCAGATTTCTCCAGAGGAGTAAAAGTAGCTCATGTGCAAATAATACTACTTTTCTCTGTGAAAAGAAATAGATCAGATAGAGGAAATACTTAACTCAGATTACTCAAAAGCATTTCCTGAAGGAAATAGGTTAATTATTTAACACTAAATTTTGTTGAATCTGGTTATCAGTGAGCTATTTTTACCAATCAAGAAGGATATATTTCCTAAATTGGTACTGAGCAATTCATGTGAAATGAAACTTGCTCACATTAACTAGTTTAAAGTAAAGGATGCATTATAGTATCTGTGGTCTGTTTATACCTTCGCTTAAGTAAGCACATTGTTGTAGGTTCCAGTGAGCTGAACTTTGCCTACATGTATTTCTACTCTGGGCTAAAATATTTAGGGAAAATATTTTGAATTATGTTTCCCTTTTTTGAATACCAGAAATTCTGAATGGTAGCCAAGTTCGAGGGTGGCTTGTGTTTTCCTCACTGCCTCTTCTCTTTGTATAAGGTGCCAGTTTCCTTCTTAATTTTTCACATAAAATCCTAACATACTAAAGATCTATCAATTACTCTTGCTGCCCCAAAACTATACCCATCCTCAAAAATACATAGGAAGGGAAAAGAAAACTTATCAAAGTTAGTGACTATTTTCATGCTATTTAAATATGTCTAAAGGAGCATAATGAAATGAATTTTACCATATCTCACCTGCCTCCACCCCCCAATCCCATGTGGGTTTGTTGAGTAGGATTCTGGGAGCAAATGAAGAAGGACAGTGATGCCGTGATCCAGGCTCTCTCTGGGGTCTCCCCAGCACTTGGATCGGCACTTGGTATAAAGTAGGTCTCAGTCCGAGCCAGCTGAGTGAGTGAGTGACTCACAGGCATCGAATGAGTAACATCAGTGAATTAACAGCATTCTTTGTAGGACTCAGAGAATAAGCTGAGTGCCCTATGGCCTTCCCAGCCTGCCGTACTATTTTGATGTTGGGGTCATTTCTGGGAATGTTATTCTGTACTTGACAAAAGTCTAGTACAATTCCAGGGTTAAGTAACTTGCCCTAGGGAAATTTTATGATAAAATATTAAGAAAAATGGTTAAATGCCCAACATGACATAGCACTGTCCTTTGGTGTTTAGATAATGTATGGCTGTAATTTTCTTACTTTATATGCTTTCTACATTTTCCACCGTGTGTACGCACTACTATATAGTAAGAAAATGCAAATATTTAAAAGAGAAAGTCTCTCTTCTCCAGATATGATTTGGTTAGAGGATGAGTCAGATAGATATATTAAGAGAATCTTAAATACATGTGTCCATAATTCACTCTTTAAATCCAGGAACAGGAAACTCAGGAATGAAATAGATTAAGAGAATCAAAGATACTTGTATTCAAGATTAGCAAGTAGGAGTGTCCTCAAAAGAAATGGTGATTATCTATAATTCAGGGATTAAATGTGATAATGAACGTACAAAGACAACATGAAGTAGAAAATGCCACGTGGGAAGCACTGAGTAAAGGGCAATTTACCATGATTATGCCAATATGTGTGGTCAATTCCCAAGCAAATTATTGTGTAACCCCTGCTAGAGGGAGAAAGCTTCCAGCCTTGGCTGGAGACTGGGGAGGATCCAGTGTCTGTATTTTTTAAAATGTCTACAGGTGTTTCTCATGTGCAAATTGGTATCCCTGCATGAGAACCATAAACCAACAGAAAACCCAAAAGACCGAGGACAATGATGGGTTGCCGACAGCCCAAGCTTTTCTGCCACAGAAGAGTGGTTCCAGTCAGGAAGACTGAGCAAGAGGCTCAGAGTCTTAGCTAAGGACAAGCAAGTCGGGACTTCTAATACGACCTAATGTCATCGACGGGGGAGGGCAGTTCAGCACAAGAAGGGAGCACCAGGTGAGTTAACATGGAAGTTACATCCTGGATCCAAACCGTGATGGATTTGGGTCCCGGAGGGTTAAAGCCCTGCTTCCGTTGGGCATGGACCGCATTCCACAAGAGGCTGAGACAGGAATTATGAGGCAGAGAAAAATTCCCCCAGGGGACTCCCGAGTCTGGGTGCCTGGAAGGGTGAAGGACGAGCGCGGTCCCAGCTCCACCCGCACCGCAGGGCTCTGAGTGGCTGTGGAGCTGTGCGCTCCCGGCCAGACCTCAGACCTGACTGCAGTGCTCCGGGCTGCGGCCTGGGGAGCGGCGTCAGGAGCAGGCTGTCCCCGTCATTCTCGTAGGTGCTGCAGTGACCCCCACCCCGGTGGCCACGGCGTTCCCAAGCCAAGGGTCTAAGTGACTTCAACCTTATTTACAGGTGACCACAGCTGGTTAGCCTGTGCTGCTCAAAAAGAAGATCCCATATGGGGTTTTGATGTGTTAGGGGGTTTGCTAATACCTGGCCTGCTTTGAATCGTTTCATCTTGACAGCAGCCTGGGCAGTCGAAGTTTCACCTCCCAATTTTATTTCAACATTTTTTGTTGAAAGTATAGTTGGTGTACAATATTGTGTTAATTCTTGGTATACAGCATAGTGATTCACATATACATACATATATATATATATATATATATATATTCCTTGTCATATACTTTTCCACTATAGGCTATTAAAAGTTATTGAATGTAGTTCCCTGTGCTATACAGTAGGATCTTGTTGTTTGAAACAAAAATTACTAAACAAAGTAACAAAGGAAGCAGACTAAACCTAGCCATGTATACGGCACAGTTGAGTTTATCTCAGGATTTAAATGTGGTTTTGATCTCCAGGATCTCTTTATCAACTTATCATATGTATAGTGCCTGTGGAACACTTCTCAGAAAAATGTTTAAAAATCATAAGATTTCGAGAATAAAGAAGGAAGATAATTATACTGAAAAGCAGATATCAATATATAGAAATGGGCATTTTGTGATACAGTATTATCTGAATTATTGGAAGGACGTGTTGAATAAGAGGATCCAGTGGTGGGTCTACTGACCGCAACATTCTGCCACAGCAGTGAGTGTAAATCAACTTCTGAGATCTGCAACAATTGCATTTTGAATGTAAATAAAGTTAAATAACAAATAAGCCATGAAGTGTGGATTCAGATTCAGGAGTATCTCGAGTCCATATCCCCACCCCTTCCCAGAGCTCCCTGCTTTTCCCCTAATGTCATTGAAAGAAGTGGGGAAAGTTTGTGAAGCGAAGGGCATGTTCCATTGCAAAGAAATCTCGTAGCAAACCTGGGAGCATGGCCAGGGAAAGGTTAACGCTGAGATCAGAGGCAGTGGGAAACCTAGCAGGGGAAGCTCTTTACAAGTCACATCATATACTCTGTGTGTGTCCACGTGTATGTGCATACAGACGTGTGGGCATGTATGATGTATACACCTGCATTTCGTGTGAAGCCGCCTCACTGTCCAAATTTGAAATCCATCGAAACGTGCAGTGTAGTCAGCCGAACCTCAGCCAGACGCTAAGTTGTCTGTTGTTGCTCTGTCTCTTCTGCTGAGCTCCACGAGTAAACCACGCGCCAGCTGTTGCTTTCAGGGACAACAGCTCTATAGGCTACAGATCCATGCCTTGTTTCACTGCCAACTCCGAATTCCTTTCAGGACAAATTGCCATTTGAAAAAGGGGGAAGCATTCAGTTGTCCCACAAGCCTCTGAGTGAGGAAAAAACATAACCTTAGGGACAGCTCTGTGGGACAGCATCCAGGAGGGGGCAGAGCACTGGGCTGCGAGTCGAGGCTGTGTTTCTTTCAAGCTCTGCACTGAATTTGAGGCAGCATGTCACTTCTTTGGCCCATGATTTGTTCAGCTTTAATTAGGGTCTTGGACCTGTTTGATCCAACATTAGAGTATCACTTTTCTGCTTTGTGACCCTCCATGGCTCCGCAATTCCTTCAGAGGGAAAAATGCCCACATCCTCAAGGCAGCCTCTAAGGCTCCACCCCCAAAACCACCACTTATTTCCTATTCTCTCTGGCCCACACCAGTCTCCATGCTGTCTGTCCAGCGTGAGGGACCTCCAGGCCTGTGATCACTGTTCCCTCTGCCCACCCCTTTGCCTCCGTCTTTGCCTTATTCAAAGGTCACTTCCACATCCACACTCCTCCATACCACACATTCCTCGCCCTCCTTTATTTTCCTCTGCAGCACTTATCACCAGCTCACAGACCCTGTAATTCTTTCTTTTACTTATTTTCTCTGACAATTTACAGACTGGAAAG
Organism: Camelus dromedarius; assembly: GCF_036321535.1. Lineage (NCBI taxonomy): Eukaryota > Metazoa > Chordata > Mammalia > Artiodactyla > Camelidae > Camelus > Camelus dromedarius. Next base: position 83,999,974 of record NC_087441.1, on the reverse strand, counting down.
GCCATGGTGAATAATAGCAGAGAAATGGGGGGAAAAAACAAATGAGGGTAGGTATCTTCTAAAAGCTAAAATGCCTACCTGAAAAGGAGGTAGGAGATAAAGTAGTAGTAGTCGTTACAATTTTGGTAAACCCAAGGTACGTAGTCAGGACTAGTTTTCACAATACTTGAGGGTAGGGATGCAGCAATAAAAAGAAATTTATCCTGAAAACAAGAAATTAATTTCTTGGGAAGATGATGTGTTCAGCTTGAAATGTCAGTAATACTTTTATGACCTTGGTCTGATAATATCCTGCCTTATAATTTGATCTGTTTGGCAGCTGGGTCATGAATCTAATGGTGCCACAGTTTCGGGAACAAAACAGAACACCCCACGATGGGAATGGGACAACCATCTGTATCCCATGGGCAAACTGGTGCTATTTTATGAATACCTTGATATGAGTAAGTCATCAGTGGAGATTTCTGTACTGTCGGTTATACTAGAATATGCTTTGGGTCTCAGAAGCATCGGTTACTGAGCCAAACAAAGACCGAGCATACCGAAACGGAAACCGCTTTTTTCAATTAGATGCAATTATGCAGTCAGGCTTTCAAGTAGGGTGCCTGTGTGTATCTCTGTCAATATTTATGTTGTACAAAGCTGAAGATTTACTGCCAAGGAATGAAATGGAATATTCATTCAGGTACGTCTCCACCATTGATTCTCAGATCCTACTGGTCATGTCGTCTAAGGATGAACTCAGAACCGTTACTAGATGTGACTCAGCTCGGGCTGCAGCCCGTGTGGCACAGCTGTTGGCTGATATCCTTCTAAACAGAGTCATGTGAGCCCGCCAGCCTGTGCAGAAAGCCCGCAAGAGCATCCTGCCTCATGGCAGCAAGGGTCACAGGGTCACCCCTTCCACACCTCACACCTGCCTTTGACATTTTTCCTATTTCTTCTGGCCGATGCTTTCTGCCTGGTTCCTTGAGTGACCTCATGGCACATCACTGGCTTGAATTCAGGATGAATTTGCTGATCTGGATATTGGTAGAACACAGATCCCCTCCTTCTCCAATGTCTTTGTCCATTTCTGTAAATTTGCTTGGCCTTTGTTTCTCTTTGTTTGAACTTGGTTTTGAGCTCTCGGTTGCCTTTAAATTGTTGCATCTCAAAATAGGTTTCCATAGGAAACATCATCTTTTCTATTATGTATGGCGCCCTTTTATCTACTAGAAGGCTGATGTGCACGTTTTGTATCTGAGCCCTTTCAGCTCACCACTGCCTTGAATTACTTTTTTTTTTTTTTTTAAGCTTAGGAGACAGGAAAGGAGTTTGGTCAATAGGCTTTGCATTTATGCATGCGGGTTCATGTCTGCAAGACACCCCTTTGTGCTTCCTGTTTATAAGTCTACAGAAAGAGGGAGTTTTCTTTTTCCTAAATTACATTCTATATATATAATAATTGTTTTAAAACATATAATATACATGGAAAAGCATCTGATTCCCTCGGTGAATGAAAGGTCATTTTGTGGCATCTTCAGTCAGCCATGCTTTGTGGTCTGGTGTCTGATTTGAGTTTCATCTTTGCTTTTATTGTGCTTAGTGACCAGGTTCGATTAAGGGTGCAGCTGGTGTAGAAATTATGTTCGTTTTTTCTGCTTATTTTCAGAAGGACTTTAAGCCAATGACCTGTTATTCCAAAATGAGTCATAATTGTAAATATTTCTTATTGGGGCTATTATCAGCATTAATAATAACAACAACATTCTGAGGGCAGCATATCATTTGGTATTTTAACACACACGAAAAATGCCTTGGAAAATAGTTATTGTTCTTGTTAAGTCAAATAAAGGTCATTGAAAGGAAAAGTTGTACGCTTTTGGGAGAAATGGATAGGACTTTTAGAACTTTATAGTCTCATTAAAATACTAATTAAATAATTCAGCCTAACTCTACCCTACATAACAGGATGGAGTAACAGCTATTCTAGAGAGATTGTTCAGATTTATTCGTTTTCCTATTCTCTAAATATTCCCTAACGAATTAGAAAATTCAATCCATTTCTGAGAGTAGGCAGTCTGTTATTCTATATTCAACGCTGGAGTGAAACTTATTTTGTGTTCTTTTCATTCATGGGAGATAGAATTTCCAAGTGCTTTTTGAATTATTTTTGTTCCTCTCAAATAAAGTGCCTTTGATGGTGATCTCCTGACCTCAGTTTCCTCCTCCCAGTTTTCCCCATGATCATTAATGACACCCCACCTGCCTTTTTAGTTAGGCCTCTTAGCTGCTGAAGGGGAACAGCTTCTGACAGATGACCCTGGAGCCCTCCACCCTTGCTTCTTTAGGCCTCGCACCCTGCCACCATCCCTAGTCTCCTTCGCCAGAAGTATCTTTCTCTGCTTTTCTGCCTGGAAGGGCTCTTGCCAAGCCTTGGCAGCAAACCCTCAACTTTTTAGAGATTTTCTGCTCTCCTCTCTAAGCATGAATTGCAGTTGATTCTTGTCTTGATGGTGCGTGATCATGTCTGTGTCCATTGCGCTCCCCGGCTGGACTGATCCTGTCGGAGGCAATAGTCAGGCTTTTCATCTTCCCGTGCATGTCTGAAGCACCACAGCCTGGACCCTGGTTCTCATACGTGTTTAAGTGACTTGAGCTTGGAGTTTCAATGCACTCACATACAACTGTTAGATGAGTTGGCGGTAACATTGCCCCCAAGGCCCCCACAAGGTTCTATAGGGCATATGTTTTTTTCTGAGTGAAATTTCTCTTTTATTTGTTCTAGTGATTTCCCCACTGTCCTTTGAGATTATTGGAGTAACCCTGAGTTATTAACCACAATAGCTCACCCCCAGAAGCAAAAGATCCTGCTGTTTGAGAACTCAGACACGGGACATAAGAGAAATAATCTATCAGTCTTAAAATCTGGAAGCCATAAGATACCGTTTTGTACTTAGAGCACCCACAGCACAAACACCAGTCTCTCAAGAACTTGGCGCTGCCTTCCCAGAGGGCGGGTGCCGTAAGTGAAATGCAGTGAGTGATGAAGTGAGAGCTCTTCGTCTCTGGTACTGCCTTTTCCACCCTTGCTGTGTTAACTTGATCTTCCCTTCCTATATTATGTTCTCCATTTAATTTACTGCAGTTAATATCAGTTGTTCTTCAACATCTCCTTGCACGCGCCCACTCCATTCCCTCTCTCTCCATTGTTATCCCACCCACGCCTCTCCTGCGCTCTCCAGGACCAGGCCTTTCTCCCCCACGCCCTCACCTCTGTTCTGTCTGCCCACCACCTGCACTGACATTTCCTTAACTCCACAGAATGAACTTTCCAAAATGGCAGCTGAGTAACTGGGGGGGATTGTAGACCTCTCATCTCTTTACTGATTCATTCATTTATCTATCCAACAAACACTGAGCACCTGCTATGCCAAACACTGTATCAACTGCTGGGGAGACCAAGAGAGGTAAGACTTGGTGTCTGCACTCCGCAGGGCAGGCGAGACTTGGTGAGTAGTTGATGGATTGCTAAGCAGGTGAACACACATTGGACTTCATAGAGCTGGGAATATTTGAACTGAATTTTGAAAGGTGAAAGGAAGTTAGCTCTCTAATGTGTGGTAGAGGGAGTGGACACTTCATGCAGAGAGGTAGAGACATATAAGAGTACACGGCATGAAGCGGCTTGGCCAGACTAAAGAACAACAAGTAGGGTTAGAACAAAGTATCCACAGGTGGGAATATCAGGTGCACAAGGCCACTGTCACGATGGGTCTTGTGTGATTAGACTTGAATGTATCCTTAAAGAAACAGGGCTATATTGGAATATATGTAAGCAAGAGAATTGCATAATGATTATGTTAAAGTAGATCTGGTTATACTGGCAGCATAATGGATAATAACATTTTTGGGGGGAGGCCCATATTTTGGGGGGAAAGGATATTTCGGGGGCCACCCCAGGTAATCCAGACAAGTGGCACACGCCTGCAGAGAGGCCCTGGGCAGAGGGAGAGAGTCGTGGGCGGCAGAAGTGGTGACTGCTGCAGAGGGGACTACAGGGCCGGGGCGGCGGGCTGCAGAGCTGCTGAGGTGACTTTCCAGTGACCCATCTGGAGAGTGGATCTGCAGTGGGAGTGTAAGGGGAGGAGATGCTTTCGAGGAGATGGTTCTGTGTGTGGCATTTTGATTGCAAAGTGTCTATGGGACATCTGAGGAGTGATGCCCGTTGTTAAGCTGGATTCAACAGTCAGGAGCTCAGAGGAGCTGTGGGTGAGGCCGTGGGGGCGATTCATTCCTGCCAAGTGGAGGATTGAGGACGAGGCCCTGGGGAAAATGGCCATGTACATGGCACATGGGAGAAGATAAATCCACCAAGAGAAAGAAGAATAGCAGAGCTGTTGGGAGAAACTAGTTGAGGCAACACAGAGAAGGCTGTAACCTGGCTTAAGAGGGATTTGAACACTGACTAAAAGGAGCATAGTGAGAAAGGGGGGGGGTGTGTGGGGCAATAAAGCAAGAGCTAAAGCCCACCTTTAATTGCCAAGCCTGGGGAAAAGGAGGAGGAGGACTATACTTAGGTAGACTTTAAAAAACAGATCTGTGTGTATCTGTGTGTGTGCATATGTGCACACAAACTTTTCTGCCTGGGCTTTTTAAGTTTATTTAATAAAACAAAAATTAAGGGGGGAAAACATCCCCCTGAGAGGAAAATATTTGTCCACGGCAAAAGCTAACTGGTAATCAAATAAACACGAGCTGAAAATGCTGACTAGTTTGAAACACGCAGCCACCGGCAGTACAACTCCTGTCTCAGTGCTGTGATGAGGGCCGTGGGGGATGCAGGGCTCTGAGCCCTGAGGAGTCTTCAGCGCAGGTACTTCTCCAAGAAACTGGACTTTAAAGGGAAGAAGAAAGTGTAGAACATATCAGAGAGCAATACAGGGCCATGAGAGAGGGTTGGGCGAGGGTTCGTTTTGTTTTACAGTGGGCGTTTCTGGCCTTGCTGAGTTGCTAGGCCTTTGCTCTTTTTGGTCTTTGTTCCAAAAGCTTTTTAGAAAGTTCTTCTCGCTTGAAAATCTGAACAGAGTTAATCATGTTGGGTTATTTCTGGTGTTTTATTTTTTAATTAAAAAATTATCTGGAATTTATTTTAATGTCATAAATGAGGACAGTCTACCAGGCCTTCCAATGATTTAGCTAATTACTGCAGAACTTGAATCCACTGATTTGAAGTGTCAGTTTTATAATATTACTAAAATCTCATAAATATCCACGTCTATTCTTGAAATGTAATGTATTTCATTCATACTCTCAGTGCACTATTTCTATACTGTTTCCATGAACATAGATTAATACCTCCTAGAGTTGGTCCTGTTTTATCCTTTTCCAGAATATCCCTAATACTACAAATTCAAACATCCCTCCTCATTACTTTATTTGTATATATAGGTATATTTCTGGAATACATTTAGGATCACCTTTCAGATTTTTTTCTTAAATCCATTTGGGAATATTAACTAAATTTGCATTCAGATACTAAATTTATTTTGGAGAAAAAATGTTCTATGTCCCCCAAATTTGAGTCTGCCCACTGAAGAGGGTGGTGCATTCTACTGTTCATTCAATCATCTTTTTTTTTCTTTTTTTAAATCATTTATCAGAATCATCTTAATATTTTTCATTAATTTATTTCTGAATAGTCTGTGCCTGCTTTGTCATTATAAAATGATATCTTTTCTGGGTTTTGATCTGGGTTGATTGCTAATAAACTCTTAATTTCTGGCTTCTCTTGAATAAGAAGGAGATCTGACACTGTGAGGCCCTATTTCCAATATGGTGATGGTGAGCATTGCGTTTCCTTAGGATGTCCACTTGCCAATTTGCCAGTGGCTGCACCCACTCCAAGCATTTCTGCTACTTTCCTGCCCCCGTAGGCAGATGAGCTCATGTAGGGTTAGGTGGGTTATGGACACAGATACTGACATCAATGCTGCCACGCTGCTGACCCTGTGGCGTCACTAACTCTGGTTCTTGCTCTCTGACCTCCCTGAATATGACAGCTCCTTTTGGGCTGTGGACCTACTGCATCTTTCCAGCACTGTCGGCTTTTCTGCAACACACGCCTGCCTCTCAGGTCAGAAGCAAATGTCAGCTCCTCCTACCCATCCACCCCATTCACGGTCTTGCCGTTCCTGGCCAGAGTGGTCCCTACCCCTTGACTGAGCAGTAACACTAAAAGGACTATAAATTTGCCTCTCATCCACTGTCTTAGTTACATACCTGTGCTAGTTTACTTTAAAGGTCTGCCAGTTAGGAGGGGAGGGTCTAAAAGTCTTTTAGATCTCTGACCTTATCATTTCTAACCACTCCCCCACCCTATGGAACAGCTTACCACAGATCTCTGCTGCCCCATCTGTAGCATTGCCCTGTAAATTACACACAGAGAGAAAAGAACTTCTAAGCCACCACCATAACTTTGACTTCCTGTGACCACACAGACCATAGAAATATCAAGATAAAAATTCCTGAAGAAGAATATTTTGCTTAGGAAGACACTTTAATTGCATACCTTTCTGTGACTTGTAATAACTTCATAGACCCTCTGAATGTGCTGCACTCACTTTCCCAGACTCAAGGGAGCTTGCTCACTTGCCTATATTCAGTGTATTTCCTCCAACATTCTCTATGCATAGCTTTCCCAAAGGTACATTTCTTATATCTATTTAAATTGTTAGATACATCCACAATATTCTTTTTTTAATCCTCAAATACAAATCATCTTCCAAGATTGTATTATTTCAACACTGAGAGTGAATAATATGCTTCAAGATTCCCAAGTTTATTATGAGCAAATAATTATGGTTGGTTGAAGATTTTTAAGTATGTTATTCCTACTAAGGGTATATATGTGAAAGAAACAGGTTGTAATGAGTCTTCTTCCCAGAGATTTTATATTTGCCTTTTGTTTGGATTCTTTCACTGTTGAACATTATTATTACCATGAACTTCTTTTCTCTTTGGGATTTAGTTCACCATTTTCCCCTCTCTCTTTACAGGAGTAAAAGAATTTATGTTGTCCTTCCATCCATCCACCACTCCATGTTTTGTGTCCATTCCTTCAACAGGTATTCAGTTTGGGTTCACCACAGTATATGTGGCCTCTTTCCAGTGGCCCCTCTGTTGGCTCTGGAGAACAATATATTGGAAATCAGAGTGGGTACGTGGAACCTTGACTACCCAGTATAGATGCATTGTGCCAGAAAAAGCCCAGAACATCGCAGCATGGCAGCCCACCATGCAAGGAACAGCAATTCTGGCTTTGGTGGACCAATGTGAATAAAAAGGCTTCATTGGGTGAAGACTTAGAAAAGTCCAAAAATGCATTGGCGTTGTTTCCTAAGGAATCTAGTGTTGGGTACTGTTTAATATGAGAGGGAGATGCTAACACTATCATCGTTATAAACAACATAGTTGTTGTAACTGTAATTGTTATTATTTTTAATATATTTTCTTTATAATTATTATTTGTGACTTACAAGACCCTTACAGAGGCAGTTGTTAAGGACCGTGGCCGTTATACTGTTGCTGAAGTGTTAATTCAGTAGAAGCATGGTAATAGCATTAATAAGTACTCACTCTTTTGATCCTCACATTGACTATAAAGGTCACCCAGCAGTGCTTGTATAATGGAGATAGAAATCTATCCGTTTAAGTGTTTGTAGAACTTAAAATAAGAGCAGACATTCCACCGCATTTGACCATATATTCCAGACTATCAGTTTAAAATAGGAACTACCTGATGAGGCCATAGAAACCCTTTGTGCATCCCCAATCATTCACTACCTTCCTGGTCCCCTGGGGCAGCAGTTCTCCCAGAAGGTGGCCCCATCTCTCCTTCCCACCCCACTCTTGGCCTTTGATACCAACTGTTGGTCATTAGCTAAGCATCCTCATGTCCTGCATGTGTCTGAGCTGTGAGGGAACAGAACTCAGCTGTTTACAAACTGTATTGACTATGACCAGTATGAACAGCCTCTCTCCTTCCCTGCCCACAACCCCACAGTGCAACACGGGGCTCACAACCACAGCGATTCCCATGCCAGCCCATCAGGGAACCTTCTTCCCTAGAAATATTCTTACAACCAGAGATGTTTCCTCCCTTACTTCACTGCCAGTTTCACTCCCAGGTTACAGTCCCCAACAAAAGGCTATCCCAGTTTGAATTTCTTAATCAAGTCGCATTGACCCTGAGTACCTGGCTTTTTCCTATGAGCACTCATAGAAATAGAACAGGGCCAGGCAGTGGCTGTGGGCCAGGTTCCTGGGTGAGGGGACTTGCTGGGAGCCTCAGGTTCTGTAGCCTGGCCCGAGCTTAGCTCCCAACACGGCGTCTTCCCATCTGCATTATTTCGGGCCAGGCTTCAACAGTTCAGAGTTTCATTTTATCATCTGCAAACAGAATAATCCCCTGCTGCATATTTTAAGACTGTTATGTACCACAAAGGGTGCTTAGGGAATTCAGTGAGTCAATGCATGGAAGTCACACAACCTGGTCCTCAGGGAATGTTAGTTATCTTCATTATGCACCATCGATAAAATTGGCTCACAGACTTGGCCAGGTATCAAAGCTACAGGCACAAGAATTTGACAGTGTGTTACTGTCTGGATCATAGTCACAATTTTACACAGTAAAACAAACTACCTGGGACCACCCAGCTGTCAGCCCACCTGACTCCCCACCCCAGGATCCCTCAATTTATCTGATTTGCTTGCTACCCCTACTTTTTGGAGAAAGTTGGCAAATCAGACACAGTCAATGACTGCTAGGTTATGTCCATTCCCATTCACTCAAATTGCCCCATTTTCAGTATCCACTGTGCTGCAAAACATAGACTAATGTTCAGAAATATGACAGCAAGGCCTTTCCCGTTCCACAGTCAGAGAACTAAGAATCTGTCATGTTTAATATGCCATGTGACACTAAGCAAAGCAGGAAAACAGGCTTCTGTGCTTTAAGAAAGTTTTTAACAATGACGTTTGAAACTAAAAGTGTTTTTGTTTGGCCTTCAGCTAACCAGAAAATTCAATTGACTCCTATTACCCATTACTCAGGTGTCCTGGTTTGATGGTATTAGGCACTTTTTCCTCATCTCCCCAGCATGGCTTTGCTCCATCAGCACAGATGGAGTGTCTCCAAGGCTGCTCCGTGTGCATAGGTGTGTGTATGCACACATGTGCACCCACTGATTGGTGCCACTGATTCATATCCAGGAGTTGTTCTGTCTTATAACTCAAGCACTGCTTTATTATATCCTAGAAAACTGCTTTTAGATCATTGATTGAACTATAGACCATCCTTTTGCCCACATTAGAAAGTGACATCTTCCAAGACACAGGTCCTGTGTGCTTGTATTTATGTATAAGTAAGAATTAAATATGTATGTCATCCCCTCACATATTTAATTTGTGCCTTCCCAATTGAATGTGCACAGTAAAGGCTAACTTCCCATAACAGGAGAACTTTTAGGAAGTAAGAAGAAGGAATTAGCCACCATGGAGAAGACAGGATATCAAGCAGGAGTTTGGTATAAAGTCATTTATTCTAAAGCTGCTCTGGCTCAATAAATAAGTGGAATTGACATTGTTGTATCATGCCAGAGCATCTGCTATTGAAGACTGATTTTAATTTACTTTGATATAAGTGGAAAATTGTGTCAGAACAGCATGGGAAATGAAGAACACTGCATCTATCTGTACTCCTGAAGTGTGTTTCAGAGCTGCTCAATTTTGAGGAAAATTATCTTGTCTGGAGACAATAGAATTATTTTCATTGTTGGAATTTTTGTAGCTCCCAGAAGCACATCTGCAGGTGATTCTGTAAAAGTCTAGAGTTGACTTAAATAGCAGTAAATTTTAGCCTATTGAAATCAGGAGATGTGAAATATTTTTGCCTACCACCACCACCGCCACCACCACCACCAGGCAAGCACTTGTACACCCAGAGAGATTTCACATCAGAGGGAATGACAAAGCTGGTTCTGTTACTGAGGCCAAACTTGTTCTGCTCACTGCACAACAGAGATAAATAAATAAATCAGGAGACAAGGTTTTGGGGCAAGGAATAGTAACTGTATTCAGAAAGCTGGCAGACCAAGAAGATGGGGGACTAATGTCCTGGAGAATCATCTTTCCCAAGTCAGAATTAAGGCTCCTTTTGAACTAAAAAGGGGAGGGCGTGTGGTTGGTTGTGCAAACTTCTTGATGCCGGGATTCTTTGTTCTTGCAGCCATCCATGTGGCTCAGGCTATTGTGTCCCTGTAAGCCTCCAACAAAACAAAGGTTATTCTCTATTTTGCAACTTGCCATCTCTGCATAAGTGCAGAAGTGCTAACATCCTTAAAGGTCAGAGCCCCGAGAATAGGCTTTCCTGTAGGTTTTAGGCTAAAGGCAACGTTGTTTTACAAAAGGTGCAAAGCCAGCAAGATTAAGCCTGGAAAGCAGGGCACAGTGCTTCAAACTGAAGGAACAGATCCAATATGGTGTCAGATTTGTTCTCAATTACAGTTTTAGTTAGGGGAAATTTTGCAGCAGAAAATCCCCTCAGTTGTTTTTCTTGCTTTGCCTGAGATCTTGTTTGCTGGCTTGTGGTCTCATGGTGTCAAAACCGTATGTTCAGATGAATACTATTAAAATCATATGGTGCACAAAACATACCTATTCTGCTTCAAAAAAATGACTGAAACATTTAGCTTTGTTTATTCCCATAGAATTTGGATTGAATCTATTCTCGACTTTCTTCTTCTTCAAACCAGTTTTTTACTGGAGGATTTAAAGCCCAAATTAAAGAATTTTGGAGAAGACTCATGTAATTTATAAGACGTTTACATCCGAATTTAAGACTGACTCATATTTGTACTTTTAATCAAGGAACACAATAAACTTTGTTAGTCAATCATTTATGACGTTTTAAACTTTGTCCATGTAATCTTTTGGAAGTTGAGAGGCTTAGACAATTGATATAACAAAACAGGTATCATTGCTTAACTGTGTGAATGAAAGAATCCCAGTATAGTTTCCTGAAAGTATATTTTATTAAAAATAATAATGAATTCTTGCTCTGTAATAAAGCAACAGACAGAAGCACATACTGAGTGTTTAAAATAAATAATACTGCGGGAAAAATTATCTAAGCAACTCAAGATAGTATAGAGAAAAAAGGATGAACTTGAAGGAAAATACATATTGTGCAATTAATATCTTATTTTTAAGAAGCAAATGATAAAAAAAAACAATTTTTAAATGATTTATCGAAAAAGGATTTATATAAAGCCAACTTATTTTCATAAGTATTACATAAAACACGGCTATCTAAATCTATATTATTAAAGAATAAAATATATGAAATATATCTCCAAGGTTAATTGATTTTCATAATATTATAATTTTTGAAAATATAACTTACATATACATATTCAAGAAGCTCTTCAGATAAACACAGTAACCTAGTATACAGTTATACCTATTCCACATAAAAAATGAAAAGGCAAGGATAATGCCCTTGCTTACGAACTGCCACTGGACTTCTGGATATTCCTTTAGGTTAAAGACCAAAAGCGAAGTAACTAGTCTACTTTGAAGCGGTCGCTCAAGATTTTAAGATATTCACTATCTATATCCAGTTACAGGAAAGACTTAAGTTTTCTGAAGTTTAAAAAAAAGAAATCAACTGTTGAAAACGAAATTCTGTAATGTCTCATGGCCATAACTATAAAGGCTCTAAATTAATGCTCCCTTAACAGTTTTTTTACAAGCACAGGTCATGATCATCACTTTCAAATTCCATTTATGCTAGATGAACGAACATCTCCCCACATGCTCAATTCTGAGAGTTAAGTGTGTGTGAAAGCCGTCAGTCACCTACCTTATTGAGAAAACACAGTTTCATTTAAGTGGGAAACAACACTACATACATACATATGGGGAGGAACAAGTTCCAACTGGGAATTAAAGTGAAAACTGCAGGAACTTAAAATCGGCAGAGGAAACATACTGAGAATCCAGAGTAAGTGTTTTAACTGCAAACCATTTCCCTTAAGCTAGATGAACGAATGTCTTTCCACATGATCAATTCTGAGATATAAGTGTGAGTGAAAAAGTCAATCACGTAGCTTGTTGGGAACACAGCTTCTTTTCAGTGGGAAACTACACTACATACATATATATGGGGAGGTTCTAGCTCCAAATCTGTTTTACAGTAAAAACTGCATGAACTTTCAACAGGCACTAGGAAACATACTGAAACCAGAGTAAGTGATTCTACTGAAACTCACTACATTTGAGCTAGATGAACGAATATCTCTCCACATGCTATGGTCTGAGATATAAGTGTGAGTGAAAGAAGACATTCACTTAGCTCGTTAGGAAAACAAATTTCTTTTCAGTTGGATTCTACACTACATAAATATATATTTATTGTTACTACCTCGAACTCGGGTTTACAGTGAAAACTGCATGAATTAAAACCCGGCATTTCGAAACAGAATGAGAAACCAGAGTAAGTGATCCTACAGCATTCAATTCCGTTTGTGCTACATGAAAGAACATCTCTCCAAATGCTCAGTTCTCAGGTATACGTGTGTGTGTGGCCGTCAATCATCTAGCTTGTTGGGAACATAAAGTTTCTCTAATTTGGAAGCAACACGACATACATATATATGGGGAGGTACAAGCTCCAACTCGGTTTTACACTGAAAATTGCATGAACTTCAAAACGGTACTAGGAAAAATACTGAGAAACCAGAGTAAGTGTTTTTACAGCAACCCATTTCCTTTGTGCTAGATGAATGAACGTCTGGCCACATGATCAGATCTCAGAGATAAATGTGTGTGAAAGACGACATTCACATAGTTGGATGGAAAAAAGGTTATTTTCAGTTGAAAAAACAGAAAATATATATATGTGGGGAGGTACAAGCTCCAACAGGGTTTTAAGGTGAAAACTGAATTAATTCCAAACCAGCACTAGGAAACATACTGAGAAACCACAGTAAGTGTTTCTACGGCAACCCCTTCCGTTTCTGCTAAATTATAGAACGTCTCTCCACAGGCTCAGTTCCGAAAGATAAATTTGTGTGAAAGCCTAACTTCACCTAGACTATAGGGAACATACAGCTCCTTTTATGTTGGAAATTACACTCCATACATATATATGGGGAGTTTCTAGCTCCAACACTGTATTACAGTGAAAAATTTAAAGTTCAAACCGGAAATAGGAAAAAGACTGACTAACCAGAGTAAGTGTCTCACCTTCAAGCCGTTCCCTCTGTGCTAGATGAACGAACGTCTCTAAACAAGCTCAGTTCTGAGAGATAAGTGTGTGTGAAAGCCGAACTTCACATAGATTGTTGGGAACACAAAGTATCCTTTCACTTAGAAACAACACAGCATGGATATATATAGGGAGGTACTAGCTCCAAATAGGTTTTACAGTGAAAAATACAGGAATATCAGACCGGCACTAGGAAAGAGACAGAAAAAAAAGAGTAATTGTTTCACCTGCAACAGGTTCCCATTGTGCTAGATGAAAGAAAGTCTCTCAACATACTCAGTTCTGAGAGATAATTGTGTGGGGAAGCCGACTATCACCTAGCTTGTTGAGAACACAAAGTTTCTTTTTAGTTGGAAACTACACTGCATAAATATATACGGGGAGGTACAAACTCCAACTCGGTTTTTCATTGAAAACTGCAGGAATTTCTTACCAGCACTAGGAAACAGACGGAGAAAAGAGAGTAATTGTTTATCTTTCAAACAGTTCCCTTTCTACTACATGAGCGAACGTCTCTCCACATGCTCAGTTCTGAGAGATAAGTGTGTGTGAAAGCTATGCTTCACCTAGCTTGTTGGGAACACAAAGTTTCTTATCAGTTGGAAACAACACGACATAGATATTTATGGGGAGATACTAACTCCTAGTCGATTTTACAGTGAAAAATGCATGAATTTGAAAACGGCACTACGAAAAAGACTGAGAAACCAGAGTTAGTGTTCTACAGCAACAAATTCCTTTTGCGCTAGATGAACGAACGTCTCTCCACATGCTCAGTTCTGAGAGATAATTGTGTGTGAAAGCCGTCCTTCAACTATCTTGTTGGGAACATAAAGTTTATTTCAGGAAGAAACTACATAATATACATATATATGTTGTGGTATTAGCTCCAACACGGGTTTACAGTGAAAATTGCAGGAACATCAAACCGGCAGTAGGAAACAGACTGAGAAACCAGTATAAGAGTTTCCCCTGCAACCCGTTACTTTTGTGCTGGATGAACGAACGTCTCTCCACATGCTCAGTTCTGAGAGATAATTGTGTGTGAAAGCCGTACTTCACCTAGCTTGTTGGGAACATAAAGTTTCTTTTCACTTAGAAATTACACTATATACATATATCTGGGTTGTTACTATCTCCCGCTTGGTTTTACAGTGAAATCGGCAGGAATTTGAAACAGGAACTAGGAAGCAGAGTGAGAAAAAAGAGTGTTTCTCCTGAATACTTAACTTTTGTGCTACATGAACAAACGTCTCTCAACATGCTCAGATCTGAGATATATGTGTGTGTGAAAGCCGTCCTTCACCTAGCTTGCTGGGTACACAAAGTTCCTTTTAAGTTGGAAACTGCAATATATACATATATATGGGGAGGTACAAGCGCCAATACGGTTTTTCAGTGAAAACAGCAGGGACTTCAAACAGAACCTAGGAAACAGACTGAGAAAACAGAGAAAAATATTTTCCTGCAACCCGTTCCCTTTCTAATAGGTGAACGAACGACTCTCAACATGCTGAATACTGAGGGATACTTTTGTGTGGAAACCGTCCTTCAACAAGCTTGTTGGGAACACAAGATTCTTTTCAGTTGGAAACTACACTACATACATATATATGGGAGTCACTAGCTCCAACTCGTCTTTACAGTGAAAACGGCAGGAATATGAAACCGGTACTAGGAAAAAGCATGAGAAAGCAGAGTAAGTGTTCTCCTGCAAACCGTTCCTTTTGTGCTAAATAAACGAACGTCTCTCCACACGCTCACTTCTGAGATTTAAGTGTGTGTGAAAGCCGTCCTTCACCTAGCTTGTTGGGAACACAAAGTTTCTTTTAATTTGGTATATACACTTCATACATATATATGGCTAGGTACTAAATCCAACTCAGTTTTACAGTGAAAAGGGCAGGAATTTAAAACCGGCACTAGGAAACAGAATGAGAAACCAGACTATGTGTTTCTCCTGCAAACTCTTCCCTTCGTGCTAGATGAACGAACGTCTCTCCACATGGTCTTTTCGGAGAGAGAAGTGCGTGTGAAAGCAGCCCTTCACATATCTTGTTGGCAACACAAATTTTCTTTTCATTTTGGAACTACACTACTTACACATATATGGGGAGGTACAAGTTCCAGCTCGGTTTTACCCTGAAAACTGTAGGAACTTCAAACCGACAGAAAGAAAAACACTTTGAAAGCAAAATATTTCTCCTTTATCACGTTCCCTTCGTGCTAGAGGAACGAATATCTCTCAAAATGCCCAGTCTGAGAGATACGTATGTGTGAAATGCGTACTTTACCTTAATTGTTGGGAAGACAAAGATTCTTTACAGTTAGAAATTTTACTACATACATATATATTTGGGGAGGTTCTAGCTCCAACTCTGTTTTCAGTGAAAATTGCAGGAACTTGAAACGGGAACTGGGAAACTGACTGAAAATCCAGTGTAACTGTTTGTTCTATTACACTTTCCCTTAGAGCTTGATGAACGAAATTCCTCCACTTGCTGAGTTCTGAGAGCTACGTGTGTGGGAAAGCCACCCTTCACCTAGCTGTTTGGGAAAACAAGGTTTATTTTTAGTTCAAATTACACTGCATAAATGTATAAAGGGAGGTACAAACTCCCACTCGTTTTTTCATTGAAAACTGCAGGAATTTCTAACCGGAACTAGGAAACAGACTGAGAAAACAAAGTAAATGTTTCTCCTACAACCAGTTCCCTTTGGACTACATGAAGGAACGTCTCTCCACATGCTCAGTTGAGAGAAAATTTTTTGTGAAAGCCGTCCTTCAACTAGCTTGCTGGGAACATAAAATTTTTTATCAGTTAGAATGTACACTATATGGATATATATATTGAGGTAATAGCTCCAATAAAGTTTTAAGGTGAAAACTGCTGGAAAATCAAACAGGCACTAGGAAACAAACTGAGAAAGCAGAAAAAAGTTTCCACTGCAAACCGTTCCCTTTGTGCTAGATGAACGAACGTCTGTCAACATGCTGTGTTCTGAGAGATGTTTCTTAGAAAGCCGTCTTTCATATATCTTGTTGAGAACACAAATTTTTTTCAGATGAAAAAACATTATCTACATATATATGGGGAGGTAGAAGTTCCAACACGTTTTAAGTTTGAAAACTTCATAAACTTCACACAGGCACAAGGAAACAGACTAAGAAACAAGAGAAAGTATTTTCCCTGCAACCCGTTCCCTTTGTGCTGGATGAACGAACGTCTATCCACATGCTCAGTTCTGAGAGATAATTTTTTGTGGAAGCCGCCTTCACCAAGCTTGTTGGGAACGCAAAGATTCATTTCCTTTGGAAACTACACTACATACATGTATATGTAGATGTACTAGTTCCAAGTATTCATTACTGTGACAACTGCAGGAGCTTCAAATCGGCAGTAGCAAACAGACTGAGAAAACAGAGTAAGTGTTTCTCCTGCAACCCGTTTTCTTTGTGCAAGTTGAACGAACTTCTCTCCACTTACTCAGTTCTGAGGGCTATCTGTGTGTGAATCCGTAATTCAGCAAACTTTTTGTGAAAGCAAAGTTTGTTTTCATTTGGAAACTACACTTCATACATATATATGGGGTGGTACTAGCTCCAACTCTGTTATAGAGGGAAAACTGCATGAACTTTAAACAAGCCCTAGGAAACAGAGTGATAGAACAGAGTAAACGTTTCCCCTGAAAACCGTTCCCTTTTTGCTAGATGAACGAACGTCTATCCACATGCTCATTTCGGAGTATTAAGTGTGTGTGAATGCCGTCCTGAAGCTAGCTTGATGGGAACACAAAGTTTCTTTTCAGTTGGAATCTACACTACAAACATATATATGAGGAGGTACTAGCTCCAACTCGATTTTACAGTGAAAACTGCAGGCACTTCAAACAGACAGTAGGAAACAGACTGAGAAATCACTGTAATTGTTTCCCAGCAACCCGTTCCCTTTGTTCTAGATGAACGAAAGTAGATCCACATGCTCATTTCTGAGAGATAATTATGTTTGGAATCAGTCCTTCAACAAACTTTCGGGAACACAAATTTCTTTCCCTTTGGAAACTACCAAACATAAATATATACAGGGAGACACAAGTTCCAACGCAGTTTGACAGGGAAAAGGGCAGGATATTGAAACCTGCACTAGGAAACAGACTGAGAAACGAGAGTAATTGTTTATCCTGCAAAAACTTCCCCTTGTGCTAGATGAACGAATGTCTCTCCACATGCTCTGTTATGAGAGATTAGTGTGTGTGAAAGCCGTCCTTCAGATTGCATGTTGGGAACGCAAATACCTTTTCAGTTGGAATCTACTCTTCATACATATATATTGGTGGGTTCAAGCTCCAACTCGGTTTTACAGGGAAAACTGCAGCCATTTCAAACAGGCACTAGGAAACACTATGAGAAAACAGAGTAAGTGATTTCCCTGCAACCCGTTCCCTTTGTGCTAAATGAACGAACGTCTCTCCACGTGCTTTATTCGGAGAGATAAGTATGTGTAAAAACCTTCCTTCACCTAGCTTGTTAGGAACATAAAGTTTCTTTACATTTGGATACTGCACTTCTTACATATATTTGGGGAGATAATAGCTCCATTACGGTTTTAAAGTGAAAACTGCAGGAACTTCAAACCGGCACTAGGGAACAGACTGAGAACCCAGATTAAGTGTTTTCCCTGCGGCTGTTCCCTTTGTGCTAGTTGAACGACCGTCTCTCCACAAGCTCAGTTCTGAGAGATAATTGTGTGTGAAAACCGAACTTCACAATGTTTGTTGGGACCACAAATAATCTGCTCAGTTTGAAACTACAGTACATACGTATATATAGGGAGGTACTATCTTCAACTCGGTTTTAGATTGAAAACTGCAGGCACTTCAAGCAGACACAAGGAAACAGAGTGCGAAAACTGAGTAAGTGATTTTCTTGTAAACGTTCCCTGTGTGCTAAATGAACGAACGTCTCTCCACATGCTCAGATCTGAGAGATAAGTGTGTGTGAAAGCCGTTCTTCACCTAGCTTGTCGGTAACACAAAGGTTCTTTTCAGTTGGAAACTACACTACATACCTCTATAAGGGTATTTAATAGCTCAAACTCGGATTTACAGTGAAATCTGCAGGAACTTCAATCCGGCACTAGGAACAGTCTGAGAAACCAGAGTAGGTGTTTCTCCTGCAATTCGTCCCCTTTTTTCTAGATGAAAAACTTCTCTCCACATGCTCACTTCTCAGATAATGGTGTATGAAAGCAGTCCTTCCCCTAGCTTGTTGGAAACACAAAGATTGTTTTCAGTTGCAAACTATACTCGATACATATATATGGGGAGGTACTAGCCCGAACTCGATTTTACATTGAAAACCGCATGAACTTCAAACAGGCCCTAGGAGACAGACTGAGAAACCAGAATATTTCTTTTACTAGAAACCACTCCCTTTAAGCTAAATGAACGAACGTCTGTCTATATGTTTAATCCTGAGTGTTAAGTGTGTGGGAATTCTTCTATCTTCTATCTTGTTTGGAACACATTTTCTTTTCAGTGGGTAACTACACTGCATACATATATATGTGGAATTACTAGCTCCAACTCGACTTTACAGAGTAAACTTCATGAATTTCTAAAGGGCACTAGGCAAAGATTCTGAGAAACCAGTGAAATTTTTTCTACCTCAATCAGTTCCATTTTTGCTAGATGAAACATCGTCTCACCACATGCTCTATTCTGAGAGATAAATGATTTTGCAAGCCATCCTAAACCTTACTTGTTTGAAACACATTTTGTTTTCAGTGGGTAACTACACTACATGAATACATGTGTGGAGGTATAGCTCCAACTCCGTTTTACAGTGAAAACTGCAATAATTTCCAAGCGGCACTAGGAAACATACTGTGTGTCCAGGGTAAGTGTTTCTATTTCAACCCTTTACCTTTGTGTAGATGAAAGAATGTCTCTCCACTTGCTCAATTCTGAGGGTTAAGTGTGTGGGAAACCTTCAATCACCTAGCTTGTTGGGATCACACAGTTTCGTTAAAGCCGGGAAATTCACTGTTTACATATATAATGGGAAGTACTATCTCCAATTCGTTGTTACAGTGAAAACTTCATGAACTTCAATCTGGCACGAGGAAAACATACTGAAAACCCAGTAGAAGTCTTTCTAGTAGAAACCATTCCATTTAAGCTAGATGAACGAACTTCTCTCCACATGCTCATTTATGAGATTTAATTGTGAAGCCATCAATCTCCTTGCTTGTTCGGAACACACAGTTTTTTTTATGTGGGGACTACACTTCTTATATATGTATATGGATGTACTAGCTCAAACTCAGTTTTATCGTGAAAACATCATGAACATCAAACCGGCAGTAGAAAACATACTGAGAAACCCGAATACGTGTTTCTACAAACCCGAGTACGTGTTTCTACAAACCCATTCCCTTTATGCTAGATTATCGAAAGTCTCTTCACATTTTCAATTCTGACTTTTAAATGAGTATGAAAGCCGTCAATCACGTAGCTTGTTGGGAACACACAGTTTCTTTTGTGTGGAAAATTAAGCTAAATAAATATATTTTGGGAGGTACAAGCTGCAACTCGGTTTTTCAGTGAGAACTGCATGAATCTCCAACCGGCACTAGGAAAACATACTGAGAAACCAGAGCAAGTGTTTCGACTGCAACCCATTATTTCATGCTAGATGAATGAACGTCTCTCCACTTGCACAATTCTGAGAGTTAAGTTGTGTGAAAGTCTTCAATCAGCTAGCTTGTTGGGAACACACAGTTTCTTATGAGTGGGTAAATTCACTACATTTGTGTAAATGTGAAGGTACTAGTTCCAACTGGGATTTACAATGAAAACTGCATGAAATTCAAACCAGCACTAGGAAGCTTACTGAGAATCCAGTGTAGGTGTTTCTACTGCAAACCATTCCCTTTATTATAGACAAACGAATGTCTCTCCACATTCTCAATATTCAGAACTGAATGAGTGTTGAAGCCATCCTTCACCTACCTTGTTGGAAATCCAGAGTTTCAGTCCAATGGAAACTACCCTTCTTTCATATATATGGGGACTTTCTAGCACGGACTCGGTTTTACACTGCAAACCGCTCTTATTTGAAACCGGCTTTGAGAAACATGCTGACAACTCAGAAAATGTGTTTCTGTATATCACTTAACCTTCAATGCTGGATGAAAAAACGCCTCTCCACAGGCTTACTTCTGACATCTGAATTTGTTTTGGAGACGTCCTACACCTATCTTTTTGGAAAACCAGATTTTCTGGTATAGGGGAACTACGCAACTTACATATATAAGGGGAGGCACTTGCTCCAACGTGGTTTTCCACACTAAATCGCTTTTACATTGAAAACGGTGTTAGGAAACATGCTGAAATTTTAGAGAATGTGTGTCTATAATACCTCTGCATTTTATGCTGCATGAAGGAACTCCTCTCAACATGCTCAATTTTCATAACTGTATGAGTGTGGAAACCGTATTTCACCCAGCTTGTTGGAAACCCAGAGTTCCAGTCCAAGGTAAACTACGCTCCTTCCATATATAACGGGACGTACTAGTACGAACTCGATTTTACAGTGCAAACCGCCTTTACTTGAAACTGGCTATGAGAAACATGCATAGAAATCAGAGTATTTCTTTCTGTATGTCCCTTAACCTTCAATGCTGGATGAAGGAACGCCACTCCACAAGCTCACTTCGGATATCTGAATGTGTCTTGGAGCCATTCTTCAACTAACTTGTTGGAAACGCAGAGTTTGTGGTATAGAGGAATTAAGCTGCTTACATATCTAAGGGGAGGCACTTGCTCCAACTTGGTTTTCCACAGCAAACCGGTTTTACATTGAAAACGGATGTAGGAAACCTGCTGAGATAACAGTGTGTGTGAAGAATACCTCTGCATTTTATGCTGCATGAAAGAACGTCTCTCCACATGCTCAATTTTCAGAGCTGTATGAGTATGGAAGCCGTACTTCACCTAGCTTGTTGGAAACCCAGAGTTTCAGTCCAAGGTAAACTACGCTGCTTTAATATATATGGGGACGTACTGGCACCAACAAGGTTTTTCACAGTAAACCACTTTTATTTCAAACCGACTTTGAGGAACATGCTGAGAAATCAGAGTAATTATTTCTGTCACATAACCTTCCATGCTGGATGAAAGAAAGCCTCCCCACAAGCTCACTTCTGACATCTGAGTTTGTGTTGGAGCCGTCCTTCAGCTAACTTGTTGGAAACCCAGAGTTTCTGGTATAGGGGAACTACGCTACTTACATATCTAAGGGGAGGCACTCGCTCCTAAGTGGTTTTCCACAGCAAACTGGATTTACATTGAAAAAGGCGTTAGGAAACATGTTTAGAAATCAGAGAATTTGTGTCTCGAATACCTCTGCCTTTTATGCTGCATGAAGGAACGCGTCTCAACATAATCAATTATCAGATCTGTATGAGTGTGAAAGCCGTTCTTCACCTAGCTTTTTGGAAACTCAGTGTTTCAGTCCAAGGTAAACTACGCTGCTTTCCAATATATGGGGATGTACTAGCACGAACTCGATTTTTTTCACTGCAAACCGCTTTTACTTGAAAACGGCTTTGAGAAACATGCTGAGAAATCAGAGTACTTGTTTCTGTATGTAACTTAACCTTCAAAGCTGGATGAAAGAAACCTCTCCACAAGCTCACTTTTGACATCTGAATTTCTCTTCGAGCCGTCCTTCACCTAACTTGTTGGAACCCCAGAGTTTCTTGTATAGAGGAACTATGCAACTTACATATGTAAGGGGGGGCTCTCGCTCCAACTTCGTTTTCCAGATCAAACCACTTTTACATTGAAACCGGCGTAAGAAACACGGTCAGAAATCAGAGAATGTGTGTCTAGAAGTCCCTCTGCCTTTTATGCTGAAGGAACGCCTCTCCACATGCTCAATTTTCAGGAATGTAGGAGTGTGGAAGCCGCATTTCACCTAGCTTGTTGGAAACCCAGACTTTCAGTCCAATGTAAACTTCGCTGCTTTCATATATATGGGGATGTACTAGCACGAACTCAGCTTTTCACTGCAAACCGCTTTTACTTGAAACCGGGTTTAAGAAACATACTGAGAAATCAGAGAACGTGTTTGTACATCTCACTCTGACTTTTATGTTTACTGTGAAATGCTGGTTTCAAAAAAATTACTTTGCTTTGGTAAACTGTTTTGAATCGTGTTCCTCTGCTTTGATATGTAAATTGGGTAGTTCCCATATTCCAGAAACTCTGGTTTTCCAACATGTTAGGAGAAGGACGTCTCCAACACAAATTCAAATGTCAGAAGTGATCTTGTGGAGAGGCGTACTTTCATCCAGCATTGAAGGTTAAGTGACATACAGAAATACTTATTCTGAATTCTCAGCATGTTTCCTAATGCCAGTTTCTAAGGAAGAGTGCTTTGCTGTGGAAAACCGCTTTGGAGCGAGAGCCTCTGCTTAGATATGTAAGCAGCGTAGTTCCCCTAGACCAGAAACCCTTGTTCTCGAAGAAGTAATGTGAAGAATGGCTTCAACTCACATTTAGATGTCAGAAGTGAGCATGTTGGGAGGCGTTCCTTCTTCCACCATTGAAGGTTAAGTGACATACTGAAACACTCACTCTGATTTCTTAGCATGTTTCTGAAATCCGTTTCAAGTAAAAACGTTTTCCAGTGGAAATGCGAGTTGGTGCTAGGACGTCCCCAAATATAAGAAAGCAGCGTAGTTCCCCTAGTCCTGAAACTATGGTTCCCAAAAAGTTAGGTGAAAGACGGCTTCCGTACATATACAGATTTGAAAATAGAGCATGTGGAGTGGCGTTCTTTCATCCATCATAAAAGGCAGAGTGACATGTAGAAACACATTCTCTGATTTCTCAGCGTGTTTACTAACGCTGGTTTCAAAGTAAAAGTGGTTTGCTTAGGAAAACCGCGTTGGAGCGAGTGCCTCCGGTTAGGTATGTAAGTAGCGTAGTTCCCCTAGACCAGAAACTTTGGGTTTCCAACAAGTTAGGTGAAGGACAGCTCCAACACACATTCAAATGTCAGAAATTATCATGTGGAGAGGCGTTCTTTCATCCAGCATTGAAGGTTAAGTGACATACTGAAACACTTACACTGATTTCTCAGTATGTTTTTCAGAGCCGGTTGCAAGTAAACGCGGTTTGCAGTGTAAAACCTTTTTGGTACTAGTGCATCCCAATAGATATGTATGTAGCGTAGTTTCCCTATCCCAGAAACTGTGGGTTCCCAATTAGCTAGTTGAAGGATGGCTTCCAAACTCATACATATCTAAAAATTGAGCATGTGGTGTGGAGTTCTTTCATACAGCATAAAAGATGGAGTGACATATAGAAACACTAACTCTGATTTCTCAGCATGATTCTGAAAGCCGGTTTCAAGTGAAAGCTCTTTGGAATGGAAAAGCCTCCTGGAGATTGTGCCTCCCCTTATATATGTAAGTACAGTAATTCCCCGAGGCCAGAAACTCTGGGTTCTCAAAAACCTAGGTGAAGGTTGGCTTCTACTCACATATGTTTCCAAAATGGAACAAGTGTAGAAGCATTCCTTTATCTTACCTAAACAGCAAGGCTTCATCTCAAGCACTTACCATGATTTCTCTGCATGTTTACTTGAGTAGATTTAAAGCTAAAAGCATTTTTCACTCAGAAACCTAGTTAGAGCTTATTCCTGCTGTTATATATATCGGTCGGGCAGTGCCCCAACACCACAGTTCTGTGCTTCCAGCAGTGTTGGTGAAGGATGGCTTCCACACACTTTCGGTTTTCTCTCCTCCTCACTCTTCTGCTTAGACATCAATGCAGGTTGTGTATTGTGGAAGCCAAGGATTTTTTTTTCATTTAGGATCAGCCTCGGAGAAAACTGAGACCTGCTTCTGCTTCTTTTCCCTGCTAGATTTCCCCTTGGTGCATTTCAAATCTTCAAGAGTGAGTTCCTTTAACCAAGTAATTATTTCAAAAAAAATGAGCAGGTTTCCATAGGGCCATTTCTTCTTTTATATTCTTGCTTTTTAATACCTCTCTTCCATCTCTTTATCTCCAGTTGTCTTATTTCTATGTCCTTTGGTTTGGGCTGATGGCTAATCAGCATTAGTGTAGAAATTGTTGCTTGATATTACTGATCTATATTCTTTCCATGGATATTTGATTTATCATTGGATTTTAGGGAAGATAGTTTCTTTAAAAAAATTCTGGTAAGTAACTTGTGGGGGATACTGATTCTCTTGGCCTAGAATTATAATGCTTAATTTCTGAATAAGTGATACTTTCATAGAGCTCAAAATTCCAAAGGTTTGAGTGCCACCACTGTCCCGAAGCCTTTTATACTTTTCTTTGGGGGCACTCAGAACTGAGTGTGTGTGTGTGTGTGAGTGTGTCCTTCTGAACTTAGTTTAGTCTGAAATGAGCAAAGACAAGTACCCACCATTTTACACAGATGACTTTCACAAATTGATACCTTTTAAAAATATATGAACTGTAATGTTGTAGAATTTTACAAGAGGCAGTGACCTTCAGGGCTGTCAGCAATGGAGGCAGAACAGTTGGAGGGACAGCAGGTGCTCGTGCTCAGTGGCTGAAGTCACACAACATCCACGGCCACCTCTGGTTAATCTTATAGAGTTGTTGCTGTCTGCAGGCATTCAGGGCTCTGCCCCCCTCCCCACCAAACATATATATTAGGAAAAGTGTTTAGACTCAGTATAAGAAACAATAAAGAATTAGTAAGGGGAATTGAGTTTATTGTTTTTAAAAAGAAAAATTAGCATCCAGGTAGTTTAATTTCAGCTCCTAACAGACTGATGTGTTGACATTCACAAGGATGCATAAACACCTGCAATATCTTGGGTCAGCACCGGAGACTCTGAAGCAGCAATCACCACACACAAAGTTCACTGCTGCCCTTGACAGCCTTATAGAATTACTTGAATAAGAAAAGGCCATAGATGTTAAATATCATCATTTTGAGAAACCAGTTCTTTTGAAATCTTATATACAATTGTAACTGAATTGGATAAAGAAATGCTAAATGTGTAATAAAGTATCCAAAGAGGTAATGATTACTGAAAACACCACAAATTGAAGAGGACCACAGCATAATGTGCATATATATTTTAAAGATCTGGAAGAATCAGCTCAGCAGTATATTCAAGACATCTAGAGATGATGTCAAAAGGGGGTGTCTTTGGATAGCTTTTTGTGAATGTTAGAGTGAAGTCAGGGTCAGGTACACAAATTAGGTTTAAAAGCAAAAGGTGAAACAGATTTCTTTTCAAAAATCTATTGTGTCTGTTTAGAAATCATCAAATCCATGGGTCAAGGTAAAAAAAGGAAAAAAAAACTAGTGACCACGTGACTGTTTCAGGAGCTGGTAATAAAATGACAGTTGACAATTGTGTAAATTAGATATGTTCTTGGTGCCCAACTGACCCAAATATTTTTAGTCCATGTGCCAAAAATATATCAAGGAATAAATAGTGATCTATGTTTTGTCAGATCTTTTATCCCCCCTTCAAGCCTGCATTGTGATTGGGAAACTAAGAACTTCTACTGCAGGGAGGGGGATTTTCAGAAATGGAATGTCCCCCAACTGAGAAAATAAAGAAAATGCAGCCGTACACTGTAGAGACACAGGGAGATCTGTTGAGCCAGATGACACTTGCTTTACTGTCAACTAGTAGGAGGTGCAGGTTTTGATGAATTGGGTACCATGTTGCTGCCTTTCTCAAGGTATTGCCCAAGGCTCTTGAGAAGCGATGAATTGGGGCCAAGGAATTAGCCTCCGATTGCCCTTTGCCATGGATGTTTTCTGTATTCTCCAATTTTAAGCTTTAGCTTAGACAAGTTGTAGCGTCTTGCCAAGTGAGCTACAGACAGGAAGTGAGTCTTGAAGCATACGGCTCTTTCTTCCTCACTGCAGCAGAGAACCACTGCATTGGAGCATCCTGAGATGTCATCGATGGTCATTTTTCATGTTAGGAATCAGTAAGGATGCTATGTCCACATGGATGAGGAGGGTAAGATTTCAGTCTCTAAAGTGGTAATGATGGGTTGACCTTTTCACTTAAAGAGTCTCACATCAACAAATGCGTGTCTGTTCTGGACCAAGAAGAAGCAAGTGTTTGAAAAAGAATAGCTTGAAAGGTCAGTGGGACATGTCAGGCATCTTCTTCATGTCTTCAAGTTCGGGTATCAAAAATGCTTTTCCTATCCTGAGTGATACTGACAATTTGCCGTGTTCTGTGCCTCATGAATACCAAAGGCTTTCCTAAATAATATATCTAGAAATGGTAACATTCTTGATATGTGTTAAACCGGGGGAGATGAAGGAATTAAAATTAGTTCCAAATACTGATTTTTTTAAGGACATCAATTTTATAAAAACTTTTGAAGAATTAAAGTGACAGAAAATTTCAAAGCACTTTTCCTTCTGGTAAGAAAGGGTTCTGTATTCCTTTACTGATGAATGTAACATAGAATCAGTACTAATATTGTTTGTATTGTACTTAGTGTTTACAGAGTGATTCACAGATATTCTCCTATTTCATCTGTGCAATGACCTCTGGAAGGTAAGATTTCCTAGTTATGCTTTTTAATGTCTATTTTTAGCTCTGTCTAAAAGCAGATTGATTGAGCTCCATTTGCTCAGTTTAGAAGGCTGGACTAATTGTGTCAGAACATTCCAGGAGGCAGAGGAAAGGAAGATACATGGGTTCTACATGATGGAAACTGCTCCTGAAATGATTTGACCAGCAGCCTTATCCATTTTTCCCAAGGCTGGAAACAGAACACAACCCAAGACATGGAAAACAGGGAGCCCATTTGACCACAGCCTTGGCATGTATAGTCACGGCTGTACTCCTGTGCCTTAGAGAGGAGGATGATTTTGGTCTCTGTTCTACAAACTCTGTTTTGCTTCATCTCCAGAGTGTCTTGTTTTATTGGCATATGCTGAAACTTGATTTACATTTCATAGCATTAAAACAAAAATCAAGATCTCTTTATCATTTATTAACAATTTGGTAAATAGTTTTTGGTGAATATTGAACTTTATTATTAGGTCTTACCATGGCAATGTACAACACCTAGTTCCCCAGATAACAGCAGTGGCTTAAACATGCTAAAATTGTATTTCCCTCTTACATAAAGAAGTCAAGCAATCGGTAGCCCAGGGCTGGTTTGCATGATGGTCACTGGGTCAGAGAACAAGATGCCTGTTATCTTCAGCCCATCAACATGATGGCCCAAAGTGGCTGCCTGAGGGTCAACCATCAGGTCCACATTCCAGGAGCAGAAAGGAGGGAAGAAATGTGCTTCAGTTCCCTTTTGGGGTGGTTCTGTAAAGTCCCTTGTAGCTTTTCTGCTTTTATTTTGCTTTAGACAGAGGGCTGAGAGACAGCTTTCTATGAGGTAAGCTCAATTCAGGACCAGCCATCTCCCTGGAGGGGAGGGGAGGGAGTGGGCGGGATGGAACCCATCATCCTGCACATGGTGTAAGACACCACGATGAGCCGCCGGGGGCATCTGCAGTCCGTCCATTGCTTCGGGCTGCACTGAGCAGTTGGTAACGGTTGAGATTTTCACATAGAGGTGCGTGTATGCTGGACCAATTGCTCGGTTCATTTAAACTAGTGGCGACCAGAGCACGTTGGAAAACACATTTGTTCTCACCTTCTAGCCAGTGACCCTCCCGCCAGGTTTCTGTCCTGCTGTTCATTTCCACGTTATTTTCCAAGACTTCCAGAGGAAATGTAAGCAGCCTGATGCTCAAATGCTTTTCTGTGTGATTCCCCCCTTGTTCTTTGCAGGAACAATAAATTGCCTAGAGAAGAGTGGACGAAATTCCAACCCTCCATTTCTCTAAAGCTCTGAGATTTGGTGTTAGGAAATAGAAGAAAATTCCAGAAACACCCTTAAGAAACATTATTCTTTCAAATGTGATTTGGAACAGCAAAGGACAATATATTTTATAGAACAATTTTTAAGACAACTGAATTGGCAGTAAGTTCACATAATGAAACTTCCAACAATTCTTTATATTTCTCCTGGAAATTCCTTGGTTCTTGGTGTAAATTATTAGTAATTAATATCAGCTTTCTATTCTTTCTCTTCCTGTAGTTGTAGAGTTCACATGAAAATAGCACCTTGTGTCACTGAGAAAGCCTCCTGGTCAGCCTTCTAGTTAAACAGCATGTGTGCTTTTCGGTGGCAGGTGTGCTAAATAGTAGTTTTCAGGCACTTGAGGGATGCCCATCACACCAGCACTGCGGGAGCCTATTTCTCACCCACGACCATGTGAGACCCTCCTTCCTTCCGCTGCCTTGCCCAGGCCCCAGCATTCTGGTTCTTTCTCATGACCCATTTTCATAAAGTTCAGTCCTGCACCAGCCGATCAAGTCTTGGTTTCTCAAAGACCAGGATCTTAGTTCTAGGCTTTCTGTTAAAGGACAGTGTATAAAATCCGGAAACTTTATATGTCTTTTGAGGCCTCAGGATCTCTGCAATTAAAACAAGAACTTGAGTTACAATACTATTCTTTTCCACTTCTGAATTTCTAAAACTCCACACAATAGCTTTTTTATTAAGTAGCTAAAAATTTCTCCAGAATATATTATTCTAAGATTCACAAATATCTGTTAATTTCTATTTAAAGATGCTATATTTAAGAAATGGAATAATTATTTACTTTTAAAAAATAATTTAAGTCAAGAAATATTTGATACTGAATCTTTACTATGAGTTCAAGTATGTAAGCTTAATTTTTGTGGTACTGTCAATAAGGCACACAACGTGAGAGTTCTGGGTTAAGTTTTATCTGGGGCAAAATGAGGACCAGAACCCAGGTGACAGCATCTCAGAGAGCTCGGAGGAACTGCTCTGACGATGAGGGGGAGCTCAGCATTATATGAGATTTCATTGTATGCGGACGTGCAGTCAAGTATACGTTAAGTCCGAGGCTGCTGCTAGTCGAGGAACAGGTGTCTCTGTTAATGATTTTAGTGCTTTTCTAGATAGGAGGAGATGCAAGAATTTGGGCTCATAAAATTTCCTGATAATGTCTAAATATCTGAAAGATTTTCTGCCCATTTTCCCAGAGCACAGAGCGCCCCATTCCTGATCTCCACACAGAACTACTTTCAGAGGGTGTTGAAGGTCAGCAGCTGCAGTGGCTCATGACTTAATCAAATCAGAGGCAGATGACACGTGCCAATTTTTAGTTGACAATATGTATATATTGTAGGAAAAAATTTACTTTTCAACCCTACCCCTGTTTTACTTTTAGTTAGAGATCACCTGATAACTGTTAGATGACTTAAGTCAGACGAGGGGTTGAAGGAGTCGTCTCTTGAGCCAGCCAGTGCTCTATGTCAGCCTCCTTGATCACATTCAATTTTCTTTCCCTTCAAACAGCATGCATCTGATTTTATGAAGTTTGGAGCCTGTCCTGAGCACATGGGGTCTGGAAGTGGCCCTGTTCCTGTGGTCTTTGTTTATTCTGTGAATTATGGTGTGAATCTTTATGTGCCCAAGCTTCATCATAATTTCAAACTTAAAGGATTTAAATATGGGAGATGGATGCCAAGTTCTGGGAATAGATTTTCAGGATAACAGCCAGGATTGGTAAAAAGTAGGGAGAATGGATACAGCCTTTAAAAAGAAATGTTATTTTACAATTTCTGGCAGATAAATTAAAGTGCTTGTTGGGATTCTGTCAGGAATGTTTAATTGGGAGACCTATCTCCCATTTTCATGAAATAAAATAATTTTATTATTTGTTTAGTGCCTACTGCCTAACAAATAAGTATCCCCTATGCATATAGTTTTATCGTTTAATCTCTACAAAGATTCCCTGGAGAACACACGTGTCACAGGTGAGGGAACCAAGATCATCCAGGGTATGTGGCTGGAAGGCAGATGGGCTGGATGGCTTACCCTCCTTCAGGCTGAGACAGAGACACCAAGGTTTATTGACAAGCTTGTTGTTGAAGTTGTTTATTTAATACTTTGCTTCCTTGATGAAGTGGATCTCTTGAAATTGTTTATGTCTGGACTATCTTCCCCTCTCTCCTCGGCCTCAGGACTTCTCCTCATAAGTAGTATGAATTCAGCCTGAACTGATTCAGGAAAATCAGAAAATAAAAAATTAGCCCACACAAATATCTGATAAGTCTTTGTATTTCAGTACTTCCTAAAACTCTTAGAAACACAAGGAAGGTGTGTTACCTCGGGGACTGAGTGCATTTGAAGTGTGAGAAATGTAAGTGTGATCTGGTAAAGGCACAGGCTCTATAGACAGTGATCCCTGTTTGGATCCTGGCTCCCCTAAGTACTGGAAACATGAACACCCATAGCCTCAGTTTCTTCATGTGTTAAGTGGGCTGATGGAGCTCACCTCCAAGTGGCCAGGTCAAAATGAGATGGTACGAGTGACTCTCAGGCAGAATGCTTGTCAAAATGCTAGTTGCTCTTGCTGCTTTATAATGTCTCCTTAGGTAATTCCGTTGTCCATTGGCTTGCGAATACCTCCTCATTTGATTTAAAAAAAATACCATGCCCTAAAAATTTTAAAAATAAGGAATGAAGATTTACTGATTAATGCTGGTTGTATTTTTATAGGTCATTTATTAAAAAAAATGTAGGAGTTCTCTAAAGAGAATTTATTCTGTGTGCCTAGAATACGATTCAGTTAAAAATGATTTTCCTTTAAATGCTTTTCAGAAATTTTCTGTGATATTTTTCTTGAATAGTAGTTGAAGATTTCTGAGGAGGTTTTACATTTACAAAAGTTTATTCTTGTAATAATTGACACGTTAAATAAATGATTCAAACCCTGGACAGCATAAAGCCCTGGCTTTTTTTTTTTTTAATATATATAATTTTGGTGGTTAGTGCTATGACATATTATTATTTATTAACGGTTTTGATTTTGCTTCTGGGTTGTCCTAGGTTTCGGCGCATGTGCCTTGGAAGGTCTCTCGGGCAAAGATGCTTATTTAAGAAGGTTGTCATTGTAAATGCTCTCAAGAGGATTAAACAAATTCCACAGCAAATAAATGAACATGTTTGGAAGGTTTTCCACCCTCATGTAATTTCCAGAAAACAGACATGATTCACTTGCTAAACCAAACACACAGGTACAGTAATGAGCCTGGCTCACATGACTGAACAGCACGGAGGGAGCCTCATGTATTGGCGTGGGTTACGCTGCAGGAAGCGCAACTGAAATTTTCATTAGAATTTATTTCCAGCGAGTGCTGCTTCCGCGTTTTTCTCCCCAAATTAAGGAAGTGCCCTCTTTGCCTGGCCATCAGTCTGCAAAGCCACACGGCTCACACACTCCCCTGTTCATCAGAAGGCTGGTGGAGTCAGTTTGCTTGGACACACTTAGCTACACTTGCAGCGGGGATCATCAGTCTCTTCTGTGTGTTCACCTCCACGTGCAGGGGAGAAAATCGACTTTTGCTGCCGACAAACGCTAATTGACTACCAGTTGTTTCAGAGGGACTGTGATGTTGAAAACTGGTATCCCTTTCATTTTTATATGTTGGATGCTGACAAATTGCACGGCCACACCCCCACTGTAAGTACACCCACCAGGGAGGGTGTCGGAGTTTGAATCTGTGTGTTTTAGTATTCATATCCTGGCACTGGTCAGCTTTCAGTGTTCTCGTTGGGTTTGGGAGACTATTTCTCAAGCGATTTCTTTGGCTACCAATAAATTTGCAAAGCCGTCTCCTTCAGTGGAGTTCCGATGAGTTGAGTTGGGAGGGGCATGTGAAATTGAGGAGGGCAGAGAGGTGCAATGCAAACTAGCCACCATCTGGTTACCTCTCATTTTTTATGGGCCAAAGATGCTTGTCTTCTTTTCTTTCCTCCTCCATCCATCCCTTCAGGTCAGGGAGTCGTCTTCAAGAATTTCATCCTAAAATGTAAAGTAATGATGAAGGCAGTGTGTTTCTTTGGTTGATTTCATTTGATTTGCGTTCATTGTTAAAGATTTTCTGGTGAGGTTCTTATGAGCTCTTAAAAGCTGGAAGAGCAGCACAACCAAGGAGAGAAAGTCAGAGGAACGAGTCAGCGGCCCCTGTGAGGTCTGCGGGACGAAGGCAGGAGGTGGGGCAGAGGCAGCACCGTGGCCTCCCCTGCAGCCCTGAGGGCAACGTGCGCATGTAAAGCCAGCGTCTCTTGTCACCATGTGTTCTAACAGGACTCCCACTAAAGGAATGCGAGATTTGGGGAGGCCTTACCTTTTACCCTCTGGTCAAACATCTTTAATGCTGACTGTATTTATTCAAGATGACACAGAGATCACCTGCAGAGATGAGGGAGTGGTGCTTGCTTCCTGTCTTGCCCGCCCTAGGCTCACTCATCAGATACCTGATTCTCGAAGGCACTGCAGTGCCCGTTGGGGGAGCTCTGCTCCTGGGGGTTTCTGCTCCTGTGGGGGAAGCTCTGCTCCTCGGGGAGCTGGGCACTGGAGTGCGCACATTGGAGGCGGTCGCACCAGCGCTGATACCTCTCTACGTGTTGTGCCTTTTGTGTAAGTAGTAGAGGTGGGATCCAGAGTCTTCCTGTGTCTACGGAGCTCTCCAGCAAAGCCAACTTGGAAGAAAGAAAGAAAATGCCTACTGTTCCATGACTGTGTCCTAAGGGTTTAAAGCTCATGCGGAGCACACGTGAGATCTCATTCAGTAAATACTCTGGGGTCTTTTCTCTGACTTGTCATGAATTTGGCATTCTCTTAATGTTATTTCTCTTAAAACATGTCTAAGCAACCATTTTTGTGTGATGGTTATTGTGCGTAAGTGTCCTGAAAAAGCTGTTGTGGATGGAAGTGTGGGCATCAGTGGTACCAGAATGTCTGGTGGCCCTGGGGGCTGCCCGAGCTCCACACCATTTGTTACCAGCAGTCTTTCAGATTGCATCTTATTCCAGAGCTCACTGGGGCTCCCATCTCTCACTACGTATTTTGAGAGAATATTTGTTCAGAGGGTAGGGGACAGGATGCTTCCAAGTCTGGGTTCTGGGGTTCCCTGTCTAAAGGTGGCACTGGCACAAATCCTTTATTCATGGAGTAATGAAGCCCCCCAGTCTCGTGGCTAATTGGGACTCCCTGTCCTTCTTCATGTTAGGAGCCTGAGGGCTTGGGTTAGGCCCCCAAACCTGTTTTGGTGAGCTTTCAGCCCTATCACACCACCTGTGTTGTCCCGTTTCAGTCACATGACTTTGATTTTTGCTGGTAGGTGTGACTCCTGGACAGTGCCTGGGACTTCCAGGTTTCCCCTACAGTAGGGACACTGAAGAAAGTTCACCCCATATGGTGTGTTCGGGGGCCTCGAGGACAAGTAGGGACCCACAGACAGATATCTGGATGGGTGGTGATCAGGCCAGTCTTGGAAGAACAGAGATTCCATTACTGTTTTAACAGTGAAATTGAGGGAGTAATTCTGGAAGGTCTGATGCAACTGAGATTAAAATTATTATATGGTTTTTATTGTTAGCAGGAGCGGTTTTTAACCCTTAGACCCAGTCCCCCCTATTTATAATAAATATTTTGTAACCTTTCTTTTCTGGTGCCCGGAAGTGAACGTCATAGAAAATGTAACCTAACTATAAATATGATAAACAAATAGGTAGATGGAAAGATGTGGTGCCTAATTTCTTATATTATGGGGTATTTTATATTCTATGCTAATTAGTGACCTCTCAGGACAAAAGGCACATACAAAGAGAGTCACTTTTAATAAACTATTTTTTCAAGCCTTACCTAAATGGGAAACAAGTGGCTTCAGAATGTTAGAGCACCTCCCATGTCCCCGGGGAAATCTCCTTGTCAGAGTTACAATTGCTGATGGTGTCCTGTGATAAGTACAAGCAAATGCGGTTCGGAAGCTGCCCGGAGGCTGACTCCGGGGATTCCTTCTCCGTCGCAGCAGTGAGGGAGCCTTGCCTTTCCTGACCTCAACCACAGAGGCTATTTTGAATCTCTGAAAACTGCCATACCAGTGTTTATCACAACCCTCACAAGATACATTGAATAAAGAAGAAAACTTTAAGTGTCTCCTTTAGGATAGAAATAGGGTATAAAAGAAATAAATTAAAAATTCTAGTGCCCGAATAAGTGCTACATTACACTGGCTGCATCGTAAGGTTAGAAAACTTCATTACCGCTTTACATACCACATCTTGCAGTTAGATTTTATTTATTTTTTTCCCTAAAGAAAAAACAATCATTTGATGAGTTCTTGTGTCAGAGGTGACGAGCAGAAAGCAAGTGTAAAACCAGGAATCGTGGTGCTGGTTAGTCTAAGACCATCTCCGTCACTGTGCAGATCATCTTTACTCATTTTACTGCACTTTTTGGAATCACCTTCTCACTTGGAAAAACCCCTGTGTCAGTTGGATTTGTTAGTAAAACAATTCTTTTTCTTACCTAGAACATCAGTGATGTTTTCAAGATGATAAAAAAAATTTGCCCATGGCATTTAAACAGTTGCTTGTTCTCGTAACTCATGGCTCACGGTCTAGTATTTGTCACAATTGGAGAACTGTATTTTCTTTGTGCAAATTCTCATTGCTTTGGTGACGCAGGGACACTTGTCCTTACTGGATGGAGTATGATAGTAGTTTTTTGCATTCTCTCCCTAAATCTGGAGTCCTGTGTTATGTTTCCTGTTAACTTAAAAAATAGGAATATTGTTATTTACCTAAATATCTAACCTCACACCAGTGGTGCATATCAAATTGGTCCAAATAGGAATTCCAATATTAAATGAGACAGTAATTTCACAACCCACTTTTCCAAAAATTTGGATTGATGGTTCAATTATACCAGGGACATTAGCTGTTTTAATTGAATCAATCATTGCTTTCTTCAATAAAATTTTCCATTCCATCTGCTCTTTTGGTTAATTGTTCTTCAGTGTTTCATTTGCTTTCTTTCCCCAAAATATATGATTTTGGCTTTTGTCATTGAAAATCCTTGCTGGTTTTGCTACCTCATGCTGGAGAGGAAGGCTTGTGACTGTTTTATAGTCACTGGTTTCATGGTTGTATGAGTGCTTAATGCCACGTTGCAGGGGTGTGGATACCTAATGAATTGTGTACATAAAAGTCTTATTATACACTGAGTGCAGGGTTAGTGTTCGCAGCCCATGTCATCAGTATCATTATTAATCCATTACAATCATCCTCTATTAATCAGTGTTATCCTTCTAACGTCTCCAGGAGAGGAAATGTAGTAGTCTAAATGCAAATCTTTGCCAAAATTTGTCAATTCAAAACATTTAAAGCTTTGCTGTCAATAGGACTGTGTGCTTTCTGTCCCTAATTCTGCTTCTCCTGACCCAGGACGCGGTCTCCACAGCTGATGATCCGTGAGACACTGGATTCTTGAACCCATGGCTCTCTGTGTTCTGAGACATCTGGGGACTTCAACACTGTTTTAGGGGCTTTGGTTCCCACCTCTTCATAGCATTGCTGAGATGAGATCTGTGGGTTCACCCTCATTCTTGAGTGTATTGTGCATTTTTTCTAGAACCAACACACGCCACCGTGGCAGCACTGCTTTGACCACGTGCTGGGGCAGCGTGTGCTTGTCAGTTCTTGGGTTTAAATTTTCTGTTCTAATTTCTATAATGGGGTATATTGACAGATACACTCCATGTAAACAGAAGCTCTGTGGGGTTTTCAGCAACTTCTAAGAACATAAATATTCCTGAAGCAGCTAATCTTCCTCCCAACAAGTGAGGAGCAAGCCGGCAAGTCCTGGGGGCCTGTGGCGGCCAAGCTGTGCAGCCCAGGCTGCTCACCGAGGAACAAGGAGAAAATTTTAAAACCTACTTCCATGCTGTCTTTCACAGAATCCCAGAAATGAACGTTTTAATATCTAAAGAGGGGTGATTTTTTAAAATAAATTTTTTATTTTTTTCCTTTTTCAGTTTTATTAGGTAGAATTTTTACAGTTCAACGTCACATACACATATTGCATGTAAATACATGTATAGAGCATACTGCATTTTTTGTTTACATATATGTACTAATTATTGTTTCTAAGAACAGATTAGAGCTTTAGATTTTTAAAATTAGTTACCAGACTTTTAAGGACATCTACAAAAGAATAAACAGAATATGGTAATCCAATCACAAAGGACAGTCAGATGTGCTTGCATATATTCAAAAAATCAAAACAATATTTAGTTCATTTGTGGTCTTATTATTATTGCTATTAATTTTAGATTCCCCATAAATGAAGTCATATGGCATTTTTCTTTCTCTTTCCACCCCACTTCACTTAGAATGACAGTCTTCAGGTCCATCCATATTGCTGCAAATGGCATCTTTTATGGCTGAGTAGTATTCCATTGTATATATGTATCACCTCGTCTTTATCCAGTCATGTGCTGATGGACATTTGTGTTGTTTACATGTTCCTTGTTCTATGTCCCTTCTGGCAACAATTACGGATTTTAAATATTTTCCACCTTAAAATCTTTCCTGAAGGAGATGTGGTAACAGGAATCAAAAACAGTTACAGCACAGGGTTGTGTGTGATGGGCCCTGGGGGCTTGGTAGAAAGGTTGGCAGAAAGGATTTCAGATTCTGATCAAATGAGTCCTCCTCTTGTAGCCCTGCTGACCGCCTCTCTCACGGCCTGCCCTACAAGTCTGACCAGTCCCTTCTGTGAATCCTACTGTATTGTGCACAAATTTTGTCCAATTGGTGTCATCCAGTAGGGACCTTAAGTGAGGCACCCAAGCTCCTGTGTTGATTTCTTCCATCAGCCCTTAAATTCCTTGGGAGCCAGGACTGTCTCATTGCCCCAAGGATCCCTAATTCCTAGTGAGATGCCTGATAAAGCTGATACTTAACAAGCACATGGGTCAAATGGAAAAACCTGATCAAAAAAAGGCCCTCATTTTTCAGACATGCCTACTTGAACACATAGTGTAAAATGACATGTCTTCTTGGATTTGCTATCAAATACTTCAACAAAGGACAAATAAAAGAACAAAGGTCTGAATAAAGGAAATATGGAAAAGTTTGTGAATTCCTTAATCTGGGTGATGGGCTGATTGTACTATACTTACTGATGTATACATAAGTTAGTTTATAATTTTACTGTCATTAGCTGAATGGCAAGTATTAATACGTATTAATTGAAATCCTTAGAACTGAATAAACTTACCCCACACAAAATCCTTAATATCCTAGTAGTTTGTATTTCAGAAATCTTTTCCCACAAAGACAGGAAAAAAGGGAAAGGCAGATCCGTGGAGTATTTCCACGTTGTCAAAAGACCAAAGGCCGATACAAAAGAAGAGATTGTAAAAAAGATAAAGAGGCTGAAATTAATGTCCGGAAAACATAGCTAACAATCCTAAATGGCCCAACATAACTAACCTCAGCACTGCTGCATCAAGAATGGGGCAAATAGCACCTAGTGGATTTTTTTTTAATAAATAAATAATGATCCAGTTCCTACCACAGGCAATTATGATAAGACTGAGTATAATTTCTAACACCAACTAGTGTACAAATCATAATTTCTACTTGATTCAAACTGCTTCTTCTATAAAATTTGAATCTTTTTATTCTTAAGACAGATTTGTGGCCTATGACCTAGTGATAAAATTTTCAACTGGCTTGTATTAAAATAGTTCACCATAGTGAGAGTTTATTACATCAAGTACTCCTTTTTGGGAAACCCATGTGCCTTGTTACCCTCTTTCATAAGATTTCCTGTGGAAAATTCAATCCTTCATTCAGGAAAAGGCTGAGCAATATATCTCATGGAAAACCTTCATAAACTGCAACACAAGAAAATGAAAATGAAAGTGAGCAGCCCGTGAAGCCGCAGACACACAGCAGACGGCTGTGTTCCCGCCTCGAATTTCTGTAACCAGCAGGGAAAATGTGCATTTCAAGAAATAGACATAAACACTTTTCAGGACTTGAGCACACAATTTCCCTTTCAGGGTTTAGTGGGCTTCCATTTAATTCTATGAGAAATGTTTAAAACAACAGAACAACACCTGAGATAGGGTTTAAAGTAACTTTTATGTCTTAGTGAAAATAAAGCCAATGGATAGTTATCATTTTTACTTTATTTAATCTCACTCTCTTACTTTACCTCCCCAACCTCCTCCACAAAATGATGGTGAACATCCCCTCCTGGGTCAGAAAGCTAAGTGAAAACTACCAATCAAATGGAGGTGTGCTTTGTTGTTTATTTTTCAAAACAAACAAGTTTCATTCATATGATTTAATAATTAAGATCAGAAACAAAGTCTACTCAATAAATGGAAGCCAACACATGTCATCATAGCTGCTCATCAGGTTTGGCCCCACGTTACACACTTTTACATGGACATGTGCCATGTGCTGTCATGGGAAACGGTGAGTGGGGACAGGGCCTCTGCTCTCACAGAGCACACAGCCTGGTGGGGGAGGTGGTGTTCAATCATTGCCCTTTTTTTTAATGTACTTACAAATTATGGGAAATGCTATTTAAAAAGAACAAAATGAGTCAATGAAAGTGGAAAATACAAGGACAGTATTTAGGCTGAGGGAAGACAGGGAACCTCTTTGAAGAGCTGACACTCCACTGAGACCCAAAGGACAACTCCGGTGCTGCAGGTGAAGGGCAGGGACACATTGATATAGGGCTGATATCCAGAATATACCAAAATCTCTTTAAACTCAACAAGAAGGATGAACAACCTGATTAAAAAATGAGCAAAATGCCTGAACACACACCTCATCAAAGAAGAAATCTAGATGCCAAAGAAGTCTATGGAAAGATGCTCCACAGCATCTGTCATCAAGGGGATGCAGACTGAAACAGCGAGGTACCACTGCACACCTGTCAGAACTGCCAAAAAGCAGAACACTGACAGCACCGAATGCTGGTGAGGATGTGGAGCGTCAGGAATTCTCATGCATTGCTGGTGGGAATGTAAAATGGCCCAGATATTTTGGAAGACGGTCTGGCAATTTTTTACAAAACTAAACGTACTCCTAACATATGATCCGGCAACTGTGCTCCTTGGTGTTTACTCGATGAAATGGAAACTTATGTCCACACAGAAATCTGCATACAGATGTTAATAGCAGCTTTATTCATAATCACCAGAACTCAGAAACAACTAAGCTGTTCTTCAGTAGGTGAATGGATAAACTGTGGTCCAGCCAGAAAATGGACTATTATTTGGTGCTAAAATGAAATGAGTTATCAAGGCATGGAAATACATGGAGGAACCTTAAATGCATATTACTAAGTGAAAGAAGCCAATCTGGGAAGGTTCCGCAACTGTCTGATTCCAACTGTATGGTGTTCTGGGAAAGGTAAAACCACAGAGACTAAAAGATCAGTGGCTGTCAGAGGCTAGAGGGGAAGGAGCAATGAATGAGGTGCAGCACAGAGCATTTTAAGGTCACTAAGACAGACTACTCTGTATGATGCTGTGACGGTGCATACATGTCATTGCACATCTGTCCAAACCCACAGAGTGCACACCACCAAGTGTAAATCCTAGTGTCAATTCTGGGCTCTGGGTGATGATGACTTGTCAGTGCAAGTTCACCCATTGTCGCAAATGCACGCTCTGGTGCAGGCGTCAATAGTGAGGAGCTCTGGGGACAAACTGCAGTTCATACACCGAATCCAGCCCCAGCCAAAGCTGTTAATAAAACTCTGTGGGTGTGTGGAATGTCCAGCTGCTCTGGCGTCTGAACAGCAGAGCTGAGCAGCCGCACCAGAGATCAGGAGGTTTGCAGACCCTGAAATACTTACTCCCAAGCCCTTGACAGAAAAACTCTGCTGAGCCCTGTTCTAAACGAATCAGAATTCACCCTGATGAGACAGGACAGCAGGGCCCAAACCAGGCATGGTTAATGGGACTGAAGCAATGTTTTAGTTCCAAAACCTTTGCTGAAGTCCTGCAGATCCAGCGACAGACTGTAGCCAGGAAGCGTCTGCAGAAGGAGTCGGTAGCAGACCTTCCCGCCAGGCTCCGGGATGCCGGGGGCCGCACGCTGCACGGGGGCCACCCGCTTGAAGAAGGCGGACTTGCGGTGGAAGCCGATCAACTCATAGAGCTCGGAGAGGATGCTGCACTGCTGAATTCTCTCCTAGGAATGCTGAAGCACAGGGAGAAAAGCAACAAGCATCTGAACGAAACATGTAAGTGAAAAAAGACCCTTAAAAAATTTTCCCTTAAAACAGAGACCCAATGACACAGGAAGGAAGAGGAAGGCTGACTTCGTGCACTGATGGGGCCGGATGCAGAAATGCAGGGAAGCAGCGCTGTGCAGACTCTCCAGACCTCCTCTGGGCCCCACCTTTCCACGTTCCGCCTCTCCTTTTACTAGAAAGGCGCGTATTCCCTGAAACAGAGGAATCTGCTACCTAAACATGGGACACAGAGAAGGGAAAGAGGAAAAGGACGGGAAAGTAAAGGAACAACATTTCATCTACACCCTAGTGTTTGGGCGGGATTTTCACCAAACACACAACCTCTCAAAGCACAGAGCACACAGTGAGAGGCTGACAGAGTGACTGCGACTTCTGCTCCTTAAACACAAGCTACCTGCCAGCACACGGTGTGCCCGTTACTGAATCATTACAATCATTTCAGAAACTATTACTACCCCGGCTCACAGGCAAGGAAATCTGAATCTCGGGGAGGATTTATTATCATCCTGGACAAATTCCCACGGCCCAGAAGTGTCAGAGCCTCCGGCAGACCCTGGACTAAAATGCTCCTCATCAC
The DNA here is from genome assembly GCF_036321535.1 of Camelus dromedarius. Lineage (NCBI taxonomy): Eukaryota > Metazoa > Chordata > Mammalia > Artiodactyla > Camelidae > Camelus > Camelus dromedarius. Next base: position 83,958,847 of record NC_087441.1, on the reverse strand, counting down.
CACGGGCCCTGAGCCTCAGGCTGAGGCCACGTTAGGTCTGCACGGGCCCAGAGCATGAGTCAGTGGGACAGGGAGTGGTCCCACTTGAAGTGCCAGGCCAAGGTCCTCAGGAACCTATGTAATGAAACCAAATACCCTAACTGATTTCCAACGCACTTCCCTGTCCGGTAGGACTGCTCGGCACATCTGGCTTATCACCTGTGCACAGGCTGTGCAAGGGGCCCAGACAGTGAAGTGACGTCCCTATGGAAGTGGCTCGGAGACCGCTTCATCACAGGACAGACTCTCCCGGCTTCCAACGTTAACTCTCCATTCCATTTCCAACTGGAAAGTAAGTTTAGACTTGTTTTCCTCTCCAGAAACAAAGACAGTGGTAACATCAGCGGGAAACTCAAGACTGAGGAAGCGTCTCCTGGCCATTTGGAAGGATAGGCTGGGGAGGGAACAGAGATAGGGATCAGAAAGACCCGTGTTCCAGTCCAAAGTCTGCACATCACTCGCTTTGACAGTTTCCTTATTAATACTGGTGATAAAATCTAATTATGATTGTTGGGAAAACTAAATGAAATAACGTATGCCACTAGCATAGGTGTAAAATCCTAAATGAGTGTTCCAGAAATGGACGTGACCATGGTTAGATACTGTCTGCCAAATCTTGTGTGCTAAGCTCACATCAGCCAGCCAGAGATGTGCCAGAGAATGCCTCAACAGCCAGCAGCCTTCTCCAACTTGGAAACTCACAGTGTCCGAAGAACAGGCAGTGGTGGATGCTTTGGGACACTCTGGAGGTAGCACTCCAGTGATGACTTTAAAAAGCTGGGGAGAATTTAGGGGAATATACAGTTCAAATACAGTAAACTCATTCCATGTCTACAAATATTCATCTGTAGCCATGATGATTCAGAGAGGAAATACATATTCAAACGTACATCATTTTCCCACATAAGTGCATCAAAACAATTTGGAAAGAATGTAACTTTCTTCTCTAGATCACACAGTAGGGATTACGAGGTTTGTACTGAAAGCCCTACGTGTAAATCATCTGCAAAAGTAACTGGGTCCATTATCAGTCATCATCATTTGAAGGGAAGGATGGAAAAGAACAAAGACAAGCTAATACGCTCCGGTATTTTGTTGGGTTACGATGTCACAGAGGAGACGGACGGGTCTTCAAGGAACCACTCTGCCGTGATCACGGAGCCAGGGAGCGGGATGGGCGGCAAGATGTAAGGCGCAGCCGTAGCTGTGCCCGCCCTTCTAGGCAGGTACCCAGTCACTTCGACAAGGTGTCAAAAGTGTATGTTAACGTCCTCATCACCTGTCATGCATTAAAGAGAAATGGAAACCTATAAACGGCCAATAACCTCGGTGGGTACACCGTCCAAAGAGCAACGTCACAGTTTGACAACTGGTCATCCCTTTTCCCTGGGCTTCATTATTCGAGAACCTTAAAAACCACTCCTCTGTCCTCAAGAATTGCTGCCTACTTGTCCTATCTTTGGCTCAGGGATACAGCACGTTCACGTGGACTTTAATGTCTGCACAGATTTGACTGTCTTTCTCCAGGTTCACTTGTCCATTCTGAAGAGGCCTGAGTTAAGTCCAAATTCCATAAGATCAATTCCCTCCAGTGACAACTCAACGAGCCTGCAATTACAAACCAACTGAACAGGACTGTCCTCAGCTAAAAATGTCACCCGCCCTTCACTGCTTTCTTAATCTCCTGTCCTGGCTAATAGCAACAGACTAACACCACCCTCCACCATGTTCCCCAACTATGTCAAATAGAATGTAAGGTCCATAAAAGAGGAGACAACTCCATAGTCACCTCTGAATTCCTAGCATATATTAATGTCAATAAATAGAACTATGATTATGGCTTTCCTTTAAAACCTTTCTGGTTATTTAAATGAGACCATGGAAGGGAGGTGTTTGGGTCCAGTATCTTGATCCAGAAAACTCTGGAGACCTTTTTCGGAATGGCTGCCCACTGATTCATTCAAAACACAACTTCTCTTTCCGGCAGGAGCTGTGATTTTCTGCCAGGAGTTTGTTGTCACTCTCATGCCAGAACAGATTTAAACTAAATACTTACATTGGATATGTTATTTTTCCCCGCTTCCAAAAAAATTGACTTTCCTTACTTCCTTGCCTTGAGGAATGCATTTTTACTTTTCTTTCTAATTCACAATTTATAAAGCAGTATTCTCAGTATGTGCTTGGCCTTACATAAGAACAGCCATCCAACTCCCAGTGTGAGAGGCCTGGGGCTCACCTCCTACCCTCCTGTCAAGGCAACTGAAACACAATTCAGGAGCCAACTGGCCCCCAGGGCTTCTAAGGTTCACGTATCTCCCAGAATCCCTGCTTTCTGGTTTGACTTGGCTTCTGAGGATTTCCCCTCACTTTCTTGACAATTAGCTGTGCAGCTTGAAAGATGAGGAAGGAAGGTCTTATTTCTTAATCAGCATTTTAAGGAACTTATGTAATGAAGGTTTTCAAGAGTTTCTAGAACCCTCCATTGCCGAGACAGAAAACACACTAGATATATTCTAAATCTAGCTATCATGTGCATTTTTTTTTTGCTTTTGTTTTCTAAACTGCTAACAGATATTTTTGAATTAAAAAATAAAATAAGGCCCCAAATAGGATAGAACATTGAAGAGGAAACAAAATTAAAGGGCAAAGACAGAAAAATGATAAGTACTCTACAAAGTTAATAGAAAGAATACACTATAGATCAGATCAGCAGTTCTCAGTAACAGCTAATTGAAACCTGACCATGAGGTAAAATGTCTCTCCTGTCAGGCGACGGCCAACAGAAAACAGAATTAAATCAACAAACTAAAATTCTAAGTCTGGCGTGGTAGAGAATTCTACCAGCTAAATGTGTTTTCTTCTGGTAAAGAGGGAGACTCACAAGATCTTTCCTGTGGAGCCTGAGCCCAGGTGAGGATGGTGAAGTGAGCTCTGTAAGTACCCAATTAGCAAAGTGACTGATGAATAAAGAGACGTGAGCTTTGATGACAGAGATGATGCTACTATTCACTTGTCCTGTAAGTATGTCTTCACGTTCAATGATCAATACATTGGCGTCCTCAGGGATTGAGATTATAGGAAAATGCACAGCCCGGGCCTAGACCTCCTCTGTGATTGTGGCACTGCACTTAGATGTTTCAAGGGCACCTCCAACTCCACCTGCAAATAGCTGACTTCACGGTGCTCCTCCCATAGCCGTCCTGCCCAGGGCCCCTTGTCGGGGGGCAAGGTCTGTCTGCCTCTCCCAGCTCAGTCCCATCACTCACAGATGTGACTGGACCCCTCCTTCAGGGCCCAATTTCCTCAGTCAACGAGTCACACCACCCACACCTCACCTACCAGGTTCTCACTGGCACTCCCTCAGCACTGACTCTGTGCTGGGGACCATGCTGCACATTGTGCACACGTTACCTCACTGGATCTCCACAGAAGTCCTGGGAAGTCGGTATATCACTGCTTCAATTAATAAGATAAATTGTTTCACTTCCTTGAGTGCATCATCCAAAGTGACACGGCTACTGAGCCACAAACCTGGGACTGAAAACCACTTGAAAATTGAACACTGCTACACCTCCCAGCCACCCTACTCTGACTCATCACATCACCTCCTGCTGAGACTTCTAAATGTTTCTAAGCATTCTACAAGACAAAAGTGATCTATGAGAGCACCCCTCTCCCCTACTTAAAATCTGACAATGACGTTCAACTTCCCTTAAGAGAAAGCCCCACCGGCCTGAGTACAGCCCAACGGCCCGGCATCTGCGTTCCCTGCGCGGCCGCGCCACCTCACCCACCACGCAGCGCTAAACGTGCCGTGTCCAGGACAGGGATGCTGACTCCGTACAACCCGGGGCTCTTCTCACTCAAACAATGATCACCCTGTTCAGTGCTGACTCTCAGAAAAATGTTTTCTCCGGATGAATCAGTATCTTTTTCCTTACAACTTCCCATCATTGATAATGAGCTCCCCCCAAAAGAGAGAAAACCTAATACTCAGACTCCTTATCTGTAAAGTATGAATAACAAGGAAATATGAGAGGTTTTAAGCGAAATAATATTCATGTGAAGCTAAGGGACAATTCCCAACATACAGTAAGCACTCAATATGTGCTTAATTAATATTAATAAAATAGATTCCATTCCAGCAACCTTAAATCAATGCTTTATGGCTTTGTCCAAAAGACTACCGACAAACTATTGGACGAACCCCTTTGAGCAGATCCACCCAAGCGTACTGGGATAGGTAAGACTTGACTCCAGTTATAGCTGCACCCAACCAGCACTACGGGGCGGGGGCAGTTTGCTCAAACTCTTACATGTTGTTTGAGCATTTAGTTGTAGTTATTGAATAAAGACAGGTATTATATAGTCAAAGCTCCTGAAACATAAATCTTCAAAGATTGATGCAAATTAGTTTCAAGTACAACACTCTCACTAGAAATTATTTGAAAATTATAGTCTTAGCTCCTCCACACATCTAAAGGGCATTTTCTTAATGTATCTGACTATAAACACTGAAAGGATTTTTTAAAAGAAATTAAGATGAAGCCATAATGAATAAGCTTTCAGTATAATCTGCACAATGCCCCAACCAAGGGTCCCACTTCTCACTTCCACATAGGTGTTCAGGTAGCTTAACCCGGGTCTTGGTTTCTTATGACACGGGGGTGGGAAGAATTGTGGATAGATTTATGTAGCAAATATAAATCTAGGGTATTTGCTGTGTAGGAATCCTAGAAATAAATAAATTGATATATAGTCCCACCCTTAGGAAGCTCAGCCTTTCCAATTACAACAGCATTAAAAATAAAATGAGAGATACATTTAACAAAATTTTACAAGATTTGCACATTGAACATTTTGAAGTATCACCAAAAAAAAATTAAAAGATCTACATATATGGAAGGTATCCCATGTTCATGGAATGGTAGACAATATTGTTAAAAATGTTAAGACTCCCGAAAGTGACCTACAAATTTAATGGAATTCCTATCAAAATTCCAGCTGACTTCTTTGCAAAAATTGAAGGACTGATGCCAAAATTCATATGGAAGTGCAAGGGACACAGATCAGCCAAAACAATCTTGAAAAAGAAGAGCAAAGTTGGAGGACTCACTCAAAGGTTACTACAAATCTATAGTACTCAAGTCATTATGGTACTGGCATAAGTTTGGATGCATAAATCTATGAGACACAATAAAAAATCCAGGGGGGAAACTTACATTTACAGTCATTTTTCCAGAAATGTGCCAACAAAACTCCATTGAAAGAATAGTCTATTTAACAAATGGTGCAGAGACACCTGGGTATCTGAAGGCAAAAGAATGAATCTGGAATCTGGACCACTGTATTTTATATAACAAATAAAATATTAATTCAAAATGGATCATAGACGGAAACATAAAAACTAAATGTATAAACTTTCTAAAAGAAGACATAGTTTAAATATTTGTGGTTCAAGGATATGCTATGGCTTCCTAGATACAATACCAAGAGCACAAGTGAAAAACAAGAAAGATAAAATGGACTTCATCAAAATTAAAACCATTTGTTACAAAGGACATCATCAAGAAAGTGAAATGAAGGGGAAGGGGGTAGCTCAAATGATAGAGTGCGTGCTTAGCAAGAAAAATAAAATGAATAAATCTAATTACCTCCCCTAGAAAGAAATTGTTTTAATGTTTAAAAAAACTAAAGTGAAACGACAATCTGCAGAATAGGAGAAAAATTTTGCAAAGCATATATCTAATAAGAGACTAGTATCCAGGATATAAAACAAATGCTTACAACTGACCAATACAAAGAAAATCGAACCAATTTTTAAATATGCCAAGTATTTAAATAGATACACAATTGGCCAATAAGCATATGAAAAGATGCTCAGCATCACTAGCGAAATCAACATCAAAATGATATCTGATTTTACACTCACTAGTATGGTTATAATCAAAACATGGACAATAACAAGTGTCGGTCAGGAGGCAGAGAAATGGGAACCCTCAATACGCAGCCATTGGAAAGGGGCAATGGTGCAGCTTCTTTGGAACAGCCTGGTGTTTCCTCAAAAGGTTAGAATTATATGGCACAGCAATTCCACTCCTACATATAGAGTCATCCCTCAGTATCCTCGGGGGGTTCGTTTCAGGAACCCCCCACCCTGGATACCATAATCCAAGGATGTTCGAGTCCCTTTACAACCAGCCATCTGGATCCATGAAGTGGAAACTACAGATATGGCGGGCCAACTGTACAGCCAACAGAATGAAAATATATTCTCACAAAAACTTGCACATCAATATTCATGGCAGTATCATTCAGAGTAGCCAAAGGTTACAAACAATATCCATCCATCAATGAACGGATAAACAAAATTACCAAGAATAGTCCCACAAACTGTTGGTCATTGAATCTTTGACAAAGGAGGTGAGACCATACAATGGAGTAAAGACAGCCTCTTCAGAAAATGGTGTAGGGAAAAGTGGACAGCTGCATGTAAATCAATGAAGTTAGGCTACTCCCTCACAGCATACACAAAAATAAATTTAAAATGGCTTAAAGACTTAAACATGTAGACAAGACACTATAAACCTCTTAGAAGAAAACATAGGCAAAACATCTGACATACATCTCAACAATGTTTTCCTAGAGCAGTCTACTCAAGCAATAGAAATTCAAGCAAAATAATATAAGTAGGATCTAATTAAACTTACAAGCTTTTGCACAGAAAAGGAAACAAAAAGACAATCTATGGAATGAGAGAAAATAGTTGCAATAAATGAAACTGACAAGGGCTTAATTCCCAGAATATGTAAACAGCTTTTACACTTAATAAGAAAGAAAAACAAACAATTCAATTCAAAAATGGGCAGAAGTCCTAAAGAAACTTTTCTCCAATGAAGACATACAAATGGCCAATAGGCACATGAAAAAAATGCTCAATATCATTATCAGAGAAATGCAAATCAAAACTGAAATCAAGTCTCACCTCTCACCAGTCTGAATAGCCATCATTCAGAAGTTCACAGATAAATGCTGGAGAGGCTGCGGAGAATTGGGAAGCCTCCTACACTGTGGTGGGAATGCAGTTTGGTGGAGCCATTGTGGAAAACTGTATAGAGGTTCCTCAAAAGACAAAAAATTGACCTCCTATATGACCCAGCAATCTCACTCCTGGACATATATCCAGAAGGAACCCTAACTCAAAAAGACACTTTCACCCCAATGTTCACAGCAGCACTATTTACAATAGCAAGACATAGAAGCAACCCAAATGTCCACTGAAAGATGACTGGATAAAGAGACTGTAGTATATTTCTCCAATAGACTACTGTTCAGCCCTAAAATAATAACAAAATAATGCCATTTGCAGCAACATGAATGGACCTGGAGAATGTCATTCTAAGAAAAGTAAGCCAGAAAGAGAAAGAAAAATACCATATGAGATCGCACACATGTGGAATCTTAAAAAAAAAAAATCAATAAACAAAGACACAAAAAGATAAACTTATCTACAGAACAGAAACAGACACAGAGACATAGAAACCAAACTATGGTTACCAGAGGGGAGAGGGTGTGGGAAGGAATATATTGGGAGTTCAAGATCTTCAGATACTGAGTATGTATAGAATAAACCGCAAGTTTATACTGTATAGCACAGGAGAATATATTTAATATCTTATAGTAACTTATGTTTAAAAAGAATATGAAAATGAATACAGTTATGTTCCTATTTAACTGAATTGTTGTGCTGTACACAAGAAACTGACACAACATTATAAACTGACTAGACTTCAATGAAAATATTTTTAAATAGACCAAAAACGAAAAAAAAGAAAAAGGATATTATGAAACCAAAAGAATAAAGTACTGACTCAGGCTACAATATGGATGAACCTTGAAATTTTATGCTAAATTAAGCCAGACACAAAAGGACAAATAGTGCCCTTTAAGGTGAACTGTATCTAAGCATTTACTGTACTACTTCTGTAAATTTTCCGGAGATTTGAAGTCTATCAATATCAAAATAAAATGTATTATTCATTAAAATCATAAAACGCTTCCTCACAGGAGGGCTTTATTTATTAAATGCAGAAATGCATGTAAAGCTCCTGGAAAAACACTTTGCACGTCCACACACAGACACTGCTGTCACTGCCTCTCAGAGGGTGGTGCCAGCGCTGATGAAGGCTGCCTCCACTCGCTGCCCTGCAGACAGGATTGAGGGCCTGGGCTCTGACAGGCAGGGTGAGCATGACCCTGGGTCAGACACAGCCATGCCCCAGACTCTGCGTTACCCAACTTTCTTATACAAACTGCAACATGTAATGTAAACACGCTACAGGGATGTATCTTACAACACAGGGAATACAGCCAATGTTTACAGTAACTATAAAAGGAGCATCTAATGTACACCTGAAACATATCATTTTAAATCAGCTATATCTTTGTAAAAAATTAAAAAATAATTTAAAAATGTTATCACTTTAATATTCAATTCGGTATTTAAGTAACTACTAAACAGCTTAGAATGTATAAAAGCATTTAATTGTGCTGTTTGTTTACATATTTATTTACTTTCAGCCTCCTGCTAAAAGAGAAATTAAACAATTTTTTTAAACACACCTTAACAACCATAACAACAAAAAGGCAAAACTGAGAGTGAAGAGAAATTGGAGATTCAATACTTAAATGAATCCTGGGGGAGGTAAAGTCATAAAAATGGATTCCCTGGAGTCAGGGCAAGTGTTAAAGGCCGACTAGAAATTCAGCTGTAAGATTCTTGGCAGCTACAGCAAAAAGAAAATATCATGGGGGGGGTGGTAGAGCGTGTGCTTAGCGTGCACGGGGTCCCGGGTTCAAGCCCCAGGGCCTCCACTAACAGATAAATACACCTAATTACCTACCCCCCCAAAAGAGTCCCAAAGAAAAGAAAAAGAGAAATTTCTTTCCAAAAAAACCTGATATTAAATTTGGATTAAATACTTAAAAAAAAAAAGAAATATAGAAAATATGAGTGACACTGTGAAGGAAAAGCCCAGCTGGGCTAACGAGCTAAGTCACAAATCTAAGTGTGATAAGTGTCGGTTTACTGATCTAAGTATTGCTGGGCTAACTCGTAAATCTGAAGTTTAGTGTCACTTTACTGGGCTAATAACCTAACTCGTAAATCCAAGGTCAACAATTGTCAGTAACGTGATCTGTTCCAAAATCATAAGATTCAGTGTACTGATTCCTTGCTTTTTGTTGTTTGAGCCTTATTGGCTAATAGACCCTTACTTGTAATTAACCCTACAGAACCTCATGTGCAGGTCTTGGAGGTGCTCAGAGCTTCGGAACAGGAGCCCCTCTGAGCCCGCCAGCATAATAAATCTCAGTGCTTGTTTCTTGGCTGGCCTGTTTTTTCCGTAACAACACAAGCGATAATGCCCTTGAGATAAATCTGTGATGGCTGCTGGCAGGTCCCAATGTCTCAAGTGGCAAAATCTGAAACATCCTTCTCACCACTCAGAGTCATCATAAGCCCACTCCACACTTCCCGCTGTTAAATGCAGGAGCACAGGCAGGGCCAGGCCTTTGCTCTCTCTGTGTCATCATAGTGAGACAGGATGGAAGGGGCAGAGCACAGCCATTCAAGGAAGGCCACAAGCAATTAACATCAAAATGGTGAAGGATTCAACCCCCAGTAGGCCTTGAGGCTCAGGATGAAGAGATTTAACTTATAGCAGAGCTTGAGCTTCATTATACACCCATTGTAATAGTAACATGGTGAATAACATGCCCCAAAGTACCATGGCAGTCCCAAGGCTAGCCACAAAATGTCAAAGGGTGGGAAATGGCCAACTCCCTGGGAATCCCAGCCCCTTGCCCTTAGGCTGGTCCTTCTACATATTAGCAAATGAAAGCACCAAGCCCAAGAAAACGAGCAACACAGCGCCACCTCACGGTCACCCCTCTCTCTCCCTCTTCGGAGAAAGCCCACACTCTGTGGAGTGTGTACCTACTTTTAATCTGAGCACCCAAACCCCACAACTCGTGGCCTTTCTGTTGCCTTTCAATGTGTCTCTGTGAATAAATCTACATTTTCTCAACACTGGCTTGCTCTTGAATACTTATTGCACGAAGCCAAGGAACAAAATCTGGTGGGACACATCCCAGGGGCTCAACCAAAGCCTGGGACACAGCCCTTCTCATGCCTCACGTTTTTTTCCTTGTATCAACAGGACTGGGTTGTGAAGGGAGCTCTGAGGCCCCAGCTAAGGGACAGAAGCCACCCCAGGGCTCGAATTGGCTGGCAGCCTCTTCCCCAGCAGGGGCCTTGGGGTCTGCCCGGTTCTCTGTGTTTCTCTGTTGTGCTGACTACACAGCCACAGAGCGTTCTCCCTAGGCCTGTCCCCACAAAACCCTTCTCTCCAAAATACAAGCACATCATGTCACAATCCTCTTGTTCAACCAGGAAATGCTTAACCCACTTTTTCCCTCCACAGTAAAGTACCTAACTGTCCTCCCTCCCATCACAACTCTTCTTTCTTTGTGAGAACTCTGCACTCCCCACACACCATCCTGAACGCAGGTGCCTTGCTGGCTGGGACCGAGATGTTTCAGTCTCACACAGCCTGCATCCTTTCACTTTCCCCTTGTTACCATAAAAAAGCCTTTCCTGAGTCACCCACAAATCTGATTCTGAACTTCATAAAGTGCTGAGATTGCAGTCACTGTGTGCATACCTCCCAGGTTTTGACTAAGTTTCCTTCACGAGATCTTCATTTAGGAGCTGCATCAAGAAGTCGAAAGAGGTTATTCTTACATCTGAGCGGAGGAGCCTGCAAGAAATTTAAATGGCTTTCAAGAGAGAGTAAACCAGGGACAGAAAGGTCGCTGGTCCTAGTCAACAGTGTCATGAGGCAAAATGTTCTTCAAAGACTCAGAGTGGCTTCTGAACATGGAGTCGGCAGGGAGGAGGTGACACGCAGTGAGTGGGGTGAGTGACACAGGGTACGCTCCCCCAGCTGGGGAAGAATTGGATTTTGTTCTAGTTTTCCAAACAATTTCTTAATACCTTTTTCTCCTATTGTCACATACAATTTCCTATGATTTAAGAATATCAATGTCAGTCATTTGGGCCTCTTGGGAGAGGCAACATGATGCCATTCACAGGGCTGGGACATGACAGCCACACCAGTCTAGGTTGAAAGACCAGTGGGGGTATTTCCATGGTGATCACGGGCATGCAGCAAACTCCCCAGCTTCAATGACCTCATCTCAAAGGTGGGGCAATAAAACTACCAAGAAAAGTGCGTGATGATTATGGAAGACATCTGTTTACTAGGTAAGTGCCCGTGAGAGCTGCAGCTTAATGGGGAATGAGTATGATTAACAAGGCCCAGTCTACCTGGCCACACGCTCCCTGCCTTCCTGCCTTGGTGCAGCAGCAGAGTTTGTTTAGCTGAGATGAACGCCCCCAGAGCAGCCCCGACGGGAAAGCTCGCAGCTCTGCATTGTGAGGCGTGTTCCTTTCCTTCTCAGTGCTGATCACAGTTTGCTGTCATCTGTTTTTATGTTTATCCCTTTTGTAACTTCCTCTCCTCCAGAGTTTTTGCTCAAGCAGTGCAGGGCCAGGTGTGTCTTGCGGCCTGCCCGATATTCTGGGCTGGGAAACAGCCGACCACACATCTGGCTCTGGTGCTGAACGGAGAGGGCAGAAGGCCCTGGGGCCCATGCTGAGCCGAGGCCCATGCACCCAAAATTATGGTCTGACTTTGGGCAAATTACACAGTCTTCTTTACCCTGAGATTCCTCATCTGTCCATGAAAATAACTGCCCATGGCACACAGAGTTACCAAGATTAAAGGAAATCACCAAATTCACAACATATTCAAGGGGCTACCAGTGCATCCTCAACAGACAAATGCTGCCTTTACGGCTCTGACACACGCCAAGCGGGGCGGCCACACACAGTGAACACTGCTAAGTGCTTCATGTGTGCTACAATACTCTTTAGAACTTACAACAATCCCAGGAAAAACGAATATTATCATGCCCATTTCACAGGTTCACCAACAGGTTAAGAGAGGTTACATTCTAGTCCAAGGCCGTATGGTGAGGAAATGGTGATTTAAACTGGAATCTGGGCCCAGGCTTAGGCTCCATCTCTCTCCCATCCACCTGACCACTTGCCTATGAATTCCACCTGTCCAATACACAAGTTTGCTCCGGCCAGCTCTTAAACGCAATGTGTGCCACCATTTGTCAATGTTGGTTAATTACAATAAACTGTTCCCAGAAACCACTACAGAAAAGAAACGTGGACTTAAGGAAATCTGCATTGCGTTCTCCTGTAATGTGCAGAAACCCTTCACTACACCACCAAATCCAAATGTATGATTCCTCCATGTTTATGTTTGCACACGGCTTATTAAAGTAGAATGTACCTGCAATAATTTCATCTCGGTTGCTTTCCAAGGTTGCAGATTATCCATAATCAGTCCGTGAATGAAAATACTACAATGTGAATGAAAATACTGCAACCATGTCAGTAAACAAAGAATGCTGAAACCAAGTCATCAGCGGCTGCTGCCACCCCCCAGCGAGGGCATGCCTGCAGCCCAGCCTCTCAGCCACTCATAGTGGTGCCCTCTGAGTGGACTCAGAGTAAGAAAGGACAGGATACTGGCCCTAGATACCTAGGTACCTGCCAAAGGGATGAATTCAATGACACAAATATTTGCTTCCTCCCATACATAGAAAAGCACTAAATACTTGATCTTGAGATATCTGGTTTTCTTTAGATAACAAGCAATATTTTATTGTTCCAACTACCTGGTCTTTCTTGTAAAACTTCTATATATCCTAGCTCCTCCCCTACCTGTTGTGAGCAGTCCCTCAGAGTGATCTGAGAGGTTGCCATCCCGGCTCGAGTCCTCCAGCCAAATAAAACTTAACTCTTAACATTTAGGCTGAACGTTTATTTCAATGAAGTCCCGGAATAGACAGAACTCATCAATTCTGTAATGGAACACACTGGATCAGGAAACAAAAGCGTGTTTTAGTCTGGAAAAACTACGGTTTCCTCTTTCTTCCTGTCATTATACAATCCCACCAGAACTCATTAATTTGCTGTCTGCTCATCTGGCAACCAAACTCAGAGAAGAGTCAACTCAGCAGAGTGCTCTACTCGGGAGAACACCCCGCAGCACCACTGCAGGCTACCTGTCCTCCCTCACGCTCTGCTGACCCTTGGTGTCCTCCGTGACGACCAGGACAACGGAGCTGTTCCCAACAGCTGCGAAGTCCCACACATTAAATAAATCATTTTATTTTATACGATATTTTACGTATATACCCATCTCTGAAAACAGCTTTGCTAGAAGCCCAAATCTTCAGCATCAATCTGCAAAGGCAAATCCGGTCCGCATGGGAAAACAAGACTTAAGAGGAAGCTAAGGAGTCCAAAGTACTCTCCACAACCTAAGGCCTCCAAAGTCCCCTGCAGGACCTTCAACCAAACTGCCTGCAGGCCTGCAGCTGCAGGCGGCAACATGTCTGCTTTTAAAGCAACCCCTTCCTGCCCTCGGGCACTACAATGTCCCTCTACGCCCTCCCATCTCAGGGTAAGAGCAGCTGCTGCAGAAGCTCACAGGGCAGCACTGACAGGACTGGACAAAGAGGATCAGAGCTAAACTAAGCCTTCTGATGACACGAGCTTGTCACTCTGTCACTTTACAGATGAAGATATATATAGAGAGAGGTGGGGTGATCTTGCTCAAAGTCACACAGCTAATAAGTGGCAAAGTCTATAACTCTGCTCCTCCCTCCGGCGTGACGCCCCAGCTGGGACGCCCACAGGTTTCTCTCCTGCCTGCCGGACCAGTCCTTTACTGTCACTCATAAAACACCACAGGGTCTGACCCTAGCCTAATTTTCAGCATCTTTTCCCTGCAGTCTCGCAGGAACAAGGCGGTTCGGGCCATTGTATGACTTCTGGCTCCCAGAAGCCTCCGTGTTCAGGCTGGTCTTGCCTGTGCATCCAGCACCCTGCTCAGAGGCTCTTCCTCCCCTGCAGGAGGACGTTTCCACTCTCCACATGACACCCCCTCAGGAAAGCCCTCTTCTCGCCCTCAGCTCAGCAGGTGTCCCAGGCCACATCCCGAGCTGCCCCATTAGGACTGCGGGTGTCCAGGTTTGCTAGTCAGACCAGCAGCCTCAGAGCCAGGGTTTATGCCCGGGTCACCCTGCAAACCTACTGCCCTCCTCACATCCCCCAGCCAGCAGGTCACCTGAAAGTCGCAGCAAGTGCCCCACCCAATCCCGAAGTCTCTTCATTTGCCAGCACCGCTGATGACTGGTCTCCAACCTTTGGTCAGTTTTGCACAAAAGAGCAGCTTCCACTGTGAAGCAGGGGGTTTTCTCTTCTGCTCCCCATCCTTACTGGAAACGTCTAGGGAAATGAAAAGGCCTTTTCTCAACCCTTTTCTGATGACACCCACCCACCCACAATACTCACATGCTCAAGAGCTTTGGGTAAACCTGATTTTGTTTCCCTTACGCTAAGGGGCTCAAAACACTGCGGGATTCTTTCTCTTTTGAGGGTATTTTTATTCAGTTTATCGGCTTTAATCTGTTTTTGTCTCTCTCTTCAATATCCCTAGCAGTTGCCAATTCTTATTCCCTTCAGCAGCCTCCCTCCCAACATCTAGTCTAGGAAATCAGCTGTGATGAGGGGCCCGGGGGCAGTCACAGAAGATGCAACTAAGGCACAGAGAGGCGACATAATTTGCCCGAGAAGATCAGCTTCAAGCCCCAACACTGTGTGTCACGTCCCTCTGTTTAACTCTTATGGTAAGCAAGCGAACTTTTTGTAGATTATGGTTATAAACAGATGAGGTATGAAAATACATACAAGGACACACATCAACTCTAAGATGTTCATTAACTCCACTATTTTGTTTCTATTTATTTTATTTCTATCAAAAAAAATTAAGAACCTCTGCAGTCAATATAGCAAAATGTTACTGGGCTTTAAATACAGAATATAGAATTTTTAAGTGTGTCATTACTCATCCTTATTTGTATGTTCACAAGACAAACTGATTTGAAAGTCTCTCTCCCCTCCCCCTACTCACTACTGGCTCTCACCTGAGCTCCAAAACCACACATATAACAGCCTTTCACTTTACCCACAGCTGAACTCATCAGTTATCCCCCAGAACTCCCTCAACAGATTTCCCTCCTCAGAGCACAGCAGGACAATCATTTACCTCATTAATCCACCCAGAAACCAGTTCCTTACTCCATCCTACCTTCACAGACATCATTCATCCTTTCCTTTTTACCATCTAAACATGCCTTCAATCTGTTCGCTTTTACCCGCTGACCATCCCACCGCTCAAGTGGAAGCCACCAACACTGCCCACCTGGACTCACGAGTCTCCCAAGTGGCCCCAAAGCCACTCTCCCCTACTTGAGACAAATGGGATTGTGTCACTCCCACGCTTTTAGGACTGTTTTCAAACCCACTGTTCTTAGAAGAAACTCCAAGTTCTTCACCTGATGAATGTCTTTGCCATCAAATTGTCAGCTCAGGGAGGGGAGGACACGCCCTCTCCCCTAGGACCTGCCCTCTGCCAGAGCATCAGCTTGGAAGGACCTGCTGAGCTACACCAGCCTGTATTCTAAACCTGGTCTTGAGTTCTTAGCAAACTGCTTCAACTATCCATACAAATCCAAGGTAGATTAGAAAGATTTTAGTTGTTGAGCTAGACTTTTGATTTGGGGATTTTGCACTAGCAACCTGCAAGTACATGTTCTAATGATTCTGTCTTCTTAAAACCACACCCAGATTTAAGTAGTATTTGTGGAATGTCTTCGGAGTAAAAGGGACTGTACTTTTACAGACTTTATGTTTTATACCATGAACAACCCGGACAGGGTCACAAATGGAACCCCCTCACAAGTGACAGAAGGCAGGTGACAGGCATATAGCAACAGGTCACAAAGATGGTAAGAGCAAAGTTGTTTATCCAACCCCCCAAAAAATTTTTGAAAGAACTGAAAACTCTGAATTTTGAAAGTAAAATACTATCATATAAAGAAATAAAATAATCCTCTTCATCAGTGTTTCAAGATCTGACTCCAGAAATTTTAGCATGCCATATTGAATCCTAGCACAGAAAAATCAGATGGACTAGTGGTGAGTAAGTTCCAGGAAAACTGCAGTAATTCCTCCACTTGTAAAAGGACATAAACTCACCTGTCGAAGATGAATGTAAACCGCATTCTGGAGAAATTCGGAAGCTCCCAGGCTCTGCTTCTGGATGGCAAGGACACGGACAGCTTTGAAGCATGCTTCTAACTCAGTCACCAGCATTCTTACACTGCAGGGGGAAACGGAGGCCCTCAGTCAAGAGCAGAGGTTTTCCTGTCGTGTCTCGCAGGCCGTGCCTCGGGGACTCAGTGCCCTGCAGCAGCCTGGCCCCAGGCGAGGACCCGCAGCATGGCCCACCCAAGCAGGAGGTGCACTGGGCTTCAGAAAGCCCATCCCCGATGGGGGCTAGAGTGGCTGGTGTGTTTAAGTGAACCTATAAATTCCCGTAGAAATATGCCTGCATTCATTCAAGTGATACAAGCAACAGTAGCAGGTTATTTAACAAAATTTCAACTGTCAGTGGAAATTTACCATTCCTTTCTGCTTGTCCCCTGCACTCTGAGACAGGCTTAGGCTCTCTCACACCGGCAGCTCTGATGCAATTGTTGTGAAGTCGTTTTACTTTGCTGCAAGTGTCCTCGCTCCCCGTGTGGCTGTGACTGTCATCTCTTAACACAGTCAGATGTCTTCCTGGATCTCTCCCTGCGTTCCTTGCTCCTGCTTCTCAGATCCTAAGATAAAGGGCAAGTGAAGGCACATGACCAGAAAAGGCACCGTGGACTTGAACTAAGTCCTCAGTGATCCCCTAGGTGAGTGCTGCCCACCCCTTACCTTCGATTCTCAAGGTTCTGCCCAGGGTGACATCCAGACAGGAGAGCGTCCTGGGCCAATTAAAAGCTGTGTGACTTGGGCCCTGGGACAGGTGCAGGAGCTGGTTCCAGAGCCGTGCCCCTCCCCACCTCTGCTCCCCTCTCTCCCAAGGACCCACTGCCAAGCCCCCAGGTTCCCTGATATTCTGTCCTTCTCTTGTAATCTAATCCAAGCCCTTTTCCTCTTCCTTTATTCCCTAATTATCAACAGCTGAAGTGGTTTTTCAGTCACAGTATCTGAAAAAATTTCCGGCAGCTGTAAAAGAGGTCTCCAGAGGTCAATGCCCATATGCTGGTTCCTGAAGAGAGCCCCTGGTTATGGGGTCCCTCACCAACACCCACGGGGCATCAGATATGTTGCAGAGTCGACCACCCTGAACAAGAGTTTGCTGTGACCCCAATGCCCGCACAGCATCCCTGCTCTCATAAATGTATTTGGCCCACTTATCCGTTACTAAGAAGCAAAAGTAAAAAAATTGCTCATGTTTCTTACTAAAATTATTTATGAGGTGGAAAAAGAAATTGTAATAGAAAAGAATAAATTTGACTGCATGTTAGATCTGTTCCTTTGGCTTTAAACCTTTGCTGTTTTCTAGGCTCAGACTTGGTAGCTCTGTACCTTTTGTAAAAGAAAGTTGCCTTTAGCCTGAAATATCCAGGAGAGCCTATTCTCCGGGCTCTGATCTTTCACGATGTTAACTCTTCTGCACTTATATAGAGATGGCAAGTTGCAAAATAGAGAATCAACTTTGATTTTTTTTTGGAGGTATTAGAGGGGCACCATGATTTGACCCACGTGGACAGCTGCAAGAACAAAGAATTCCAAGGAGAAACAATTTGTACCGCAAGAAGTTTGCAACAACCAACCACATCCCCGCCCCTTTTTAGTATAGAAGCGGACGGATTTGTGACTTGGGGGAGACAGTTCTCCAGCATGTCATTCTGCCATCTTCTGGGTCTGCCAGCTTTTCAAATAAAGTCACTATTCCTTGCTCCAACACCTCAATCTCCCGATTTATTGGCCTGTCATGCAGCAAGCAGTACGAGTTTCGACTTGGTAACAAGATGACTGCATTGGAGGTAGTATGTCTCCACTCTTTCCTCGTTTCCAATATGTAACATGCACATCATTTATGATCTAGTGCAAATAATTCATCAAAGACTACCACAAAAAGAAACTACACTCACCTAGCTATCAACACTGTAGTCACAACCTATCAATTTTATATGCTGTTTAACAACACAAATAAAAAACCTAACATAGGGAATTGATTCCTCAGAAATAAAATTATTTCTACTCCTTCAAAACCTTTTTTTCTTTTCTATTTTATTTTGTTTTGCATATTGAAAAGAAAATAAAAGACAAGTCATTTTATTTCACGTATTTTGTTATAGCTACATAATTTAAATACTACAAAGGGATTTAAATTGCAATAAAAATTGTTCATGTATTGTACAAAGATATATACAGAATCAATGTGGATAAGGAAAGGAATGGACATTTACTAAAGATCCACTGCACATCCAGTCTTTTACAAGCATATCCTGGAATATAAGCTCTATGATCCAGGGGTCCCCCACCTGCATTCTCACTGCTGAGTCCCTTAGTAATCTTCTACCAAGGCACCAGCATTGAACCACGCAATCAGTATTTTCGGTATAAATGAGGGAATTAGCTCATTCAATTCTAAAACAAAAACCCTAAATTAAATCCTGAACTTATTTACAGATAAAGAAAATTGGGCACAAACAAGTAGAGTTTCTTCCCCAAGTTCACAAAGCTAATAACTGTTAAAGGCAAGATTTGAACTCATCTGTCTGATTCTAAAAACTAAGGTGGAAATCCCTTATGACTGGGGAGGGTCCAGCAGCACAGCCTATCACCCTATCTTTGTTCAGATCTAGCCTTAGACAGCCTGAGACAGCACCCCATTCCTATGGAACTTGAGGGCAAATGATAACAATAAGGATTATATATCCAGTAGTTTCTTAGGTATCATTTATATAAACTGTCAGCAGGACAGCAGAAAAACTCTGGGAAATATGAGTGGGTCCAGGGCATTTTGCTGATTAGAAACTCAGTCTATCAGGACAGAGTGACCTTCCCATGAGAGGCCACACGGACCTAAACTAAAGGCAGCTGAGCAATGAAAACTAGCAAGACCCTGGAACTCAAGCAAGAAGGATCCCTGCCATCTCCCTCCCTGTTGCCTCTTCATCCACGTGGACACGAAGACAGAAGACCCGGGTTCTTGTCCAAGTTACACCATCATGGATTCTCACCCATAAAATGTTACGACTCTATGCTGTCCTAAGTCCTTTCCAACTCAAATATGTTGACACCAATATCTCAGCAGAATGTCTATGTCTCCACATCCTCTCTTCTATAAGGAGAATAATTCTATGGCAACAAAGCAGAAATCCAAATAAAAACACCATGCACTAATCAAGGTGAAAATCTGCGTAAGAGACTTTTCTCTCACGCTCAGTGAATGAAAACTCAGAAAAATTGGTCCTTCTCCCTCAGCAAGTGGGAGGTAGGCTGATTGTGTGTGTGGGTGGGTGTGCGTGTGTGTGTGTAAATCAAATACAATGACGACTGGGATCTGTACAGATTTTTTTTAAGTTACTATCATTTCATGAGGATGAGACACCCTTTAAAGTAATTTGAATCTAGTGTTCTGAGAGAGTCTCAGGATCTTTTGGTGGAGGAGGGGAAAGAAAAGTAGGAAAGAAGTAAATGAAGCAAAGGAGTAATAATACTGTAAGGGAAAGGCAAGACATTAACTTTGTTCCTACTTGCATCACAAACAAATTACGGACTGGCTTTGCCCCGATGTCCTGTCGAGCACTGAGTTGCAGATGAAGAGGTGACAGCCCATTTCTCACTGAGATTGTGACTGTACGTGGCATCTTATAGAAACAAATCATTTATCCTGATCAAACACTCTAGCAGCAGGCCGTAATTCTCCTATTTTGAGAGACAAGAAAATAGGAGTTCAAAGAGGGTAGATAACTTGACAAAAGTCAGAGGACCAGTAAACAAGAGAGGATGAATTCAAAGTCAGATCTGAATGCAGAGTCTGACCTTCCCACTCCCAGGACTGGAAAATCCTTAACACACAGACTCCCCAGCTCCCCTGCAGTGTTCCTGGCACCAAGCATTTCCCATGGTGATGGACTCCAGTTCTCACAGACACAGTGCTCTGTGCAGCCAATGACCTTGATCAGAACTTGATCACCTACCTGCCACGCCCACCAGGCTTCACCATAAAGGTAGGAAAGCTGGCTTTCAAGTGCATACAAAGCCACCCCTGCTCTAACGTGGGCTTTTCTGGGGCTTCTCCAGCCTAAATGCAGCCATAAAAGTGCTCAGAGTTTGTACATGAGCCACACTACCTCTCTCCAACTGTCTCCACACCTATACTTCTTAGCTATGACCATTTTGATAATATTGGAAACAAATATTTAAAAACACAAAAGAAAGGATCCTCGAACAATTACTTAATACTTACAATTTTAAATGATTTGTTACAAAGTGAGTATTTACAAACCGAATCTGCCTTCCTAGGTGTCAGTTTAAACAGTTAAAAAATATAATAACAAAAAATTCTCCCTTACAAAATTAAGAAAAACATCAACAATAATCTGGAATAAACTCACAATTAATGCCCATGTTGTACATGGAGAAAACTACAGGACTGTACTGAGGGGTAAATAAGAGGTGTGAATGTAGAGACATCAACATATTGCATGGAGGAAAACAGTATTGTAAATATGGAAGTTCTCCTAAAAAGGATTCAAAACTTAATAAAAATCCCATGAATACTCTTATCTGATTTTTTTTTAACTTGAACAATATATTTTAGAATTCTTCAGGTATAATAAAGTCATAATAATAGCCAAGAAAGTTTGGGATGGAAGAAAAGAACAAAAAAAAAAAATCGCACTGTCAGATAAAAAATTTTTACAATATGTAAGATATAGCGCTGGAGTAAGGAAGTAAGATTGACAGAAATAAAGCATGAGCTCAAAAAGAGACTCTAGTGTACATAAGTATTTTATACATGTGGGATTTCAAATCAAAGAGCAAAGTATGAATTCAATAATTGTCCTGGGACAATCAGAGAATCACCTGGAAAGAACAAATTCTATTCCTGTCATAATGACCACAAAAATAATTACAGAAAGTGATGTAAATATTAAAATACTAATAACAGCAAATACAACCCTTTGCTCACATTAATTCAACTTCTCCTCACTATAACAAGTACTATTATCTTCTCCATCTTAGACATTAAATAAACCTACATAAGAGATTTATACCATTATAAGAAAGTATTTCTAAGAATAATTACAAAGATAAAACACAAAAGGAAGACATTTACTATCTTAAGAATATTTTGAGCCACAACAAAAATAAACCTACTGAACAAAATGAAACGAAAGAAATGACAAGGAAAAACTCTGTGATAGATGTTGATGAAGACAAGGGATTAATGTTCATAACATACAAAGAGCTGTCACAAAGCAAAAAGAAGCTTCCTCACTTAAATTTGTGCAAAGGACAAAATGGATCATTCACTTTTCAAAAGTCAGATGGCTAATCAGTGAAAAATGCTCAATACCTCACTGGTCATCAAATGCAAACTAAAACAATGAAAAAGCACTTTCGCTCATCTTATTGGTAAATATTTTTAAAAGATATTGTAGCTAGTGTCCATCTGTGGGAGAAAAAACTGTGAGCGACCTTTTTGGAGGATGACATGTCAATGAATATGTAAACTCTGAAAAACGTGTGTACACACTGATTCAACCCCACTTCTAGGAATCGTTTCATTTAGAAAAAAATCAGTTCAAATAGATATACTGTTTACACTGGTGGGAAGAAAAGCTGAAGTGAAATCATATCCAGCGATAGAGAATTGGTTACGTAAGTAATTCTACATTTCTCATTCCACACTGGAGAAAGAATTTCTAGTCACTTGAAAGTAGCCTGTGATAAAAGTAAATGTCACAACCAGGGACTAAATTTCCAGAAGACTTAACTAAAGGCATGATCATACAAGATCACAGGAATGTCTGTTAAAGAAATATGCCAGTCAAACATCCTTTCTGACAGTGGAAAATGGAGAAAAGTTAAGTGTCCACCATCAAGACAATGATGCGGTAAATCACGGTGAGCTGTGGGCACTGAGGGGGCCAGCGTTTCCCCGTGGCCCAGGGCCTTGTCCACAGCACTCTCCCACCAAAGGTGTCCTTGCACAAGAGACCACACCTGCATATCAGGAGACCCCTCCACTCTATCTGAAGGGACTGTGTGAGTCTGGAGTGGGAGGACGTCTATGATATACCCCTGAGTGAATAAAGCGAGCTGCAGAAAACATATAGTATGGCCTTATTTTTCAAAAAAGAATATATACACACATATACATAGATTTCTCATATGTATGTATGTATGTATGTATGGGTATATATATATGTCATAGGCATAAAGGTCATGAAATATCTACACCACATTGGCAACAGCTTTTACACTCAGGAAATAAGGGGAAGGGAGGTAGGGCTCTTTCGGTACCACCACAGTTCTCTTTTCAGTATTTCAGTTAAGTACACTTGGAATTTAAAAGTTTATTTAAGCCCGAAATAAAATGGACGATGCCTCCACAAGAATAATGCTATACTGGTCATTAAAATTCATGCCAGGGGAGATACAATATTGTAGAAAAACATGTAATAAGCCGAATGGAAAATGGAGGTCTCCACACAGTAAACAGGCACAGAGTGCTCACTGGTTTTTATGACAGAGCTGATACACACTGATGAAAATAACAGAAAGTATATGTTAAAGTGTTAATTATTATTTCTGACTAGTGGGACCTGGATAGCCGTTTTTGTCCCTTTTTTCAGACATATTGCATTAAATATACATTATTTTTTATCTGAAAAAAGCATTTTTAGATGTGTAGTACCACACATTGGAGATTAATACACGAGTACTTACAGAAACAAATAACTAGTAGACACTGCAGCAGCGCCACACAATGTAGAACCGGCGATCCTGATTAACAGCGCACAGTTACATAAGGACCCACAAAGTGAGAGCACCTGCTGTAACAGGGCACGGCCCCCTTCTATTTGTCACCTGTGTCTTCAGGGCTGAGGCAGTTCTGAGCATGGCCATTGTCAGTGTTGGTGTCTGGATGGATGCCACTGGATGTGAGGGCACCTGCAAGCCGAGAGGAATAACAGAAATCATCCTCTGCCTTTTCTGTCTTGTTTCTTTGTTACTTTAAAAGAGAGGCATAAATAAGATAAACTGTGTATCTTCCCTACTGAAATTTCAGTAATGAAACCGTTTTCAAAGTGTTCACAACTTATATTCTGCCTATAACCGTCTTTTCATCAAAGCTTCATATTTATTAAATGTTAATTAACTCAGTTAATTAACTCCCTGTTGAAACCTTCTACTATAGAACATGAAGTGCACTATGTGAAAGAACCACTTCTGCAGTGACTAGCTTGGCTAAATTGACGGCAGTGCAGTCAGCCCCCAACACCCCGTGGCTCTGAGCTCCTGATGCTGCTAAGAGAGCACGCTGCCGCCTCAGATAGAGAGAAAGTGTGAAAGCATTTCCTGAAATCTACAGCACTGACAAAACATAACTGAC
Source organism: Camelus dromedarius (assembly GCF_036321535.1). Classification (NCBI taxonomy): domain Eukaryota; kingdom Metazoa; phylum Chordata; class Mammalia; order Artiodactyla; family Camelidae; genus Camelus; species Camelus dromedarius. The sequence goes on along the minus strand of NC_087441.1, from coordinate 83,935,127 downwards.
AAATCCCAGGCTCCTTTGAAGCTGTCATTTTCGGTTTCTGGCCAACCCCAGTCAATGAGCAGAACCACCTCATTCCCGAGCAATGGCACTCACTTGGTAAGGAGTTCTGGAGAAATTTCCAGGTATAGAATGTAACCAACTATACGTAGAACTCTGACAAAAGAAACAATGCAATACCCTGATTATGGAAGACACTCAAAATATTCTCCTAAGCCTTTGTAGCTGGAAAGGTTGGGCTTCTCCTGAGCCACTTATTTATTTCACAGCCAGTGAGCATCTCCCACAAACCCTGTTAACCTGTGTCTGCTGGGAGCCTCAGGCACACTCTTGCTGTCGATCTTATAAGTCACAGGGCAGAGGTGTGTGTCTCACAGCTGCAACCCTCACACGGGCTCGCCTCCTAGCCTCACAGTTTGAACTTGGCCCCATTTTCTAACCTGTTTATTTGGTATCTGTTCTTCTGTAAGCTGCCTGAAATGCTTTTTGGAACAAGTCAGAAGAATGAGTGGGTAGATAAATGGACAGATGGGCAGGTGAGAGATGGGCAGACCGAAAGAGAGACTCCAAGAAAAGGGGAACAAATAAAATTTCCTGTGCAAAACCCTTTTCTAGTCAGGGAAGAAAACCGCCACGGAGAAGAGTGAAGAGGCAGGTAGGTTAGGACTGTTTCCTGGATTCCATGAAAAGTCACACCAAGAGATGAGAGGGTATAACTATAAATAATAAAAGGAAAAAACACACATGCTTGAAAAATATATCTACAATATGTACTTTCTAAAGAATAGATTCAAATCAGCAGCGCCCAATACCACAATCCTTGGGTATTTACAGAAATGAGAATCCCATCTCCAAACCACAAGGCATCCCTTTGGAGCACTGAGAGTCTACACGGGGCAGTCATAAAGCCATCACCGCAAAATTTATGCTATCCTGCACTTACGAGGAATGAGCAGTTGTGCACGCGTGACAGTTACACCCCACAGCACCTCTACGGGGGAGGGAAGCCTAGCGAGCCCCATCTCTGCAGGAAAGAAAACCAGTCCTGGAGAGCCTAAGCAAACCTACCAGTTCTCCATCTCACAGGACTGGTCACTCCAGAGCAGGACTCGAACTCGGACACACGTCTGTAAGCACGATATTATCATGCTTTGTGTGATTTTTGTGTGTATAATACATTTGTTTCTGGCATGAAAGGATATTTAATAAATAATTGATTGCCTTGTCTATCTCATTAGCTCACAATCAATCTTTATACTGTTGAATTGTACTCTTTTCCTCTGGAGAACAGAACGGAAAGAGCGGTGGTCAGAATGAGGTGGAGCTCCATTCTTTATCTGGTATTTCATCTCATCCAAGTCCCCAACCAGGGAGAAGGAGCCAATGTTCTCTTCATCTTTTAAAGAGAGGGCTCCAGTGATGATGACTTACTCAACCCAAAAACCAAGGCTGGGGGAAGGGCACATGTAGCAACCAGAGCAGTATCAGATGTAGGAAAGTGAAAAGAGCTCACGGGAGGGCTCAGGGGGTCAGCCTGATTTATTTTCAATCGATAAAATTACCACACTGTAAAAATACTAATATGAAATGGATTTGTTCTTTCTTGACAAGTTTCCACAGCCCACATGTAACATTATCGTGAACCAGTGAAAAGAAGAGTCTACAGACAGGGAAAATCAATGCCACAGGCAGGCTGAAACCCAGGCTGGAGTTTAGGAAGAGAAAGGGCATAGTTAAGAATTGGGGAAAGGCTGGAGGAAAAAATCACAAGGACTCTCAAGCATCATCCTACAATCATATAATCATTCATTCAAGAGAGAGATACTGAGGTCCTATTTTGTGCAAGATTGTACACAAGGCAAAGCAAGAGCGCAGCGACCATGTTGGCAGCAACGGGAGGGGCTAAAATACACTTCTGATCCCGGTACCTTGCACACTTGTCCTCAGTATAAAGGTAAAGAAAAAAAGTAAAATAATATTCTGTAAACTAAAAGCATTGCTGAAAAAAAATTAAAGAAGACCTAAATACCTGGACAGACACGCCACGTACATTCCTGGATCAGAAGACAGTGCTCTTGGAATGGCAGTGCTCCCCAGAGTGATCCGTATATTCTACGTGGTCTCGATCACAATCCCAGCGGGCTCCTCTGCAAAAACTGATTAGCTGCTGTTATAATTCATATGGGATTTCGAGGGTCTCAGTAACCAAAACGATCTTGAAAAAGAAGAACAACATGAGAGGACTTGTAATTCTCAATTTGAAATTTTACAACTGTATCTCTAGGTGAGATTAGAGGCCATTTTTAAGTTATTACTGTGTTTATCCTTATTTTCTAAATTCTCTAGAATGAATATAATTGTTATAATAAGGAAAATAAAAAGTAAGTTAACTTTTAAAACATGCACACCGATTCATTCATTGGAAAAAATGTATTTTAACTATAAAGAGGTAAACAAATATCTAGTGAAAAAGGACTACTTAAAAACAAGAGAGCATTTAAATTTTTAAGAAATTGAAAACTGAAAAGCACAAACACATCAAGTTTCTAGGGAGACAAATACAACATATTAACACTTATTTTCAAAAATTCTAATTGAACAATGAAAACTCAAGAAATGGAAAATCGCGATTGACAGCCAACTGCAAACACATGGAGAGCAAAGGCCTAGAAATCACAGTACCTTTAACTCTGCTACTACCTCAGTAGGGGAGGAAATTCCTCACTGAGGAGACAGTGGAATCCCATGCATAAGACAGGATACACAGTACAAACTGCGCTAGAATCGGGGGTGACTTTCTTAGAAGAATTCTAAAGTTAGAACATTGCTGAAAAACTATAAATACACTGACAGACAGATTAAAACACACAGTCGTATATATTATATAGAAACATATGAAGTCTGCTCCCATGTTACATAGAAATACAAACATATTTGTTCATTTATGGGCACTGATTACTTTTTCCCAGGTAGACTATTTCAACTAAAACAAATAATCAATAATACACGCCTCTTGTCAAATCTAGTTGATAAGTTACTATGCTATGTAATCATAATATGTCTAAGATAGATCTAAAATAAGTGAAAAAGATCTTTGTATGGTTTCTTGAACTCTTCTCAACATTCCAAACTTAATTTTAAAATAGATCTGAGCAGTATTTCTATATTATCTTTTCCCTCGTGAAATGACCAATACAGTCTGTTGTCAAAATTCTGTCCTTACAATGATTCACGAACACCGTATCCTCACAAAACTGCTGGACAGCAAGTCACTATCCAGACACTGTGACCAGACAAACGAAACACAAGGAAGACAGTGACCCTATTATGGAGGGCTTACCGTCTCCGTCAACACCGGGGTTTTTATTTGATTGGTTTGATTGGGTAGCAAAATAAAATCAATCAATTATTTTCTTCTCTGAGCATTCTGTAAGTCATGACTCTTTTCATTGTCATGAGCAGGAAAGACTTAAGCATGACTTGATTAGGTCAAATAGCAACAATCATCACCGGAGAGTGGGTAATAAAGAAGTTAACTGATAGCAATTCTTCTGCCTACATGAGACCTAAAATAAACCTACACTTATATCCGAAAGGAAAATGAGGAGATGAGGTTCCCAATGAGAAAACAAACAAACAAGAAACCAAAAAAGGAAAGACTTTTTCATTAACGATTCCAGGCAGTAGTGGAGCATGGTGGTGAAGAGCACAGATGCTTGGGACAATCATGAGGCTCTGAACTCCCACAGCACTGGGTAGCTTTGACACTCATAAGTCAGTGAAATTTTCTGCATCTCAGCCTCCTATCCATAGAATGGGGATAACAACAGCACCCGTCTCCTAGGACGGTCCTAAAAATTAAGATATTTTATATGTAAATTTTAAATAAAATACCTCAGATTTTAAATATTGCCCCAAAAGCACAAGGAAAAAAGAAAACAGAGATAAAATTGAGTTCATCAAATTTAAAACTTTGCTTCAAAGGACACCATCCAAAAAGTGAAAAAAACAACACTCAGGAGAAAATATTTTCAAATAATTTATCTGATTAGGAATTTGTATCTCCAAATAAAAAAGAGCTCCTACAATTCAACAAAAAAGACAACTAAATTAAAAAATGAATAAAGGATCTGAAACGGTATTTTTCAAGGAAAATATACAAATGGCCAATAAGCACAATGAAACGATGTTCAAAATCATTAGCTGTAAGGGAAATCATGTCAAAACTACTAGGAGAAACCACTTCACACTCACTACATTACGTTATACTTAAAAAAAGTATAACAAGAACTAATGAGGACACACAGGAATCAGAGATAGCAGCCCTTGCTGGTGAGATGTAACGCTGCGTGGCTACTTTGGAAAACAGCCTGGCAGGACCTCAGAGAGTTGAACAGTTGGTTTCTGAAAGACCCAGCATTTCTGCTCTGTGGGCACACACGTAAGAGAACTGAAAACAAATGTCCACATAAAAACTCCTACAGGAATGTTCATGGTGCCATTATTCATCACAGCCAAAAAGAAGAAACAACCAAAATGCCTATCACCTGATGAATGGGTAAACAGAGGGGCCCAGCCATACAGTGGAATAATATTCAACAATAGCAAAGCATGGAGTACTGACCCAGGCAACAACATGGACAAACATTGAAAACGTTACTCAGTGTGAAAGAAGTCAGTCACAATAGACGGTTCCATTTACATGAATTGACTCGATTTACATGAAATATCCAGCACAGGCAAATCCACAGAGAGAGAAGAGTGGCTCCCTGGGGCTGGGGGAGGATGGGGAAGATGGGAATGAGTGCTTATGCATATGGGGTTTCCTGTTAGGAGGATGAAAATATTCTAAGATTGACTGGGATGCACAATTCTTGGCATAGAGTAAAAACCGGTGTAAATATTAATGGGTGAATTGTATTAAAACTGTTAAGAACAAAAGCACCTCGGGCCAGTACCTTCCCATAGTAGATGCAAATTGCTAACTTTTATTAGAGGAAGAAGAAACTGCCCTCAGCATGAAAGCAGGAGTTCAGCAAATGTGAGTTAACCGAAATTGGACAAGAGCAGTTTACTTGAAACAGTTGCTGAGTGTATACGAAATATTCAGAATGAAGAAAATCAGTTTGACATCAAGATGAAGCATTCTGCTTCAAATGCAGATCAAGGATTCGGCAAGCCCACCTGCTAGAAATAACCAGAGAAGAAACCTGGTTCTTAAAACAAGCACCACATCCAACAAGGAAATGGTGGTGAGGAAAGCAGTCAGCCAAAAAACTGGAACAGTTTGCTACAAATAATTTCTCCACTGAAATTTCAAAAATAAAATGAAAGTGATGCAATGCTGCGCTGCCCTCACGTGAATGGGCTTCTTCCGGTGCTCGACAGTTCTGTAACCCCGAATGAGAGACTCAGGAGAATCAGCATGGCCCCTGGGAGTCCCCAGGTGACTGCCCACCAGCACGCTGACCACCATCACATCTGCCAGGGTTGAATTGCAGAGAAGAGACCAACTTCTGAAAGGCACAGGAAATATTGGCAAGGGAAAAAATGGCTGAAATCAGTCCTGGGACAGAGGCCCTGACAGCAGAGTCCAGAAGGCTGCAGGTGAACTGGAGTGGCCCTGGGGAAAGAAGGGACCACAAGGGAGCAGATCTCAATTCTCTTCTCTCTCTCCCTTGGGTAGGAGAGATAAAGCCTGCATCATTCTCACCTGGAACTGTGGGTTATGGCTGGCAGAAGTCGTACCGACACGGAATGATTATTCAAGACTCTGTGGGAAAAGTCCAGAAAAAGAGAAGGAGTAGGGAGCCAACTCCACGAGCCTCTCAAATGCTCCTATATTTACTGTGTATAACGAAAGGAAAAAGTCATTAACAGTTGTGTGATAGTAAGTAGGAACTTGTGGAAAGACGGGAGGAGACAGAGATTGTAGAATCCACAATGAGTACAAAGGCTTAGTGTATCTTTAGGGAAGTCATGGGGTGAGGGGAATAAGATACATTCTTTAGATATGTGAATTACAAAGCAGACCACGAGACCAGCCAGGTCCTTGTTTTGGGGATAATAGACTATCTAAAAGCACACAAGCCCAGCTTTTATAGCTGAGGGCCTGGGTCCTTGCTTTGAAGTGAGCAGAGTGCTATCTAAAGCATCAACTATGCAAGCAAAGCATTGTCTCTGCTTTTTAAGGCAAGGAGACAGGAGTGAGGATGCACAGGCTCCTGCTTGCAAAGCAGTTACTAAGCACACATTTTTCTTCTGAACATTGACAGGCGGCTGGGGTCTGTTACAATTTGTTAACCTAATCTTGGGCTCCCACATGTAACCATTATGGAACCATTATGGAGGACACCCTAGGATAACAAATCCTAGCCCTGGGTCTTTTCCTGCCACCTTCAGACACTCTAGCAGGATCTAGACACATCCCTGACTAACGATCCCACAGAACCACCCAGACTCTTAACTCCTGGCGCTTGAAACTTAATTTTAGCTCTACACAACTTAACAAAGAAAAGTTTCAGAAATAGAAGATATTACATTCTTTTATATCTCATCATATGAACTAATTTTTCTGATTGCTCTAAGCTGCTTCTAATTGGCAAAGCACCTAATTCTGCAGGTGAATTCAGTACTTTCCATTGGGCATAACTTGCCACTTTGGGCTCGCTGAATTCTATTGGTCAAATACTGATACACTTAATTGATTTCATTGTTCATCAGTTTCAGCCGGGAGGAGAGGGAGTGTCACTCTGTTCCTCAGCCCACCCTCAACTCTTTTCTCATCAGCAACTCAGGCCTCCTGAAAATAAAACAAAGAATTTGTTTCCCTTCTACGCTTTCCACAAACCCAACAGGAAACATCAGCCTGGAGAAAGAATTCAACAAAAATGTTCAAACAAAAATCTATAAAACCTGAAGCAACTCCATCTCCGGATCATGATACACAATGACATGAAAGTAAGTGTGTCAAGCACAAAGCATGAGTGAGCCTGACCACCTCATTTCTATTCTTCAAAGGAAGGAAGGTTTTCATATTTTTTATTATCACACATTCTCATTGCTTCTGATTAAGCCAAAAATTAGTTTATGAAATAATTAAGCACTGCAATAACAGATTTTTGTTGTATCAATTATAGAAGGCATTCAGAGGGGATAGGAAAACCCACCTTTGTAAAAAATTTAAAATTTCTTCCCCTGTTAAAAACACGTATACAAAATGCAACAGAGAATTCAAATTCTTGCGGAGAGGAGCAAAAGCCACAGAATCAAAGCAAAGTCATTACTATGAGTCAATTCAAAATTCACTAGACAAGCATGCTCAAAGCATTCAAAGAATTTTAAAGGCACACTGCAAACCATTCACTTAATGATCTGCAGGCTAGAGGAAGAATTTCCCTCTTTAACAGACAACAGAAATCAAAAGGGTGCCCCTCCAAACAAAGACGAAAGATCAATCAGGTTTTTAACAGTTCTGATAAATCAGCATGTTCTGAAGAACAAAATTCAGAAATTTTAAACATTCATTCACACCACAATGAAACAAGCACTTAAAAAAAAAGAAAAAAACCCCAAAGAAACTAAGCACATTGATCATGCACTTGGATCAATGAGAACGTCTTTTACCCTTCGAAGAAAGAACAGGCTATAGCCTTTTACTTGAAAATTAACACTACTTTAAAGATAACTCCTAAAACGGATTTCATCATTCATGTTGCCTTGAAAACTCTGAGGCACTTGTATCTGATCAGAAAAGCAATTCTGAGTAATAGTATGTTACAATTCAGCGCCAGGTTGCTTTAGAAGAAAAAAGAAATCTACTGTTCCTCAAATCCTGCACAGAGTGTGAAGTGCCTCCCGGCCTCTTTCTCCTCCTGTTTTCAAACCTGATGCTCCCCAAACCTTCTGAAACAACTGTGAGAACCTCGTATTCCCACCAATATGTCAAATGACAAAAGAATATCAATTTACTTGTGTAAATATATGCCTACATCTTGAAATGGAGGAGGAAGGTATCAGAGGGCTACAAGGAACTTATTTCTACCTTCCTGAAATCACACACAAACACGTTCACACAGACACAAACACATACACACTGAATTACTGAGCACTTCACAAGCTTAGGAATTCCAACTTCTAGAAGATAACTTTGCAGTTAGTTTAAAATACAAAACTGTCAAGTTTTGAAAGACTTGATCATCTGCTAAATCATCCGAATATCAACGAGACCCAATTAGCCTTCTCTGTAGAATGTAATTTCCCATGATGTCAAAGCAGACCCTAAGAAGTACTGGATCCAAGACTCGTGTTTATCACTAGCTATCATCGTTTTTAAACAAGTAAACAGATTCAGAAAGGTATGTCCCAACATTTATTCTTATTGAGATAGCATATGTATTCAATTGTCTATACAGAAAATAGGTCCCATGATGGTGTTTAAGAGCTATTTTGTGTATTGCAATATTTATTTTTAAGTGAAGACAAGGAGGGTGGGTATTACTCAGTTTTAGAGCACTTGCTTACCATGCACAATGTGCTGGCTTCAATCCCCAGTAATCCCCCCCCCCAAAAAAGTGCTTATTTAAAAATAGGAAAAAAGTTATAAAAAAATGGAGACTAAAAACCACTGCAATGTAGAAGCCAGAACTATAATAAAAAACATGTGTTTCTATCAAATACTGACTATATGTCAAACACAGGGACAACCACAAATCACCCCTGACAACTATCACGTGTGGTTCTCAGCAACCCTTCTAAGTAGACACGGATGAGAAGCCCAGCACTGCGGATGAGGAGACGGAGCTCGGAGGAGCCGGGGACGCTGACCATCCTGCTCCCCGTGAAACCACGTCAGCCCAGGACAAGTGCTGACAGAGCTGCAGTGAGGGGACATGCAGCTGCGTGGAAATTTCGGGAGCTGGGAGTCCCAGAAAACATGAAAAATTGTTCAGTGAAAAACCAGCTCAAATATATTACATTGTGCCACATCCTTTAAACAGGGAACATGACTGATACTTTTTGATGCCTCCGTGTCCTTTCCGCCATCATAAAATATTTGCCCTCTCAGCGTGACCAGTGATGAACTGGACCCCATATGAAGTGCACTCAGATGGCAGAGCTTTTAAAGCTGTTTTATGAAGTTTGTAAGACTCTGTCTATGCCTCACACAGGCGGTCATCCATCACTTCTCACCGGTGTGGACGTACCACCTGAAATCACTCCTTTCTGCTTTTTAAAATCCCTTCATCTAATCCAGAATTTTCAACAGCAAAGAATCAGCTCAACCACAGACAGTGAACAGCTTTTCACCAAATGGACTCGAACAGCCCATCGGACTACCTGGAAGCCCTTTTCTTTTATTAAACCCACTTCCGGGTACTTCATCATTTTCTGATTGGTGGACTTGGCCGCTGACTGGCCTACTCAGAGAGCTCCCAGCCTCACATCCGGGGATGGGAGAGGGCCCTGCTCTTGGGAGAAATCAGTGAGGAAGGCGGACATCCTCCAGTCAGGACTGCACGTGTAGAAGTGCCACAACGTGCTCAGAAATTATACCGTCAGCACACCTGGGCTCCCATGGACTGGTTTCACATTAACCAAACTCACGAGACACTGATGCAAGAAAACCAGAAACTTAACTTATTAATGTAACAGAATATGTGAAACTATGAACCAGACTGAAATATCAGAGTTCAACCATGAGTACAGTTTCTCCTCCACGGCCTAACCACGGGCAGGCAGTAACATGGCAAACATGGAAAGAAGCAGAGCAAGAAGGGTTTCTAGATTAACTCAATGGACTAAATTTCTGTTATACCAACAGATCTACTGCCTGGAAAACAATTAACGCTAATCACGGTGCACTCTTCGTGGACAGTGGCTGAGACACGACTGTGAGCACCTGTGTAACTCTCCTTTCACTGTCCTTATTGGGCAAACTGATGCACAGGGGTACAGAGATCCAGGGATGCAGATACCTCTAAACACCCAAAGCCCATCCCTGGGAGCTTCAAAACCAGACAGCCAGGGTTTAAATACCAGCTCTGCCACTTACTAGCTCTGTGACCTTGGCCAACTTACCCTCTGTGTGCCTCAGTTTCCACACTGTAAAACTGGGATAAAAATCAAACATTCCTTACTCGATTGTTGAGAAGATTGAAGGATTCATTTCTGTAAAACTCTCATAAAAGAATGTAGCACATTATTGGTGCTCAACAAATGTCAACTTAATATTAAAGTGATTTACAAGTCTCCTTTCTAATCATCTTCTGTGTTTCCTGGCTAGACTAAGTCCCAAAGAAAATCCTTATTTCTCCTTTTATAAACTCTTGGGGAGCACCCTTCTGTTCCATACCTCCACCTGTTTAAACTGAGGGAGGGGATGCCTCCTCCCCACTCCTCTTGGCCACGGAGAGTGCTTCTCCACACCACAGACCCATGGCCCACAGCTAGCCTTTATCACACTAACAGAGTGAGGTGTGAGTCCGGAGAGACAAGCAGGGTATGTGAAACCGTTCGTTTCCTTCCAGTGCTGGCCACACTTGGGAAGCACCCGGGATGCTCAGCTCCATGGCAGGACAGCCCTGTGCATGATGGGGCAGGTCCTCTCAAGGGAAGGCTCGCTGTGGCCCAGAGTTACCTGGGACAGGGTGAGTCTCTACTTCTGGGACACAATATAATGACACGCATTTTCCCACAGACCTGAAGTTCATGGAGAACGTGGCTTCATCAGTAAAAATGAAGACATATATCGCCTGCTTACTCTTTTCTGTCATCTCTCAGTTGGCTGCTGGAGACAACATTTGTATAAGTATTGGATCCCATTAAGCCCCAACATATTTGAAGTAACAAAAAATTCTGTGGCTTAACGTTGTTTCAGGGCGACTGTGTAACTGTTCTGACTTTGCTGAGGCTAAATTATGGGTATAGGAACTATGGAACCTCCTCAAATATCTTTCATCATAAAACCAGCTTTCCTTATTTTCCTGTTTCTTAGTAATTGCCAAAGACTATCAAATGATGGCTTCTCACAAAACAGTAGCTAAAGTTTATGAGCCCTCTTGACATACCCACTGTGGTAAACACTTTACATAATTTCTAATTCTCACAATTCTACAAAGCAGATATGAGCATCCCCATCTCACAGACGAGGGAAATCTCAGAACGAACTGACTTAGGCTCACGTGGCTCAGTGGCAGCGTGTGCACGCAAACACAAGTCAAAAAACTACACCCCTTCCTATATGTACAATATCTCCTACCACTAATTAACACACAGCGGCGGGGTCAATACTCAGGGAACCCAGTACACTTTTCAGCTTTAAGGTGCTCCAGAGGCCGCTTCTAGCTGTTTTATAAATTCCCGGCTCACTGGTTTCTAACACTGGAAGAAAAGTCCGATTTTGCCATTGTTTGCACAGCAAGTCTGAGATGTTCACAGCGAGATGACAGAATAAAACTAAGATATAAGCAGAACAATTTTTCCAGGTACAGACATAATGTAGACTGTGCTATTCTGAAGCATTAAGCAAAGAAATCAAAATAAAATAACGTTGTTTAAGCTTTCTTTAACAAATAGGAAAATTAAGAAGGTAAGAAGGTGCAACAGCGCCACCTATGGCTAAAAAGACCTTCCAGGTTGCCGGGAAACATGCAACACAAAATTACCTGTAGGATCAGAAACGAGAATCAGATAACTAAAAGCTTCTGTAGCACATACTGCACTTTGTTTCAGGGTAAGGGAGGGGTATTCAATATTTAATCTGATATTGCTAATACTCCTGAATATAAACAAAAGACATAGGCTTATGGAAACTCATCTTAGAGGAGGAAAGAAACCAGTCCAGCCTCTTCAGTTTATAGGAGGGGAGACTGAGACCTGGGATATGTCCTCCTGGCAATCGGCAGCAAAGCTCTCCTATGCCTCATGTCTTGCACTGTAGCAAAAACCAACAGATCTTTACTAGGCCTATATTCATAAAAGTAACGTCTGTATTTTTCCAACAGTAGGTAATCTAATTATCTTGCAAAATACTTCTCAAAGAGCCAGGAAATCGTAAAAGTTTGTTGAAATACAAAAACCTTTATTTACATATTAAAACAGCATGAGATTTATTCTATTAAAAAAGTTACATGTCAAATCAATGTTTTGATATTTTAAACCTGTTAAAAGTGCAAGAAAAAAAATCAAAATTTTCTTTAATCACAAAAGAGAGAAGATTATTCCCTGAAAATGATAAATGTGAATTTTTTTAAACTTAATGGATCTGGTCAGAATCCACGAATTTAAATGTCTGAGTGGATGTTACACGGTAACATGAATTCTCAGTTGTAACAATACACATTCTGTGTAAATAATCTTCAAGGTCGTCTGCTTAAGGCAATTTAACTAATCCCTGTCTCAATAGAATGATACAGATTTCACTAATACTTCATAGTGCACTAAATAAATAAATGAATCCTTGTTACTTTAAGCCATATTCATATATATCATATATATACATATTGAATATGCATCAGAAATAAGCCACCCCTTTTAGTATTCAGAGTTGATCGTTCTAAAATGCCTGTCATTGTGACAGCACATTTTTATTAAGCACCTTTTGGGTGCTTTGTATACAAGGCGTCTAAATCTCACAGACAAGGAAAACGATATTACTCAAATTTCACAAATGAGGAAATGTACTTAAGCCATAAAAACAACTTACCTATTCATCATCAGGAAAGAAAAGAGTAATGATTTTACTTACAATATTCACTGACAATATTTTCTTCCATACTAAGACTACATAAAACAAATTCAGTCTTTCTAAGTTTTTCTGTCAATAAGGGCCACTAGAGAAAAGCAAGTAACATCACTAGCAATGGTTGGACTTTCAAAGCCCACTTCTCTTTTGCACGATAATTATTTTTAATGTTTGGTTTTTAGTGCTCACAGAGCACTAAAATTAAAAAAAAAATTAACTTTTTAACTCATTGCCTGAGAAAGCAACATTTGTGAAAATGTACAATTTTAATTTATGCCACTCTGTCTCACATTCTCACTGGTGTCTCTCCTTTGAAGTCCTCATCAGGCTGAGATCACTAAAATTGGCCATTTATGGAGTCACAGGAGTTCGGGAAACCACTCAACGGGAGGCTGATTAGAGGAGCAATTAAAAATGCATTCTGTGCAGCCAGGGTTCCAGCACTGAGCTAGCCACCGCCAGCTGTGTGTAATTTGGGACAAGCTGCTCCATCTCTCAATCCCTCAGCTGCAAAAAAGGAGACAATGATACCTACCCTCAAACACCTGCTATGAAGTAAAACATGAGGAAAGCATTTTAGCCTTAGGCAGGTGTCCATTCAGAGCGAGTTTGGTCATTATGATGATGAGGATGGGTGTTAATAAATTAAGCTAGAACAGAAAGTAGAAATCACCATAAAGGAGAAACATTTAAATCAATGGGCATTTTCTTTTGGATGGATTGCAGAATATTCTATTGATTTTTTTAATAAACCAAGATTTGTACATTAATAATAGATTTACAGGTTCATGGACAAGTCTCCAGAAAAAGAATTAGAGGCCTCTAACCTCTGAATACTAAGAAAGTAAAGTTTAAAAAGAATTCTGGGGGAGATTATACATCAATTGGGAGAGTATGTGCTTAGCATGTATGCGGCCCTCAGTTCAGTCCCCAGTAACTCCATTTAAAAACTTTTTTTTTAAGAAATGGAGAATTAAAGCAAAAAGATGGAGGAATACAGAATTTTTTTAGAGACTCAACTCAGACTTCTGATGGGGAATAAAACATCCATTTCTCAGAGGAAATCTTGAAAACTATGTAAACTGGATCTGAGATGTCTAGTCTTTTAACATTATTCAAGAATTCATATTACCAAGACTTAAAACTACCTGATAACCCACAGTGGTGATAGTGATCATAACAGCTGCCAACACGGATCGAGCTCCGGCTAGGAATGCTCTGTTCTGACATCTCTGACCCTGAGGCCTCACCAGGCTGAGAGCACTAACTTCGGACATTCATGAGCATCTCGTGTAAGTCCTCAATTTGTGCTTCTCACTCCCCCCTCAAAAGGCCCTCTGAGGGAAGCACTGTTATCTTCCCCACCCGCAGTTAAGGCCACTAAGGCACAGAGACTAAACCCGATCCAGGTCACACTGGCATTAAAGGACGTGTGTATTTCTGCTGTTTTACTTTTTACAAAGGAATCTGAGATATCAATTCAAGGGAGACTGTTAAATAATAAAGTCTGTCTGGTCTCCACCTCAAAGAGCACATAATATAGATTCCTGATGTAGGATGAGGCTGCCGCCACAAACTGACTCAGCTTGAAATTAATATCCAAGATGAAGCAGCGAATACACGTAAATATTCACGATTGTCAACTCTACTCACGGGTCTGGGCCCTTCACTGCCTGAACGGCGGTGAAATCCCCACCCCTGTCAGGGAGGGAAGAGCGGCTCTTCCAGGTCGCACCCAGGCTTCACGGGCTGTTTCCCCTCACAGACTGTCGTCAACGATTAAAAAGCTCTCAAGATTTTTACACCATGCAAAACTGAAAGACATTTCTGCAGATGGAGCACTTTCTCAGGCTTAAACAATTTTTGCCTACACTCAGCAAGGGGGAGAAAAGAAACATGACTCTGCAAAGTCTCTGAGCCTCACCACTCACAGGAGTAGAACTGCCTCAGCACAAGATGACTGTTCACATTGCAGGGTGAGAACAAAATAAAGCCGCCCCAACCACAGGCACTCCCAGAGACAGCGCTCAGCAGTCTTCTGCACACTCACGGTTGTGCAGCCCTCACCACCATCTATTTCCAGAACACTCCATCATCCCAGAAGAAAGCCCCTGTCACTATCAGTCATTCCCTAATCCCCCTCCACCCAGCCCCTTGCAACCATCACCTGCTCTCTGCCTCTGCATTTGCCTATTCTGCGCATTTCAGATCACTGAAGTCAACAATATGTGGCCGTTTATGTCTGGTTCCTTTCACTTAACGTGCTATTATTAAGGCTTTTCCATGTTGAAGTGGTATCAGCATCTCTCTCTCTTTTTTTTTTTTTTGAAAACGTTAGTTTATTAAAAGGTGGTAAGTACAATCAAAAAGAGTAGAGTGGAGCATAAGTGGTGGGGATTCAAAGGGAAAATGGTGGGTTGAGCAGTCAGGGTGGACTTCCCAGAACAGGTGGCCTTTTTCATCTTCCCCTTTATTTTTTTTTCCTTTTTATTCACCCTTACGTATGAATAATGTTCCACTACATGGAGATACTACATTCAGTTCATCCATTCAGCAGCTATGTATGGACGACATCCAAAAGAATGAGTGTAAGAGGTGACTAGCAGGGATTGCATTTAAGCAAAGGGCAAGATGTGCTTTCAAAAAAAAGCCAACAAACAGAGGCACAAGGAAATTCAGTGCGTTTCTGAGCAAAGTGCATGCTTGCTTCGGCAGGACTACCGTGCAGGGCTGGGGAGGATATTGGCAGGAATCACGGGGAGGGAGTCACCTAAGAAGACTCCCCACCGAAATCAGCTCAGCCAATTCTCCTCCCTTATGTTTCTAGGCTTCTCTTATTTCATGTAATAGCACTTTAACTACACATGTGATCATGTGCATCAGACCAACTTACCTTGAAGCCACAGAAAATCATTCACTGACTGGAGCAGATCCAGGACAAAACTGTGATGGACCAGGGAGTACTGCAGCATCCCAGCCTGCAGGCACAAACCCCACATGTGCCTTGGTGATGTCCAGAAAATAAAATGCATGGAAATATCTCACTGCTGGTGCACAACATCTGCCCCCAAATTGCCCCAAAATCATGCTGGTAAAGCACTACTCAACCCTCTCACTACAAAAAAAAAAAAAAGCTAAGAAGGCAAATTTAGGCTCTGCCATTGAAAACCAGAAACCATCAATGCCAGTATCTGAGCTGGAATGCTCCTGACTTCAAAAACCACTGCGGACTTATTTTTCAAACGGGAAAGCATATATGTATTCCACGTAGATGATATTACAGTAGGATTTTTATTTTCGAAACTTCCAGTTGAAAATTAGCACAAGAAAGATTATGTTTCAGCTTTTAAAAAACTCAATTATCTTCCATTTTCTTAATTTTGAACCTATTATTATTTTATAAATGGAGCAATGCTTCATATTATAAACCAAGTGTTTGGATTCTGCAAACAAAACCTTTATGACCTCACTATTTCAGAGCAAACTTTAATGATGTTTTGAGAGGTGGGGCCTGGGGCGCTCACTAACAGCCCTTTAAATACTGACAAGGATGTGCTATTAAGTAATGCAAAGGCTCTAAGTCCACATTACCTAGGAAACCAAAGAAACTACACCAAAGCCTTACTTTGTCATTTTTAAATATTCCTATTGTTTGAATATTAAAGTTCTTAAAAGATATGATTTTTTTGAGAAAGACAACAGCTGTATGAAATTTCCTCTCACCAAGAAAGCAATTTTTATCAAGAGTAAAAACCCATATGGAAATTCAAAAGACAGGACGTGTCTAGCTAAGTGAACATGCAGATCTGAACACAAACATAAATCCTATCAGATCTCACTCGAACCAGCTCAACAAAATCCTGGGCTACCCTGGAACTTAGCTCTTCTCTTCCAAATGTTGGCTGAGCTAACATCATCACACAAGGCAGGGTAAAAGAGAAGAGGGAAGTCCACCTGGCGGCCTCCATCTGTTTTCTTCAAGCCAAAAGGCGCCGCAAGGGCGGCCCAGCTAACAAGCCCTCCCCATAAGGAAATCCGGCATCCACACTGCCCCTGCAGTCCCCAAGCAGCCCCGATGCCCCTCTCCCACTTGTGGCCTCCCAGCCTGTGAATGGTCTTCTAATGTCACTCCCCAGTTGGTGGCACCCTCCCCCTCTTCCCCGCTACACACACACACACACACACAAACACACACACACACACACACACACACACACGCGGAGCCAAGGCAGCCTACCCAAAGCATAAATTTGATTACATCACCCCACTTCAAACCCTTCAGAGGCTCCCTGGTAGAGTTCTAGCCCCACCCCCGACCCTGCTCGCCCATCCTCACCTCAGTACCCAGGTCCCCAGTGACCTCAGTGGCCCCCTGACCTGCTCCTACTTCCCACTTGCCTCCAGGCTCATTTTGACTGTTTCTCATGGAAGCCTTCCCTCCCTCCATCCTCCGCAATTTGTTCCTCTGTTCCTAGAACATTCTAGGCTAAGTCAACTTCTGACACTGCTAAGCTCCCAAGGAGCATTTTGCTTACTAATGTGGGTCCAACCTCTCTCCCCTAGACACTCAGAAGTGTGTGTGTTATGAATAAATGAATGATGGGGTGGGTCTCAAAGGGACAGCCAGACCTGCTCTCGCCCGTCCCGACCTTTCTTACTGTAGAATATCAGAAGCAAAACCAGAAGTACCTTTCCTGAGGGTCACTTCCTGCTGACACCCTTCACTGCCTCCTGTGTCAGTTCTAGTAAAACCCAAGCTCTTCGAAAGCCCTCCACCCCAGGCCCTCTCCAGTGTCCTCCCCAGCAGGGGCACACACAACCCTGGACCACACATGGCACTCTCCCCGATTCCCCACCGCACAAGCCTCCAGGCCTCTACCCGGGCTGCTCTGCCACATGAGCCACAGTCTTCATGCTTTCTACTGGCTGACCCTTACTCTGTCTTCACAACTGAATGTAGAGCCCATTTCTTCCAGGAAGTCCTCTCTGATAATATCCTTTAGGTCTTGGCAGGTCTCCCTCTGTAGCAGCACTGCATGGTGACCAACTGGGTGTTTGCTTGCTCCTTTGGGACCACGACCTATTGGGGGCCACGTGGGAAGGAGTGAGAGATTACAAGAGGGTTGGGAGAAGCAAAAAGCAAAAATCACAGCTGAAGTCCCAAATTCAAGGATTCTTTCTCAGAAAAAGAATAAAATATTTCACACGAGTGCAATTTGGCTACTATTTTTGTGGCTTGCGGAAAGCAAGGGCTTGGTGTTCTAGTCCAAAACCCGGGTTACATGCAAAGAAATGTATATATTCATATCCAAAGGAAACCAGAGCTGCTCAACAACAGTTTCCAGTCAGAATTGAAAGGAATTTTGATAAAGGCAATGTCTCTCTCTCTCTCTCTTCTTTCTTTTCTGGCATCATATAATTTTAGAAGTATTTGGGTGACTAAGAGATGGCTACAGCCCATGATTCTGCACTGGAGAGTTTGGGCTGAGGAAGCCCAGATTACATTCACTGTGTAAATGCAATCACACCAACAAACTGACAAGTTCCCTTGTGGAGGAGCTGATGTTCCAAAGCAGGCAAAGTTATGCAGTAAGAAAACTCTAAATAAAAAGTAAGAAATTCAATGTTCTGTACTCAATTTCATTAGCTATATGGGCCATTACCTGATAGTATATTTTGTCTAATGAAACCCAAAAATAAATTGTGAACGTTGATTTTCTTCATCTGACTGTTTTATGCTAAATTTGGTTATCAAACCCACAATCCATACGGACAGCTCAGGCCTATGCTGCAGCACAGCTACATCCCGTAGAAGAAAGTCTATCAAGGGAGAACTGGAGAGTTTCCCTTCAGAAGCTGCTAAGTCTGGTTTTGCACCTATACATCATTTCAACCATTTCATCGTCAAAGGAGTAAGACCTTACCTCTGTTGGGCGTAAAGCACTGCGGTGTTTCAGAACAATTAAAGAACACTGAGCTTTGTGAATCAGTCCTGAGGCACTTAAATCGTACTTTTTCTGAAAGGCCCCAAAACTGACCCACTTCACCATTTCAAGTACACCAGGGAGGTACCGGAATTAGTAGAGAAAACACGCCCTTGAAGTCTGACAAGACCCTGCTTGAATCCTGTTACAGTATTCACTACCCTCTAAACGGACCAATAACTTAACCCCTCTGAGAAGGCTTGCCAATCCGCAAAAGGGGGCTGCCACCGCCCACCTGGGAGGCATGGATATGAATGCAACACGCAAGTAGGCCGGCCGACTGGTACCTGACACGGGGCCTGACTAGTTTCCCTCCGCTGCCCTTGTCCCCCTTTAAACTTGTGCTGTTTCCCTGGTACCAAACGCCCGGAATAGACTGCCCGAATATTCTGTGTATCCCTGGATACATGCCTTACCGTTAGGAGGCCAGAAAAACAACTGCCTTCTCCCCAGTCACTATCAATATTCTAAAGATTCTGGATTTTTTTAACCTCTATTTTGCAGGGAGACTATTCCAGAATTTTTCAAGCACCATTCTCCAGGTTGGCTCCCCTCCCAGCGCCCATCCCTTCTCACCTCAGATCCTCTGTCTGCCTTCTGTTCATTGGAAAGCGAGTCAGGAAGAGCGGGGACTCCCTAGGCCTCCTTCCCTCCCTGATATGTTAGTGTGACTACCTTCAACACACACCCCACTCCAACTCCAGTTTCTGAGGAGTCTACCTTCCCGGACCCTGCAGACTCTGCAACTTCCCAAGACACACACGTGGCCACGACCCTCCGTTCAGATTTCTTCCTGGCTGGCCCTGCCCACCCCCCGGCCCCTTAAGGATATATGACATTGCCCTGAAAAACCTAAACGCCACTGACTGACACACCAAAGCTGCATGGTCTGGGCTTTCCTCCAACCCAGGCACAGACCTGCCCCCCCTCAGCCTCAGTCTGCAGCTCTCAAGATGATCTAATTCACATGCGCGGCTGTGAACACCAGCTAAGGATGACGCCTCCCAACATGTATCTCTAGTCCGGCTCCTTCAAATCAGCCCTAGGCTCATAGACCTGAGTGCCTCTATGAAGTCCTAACTTGGATGAAAAATGGCATCTTAAAAATGCCTCATGTCCACCATTTACTCTGGAATTCAATTTCTGGCAGGTACCTCCCATGCTCCCCATTTTAGTAACAGACCCAGCACTCACCTATGTGTTTGAGGTCACATTCAATTTCCACTGTTCCCTCCCTCCAGCCCTGGCCTGGATTATTAGTCCTGTCATTTCCGTTGCTAAGCCCATCTCAAGTCTGGTTCTGCAGGGACCACGGCCGGATCCCCACAAGCTCACAGCAAGTTGCACTGAGTCACAGTCCTCCGAAGGGTGCTCCCTGGAGGGGGAGGCATCTCCTGCCGCCGGTCACCACAGAAGGCACTGGATTCTCACAAAGGAGGCTCTGGAGAAGGGACTCAAGGTTCTCCCGTGATCTGAGCTTTGAAGGTCCCGAGGTCTGGCGGAGCTCCTATTAGCAGACACACTTGCCACTGAGCAGATGAGGATGGAGGAGCCCAAGCAAGGCTGTCCTCACTCCGACCACTGGGCCCTCGGGAGCCACGGGAAAGGCCTGTGTCCAGGGCACAGCCCAACAATCACAGATCCCAGCCTGCATTTGCCAACCCGGACAGCCTAGACTCCTTCTACTTGCGAGACTTACTTCTGTTCTGTTCCCCCCCGAGAATGTGATGGACTCTTTCAGAATGTCTGGCCTGTCTCAAGCGAGACAAAGTCAGTGAAGAATGAAGTGTTCACATTTGGACTAGAGCATGAAAGGAGAAACAAGACCTCATGATTAGCATGATGGTGGTGGCCAAACTCTTCCCCTGGGTGAGATGAACAAGGGTGGGGGTGAGAATCCAAGGTCTTAGATTGGCCAAAGCATCTTCCTTCATGGCTGACTGGGGGTTGGAGACACACTACCGCAAACTAACGACACGGCTGTCAGTGGGGGACGTCAGCTGCAACAAACACGGAGTCAGCTCTTTAATGCCAACATGGGTTAAAAGAAAAGGCCGGTGCAGGGAGGCCTGCACGGCTGCTGAGGCAAACCACAGACCCGGCTCTGAATGCCCACTGGCTGGAGCAGAGAGGAAGCTACGGTCCCTTTAACAGTCCCTGTGTCCACCAGATCCATGTAAGCCAGCTACTTAGGAGAAGTACATGTTGTCCTGATACTCAGAAAAACCAGCCTCGTAAAGGGAACAAAAGAGTGGCATGGATTTTAGACCCACTTCTGCCCCTTTATGAAGGCAAAATAAAGTAAATGGAACGGGGAAGTTGAATGCAAAAAAAAAAAAAAAATTAAATAACCAAACGGTGACTGATTCCTCCAACAGTGTCCCCTGCAGCTGCTCACCCCCAAGCCTGCCACTTTCTCACCAGTGACCGCCGGTCAAGAAGCGCCGTCACGCACGTCACACAGAGACAGCCAGGAACCGCGTGCTGAGCACGTTTGTTTAAAAGCAGGAATCGAACAAGGTGCTGCAGACTTTGACTTGACAAGTTTAAATAATCCATGAAAAGAATCCCTCAACAGCCGCCTAAATCAATTCGCATCTCACTTCTTCAAAACAATTAAACTAATTGAATAAGGGTGCATTTGTCACCAAATATAAGGAGGACCAAACAGGTTCCTCAAAGCAAAGATTTTAACAGGTATCACACACCAGTGGGTGATGTGCTAACAAAGCAAATATTCCAAAAAATTAGAAAATAACAAGATGACTAGGATAATGCATGGATCAAGGCACCTGAAAAGTTTCTGCTCTTTAAAGCGATGGAGACAACACGGAGGGCGATCTAGCTATTTCCAATGCAAGATATGCACAGCCACCTTTTCAGACGCAACTGCGCGGTACAAGAGAAAAAGGAATAAAGAAAAAGGAAAGGAGGAACAAGCGAAAATTAGAAACACACAAGAACAAAAATGACTTTGACAGCATGTACAAGAATTTACTTGAGTGTGTGAGGCCAGGGACGCAGGGACGGTGAGACCCACACTCACCTCCTGCTCCAGGGAAGGCAGGGGCCTGAGGGGAGCGACGCTGCTTGGGGACACCAACGTGGTCAGCGCCCCTAACCAAAACTCCACATACATGCGTCTAGGCAGCTTTTAAGCCACAAAATGTGGTCGCATTACAGGCTGGACAGTTTTACTCACTCCCAACGAGAGTAGCAGGAGAGAATTAGTCTCTGCTCCTGCACCAAAGCATTGTTTTAAAAATTAATGACTGTGGAATAGTAAAAGCAACAATGGAGTAAAAGTGACTGGAGGAGAACGTGCTTGACCCGAGCTCACTGGCCGCGTTATCTCACTGACGTTCAGATGCTGGCTGAGCCCTTATGGTACCAAAACAGACAGATCCACCAGGAGGGAGTTTAATGCACTGCTGTATTTTGATGTCGAGAGCCATGCCTGGTACACGAAGTTCTGGGTAAACAATGGTGACAGTGTCAACACTATCGGCTAAGCACACATCCAGCTACTCCGCCAAATCCCAAGGGCAGACTTCAAAAGACAAATACAAGCGGGAATTCTCTGGTGGGTCTGCAGACTCAGAACCAAACAGTTGCTGAGCAAAAATGTCACCAGTGCCTCCTATGACAAAAGAGGAGGCACTGTCCATGGGGCTTGGGCAGGGCTCCAGGCTTCCACTGCTCACCCACCAGTCTGTCCAGGGGGAGAACATGGTCCCTGCTTATGTTGCACTGATGCACCTACCTTGACTAACGCCTGGGGGCTCAGCAGGAGGTGACATGTGAGGTGAACGGAGCCAGCCTCGGTGTAGCCCGGTGCTGGCAGCTGTGCCCACAGCAATGCCCAGGCACCTAAACCTGCCACCTCATCCCCAAGGAGCAGAAGGGTGTGCGGACGTGTAGATCACAGGGCCCTGCGAGGACAAATAAAGATCATGGCCATTACATGTCTCACCCCTTACTAAAGTCATAGAGGTATGTCCGGGAGGAACAGAAAATTCATCCAGAGCCCACCAGGCACCACACGCAGGTGGGACTCGGGCCCCCTGTGCCTCTCACTCACAGGGCTGGTCTGGACTTTCTTTTTATCAATTCTCTGGCATCTTCTCCTCCAACTTACCAACAACCAGAAAGTAGGATTTGATCTTAGGTAAGTTCAAGAATCACAGAGCACTGCCTCCACAGCGGGCCTGTGCCAGGTCCTCCGACCGTCACCTGTGGTACCGCCATGAGCACCCTCCAGACACAAGGCCCGAGGCCGTAGGCCGTGGGGGCACAGCTTCCCTCAATCTCCCCAGCAAAGGGGGACCACCTCTGGGAAAAGGCATCTCAATTTTTCTGCCCGAGGGAAAGCATGATAGATACACGGGGAAACAGAGCATAAGGTGGGGAGGTAGTAAGCCCAGGAGAGCTCGTCTGCACTTCCAAGGCAAAAGTGGGGCCGTTGACTTAATCACAGGGACAAAGTGAGGATGAATCTTTCCCTGCTTTGTCTCATACTCCGTGATACGCCTTTCCCTGCATAAGGAGTTCATCCGGAATTCCCTGGAGGTGTTTCTGATGTCCTAACTTGGCATGCTGCCTGTCGGGGAGGAAGAGAGGGCCTGAACCCAGCAGGTGCTGGGCCTGGGAGGCAGGAGACACCGGCTCCAGACACAGCTCAACCAGCATCTCGTTCTGCCTCTCGGGATTCAGCATCTCATTTATAAGCAAAGGGATGAGACTGTCCCAGGACAGGCTGCCTAACAAAATTGAAATGAGAGCCATGTAAAGAAATCTTCCCAGTTGCCACATTTAAAACGGTAAACAAAGAAACAATCAAACAAACAAAAAAACAGATACTAGAAACTAATTTTAAGAACAGATCTTACTTAATCTGCTGTATGTAAAATACTATCATTTTGACATGTAATCAATATATGAAAGTAACAAGATAGTTTACATACATTTTACTAGACAAGTCTCAGCGTCTGAAGGGCATTTGACCTACAGCACATCTCAGCTCAGACCAGCCTCTTCCCCAGCGCTCATAGCATCAGTGGCTGTGGCTAATCTATTGGACAGCAACTCCAGGGTTCCCACCAGGGGTCTTGGCTGAAAAGCGGGAGGAAGTCTCCACACTGACCCTAAAAGATCTCTCTGAAACAAAGGCAGATTCACTTTTAAATGTCTGTAAACCGTCGGGCTGCTCCTCCCTCCGCCCTTGGCTACAAGACAGGCCTCTTCCTTGCTGATCCCTTCCTGGATGTAGGGAAGGAACCCGGCACACAGCCAGGGTTGCCGGGCCTACAGGTAGACTTACCTGCTGTCTGTGTCCAGTCCCATCAAGTCCTCCTTCTCAAACAAGGTGCAGAGGAGGGGATCCTTTCCCCAGACTTGTCGGGGTCCCATCCAGCCACTTGGACTTGAGCAAGATTAACAGTGACTCAGTGAAGTCCTCGATCCTCTTCTCCACCACCCGGCAGTCCTCGTAGTTTGAAGGCCACGTTGGTGCGTGGCTGCTCGGCTACTTCCCCATGCAGCACAAAGACAAAGAGCTGAGAGTCATTAAGCGTGGTGCCATACAGCTCCTCTGTACATGGAGCTTCTCGAAGGCCTTGGCAGAGAGGCAGTCGGTAATGGTGACAAGGCCCACGACCGTGCGGTGTGTCTGGAAGCCACTCCACGCATTCTAGAACTCATAGTGGTGCATGTAGTGGATACAGAGTGCCCACTGTGAGCCGCACGGGCTGATCTGGCTCACCAAGGAGATTCGTTTATAGATGCAAAAGAAATTGTCCTCTGAAATGATCCCCACGGGTTGGACGACCACGGGGAGAGTCTCGTATTCCTCAGCACACTGCACGTAGTCAGGGATGCTCATGTTGCAGGCCCTGCCGAGAGGGGAGAGGAGATCAAGGTAAATATTGTGCTGTGGGCTGCGGGCGCCTCTGGGTTGCGGTGACCTGGTGTGTACCAGCCAGAAGGCAAGGGAAGCACAAGCAAAGCCGGGGGTACAGTTTGTCCTCAGAGTCTGTACATGGCTACCGTAGCTCGGATCACATTACCCAGCTTTTGGTCTAGGCTTCCTGCCCCTGCATAGAAGGGTCATTTCTTGTTTTCTGTTTCCAAGCACCTAGCAAGACCCTGATGCAAAGTCAGTGCTCAACACTGCGGAATATAGAAATGAACAAAGGAAATGCTTTCCCCACCCCCCTTCAGCAGATTATAAAGAAAAGAACCGCAGTAGGATTAAAAGATCTGGATTTCAACACCAATTTATTTGAACCCCTAAACTGCAGAATAATGGATAAGAAAACTTGCCTTGGGGAAGAGGGTACAGCTCACTGGTTGAGCACATACATATCATGTACGAGGTCCTGGGTTCAATCCCCAGTACCTCATTTTAAAAAATGAAACAAATGAATAATCCTAATTACTCTTCTCAAAAAATATTTTATAATTCAAAATTCAAACAACACCTTGCAATTGACACAACATTGTAAACTTGACTATACGTCAATTTAAAAAAAAAAATCCTTGCCTTACAAGAATATATCTGGTTTATGGAAGTTTGCAAATGTAAAATGCCTAGGGTACCACCTGCATAAAGAGGGGGGACTGTACAAATTTACTATCCCTCCTTTATGAGCTATATTTCCTTTGGGGGGTGTTATAAACTCTCAGAGCTAATTTTCTCAGATTAAAAAAACAAAACAATACTTGATTCTCAGTACTGCTGAAGAATCAGATAAGCCTATGAAAGCATCTGACCCACAGAGGTTACTCAATAAATGTTTGTTGAATGAATGAATAAACAAGCAAATGAATGCTGCTCCCTGCCACAGAACATCATAATGGTACTTCCTGGATGTCCCAAGCCCACGTTACACCCGACTACACACTAACATGTGGGTGACCTGGGCAGGCCTGTGTGTTTCTCTAAGCCCCAGTTTAATCATAGATAGAAATGAGGGCAATAACACAAACCTCAAAGGGTTAGTGAGTCAGTAATGAATTTTACCCCAACTATGCAAGATGGAACCATTAAGGAAAATTGGGCAAAGGGTCCATAGGCCCTCCGTATATTATCTCCTACAAGTACAGGGGAACCTACATTACATCTCAAAATAAAAAGTCTAATATTTTAAAGAGGCTATTGAGGTTAAATGAGCTCATTGTCTCAAATAAGGAACACACAGTACAAGTACAACAATGCCTAGCCAATTAGATACACTCAGTTAACATTCCCACTGAACCCACTGGTCCCTCCAACTTCAGAGCATGAGGATGGGTCCTCGTGGCCAAAGGCCACTGCACCTGAAGCTAACAAAGCTAATGGTCCCCACTTCCAAGAGCCCCTGTCACCACCCTTGTTCTAATTTTCTATTTGTAATATTTTTTTTTATTTAATAGAAACCCCCAATTGCATAGCCTTCAGGTCACCAAAACCTGACCACAGAGATCATGATGGCAGCCCTCCTTGGTGAAACAATAAAATGAAAAGCCATTTCCACAAGACCTCTGTGTAAATCTACTAGGGAACTTCATCTTGGACTGAGGAAGAGGACTGGGGAAGAGGGGGCAATCTGGGGGCACAGAGAATTATGGGCCACCTGTCCCACGATGGACTTTAGACTCAACACTCACCCTCCAGGTAATTCAAAATACACACCGACAGAGTGCTATGGACAAGATTTTTTTTAAAGAAATCCCTGACTCCCTAGCAGGTCTTGTTTCTACTGAGACACAGATGGCTTATGTGTATAATTTTTCACAAAAGCCTTAAAATATTATCACCCCAACTTGACACATTAAGAAACTGAGGTAGAGAAGTTTATCATATTGTACAAGATTAGAGAGAGGCCACGTCAGACACCGTATTTAAACCCAAGCCCCTGTTCCAGGGCTCACACTAGAAATTGTGACATGCTGCCCCTTTCCTGCCCTCTCCCTGCAATAAATTTCTGAAGAGTCTTTTCTGTGCCATCTCGAATCACAATAACTTCAATTTTCCACAAAGAGCTATGTCACTCCCTGGAGGACATATCAAAATCTAAAGGGTTGGGATGGGAGGAGAGATTTGCATTTTCTGTTTCTCAAAGGAAACATGGCTTTAAAAGAAACTGAAAAGCACTTATCTAGTCTAAGCCCTCATTGTGCAGAGAAAGAAACGGAAGTTCAGAAGAGATGAGGAAAGGGCCTTATTAACAAATATTGCTTCAGCGCAGCATCATGCCAGCCCTGGGCACTGCTGGGGGAGGATCTGGGAGACCCAGGAGAATGAGTGTTAGAAAAAGGAAAGAGAAGAAGCATACAAGGCCCTGTCTCTACACCACCATACCATGAAATTCCACCAAATTACCCAGTATGGGTGCAGCCAATATTAAGGTGGGCTAAACAGGTTATAGAAATCTGGAAGTCTCAACCAAAGTGCAAATTCCAACATTTAATCTGCTTTTTTCCCCAGTTCAAGCATCAACTCAGTGGGCAATCTGTTCCAGGGACTACACGAGGCCTGGAGTTCTCCCAAGTACAAATCTCTATTACTTGTGCAAACCACAAAAAGGCCCACCAGAAGAAAAGTGCCCACAGATAAGATGGAATTCCTGAAGCTGAAAGCAGTCAACCAGCGTATGTTACTAGGAAAAATTATGCTGCTAGAAATGGACTCATGGACTTAGAAAGCAAACTATGGTTAGCAGGCAGGAAAAGGGGGATTAACAGATACACATTAATAAATATAAAATAAATGACAAGGACCTACTATATAGCACAGGGAACTATATTCAATTTCTTGTAATGAGTTGTGCTAAAAACAATCTAAAACATATTTATATACATATGCATATGTTTATAACTGAATCTCTGCTGTACACCTGAAACTAACATTGTAAATTGACTACACTTCATTAAAAATAATTTTAAAAAATAAGTACAAATAAAATCAACGCCATTAAGATGAAATTAAAGAACACTCTTATCCCCTTAGCTGTAGGTGGTGGAGAATTATGGTTACAAGCACCAAGTCCACTGGATCACTCCAGCACTGGCTGTCACTCTTTCTGACCATCAGACAGTCACTTGGCTTCACTGAGGTTACTTTTCTCTTCTGTGAAAAGCTACAGTGACAACTAATGATGTATAGAATCTCATCATTCACAAGCCCAACAATTAGTGAGGACTTCCCATGGGCCAGGCTCTGGAGAGATGAAAAGATAGGGTCCCAGTTATATTCAAGGGTAGAAGAAGTTTATGCCATAAAGACAATTATTCTTCCTGTTTTGATAGACAGATTCAATGCAATTCTGATTAGAATTCCTACCAGAATTTTCATGGAATGTAACAAGTTAATTTATGGTCAGGAACAGCCAAGAAACTTCTTTAGAACCACCACTGGGGAGGGGTGGATAGGTCATTCATTTCCACTGTTCTTTCTGAAGTGATGAAAACGTTCTGGAATAATAATGGTTGCACCACTGTGAATATGCTAAAAGCTGCTGAATTGTACCATTTAAATGGGTGGAATTCATGGTGTGTGAACAATATCACAATAAAGCTGTTATATGAAAAAATATTCCTTGACAATTATTTTTCCCTATATACAACTAGTCTACCCCACAATTTAAGAAAAACAAAAAACCAAAACAAACTAAACTGTGCCAGGAGCTTTTTAGGACTGCAATGTCCCTTGGTCTCCAATGCCTCTGGTGGTGCTGTTCCTGTTAACACACCCTAGCTGGGCTGGGCTAGTTAGGGACTGTAAGTATGTTTTTAAAATCGAAGGTCACACGTTTCACCCTGGGAGAGGGAAGGAAGGAGCATGTCACAGCCTCATGCCTTCAGCTCATTTTTAACTGAACCAAGCCCTGCTTTCAACACTGTAATCCCTGGCACTATAAAAACACGTGACATCAACAAGCACCGCCATCATAACACCTGAAATTGTTCAAGGTACTTACCTGGGGCAGAAACACTGAGGGGGGAGACGGAAACTCCCTCAGCACTGGCGCTCACTTTTCCAGACTCCATCAGGAGAAACTGGGCTTTACAGCTTGAGGCACTAAGCCCGGGAAGCAGCGCGCATGCCGCTGAGCTGGTCCTCAGGGAGCTGGAAAGGGAGAGGAGGGCAGCCCCGGGGTCTCAGGGCAGGGAAAGCGGGGGTGGGGACGCGGGCTGTTGTCCCGCTCTGAGGCCAGAACCAGCCCCAGGCGCCCGCCCCCGTTTGGGTCCGCAGAACCCGCCCACCCGGGACACAGCCCTCCCAGGGGCAGGGACGAGCCTACGGCCAAGGAGAGGAAGCCCGGGAGGAGAGGACTCGTGGGCGGGAGAGGGGAAGGGGTTGCCAGCCGCGGACTGAGGGGAGCCCGGCTGGGGCGAGAGGCGGCAGGTGCACACCTGGCTCTGGAAAGCTGTGGCCAGGGCGCCGGTGTAGGTGGCGCGGGCAGAGGGGTCTGGCCCGAGAAATTCAGCTGAACACAGGCTGACTCGCGCCCTCGCGGGCTTTGACGCGAGGACCGCCCTCCCGCAGGCGCCTGACCCCTTTCCCGGGAGCCCCCCACCTTGCATTTCCACAGCCAGAGGCCCCGGCCCCGGGCAGGAGCTAAAGGCCTACCGGTCGACAGAGCTGAGAAGACTTTGGGGCCGATTCCCAGCTCGGAGTTGGGGCTTCCAACCCCCGGTCCAGCTGGCACCGACTGCGCATGCGCAGGAGGGCCAGAGATCCTCTCTTGGTTCTGTGATAGAGGCTGGGGCATCGAGGGAGGGAGAAGATGGGGGGAGGAGGAGAGGAGGGGAAAAGTGGAGGGAGACAGATGGACAGGAGGAGCAGAGAGTAGGTAGGGATCTGGAGATGGGAGGGGAGTATCGGAGATGGAGAGAAAAAGCTTTACTTCTGGGGCACCCCGAAGGAGGCGGCAGACCTGCCTCTGTACCATTCTGTAACCCTTCAAGGCCCGCAGCTCATATTTTACCTCCCTGGTCCAGCCCTCCAGGCGATGCCTCTGCTGAACCCCTACGGGGATCACACCCGTTGTCCCCACGTGGAGCTGGGTTTCCTTTTGCTCTGGGAACCAAGCACCAGCAGGTGTTGTCTCTCAGAACTACCTTGGGAGGTGTACATGTTCCCCTTTTACAGGCTGGGAAAAAGGCAGGCACGATCTCTGCCTTAACTCCACTGTCCCAGGTGTTGGCCTTGCGGGGAGCGGGAGGTACAAGATCAGAGCCCCAGACAGAGCAGACTGCCTGAGTGTTGGTGCATAGTCCCATCCCTCCTGGGTAAAACACACCTAACCCAAGTGGAACCATCAAGGGCTCACAGTAGGTTCCTGGGTGTGGGAGAGCTGTCCTCAGTTCCAGTGCCCAGCTTGCTAGGTAGATAGGAGTGTTACCGAGTCCAAATTCATTCTCCTCAGTGAAGGACAGACCAATAAGTTGGGAGACCCGCTGCTGGGGCATGGAAAAGCAAGTTTCTGTAGAGCTAGATGGCAAACTAATATCCTGGAAAACCATCTCCCCAAGTCAGAATTCAGGCTCCTTTCCTACGTGCTTGGTTGTTGCAATCTTCCTGGTGTAGGAATTCCTTGTTGTTAGAATCCTTTGTTCTTGTTGCTATCTGCCTGGGTCAAATCTCTGTAAACCTCCAACAAAACAAACGTTATTTTCTATTCTGTAATTTGTTATCTTTTTATGAATGAAAAAGTGTTAAATATCCTTAAAGGTCAGAGCCTTCAGAATAGGCTCTTCTGTATATTTCAGGCTCTAGGCAACATTGTTTTACAAGCAAGATGAAGCCTAGGAGACAGAGCAAAGGGTTAAAGTCAAAGGAACAGATCTAATATGGAGTCAGGTTTGTTTTTTTCTATTACCGAGGCAGAAGCCACTTGAGGATTTAAATCCCTTTAAGTTAAAAATAACTAAAACTTTAAAGGAATTTACATACATAGGTGGGAACGTGCATAGCATATCTGGAAAAGCACACAAAGGATAGTAAACAGTGGCATCTCCAGGGAGGGCTGGAAGAACAGGGGATGAGGGAAAACTTCTTTCACTTGTGTATTTTTGCGCTGTTTGAATTGTTTTTAACCATATGCATGTATTTCTTTTTCAGTTTAAAAAAAGTGTAATGGAGCAAAGAGTAACAAGCTCAGCAAATACAGCAGCCATGGAATCACTGAGCCATCAATTTGATTTCAGCCAGGAAGCATTTATTGACTCTCTCCTATGTGCCCAGTGCTGTTTTAAAACTTCTTTTATTATTATTAATTTTATTATTATTAATAATATTATTATTGATTTTATTAATAATATTATTATTGATTTTATTTATTTATTATTCTTATTCTTCTTCTTCTTCTTATTATTATTATTTTATAAAATAGCAACATGCTATCCCTCACCCCTGCCCATGGCTGGTGGAAAACCAACTGAGTTTTTATTGAGTTGTTTTCCAAGGAGTAGAGATGAGTTATAAACTGAACACATCTTCAGGGCAAAACTGGTGGAGTGGTTTTACAGCACGCCAGACAGCTATGAAGGGTTTTCAATAGAGGCACCCAGACGCTGAGAGAGAAATCCTCCAGGACCCTACAAAAAGCTGCCCAAACTTCCTTCTCCATGGTATTATTGAAATAGGAAAGAACAAATCTGACTCCATAGGAGATCTGTTCCTTTGACTTTAAGAAAGCCAAGTTAATACGCTCCGGTCTTTTCATGGGTTATGATGTCACAGAGGAGATGGACAGGTTAACAAGGGACGACGACTCTGCAGTGATCACGGAGCCGGGGAGCGGGATGGGCAGCAAGATGTTTGACGCAGCCGCAGCTGGGATCGCGCTTCTAGGCAGGAACCCAAAGTCACCTCGATAAGGTGTCAAACACGTGTGTCCACATCCTCATCACCTGACATGTATTAACGAGAAATGGAAACCCATAAAATGCCAATAACCTTGGTGGATATACCGTCCAAATTGCAAAGTCACAGTTTGACAACTGGCCATCCCGGTTCCCTGGGATTCATTCTTGGAGAACCTTAAAAACCACTCCTCTGTCCTCAAGAAGTGCTTTCTAGTTGTCCGATCTTTGGCTCAGGGATACAGCACGTTCAAGTGAACTTCAATGTCTGCACAGATTTGACTGTCTTTCTCCAGTTTCACGTGCCCATTCTAAAGAGGCCTGAGCTAAGTCCATCCTCCGTAAGGTCTATTCCCTCCAGTGACTACTCATTGAGCCTGCAATTAAAAGTCAACTGAACAAGGCTGTCTGTCCTCAGCTAAAAAGTTCACCCACCCTTCACTGCTTTCTTAATCTCCTCTCCTGGCTAATTGCAACAGACTAACACCTCCCTCTACCAAGCTCCCCAACTGTCAGTTTGTCTCCCCAAAGAGAAAGTAAGGTCCATAAAATAGGAGACAACTCCATAGTTGTTGCCGACAAAATGAATCACAGAGCTGCTGTGGTGCAAAATGTCTCCCGAGATTCGGGTTCCTTTATTTTTTATACCATCTACACAAAGGAGTAAATCTTGCCAAGCACAGAGGGTAAACATTTTTTAGGTTGACGCATGTGCACTACATCTAAGGCTACCTTATCTTAATTACAATGAGACTCTCCTGTTTCCAGGCCTGTTCCTTTTGAGGAACTAATAAACATTCTTGTCTGCAAGCAATGTTTCCCCTGGGAATGGGCAGAGTCCCTTGGCAGGAATTTCTGTTTGCAGATAAGTCCGGTCACTTCTGTGAAATGTCCCGCGTGCAGGCACATCCACAGCTTCTATGCTAAGTTTCCTTCACATAGTTACCTCTGAATTCCTAGCATATAGTAATGTCAATAAATAGAAATATGATTGCGGCTTCTTTCCTTTAAAACATTTCTGGTTATTTAAATGACCCTTGGAAGAGAGGTGTTTGCGGTCCAGTATCTTGATCCACAATACTCTGGAGGCCTTTTTTGGAATGGCTGTTCACTTATCCATTCAAAACACAACTTCTCATTCCATTAATAGCTGTGCATTTCTGCCAGGAGTTTGTGGTCACTCTCATGACAGAACAGCTTTAAACTATATCCTTACTTTGGATTTGTTATTTTTCCCCTCTTCCAAAAATATTGACATTCCTTACTTTCTTGCCTTGAGGATTTTTTTTCCTAGTTCTACCTTTAGTAAACCAGGCTTCTCGGGATGGGCTTGCCCTTACATATGATCAGCCATCCAACTCCCAGTGTGAGAGGAATCGGGCTCACCTCCTGCCCTCCTGTCAGGGCAACTAAAACTCAGTTCAGGAGCCAACAGGCACCCCAGGGCTTCTAAGACTCGCTTATCTCCCAGAATCCCTGCTTTCTGGTTTGTCTTGGCTTCTCAGGATTTCCCCTCACTTTCTTGACAATTAGCTGTGCAGCTTGAAAGATGAGGAAGGAAGGCTTTATTTCTTAATCAGCATTTCAAGGAACTTGTGTAATGAAGGTTTTCACGAGATTCTAGAACACTCCATTGCCGAGACAGAAAACACACTAGATATTTTCTAAATTTAGATATCATGTGCATTTTTCTTTGTTTTTGTTTTCTTAACTGCTAACAGACATTTTTTAATTAAAAAAAATAACGCCCCAAATAGGATAGAACATTGAAGGGGCATACAAAATTAAAGGACAAAGACAGAAAAATGATAAATACTGTACAAAGTTAATATAATACATACTCTATGGATCAGATCAGCAATTCTCAGTAACAGCTAATTGAAATATGATCATGAGGTAAAACGTCTCTCCTGTCAGGAGATGCCCAACAGAAAATAGAATTAATACAACAAACTAAAATTCTAAGTCTGGCGAGGTACAGAATGCTACCAGCTAAATGTGTCTTCTTCTGGAAAAGAGGGAGGCTCACCAGCTCTTTACTGTGGAGCCTGAACCCAAGTGAGGGCGGTAAAGTGAGCTCTCTAAGTACCCAATTAGCAAAGTGGGTGATGAATAAAGAGACGTGAGCTTTGATGACAGAGATGATACTACTATTCACTTGTCCTGTAAAGTATGTCTTCACGTTCAGTGATCAAATCTCAGCATCCTCAGGGATTGAGATTATAGGAAAATGCACAGCCCGGGCCGAGACCTCCTCTTTGAGCTCGTGATATTGCACTTAGATATCTCAAGGGCACCTCAAACTCCACCTGCAAAGAGCTGACTTCACGGTTCTCCTCCAATAGCAGTCCTGCCCAGGGCCCCTGGTCGGGGGACAAGGTCTCCCTCCCTATAACAGCTCAGGCCCATCACTCACAGATGTGACTGGACCCCTCGTTCAGGGCCCAGATTTCCTCAGTCATGGCGTCCCACCACCCACACCTGTCCTACCAGGTACTCAATGGCACTCACTCAGCACTGACTCTGTGCTGGGGACCACGCTGCACACGGCACACACGTAATCTCACTGGATCTCCACAGCAGTCTTGGGAAATTTGTACATCACTGCTTTAATTGATTAGATAAATTGTTTCACTTCCTTGAGTGCGTCATCCAAAGTGCCACGGCTACTGAGCCACAAACCTGGGAATGAAAACCACTTGAAAACTGAACACTGCTACACCTCGCAGCCACCCTACTCTGACTCATCACATCACCTCCTGCTGAGACTTCTAAATGTTTCTAAGCATTCTACAAGACAAAAGTGATCTACGAGAGCACCCCACTCCCCTACTAAAAATCTGTCAATGACGGTCCGCTGCCCTTAGGAGAAAGCCCCACCGGCCTGAGCACAGCCCAACGGCCCGGCATCCGCGACCCCTGCGCGGCCTTGCCGCCTCATCCACCACACAGCCCTACACGTGCCGTGTCCAGGACAGGGATGCTGACTCCGTACAACCCGGGGCTCATCTCAATCGAACAATGATCACCCTCTTCAGTGGTCACCCTCTTCATTGCTGACTCTCAGAAAAATATTTTCTCAGGATGAATCAATATCTTTTTCCTTACAACTTCCCGTCATTGATAATGAGCTCCCCCCAAAAGAGAGAAGACATAATTCTCAGTCTCCTTATCTGTAAAGTGTGAATAACAAGGAAATATGTGAGGTTTTAAGAGAAATAATATTCATGTGAGGCTGAGGGACAATTCCCAACATACAGTAAGCACTCAATATGTGCTTACTTAATATTAATAAGAATATATTGCATTCCAGCAACCTTAAATCAATGTTTTAAGGCTTTCTCCAACAGACTGACAAACTGTTGGACGAACCCCTTTGAGCAGATCAGCACAAGTGTACTAGGAGAGGTAAGTGCTGACTCCAGTTACAGCTGCAGCCAACCAGCACTACGGGGCGGGGGCAGTTTGCTCAAACTCTTACATGTTGCTTGAGCATTTAGTTGTCGTTATTGAATAATGACATGTGTTCTTTAGTCAAAGCTCCTGAAACATAAATCTTCAAAGACTGATGCAAATTAGGTTTAAAGAACAACACTCTCACTCGAAATTATTTGAAAATTATAGTCTTAGCTCCTCTGCACATCAAAAGGCCATGTTCTTAATGTATCTGACTAAATACACCAAAAGTCTTGTTTAAAAGAAATTAAGATGAAGCCATCCTGAATAAGCTCTCATTATCAACTGCACAAAGCCTCAACCAAGGGTCTCATTTCTCACTTCCAGATAGGTGTTCAGGTAGATTAACGTGAGTCTTGGTTTCTTATAACATGGGGGTCAGAAGAGTTGTGGATAGATTTATGTAGCAAATATAAACCTAGAGTATTCGCTGTGTGGGAATCCTAGAAATAAACAAATTGATATATAGTCCCACCCTTAAGAAGCTCAGCCTTTCCATTTACAACAGCATTAAAAATTAAATGAGAGATACATTTAACAAAAATTTACAAGATTTGTACATTGAACATTTTCAAGTATCACCGAAATAAAATTTACAAGATCTACATATATGGAAGACATCTCATGTTCATGGAATGGTAGACAATATTGTTAAAAACGTTAAGACTCCCCAAAGTGATCTACAAATTCTGTGGGATCCCTATCAAAATTCCAGCTGACTTCTTTGCAAAAATTTAAAAAACTGATCCCAAAATTCATATGGAAGTGCAAGGGGCCCAGGACAGACAAAACAATCTTGAAAAAGTAGAGCAAAGATGGAGGACTCACTTTAAAGGGTACTAAAAAGCTATAGTACTCAAGTCAGTATGGTACTGTCATAAGTTTGGATTAATAAATCTATGAGACACTATAAAAACCCAGGGGGAAAAAACTTACATTTACATTCAGTTTTCCACAAGGGTGCCAACAACACTTCATTGAAAGTAGAGTCTATTCAACCAATGGTGCAGTGACACCTGGGTATCTGCAGGGAAAAGAAGGTATCTGCAGGGAAAAGAATGAATCTGGAATCTGGACCCCCATATTTTATATAACAAATAAATTTAATTCAAAATGGATCACAGACAGAAACGTAAAAACTAAATGTATAAACTATTTAAAAGAAGACACAGTATAAATTTTTGTGGTCCTAGGATAGGCTTTGGTTTCCTAGATACAATACCAAGAGCACAAGTGATAGAAGAAAAAAGCAGATAAACTGGACTTCATCTAAATTAAAACTTTTTCTTACAAAGGACATCATCAAGAAAGTGAAATGACATTGGAGGGGGTATCTCAAGTGATAGAGTGCGTGCTTAGCAAAAAAAATAAAATAAATCAATACATCTAATTACCTCCACTATAAAGAATTTTTTTTTAATGTTTAAAAATCTAAAGTGAAAGGACAATCTGCAGAATAGGAGAAAAAATTTGCAAAGCATGTATCTAATAAGAGAGTTGTATTCAGGAAATAAAACAAATGCTTACAACTGAACAATACAAGAAAATAGACCCAATTTTTAAATTTGCCAAGGATTTAAATAGATATACAAATGGCCAATAAGCATATGAAAAGATGCTCATCATCACTAGCCAAATCAAAATGAAAATGAGATCGCTTTTTACACCCACTAGGATGGGTATAATCAAAACATGGACAATAATAAGTGTCGTTCAGGAGGCAGAGAAACCTCATATGCAGCCAGTGGAAAGGGACAATGGTGTAGCTTCTTTGGAGAATTATGGTGTTTCCTCAAAATGTTAGCGTTATATGGTTCAGCAATTCCACTCCTACATATAGATTTATCCCTCAGTATCCTCGGGGGGTTGGATCAGGAACCCCCCACCCTGGATAACATAATCCAAGGATGTTCGAGTCCCTTTACAGCCATCTGGATCCATGAAGTGGAAACTACAGATATGGCGGACCAACTGTACAGCCAACAGAATGAAAACATACTCTCATAAAATCTTGCACATCAATATTCATGGCAGTATCATTCAGAGTAGCCAAAGTTACAAACAATATCCATCCATCAATGAACGGATAAACAAAATTACCAAGAATAGGCCCACAAACTTTTGGTGATTGAAACTTTGACAAAGGATGTGAGAACATACAATGGAGTAAAGACAGCCTCTTCAGAAAATGGTGTAGGGAAAACTGGACAGCTGCATGTAAATCAATGAAGTTAGACTACTCCCTCACTGCATACACAAAAATAAATTCAAAATGGCTTAAAGAATTAAACATGTCGACAAGATAGTATAAAACCCTTAGAAGAAAACATAGGCAAAACATCTGACATACATCTCAGCAATGTTCTCCTAGAGCAGTCTACTCAAGCAATAGAAATACAAGCAAAAATATACAAATGGGAAATAATTAATCTTACAAGCTTTTTCACAGCAAAGGAAACAGTAAGCAAAACAAAAAGTAAACCTATGGAATGGGAGAATATATTTGCAATAAATGAGACTGACAAGGGCTTAATTCGCAGAATATGTAAACAGATTTACACGTAATAACAAAGAAAAACAAACAATTCAATCCAAAAATGGGCAGAAGACCTAAAGAAACATTTCTCCAATGAAGACATACAATTGGCCAATAGGCACATGAAAAAGTGCTCAATATCATTATCAGAGAAATGCAAATCAAAACTGCAAACAAGTCTCACCTCTCACCAGTCAGAATAGCCACCATTCAGAAGTTCACAAACAATAAATGCTGGAGAGGCTGTGGAGAATAGGGAACCCTCCTACACTGTGGTGGGAATGCAGTTTGGTGGAGCCATTGTGGAAAACAGTATAGAGGTTCTCCAAAAGACAAAAAATTGACCTCCCATATGACCCAGCAATCCCACTCCTAGGCACATATCCAGAAGGAACCCTAATTCAAAAAGACACCTACACCCCAATGTTCACAGCAGCACTATTTACAATAGCAAGACATGGAAACAACCTAAATATCCACTGAGAGATGAATGGATAAAGAGGTTTTAGTATAATTGTAAAATAGACTACTATTCAGCCATAAAAATATAATAAAATAATGCCATTTGCAGCAACATGAATGGACCTGGAGAATGTCATTCTAAGTGAAGTAAGCCAGAAAGAGAAAGAAAAATATCATATGACATCGCTCACATGTGGAATCTAAAAAAAAACAAAAAAGAAAGAAACAAAAAGATAAAGTTATATACAGAACAGAAACAGACACAGAGACATAGAAACCAAACTATGGTTACCAGAGGGGAGAGGGTGTGGGAAGGAATAATTTGGGATTTCAAGATTTGCAGATACTGACTATGTATAGAATAAACAGCAAGTTTATACTGTATAGCACAGGAAAATATATTTAATATCTTATAGTAACTTATGTTTAAAAAGAATATGAAAATGAATACAGGTATGTTCCTATATAACTGAATTTTTGTGCTGTACCCAAAAAACTGACACAACATTATAAACTGACTAGACTTCAATGAAAATATTTTTAAATAGACCAATAAGGAAAAAAAAGAAAAAGGATATTATCAAACCAAAAGAATAAAGTACTGATTCAGTCTACAATATGGATGAACCTTGAAACTTTATGCTAAAATAAGCCAGACACAAAAGGACAAATAGTGCCCTTTTAGATGAACTGTATCTAAGCGTCTACTGTACTACTCCTGTAAATTTTCCGGAGGTTTGAAGTCTATCAATATCAAAATAAAATGTATTATTCATTAAAAACATAAAAGGATTCTTTAAAGGAGGGCTTTAATTATTAAATGCAGAAGTGCAAGTAAAGCTCCTGGAACAACACTTTGCACGTCCACAGACAGTCACTGCTTTCACTGCCACTCAGAGGGTGGTGCCAGCACTGATGAAGGCTGCCTCCACTCGCT
Organism: Camelus dromedarius; assembly: GCF_036321535.1. Classification (NCBI taxonomy): domain Eukaryota; kingdom Metazoa; phylum Chordata; class Mammalia; order Artiodactyla; family Camelidae; genus Camelus; species Camelus dromedarius. The sequence continues at coordinate 83,896,161 of NC_087441.1, read as the reverse complement.
CCCCTGCAGAGAGGTGTGAGAGCCTGGGTTCTGACAGGCAGGGTGACGGTGACACTGGGTCAGACACAGCCATGCCCCAGACTCTGCAATAACCAACTTTCTTATACAAACTGCTCCATGTAACATAAACACGCTACAGGGATGTAAATTACAACACAGGGAATATAGCCAATGTTTTACAATAACTATAAATGGAGCATAACATTAAAAATTGTGCATCTATTGTACACCAGAAACTTATATCATATTGTAAATCAGCTATACCTTTATAAAAAATTAAAAAATAATTTAAAAATGTTATCTCTTTAGTAGGCAATTTGGTTTTTAAGTAAATACTAAACAGTTTAGAATGTATAAAAGCATTAAAGTGTGATGTTTGTTTACATATTTATTTACTTTCAGCCTCCTGCTAAAAGAGAAATTAAACAATTTTTTTAAACACAGCTTAAAAACCATAACAACAAATAGACAAAATGAGAGTGAAGAGAAAATGGAGATTCAATAATTAAATGAAACCAGGGGGAGGTAAATTCATAAAAATGGATGCCATTAAGCCAGGGTAAGTGTTAAAGGCCTACTAGAAATTCAGCTGTAAGATTCTTGGCAGCTGATGTGAAGGAAAAGCTCAGCTGGGCTAACGAGCTAAGTCATAAATCTAAGTGTGATAAGTGTCGCTTTAGTGATCTAAGTACTGCCGGGCTAACTCGTAAATCTGAAGTTTAGTGTTAGTTTACTGGGCTAACAAGCTAACTCGTAAATCCAAGGTCAACAATTGTCAATAACGTGATCTGTTCCAAATTGATAAGCTCCAGTGTACTGATTCCTTGCTTTTTGTTCTTTGAGCCTTATTAGCTAATAGCCCCATACTTGTAATTAAACCTATAAAACCTCATGTGCACATCTTGGAGGTGCTCAGAGCTTCGGAGCAGAAGCACCTCTGAGCCCGCCGGCATAATAAATCTGAGTACTCCAACCCTCCGAGTGGTGCTTGTTTCTTGGCTGGCCTGTGGTTTCTGTAACATTAAAGCAAAAAGAAAAAGATGATGGGGCGGGCGAGAGAGCTCAGAGGTAGAGCGTGTTCTTAGCGTGCACGGGGTCCCGGGTTCAAGCCCCAGGGCATCGACTAACAGATAAATATACCTAATTACCTAACCCCCCAAAAGAGACCCAAAGTAAAGAAAACGAGAAATTTCTTTCCTATAAAAACCTGATATTAAATTTAGATTAAATATTTTAAGAAAATTAGAAAAAGATGAGTGACACAAGCGATAATGCCCGAGAGATAAATCCGCGGTGGCTGCTGGAAGGTCCCCATATCCCACGTGCAAAAATCTGAAACAACCTTCTCACCACTCAGAGTCATCCTCAGCCCACCCCACCCCTCCCCCTGTTAAATGCAGGAGCACAGGCAGGGCCTGGCCTTTGCTCTCTCTGTGTCATCACAGTGAGACAGGATGGAAGGGGACAGAGCACAGCCATTCAAGGAAGGCCACAACAATTAACATCAAAATGGTGAAGGATTAAACCTCCAATAGGCCTTGAGGCTCAGGATGAAGAGATTTAACTTCTAGCAGAGCTTGAGCTTCATTATACACCCATTGTAATAGTAACACGGTGAATAACACGCCCCCAGGCACCATGGCAGTCCCAAGGCTAGCCACAAAAGGTCAAAGGGTGGGAAATGGCCAACTCCCCGGGAATCCCAGCCCCTTGCCCTTAGGCTGGTTCTTCTACTTATTAGCATATGAAACCACCAAGCCCAAGAAAACAAGCAACACAGCGCCGCCTCGCGGTCAACCCTCTCTCTCCCTCTTCGGAGAAAGCCCACACTCTGTGGAGTGTGTACCTACTTTTAATCTGAGCATCCAACACCCACAGCTCGTGGCGATTCTCTTGCCTTTCAATGTATCTCTCTGAGTAAATCTACCTTTACTCAACAGTTGTCTGCTCTTGAATCATTTCCTACACGAAGCCAAAGACCAACATCTGGAGGGACAAATTCCAGGGGCTCAACTAATGCGTGGGACACAGCCCTTCTCATGCCCCACATCTGTTTTCTTGTATCAACAGGACTGGGTTGTGAAGGGAGTTCTTGGCCCCAGCTAAGGGACAGAAGCAGCCCTGGCGTCGGCCCGGTTCTCTGTGGTTCTCTGTTGTGCTGACTCCCAGCCACAGAGCGTTCTCCCTAGGCCTGTCCCCACAAAACCCTTCTCTCCAAAATACAAGAACAGCATGTCACAGTCCTCTTGTTCAACCAGGAAATGTTCAGCCCACTTTTTCCTTCCCCAGTAAAAACCTATCTGTTCTCCCTCCCATCCCACCTCTTCTTTCTTTGTGAGAACCCTGCTCTCCACACAGACCATCCTGAACGCAGGTGCCTTGCTGGCTGGGGCCGAGATGTTTCAGTCTCACAGCCTGCGTCCTTTCACTTTACCCTTGCTACCTTAAGCCTTTCCTGAGTCTCCCACAAATCTGAATCTGAACTTCACAAATTGCTGAGGTTACAGTCACTATGTTCATACCTCCCAGATTTTAGCTAGTTTTCCTTCACAATATCTTCACTAAGGAGCTGCATCAAGAAGTTTAAAGAGGCTATTCTTACATTTGAACTGAGGAGCCTGCATAAAATTTAAATGGCTTTGAAGAGAGAGTTAACCAGGGACAGAGATGTCGCAGGTCCTAGTCAACAGTGTCACGAGGCAAAATGTTCTTCAAAGGCTCAGAGTGGCTTCTGAACACGGAGTCGGCAGGGAGGAGATGCCAGGCAGTGAGTGGAGTGAGTGACACTGGGTACGCTTCCCCAGCTGGGGAAGAATTGGATTTTGTTCTAGTTTTCCAAACAATTTCTGACTACCATTTTCACTTATTGTCACATACCATTTCCTACGAATTAAGAAAATAAATGTCAGTCATTTGGGTCACTTGGGAGAAGCTACGCGATGCCATTCACAGGGCTGGGACATGGCAGCCACACCAGTCTAGGTTAAAAGACCAGTGGGGGTAATTTCCGAGGTATACAAGGGCATGCAGCAAACTCCCCAGCTTCAATGACCTCATCTCAAAGGTGGGGCCAATACAACTACCAAGCAATGCGCGTGATGATTATGGCCAACATCTGTCTACAAGGTAAGTGCCCGTGACAGCTGCCGCTTAATGGTGAATGAGTACGATCAGCGAGGCTCAGTCTACCTGGCCACACGCGCCCTGCCTTCCTGCCTTGGTGCAGCAGCAGAGCTTGTTTAGCTGAGATGAACGCCCCCAGAGCAGCCCCGACGGGAAAGCTCCCATTTCTGCACAGCGAGGTGTGTTCCTTTCCTTCTCAAAGCTGATCACAGTTTGCTGTCGTCTGTTTTTATGTTTATCCCTTTAGTACCTGCCTCCCCTCCTGGATTTTGCTCAAAAAGCACAGGGCCAGGTATGTCTTGCTGCCTGCTGGATATTCTGGGCTGGGAGACAGGCGAGCCCACACCTGCTGAACGGAGAGTCCAGAAGGCCCAGGGGCCCATGCTGAACTGAGGCCCATGCACCCAAAATTATGGTCTGAGTTTGGGCAAATTACACAGTCTTTTTTACCCTGTGATTCCTCATCTGTCCAAGAAAATAACTGCCCATGGCACATACAGTTACAGGGATTAAAGGAAATCACCAAATTCACAACATATTCAAGGGGCCACCAGTGCGTCCTCAACAGACACATGCTGCCTTTACGGCTCTGACACACGCTAAGTGGGGCGGACGGACGCAGTGAAGACTGCTAAGTGCCAGTGTGTTAAGTGCTTCATGTGTGTTATAATATTGTTTACAACATGCAACAAACTCAGGAAGAAATGAATATTATCATGCCCATTTCACAGATTCACCAACAGGTTAAGGGAAGTTACACTCTAGTCCAAGGCCCTTTGGTGAGGAAATGGCTATTTAAGCCTGAATCTGAGCCCAGGCCTAGGCTACGTCTCTCTCCAATCCACCTGACCACTTGCCTATGAAAGCCACCTGTCCAAAACACAAGTTTGCACAGGCCAGCTCTTAAATGCAATGTGTGCCACTGTTTGTCAATGTTGGTTAATTACCATAAACTGCTCTCCCAAACCGCTACAGAAAAGACAGGTGGACCCACATCCCTGCCCACAAAGAAGAGGAGTTCTGTCTTGCCTTCTCCTGTAGTGTGCAGAACACCTTCCCTACACCACCAAATCTTTTTTATATGCTTCATCCGTGTTTATGTTTGCACACGGCATATTAAACTAGAAGGTAACTGCAGTAATTTCATCTCGGTTGCTTTCCAAGGTTGCAGATTATCCTTAATCAGTCCGTGAACGAAAATACTACAATGTGTATGAAAATACTGCAACCATGTCAGTAAACAAAGAATGCTGAACCCAAGTCAACAGGGGCTGCCGCCACCCCCCAGCGAGGACAGGCCTGCAGCCCAGCCTCTGCAGCCACTCACAATGGTGCCTTCTGAGGGGACTCAGAATAAGAAAGGACAGGATACTGGCCCTAGATAGCTAGGTGCTTGTCAAATGAATGAATTCAGTGAGCCCAAATGTTTGCTTCCTCCCATAAATATAAAAGCACTAAATTCTTTAACTTGAGATATCTGGTTTTCTTTAGATAACAAGCAATCTTTTATTGTTCCAACTACCTGGTCTTTGTTGTAAAGCTCCTATATATCTTAGCTCCTCCCCTAAGTCTTTGGAACAGTCCCTCAGAGAAATCTGAGAGGCTGTCATCCCCGCTGGAGTCCTCTCACCGAATAAAACTTAACTCTTAACTTTTATGCTGAACATTTATTTCAGTCGACACAACTTACAACAAACCCAGGAAGAAGTGAATTTTATCATGCCCATTTTACTGATTCACCAACAGGCTAAGTGAGGTTACATTCTATTCCAAATTCCTATGGTGTGGAAATGCCGATTTAAACCTGAAGCTGGGGTGCCCATGCCTGTGCTCCTTCTCTCTCCCATCTACCTCATCACTTCTCTGTGAAATCCACCTGTCCAATACACAAGTTTGCAGCCGGCCAGCTCTTAAATGCAATGTGTGCCACCATTTGTCAATGCTGGTTAATTACCATAAACTGCTCTCAGATGCCGTTACAGAAAAAACAGGTGGACCCAATTCCCTGCCCACAAAGAAGAGGAATTCTGCCTTGCCTTCACCTGTAATGTGCAGAAACCCTTCCCTACACCACTAAATTCAAACGTATGCTTCATCCGTGTTTATGTTTGCACAGGACTCATTAAAGAACAAGGTGTCTGCAATAATTCCATCTCGGTTCCTTTCCAAATATACAGATTAGCCCAAATCAGATCCAGAACAGACACAACTCATCAAATCCGCAATGAAACACACTGGATTAAGAACAAAATGCTTGTCCTAGTCCAGAAAACTACGGGTCCCTCTTTCTTCCTGTCATTATACAAACCCACCAGAACTCAATAATTTGCTGTCTGCTCATCTGGAAACCAAACTCAGAGAAGAGTCAACTCAGCAGAGCGCCCTACTGGGGAGAACACCCCGCAGAAGCACTGCGAGCTTCTTGCCCTCCCGCATGCTCTGCTGATCCTTAGTGTCCTCCGTGACCAGGCCAAAAGAGCTGTTCCCAACAGCTGCAAAGTCCCACACATTAAATAAAAACATTTTATTTTAGACGATATGTTACATATATACCCATCTCTGAAAGCAGCTTTTCCAGAAGCTCAAATCTTCAACATTAATCTGCAAAGGCAATCCGGGTCCCCAAGGGAAAGCAAGTCTTAAAACGATGCTAAGGCCTCCAAAGTCCTCTCCAGAACCATCAATCAAACTGCCTGCAGGTCTGCAGCTGCAGGCGGCTACATGTCTGTTTTTAAAGCACCCCCCTCCTGCCTTCTTGTGCTACAATATCCCTCTACGACCTCCCATCTCAGGGTAAGAGCAGCCGCTGCAGAACCTTGCAGGGCAGCACTGACAGTACTGGACACAGAGGATCAGAGCTAAACTAAGCCTTCTGATGACACGAGCTTGTCACTCTGTCACTTTACAGATGAAGATATATATAGAGAGGTGGGGTGATCTTGCTCAAAGTCACACAGCTAATAAGTGGCAAAGTCTATAACTCTGCTCCTCCCTTCAGCGTGACGCCCCATCTGGGACGCTCACAGGGTTGTCTCGTGCCTGCCTGACCAGTCCTTTCCGGTCACTGATAACCCACCACAGGGTCTGTCCGCAGGCTGCCTTTTCAACATCTTTCCCCTCCAGTTTCTCAGGAAAAAGGCTGCTCTGGCCACTGTATGACTTCTGGCTCCCTGAACCCTCCGTGCTCAGGCCAGTCATGCCTGTGTATCCGGCACCCTGCTCAGAGGCTCTTCCGTCCCTGCAGGTGGATTTTTCCACTCTCTGCAAGACACCCCCTCAAGGGAGCCTTCCTCTCGCCCTCAGCATGGCAGGTGTCCCAGGCCACATCCCGAGCTGCCCCATTAAGAATGCTTGTGCCCAGTTCTGCTAGTCAGACCAGCAGCTTCAGAGCCCAGGTTTATGCCCGGGTCACCAGGCAGAACTACTGCCCATCTCCCAGCCCCTACCCAGCAAGTCACCAGGAAGTCACAGTAGGTGCCCCACCCAATCCAGAAGGCTGTTCACTTGCCAGCACTGATGATGACTGCTTTCCAACCTTTGGTCAGTTTCACACAATATAGGAGCTTTCACTTTGAAGCGGGGGGTTTTCCCTTCTGCTGTCCATCCTTACAGGAAACATCAAGGGAAACCAAATCGCCTTTTCTCAAATCTATTCTGATGACACATTTCCACCCACAATACTCACATACTCAAGAAGTTTGGGTCCACGTGGTTTTGTTTCCCTTACGCTAAGTGGCTCAAAAGACTTTGGGATTCTTTCTCTTTGGAGGGTATTTGTTTGTACTCAGTTTATCGGCTTTAATCTGTTTTTGTCTCTCTCGTCAGGGTCCGTGGCAGTTGCCACTTCTCTCTCCCTACAGCAGCCTCCCTCCCAACTTCTAATCTAGGAAATCAGCTGTGATGAGGGGCCCGGGGGAAGTCACAGAAGATGGATCTAAGGCACAGAGAGGCGACATAATTTGCCCGAGAAGATCAGCTTCAACCCCCAACAGTGTGTCACGTCCCTCTGTTTAACTCTTATGCTAAACTACTTAACTTTTAATAGATTATGGTTATAAACAGATGAGGTATCAAAATACATACAAGGACACACGTCAACTCTAAGATTTTCATTAACTCCACTATTTTGCTTCTATTTATTTTATTTGTATTAAAAGAATTAAGAACCTCTGCAGTCAATATAGCAAAATGTTAATGGGTTTTAAATCCAGAATATAGAGGCATAAGTGTATTACTCACACTTTTTTGTATATTCACAAGGTAAAATGATTTGAAGGTCTCTCTCCCCTGCCCCCTACCCACTACTGGCTCTCACCTGAACTCCCAGACCACACATCTAACAGCCTTTCATTTTACCCACAGCTGAACTCATCAGTTTTCCCGCAGAACTCCCTCTGCAGCTTCCCCTCCTCAGAGGGCAGCAGGACCATCATTTACCGTATTAATCCACCCAGAAACCCTGGCCTTACTCCATCCTACCCACACAGACATCATTCATCCTTTCATTTTACCATCTAACATGACTTCAATCTGTTCGCTTTTTCCCACTGACCGTCCCACTTCTCAGGTGGAAGCCACAAATACTTCCCACATGGAATCATGAGTCTCCCAGTGGCCCCCCAGCCACTTTTCCCTACTTGACACAAATGGGATTCTGTCACTCCCATGCTTTTAAGACTCTTTTCAAACCCACTGTTCTTAGAAGAAACTCCAAGTTCTTCACCTGGTGAAGGTCTTTGCCATGAAACTATCAGCTCAGGGAGGGGAGGACCCGCCCTCTCCCCTCAGCCCCACCCTCTGGCAGAGCATCACCACTGGAGGACCTGCTGAGCTACACAAGCCTGTATTCTAACCCTGGTCTTGAGTTCTTAGCAAACTGCTTCACTTATCCATACAAATCCAAGGTAGATTAGAAAGATGTTAGATATTTAACTAGACTTTTGATTTGGGGATTTTGCACTAGCAACCTGCAAGTACATGTTCTAATACTTCTGTCTTCTTAAAACCACACCCAGATTTCAGTGGTATCTGTGGAATGCTTTCAGAATAAAAGGAACTGTACTTTCACAGACTTTATGTTTTATAATATGAACAACCTGGACAGGGTCACGAATAGAACCGCCTAAAAAGTGACAGAAGACGGGTTAGAGGCATAAAGCAACAGGTCGCAAGGACAGTAAGAGCAAAGTTGTTTCTCCAAATCCACCCTAAAAAGTGAAAGAACAGAAAATTCTGAATTTTGAAAGTAAAAGACTATCATATAAAAAATAAAATAATCCTCTTCATCAGGGTTTCACGATCTGACTGCAGAATTTTTAGCAGGCCATACTGAATCCTAGCACAGAAAAATCAGATGGACTAGTGGTGAGTACGTTCCAGGAAAATGGCAGTAAAACCTCCACTTGTAAGAGGACACACAACCACTTGTCGAAGGTGATTGTAAACCACATTCTGGAGAAATTCAGAAGATTCAGGTTCCACTTCCAGATGGTGATGACAAGGAAGAACCGCTTGGATGCACGCTTCTAACTGAGTCACCGGCATTCTAACACTGCAGGGGGAAAAGGAGGCCCTCAGTCAAGAGCAGAGGTGTTCCTGTCGTGTTTCGCAGGCCGCGCCTCGGGCACTCAGCGCCCTGCAGCAGCCCGGCCCCAGGCGAGGACACGCAGCGTGGCCCCCCAAAGCAGGAAGGGCACTGTGCTTGAGAAAACCCACCCCTGATGTGGGCAAGAGGGGCTGGTGGGGTTGAGTGAACCTATAAATGCCCACAGAAACACACCTGCATTCATTCAAGTGATACAACCAAAAGTAGCAGGCTATTTTGAAAAATTTCAATTGTCAGTGGAAATTTTACCATTCCTTTCTGCTTGTCCCCTGCACTCTGAGACAGGCTCAGGCTCTCTCACACCTGCAGGTCTGATGCAATAGTTGTGAAGTCATTTTACTTTGCTGCGATTGTCCTCGCTTCCCGTATCACTCTGTCTGTCCTCCCTTAACACAGTCAGATGTCTCTCCCTGAGTTCCTTGCTCCTGCTCCTCAGATCCTGAGATAAAGGGCAAGTGAAGACACATGACCAGAAAAGGCACTGTGGACATGAACAAAGTCCTCAGTGACCCCCTAGGCGAGTGCTGCCTACCTGTCAACTTCAGTTCTCAAGGTTCTGCCCAGGGTGACATCCAGCCAGGAGAGTGGCCCAGGCCAATTAAAAGCTGTGTGGCTTGGGTGCGGGGACAGGTGCAGGAGCTGTTTCTGGAGCCGGGCCCCTCCACACCTCTGCTCCCCTCTCTCCCTAGGCCCAGCTGCCAATCCCCCAGCCTCCCTGATCTTCTGCATTTCTCTTCTACTCTACTCCAAACAATTTTCCTCTTCCTTTTTTCCCAAATTTTCCCCAGCTGGAGTGATTTTTCAATCACAGTATCTGAAAAAATTTCCTGCAGCCGAAAAAGAGGTCTCCAGAGGTCAATGCCCATACGCTGTTTCCTGAATAGAGCCCCAGGCTGGGGGGACCCTCACCAACACTCTTGGGGGCATTAGACATGTTGCGGGGTCAACCACCCTCAACAAGAGTTTGCTGAGACCCCAAGGCCCGCACAGCATCCCTGCTCACAAAGATGTAGTCAGCCCACTTATCAGTTATTAAGAAGCAAAAATACAAAATTGCTTATGTTTCTTACTAAAATTATTTATGAGATGGAAAAAGAAATTGTAATAGGAAAGAAGAAATCTGACTCCGTGTTGGATCTGTTCCTTTGGCTTTAATCCTTTGCCCTGTTTTCTAGGCTCAGACTAGTTAGCTCTACACCTTTTTTGAAAGAAAGTTGACTTTAGCCTGAAATATACAGGAGAGCCTATTCTCTGGGCTCTGATCTTTAAGGATGTTAGCTCTTCTGCACTTATGTAGAGAGTTTCAAGTTGCAAAATAAAGAATAACCTTATTTTTGTTGAAGGTTTTACAGGGGCACCATGATTTCACCCACATGGACAGCTGCAAGGACAAAGGACACCAAGGACAAACAATTCGTACAGCAAGAAGTTTGCAACAACCAACCACACCCCCTCCCCTTTGCAGTATAAAAGGAGCATGAATTCTGACTTGGGGAAGAGGGTTCTCCAGGAAATCAGTCTGACATCTTCTGGGTCTGCCAGCTTTTCAGATAAAGTCACTATTCCTTGCCCCAACACCTCATCTCCCAGTTTATTGGCCTGTCATGCGGCAAGTAGAATGAGTTTGGACTCGGTAACAAAATACATTGGAGTTAGTATGTCTCCACTTCTTCCTCATTTCCAATATGTAGCATGCACATCATTTATGATCTAGTGAAAATAATTCATCAAAGACAACAATAACAAGAAACTCACCTAGCTATCAACACTGAAGTCACAACCTATTAATTTTACATGCCATTTAACAACAAAACCAAAAAACTTAATATAAAGTCTTGATTCCATGGAAATAAAATTATTTCTAGTCCTACAAAACGTTTTCTTTTCTATTTACTTTTGTTTTCATTATTGAAAGGAAAATAAAAATCAAGTCATTTTATTTCACGTATTTTTGTTATAGCTACATATTTTAAATACTACAAAGAGATTTAAATTGCAACACAAAAAGTTCACATATTAGTATAAATATATATATACAATCAATGGGGATTAGGAAAAGAATAGACATTTACTAAAAACCCACTGCACATCCAGTCTTTTACAGGCATATCCTGGAATATAAGCTCTATGATCCAGGGGTCCCCCACCCCCATTCTCATTGCCAACTCCCTTAGTAATCAACTACCAAGGCACCAGCATAGAACCACGCAATCAGTATTTTAGGTATAAGTGAGGCAATTAGCTCATTCCATTCTAAAACAAAAACCCTAAAATAAATACTGAACTTATTTACAGATAAAGAAAATTGGACACAAAAAAGTAAACTTTCTTCCTCAACGTCACGAAGCTATTAACTGGTAAAGGCAAGATTTGAACTCGTCTGCCTGATTCTAAAAACTAAGGTGGAAATCCCATTCCACTTGTGATGGTCCAGCAGCACAAACTATCACCCTATCTTTGTTCAGATCAAGCCTTAGACAGCCTGAGACAGCACCCCTTTCCTATGGAATTCGAGGGCAAATGATAAAAATAAGGGTTTTATATCCAGCAGTTTTCTTAGGTCTCATTTACATAAAGTGTCAGCAGGTCAGCAGAAAAACTTTGGGCAATGTGAGTGGGTCCAGAGCTTTTTGCTGATAAGAAACTCAATCTATCAGGATAGAGTGACATTCCCATGAGAGGCCACATGGACATAAACTAAAGGCAGCTGAGCAATGAAAACTAGCAAGACCCTGGAACTCAAGCAAGAAGGATACCTGCCATCCCACACCCATTTGCCTCTTCATCCATGTGGAAACAATGTCAGGAGACCCAGGTTCTTGTCCAAGTTACACCATCATGGATTCTCACCCATAAAAAGTTACGACTCTATGCTGTCTTAAGTCCTTTCCAACTCAAATATGATGACACCAATATCTAAGCAGAATCTCTATGTCTCCACTTCCTCTCTTCTAGTAGGAGAATAATTCTACGGCCACAGAGAAATCCAATAAAACACCATGCATGAAGCCAGGAGAAAGTCTGCTTAAGAGACTTTGCTCTCACGCTCAGTGAATGAAAACTCAGAAAAAGTGGTCCTTTTCCTCAGGAATTGAGAGGTAGCCAGATGTGTGTGTGTGTGTGTGTGTGTGTGTGTGTGTAAATCAAATACAGTCAAGTCTGGGATGTGAACAGATATTTTAAGTCACTGTCATTTCTAGGGAATGAGCCAACTTTTAAAGTAATTTGAATCTAGTGTTCTGAGAGAGTCTGAGGATCTTTTGGTGGAGGAAGGGAAAGGAAAGGAGGAGAGGTAATGAAGCAAAGGAGTAAGTATACTGCTAGGGAAAGGCAAAACATTAATTTTGTTCCTACTGGCATAACATACAAATTAGGAACTGTCTTTCTCCCGATGTCTTGTCGAGCACTGAGTTGCAGAAGAAGCGACAGCCTATTTCTCACTGAGCTTGTGACTATACGTGACATCTTGTAGACACAGATAATTTACCCTGAACAAATGCTAGCAGCAGGTTGTAATTCTCCTGTTTTGAGAGACAAGAAAACAGGAGTTCAAAGCGGGTAGATAACTTGACAAAAGTCAGAGGACCAGTAAACAAGAGAGGATGAATTCAAACTCAGATCTGAATGCCGAGTCTCATCTTCCCACTCCAAGGACTGGAAAATCCTTAACACACAGGCTCCCCAGCTCCCCTGCAGTGTTCCTGGCACCAAGCATTTCCCATGGCAGAGGTCTCCAGTTCTCACAGACACAGCGCTCTGTGCAGCCAATGACCTTCATCGGATCTTCATCACCTACCTGCCACGCCCACCAGGCTTCACCATACAGGCAGGAAAGCTGGCTTTCAAGTGCATATGAAGCCACCCCCTGTCTAACCTGGGTTCTTCTGGGGCTTCTCCAGCCTAAAGGCAGCCATGAAACTGCTCACAGTTTGTACATGAGCCACACTACCTCTCTCCATCTGTCTCCCCACCTATACTACTTAGCTATGACCATTTTGAGAATCTTGGAAACAAATTTTTAAAAACACAAAAGAAAGGATTCTGTAACAAGTACTTAATACTTACAATTTTAAATGACAAGTTACAAAGTGAGTATTTACAAACCGAATCTGCCTTCCTACGTGTCAGTTTGAACAGTTAAAATATATAATAGCAAAAAATTTTCACTTACAAAATTAACAAAAACATCAACAATAATCTGGAATAAACTCTAAAACAATGCCCATGTTTTACATGGAGAAAGTACAGGACTGTACTGAGTGGTAAAGTAAGAGGTGTGAATGTAGAGACATCAACATATTGTATGGAGGAAAGTAGTTTTGTAAAGATGTACGTTCTCCGAAATACAATTCAAAACTTACTAAAAAATCCCATGACAACTCTTATCTGTTTTTTTTTTTTAACTTGAAAAAAGTATTTTAGTATTCTTCAGGAATAATAGTCATAATACTAGCCAAGAAAATTAGGGATGGAAAAAAGAATCAAAAAAAATCGCATTGCCAGATATTAAATAAATTTTTACAATATGTTAGATATAGCACTGGAATAAGAAAGTAAGATTGACAGAAATAAACCATGAGCTCAAAAAGAGACTCTAGTATATATAAGTATTTTTTACAGGTGGGATTTCAAATCAAAGAGCCAAGTATGAATTCAATAACTGTCTTGGGACAATCAGAGAATCACCTGGAAAAAACAAATTCTATTCCAGTCATAATGACCACAAGAAAATTTACAGATAGTGATGTAAATATTAGAAAGTACTAATAACAGCAAATATAAATCTTTGCTCATATTAATTCAACTTCTCCTCTCTATAACAAGTACTATTATCATCTCCATCTTAGAGATTAGAAAAACCTACAGAAGAGATATATAACATTATAAGAAAGTATTTCTAAGAATAATATCAAGGATAAAACCCAAAGAGAAGACATTTACTATCTTAAGATTATTTTGGGCCACAACAAAAATAAACCTACTGAACAAAATGAAAGGCAAGATATGACAAGTAAAAGCTCTGTGATACATGTTGATGAAGACAAGGGGTTAATGTTCATAACATACAAAGAGCTGTCACAAAGCAACAAGAAGCTCCCTCACTTAAATGTGTGCAAAGGACAAAAGGGATCATTCACTTTTTAAAAGTCAGATGGCTAATGAGTGAAAAATGCTCAATACCTCTCTGGTCATCAAGTGCAAACTAAAACAAAGAAAAAGCACTTTTGCTCATCATATTGGCAAATGTTTTTAAAAGATATTCTAGCTAGTGTCCATCTTTGAGAGAACAAACTGTTAGCGAACTTTTTGGAGGACGACGTATCAATGGATATGTAAACTCTGAAAAACGTGTGTACCCACACACTGAACTCCACTTTTAGGAATCGTTTCACTTAGAAAAAAAAAATCAGTTCAAAAACATGTACTCATCAGAGCATTTACACAGCACTTTTTACAATGGTGGGAAGAAAAGCTGAAGTGAAATCATATCCAGCGATAGACAATTGGTTACATAAGTTATTCTACATCTTTTCATTCCCCACAGGAGAAGGAATTTCTAGAGTCACTTGAAAGCAGCCTGTGATGTATGTAATTGTCACATCCAGGGACTGAATTTCCAGAAACCTTAACTAAAGGAATAATCATTCAAGGTCACAGGAATGTTTGTAAAACAAGGATGCCAGTCAAACACCATTTCTGACAGTGGAAAATGGAGAAAACTTAAGTATCCACCATCAAGACAATGATGCCGTAAATCAAGGCGAGCTGTAGGCACTAAGGGGCCAGCGTTTCGGCGTGGTCCAAGGCCTTGTCCACAGTACTCTCCCACCGAAGGTGTCCTTGCACAAGAGACCAAACCTACATATCAGGAGACCCCACTACTCTATCTGAAAGGACCGGGTGAGTCTGGAGTGGGAGGAAGTCTATGATATACCTCTGAGTGAATAAACTGAGCTGCAGAAAACATATAGTATGGCCTTATTTTTCAATAAAGCATATATACACACACATATAGATAGATTTCTGATATACGTGTATGTATGAATGTGTATATATATATGACATAGGCATAAAGGTCATGACATATATACACCACATTTTCAGCAGTTTTTACTCTCAGGAAAAAAGGGGAATGGATGTAGGGGCTTTTTGGTACCACCACAGTTCTCTTTTCAGTACTTCAGTTAAGTACACTTGGAATTTCAAAGTTTATTTAAGTCCGAACTAAAATGGAAGATGCCTCCACAAGACAGAATGCTATACTGGTCATTAAAAATTATGCTAGGGGGGATAGAATATTGTAGAAAAACGTGAAATAAGCACAATGGAAAATGGAGGTCTCCACACAGAAAAAGGCACAGAGTGCTCGCTGGTTTTTATGACAGAGGAGATACACAATGATGAAAAGAACAGAAAATAGATGTTAAAGTGTTAATTATTATCTCTGAGTAGTGGGATCAGGATAGAAACTTTTGCCCCTTTTTTCAGACTTTTATATTAAATACACATTATTTTTCATCTAAAAAAAGGATTTTTAGATGTCTAGTACCACACATTGAAAAAAATACACGAGTACTTACAGAAACAATAACTAGGAGACACGGCAGCAGCGCCACACAATGTAGAACGGGCGATTCTGATTAAAACCACGCAGTTACATAAGGACCCACAAAGTGAGAGCACCTGCTGTAACAGGGCGTGGCCGCCTTCTATTTGCCAGTTGTGTCTTCAGGGCTGAGGCAGTTCTGAGCACGGCCAGTGTCAGTGCTGGTGTCTGGATGGATGCCACTGGAGGTGAGGGCACCTGCAAGCCGAGAGGAAGAACAGAAATCATCCTCTGCTTTTTCTGTCTTGTTTCTCTGTTACTTTTAAATAGAGGCATAAATAAGATAAACTAAATCTTCCCTACTGAAATTTCAGTAATGAAACCGTTTTCAAAGTGTTCACAACTTATATTCTGACTATAACTGTCTTTTCAAAAAAGCATCATATTTATTAAATGTTAGTTAACACAGTTAATTAACTACCTGTTAAAACCTATTAAAGAACATGAAATGCACTACGTGAAAGCACCACGCCTGCAGTAACTACCTTAGTTGTCTTCACGGCATTGCAGTCAGCCCCCACCATCCCGTAGCCCTGAGCTCCTGATGCTGGTAAGAGAACACGCTGCAGCCTCAGATGGAGAGAAACGTTGAAAGTGTTTTCTGAAATCTACAGCACTGACAATACATAACTGACAAATCCCTGGCTCCTTTGAGGCTGTCATTTTATGTTTCTGACCAACACCCATCAATGAGCAGAACCACCTCATTTCCGAGCCATGGGACTCACGTGGGAAGCAGTTTTGGAGAAATTTCTAGGTATAGAATGTAACCAACTATACATAGAACTCTGAAAAAATAAAAGATTCAATGCCCTGATTTTGGAAGACACTCAAAATATTCTCCTAAGCCTTAGTAGCTGGAAAGGCTGGGCTTCTCCTAAGCCACTTATTTATTTCACAGCCAGTGAGCATCTCCCACAAACCCTGTTTCCCTGTGTCTGCTGGGAGCCTCAGGCACACTCTTGCTGTCGATCTTATAAGTCACAGGGCAGACCCGTGTGTCTCACGCCTGCAACCCTAACACAGGCCCACCTCCTAGCCTCACAGTTTGAACTTAGCCCCATTTTCTAACCTGTTTATTTGGTATCTGTTCTTCTGTAAGCTGCCTGAAATGCTTTTTGGAACAAGTCAGAAGAATGAGTGGGTAGAGAAATGGACAGTTGGACAGGTGACAGGTGGGCAGACAGACAGAGAGACTCCAAGTAAAGGGGAACAAAGAAAATTCCCTATGCAGAACCCTCTTCTAGTCAGGGAAGAAAACCGCCACGGAGACGTGTGAAGAGGCAGGTGGCTTAAGGCTGCTTCCTGGATTCCATGAAAAGTCACACCAAGAGATGAGAGGGTAGAACTATAAATAATAAAAGAAAAAAGCATGCATGCTTGAAAAATATATCTACAATATGTACTTTCTAAAGAATAGATTCAAATCAGCAGGGCCCAATTACACAATCCTTGGGTATTTACAGAAATGAGAATCCCATCTCCAAACCACAAGGCATCCCTTAGGAGCACTTAGAGTCTTCACGGGGCGGTCATTAAGCCGTCACCGCAAAAGCTATGCTCTCCTGCACTTACGAGGAACGAGCAACTGTGCTAGGGCTGCCCACGTGTGTCACTTACACCCCACAGCACCTCTATGGGGGGACGCCTAGCGAGCCCTGTCTCTGCAGGACAGAAAACTAGTCCGAGGGACGCTAAGCCGGCCTAACAGTTCTCCATCTCACAGGACTGGTCATTCCAGAGCAGGACTCGAACTCGGACCCACGTTTGTTATCACGGTTCTACCGTGCTTTGTGTGCTTATTTTGTGTATAATACATTTGTTTCTGGCATGAAAGGACATTTAATAAATGATCGGTTGTCTTGCCTATCTCTTTAGCTCACAATCTTTATATTTTTGAATTGTACTCTTTTCCCCTGGAGAAAGGAACGGAAAGAGCAGTGGTCAGAATGATCTGGGGCTCCATTCTTTATCTGTTACCTCATCTCATCCAAGTCCCCAACCAGGGAGAAGGATCAAATGTCCTCTTCATCTTTTAAAGAGAGGTCTCCAGTGATGGTGACTTACTCAACTCCAAAACCAAGTCTGGGGGAAGGGCACATGCAGCAACCAGAGCAGTATCATGTATAGGAAGGTGAAAAGAGCTCAGGGGGTCAGCCTGATTTAATTTCAATCGATAAAAGAATACCACACACTAAAAATACTAGCATGCAATGGATTGGCTCTTTCTTGACATCTAGCAAGTTTCCACAGCCCACATGTAACATTATCATGAACTAGTGAAAGGAAGAGTCCACAGATAGGGAAAATCAATGCCACAGGCAGGCTGAAACCCAGGCTGGAGGAAAGGAAGAGAATGGGCATAGTTAAGAAAAGGGGAAAGTCTGGGAAAAAGATATCATCACAAGGATTCTCAAGCATCATTCAGCAATCATAAAATCATTCATTCAAGAAAGAGTTACTTAGGTCCTATTTTGTGCAAGATTTTACAGAGGGCAAAGAAAGACCGCAGGGTCCATGGTAGCAGCAAGTGGCGGGGCTATAATACAGTTCTCTTTCTGGTACCTTGCACATTTTTACTCAGTATAAAGGGAAAAAATAAAGTAAAATAATACTATGTAAACTCTACACATTGTTGAAATAAAATTAAAGAAGACCAAAATACCTGGACAGACACACCACGCACATTCCTGGATCAGATAACAGTGCTCGTGGAATGTCAGTGCTCCACAGAGCGATCCATATATTCAACGTGGTCTCGATCACAATCCCAGTGGGCTCCTCTGCAGTAACTGACTAGCTGCTGCTACAATTCATATGGGAATTCGAGGGTCTCAGTAACCAAAACGTACTTGAAAAAGAAGAACAATGTGAGAGGACTTGTAATTCTCAATTTCAAACCTTACAACTGTATCTCCAGGTGAGATTAGAGGCCATTTTAACTTATTACTGTGTTTATCCTTATTTTCTAAATTCTCTACAACGAATATACCTGTTAGATTAAGAAAAATAAAAAGTAAGGTATCTTTTAAAACATGCACAACGATTCATTCATTGGGAAATAAATTATTTTAACTATAAAGAGATAAACAAATATCTATTGAAAAAGGACTACTTAAAAAAAAGGGTGCATTTACATTTTTCATAAATTGTAAACTGAAAAGCACAAACACATCAAGTTTCTAGGGAGACAAATACAACATATCAACACTTATTTTCAAAAATTCTAATTGAACAATGAAAACTCAAGAAAGGGAATATCGTGATTGACAGCCAACTGCAAACACATGGAGAGCAAAGGCCTAGAAATCACAGTTCCTTTAAATCTGCTACTAACTCAATAGGAGAGGAAATTCCTCCCTGAGGGGACAGTGGAATCCCATGCATAAGACGGGATACACAGTACAAACTGCACTAGAATCTGGGGTGATTTTCTTAGACCAATTCTGAAGTTACAACATTGCTGAAAAACTATAAAAACACTGACAGACAGATTAAAACACACAGTCATATATATTATATAGAAACATATAAAGTCTGCTCCCATATTACATAGAAATACAAACATATTTGTGCATTTATAGGCACAGATTACTTTATCTCAGATAGAATATTTCAACTAAAACAAAAAATCAATTATACACACCTCTTGTCAAATCTACTTGATAAGTTACTCTGCTATGTAACCATAATGTGTCTAAGATAGATCTAAAATTAGTGAAAAAGATCTTTGTATGGTTTCTTGAATTCTTCTCAAAATTCCAAGCTTAATTTTAAAATAGATCTGAGCAGTATTTCTATATTATCTTTTCCCTTGTGAAATGAACAACATAGTCTGTTGTCAAAATTCTGTCCTTACAATGATTCACGAGCACCGTGTCCTCACAAAACTGCTGGACAGCAATGCGCTATCCAGACACTGTGACCAAACAAATGAAACACAAGGAAGACAGTGACACTATTCTGGAGGGCATATAATCTGTGTCAACACCGGGTTTTTATTTGATTGGTTTGATTGGGTAGCAAGATGAAATCAATCAAGAACTTTCTTCTTTGAGCATGCTGTAAGTCATGACTCTTTTCAGTGTCATGAGCAGGAAAGAATTAAGCATGACTTGATTAGGTCAAATAGCAACAATCATAACCGGAGAGTGAGTAATAAAGAAGTTAACTGATAGCAATACTTCTGCCTACATGAGACCTAAAATAAATCTACACTGATATCTGAAAGGAAAATGAGGGGATGAGGTCCCCAAAGAGAAAACAAATTAACAAGAAATCAAAAACGGAAACAGTTTCTCATTAACGATTCCAGGAAGGAGTGGAGCATGTTGGTGAAAAGCACAGATGTTGGGGACAAACATGAGGGTCTGAACTCCCACAGCACTGGGTAGCTATGACACTTATATGTCAGTGAAATTTTCTGCATCTCAGTTTCCTATCCATAGACTGGGGACAACAACCGCACCCATCTCCTAGAACGGTCCTACGAATTAAGTTATTTTATATATAAAATTTTAAATAAAATACCTCAGATTTTATATAATACCCCAAACGCACAAGGAACAAAGAAAACAGAGATAAATTGGAGTTCATCAAAATTTAAAACTTTGCTTCAAAGGGCACCATCCAGAGAGTGAAAAACCAATACACAGGAGAAAATTTTTTCAAATCATTTATCTGATTAGGAATTTGTATCTCCAAATGAAAAAAAAAAAAAAACCCTACAACTCAACAACAAAAAGGCAACTCAATTAAAAGGTGAATAAAGGATCTGAAAAGGTATTTTTCAAGGAAAATATACAAATGGCCAGTAAGCACAATGAAACGATGTTCAATATCATTAGCTCTAAGGGAAATCAAGTCAAAACCACTAGAAGAAACCGCTTCACACCCACAACAATAGGTTATATTAAAAAAAAAAATAACAAGCACTAATGAGGACACAGATGAAGCGGAGCAGGCAGCAGTTGCTGGTGAGGACGTAACACAGCGTGGCCACTTTGGTAAACAGCCTGGCAGGTCCTCAGGGAGTTGAACATTTGGTTTCTGAATGACCCAGCAATTCTGCTGTCTGGGCACACACGTAAGAGAACTGAAAACAAATGTCCACATAAAAACTCCTAAAGGAATGTTCGCGGCGACACTACTCATCACAGCCAAAAAACAGAAACCACCCAAATGCCTATCACCTGATGAATGGGTAAACAGTGGGGCCCAGCCATGCAGTGGAATATTATTCAGCAATAGCAAAGCATAGAGTACTGACCCAGGCCACAACGTGGACAAACATTGAAAACGTTACTCAGTGTGAAAGAAGTCAGTCACAATAGACGGTTCCACTTACATGAAGTGACTCGATTTAAATGAAATGTCCAGTACAGGCAAATCCACAGAGAGAAGAGTGGCTCATTGGGGCTGGGGGAGGATGGGGAAGATGGAAATATCTGCTTAAGCATACGGGGCTTCCTGTTGGGGGGATGAAAATGTTCTAAGATTGAATGGGATGCACAATTCTGGGCATAGAGTAAAAACCGCTGTACATTTTAATGGGTGAATTGTATTAAAACTGTTAAGAAAAAAGCACCTCGGGCCAGTACCTTCCCATAGTAAATGCAAATTGCTAAATTTTATTACAGGAAGAAGAAACTGCCCTCAGCATGAAAGCAGGAGATCAGCAAATGTGAGTTAACCGAAATTGGACAAGAGCATTTCACTTGAAACAGTTGCTGAGTGTACACGAAATATTCAGAAATAGGAAAATTAGTTTCACATCACAAAGAAGCATTCTGCTTCAAATGCAGATCAAGGATTCGGCAAGCCATGCTGCCAGAAATGACCAGAGAAGAAACCTGGTCTGTAAAACAAGCACCAGAGCCAGCAAGGAAGTGGTGATGAGGAAAGCAGGAGGCCGAAAATCTGGAACAGTTTGCTACAAATAATTTCTCCACTGAAAATTCAAAAATAAATTGAAAGTGATGTAATGCTCTGTTGACCTCACGTGAATGGGCTTCCTTCGGTTCTCGACTGTTCTGTAACCCCGATTGAGAGACTCAGGAGAATCAGCATGGCTCCTGGGAGTCCCCAAATGACTGCCCACCAGCACGCTGACCACCATCACATCTGCCAGGGTTGAATTGCAGAGAAGAGACCAAATTCTGAAAGGAAATGTTGACAAGGGAAGAAAAGGCTGCAGTCAGTCCTGGGACAGAGGCCCTCTGAGCAGAGGCCAGAAGGCTTCAGGTGAACTGCAGTGGCCCTGGGGCAGGAAGGGACCACGGGGGAGCATATCTCAATTCTCTCCTCTCTCTCCCTCGGGTAGGAGAGATAAAGCCTGCATACTTCTCACCTGGAACTGTGGCATCTGGCTGGCAGAAGTCTTACCAGCACGGAATGATTATTCAAGACTCTGTGTAAAAAGTCAAGAAATCGAGAGGGAGTAGGGAGCCAACTCCACGAGCCTTTCAAATGCTCCCATATTTATTGTGTATAATCAAAGGAAAAATTCATCAACAGTTGTGAGATAGTAAGGAGGAACTTCGGGAAAGACGGGATGAGGCAGAGATTGTAAAATCCACAATGAGTACAAAGGATTAGTGTATCTTTAGGGAAGTCATGGGGTGAGGGGATCAAGATACATTTTTAGATATGTGAATTACAAAGCAGACCACCAGACCAGCCAGGTCCTTGTTTTGGGGATAATAGACGATCTAACAGCACACAAGCCCAGCGTTTATTGCTGAGGGCCACGGTCCTTGCTTTTCAACCAGCAGAGTGCTATCTAAAACCTCAACTATGCAAGCAAAGCATTGTCTCTGCTTTTTAAGGCAAGGAGACTGGTGTGAGGATGCACAGGCACTTGCTTGCAAAGCAGTTTCTAAGCATATTTTTTTCTTATCAAAGTTCACAGCCGGCTGGGGTGTGTTACAGTTTGTTAAACCAATCATGGGCTTTCACATGGAACCATTATGGAGGACACCCTAGGATGACAAATCCTGCCTCTGGGTCTTTTCCTGCCATCTTCAGCCACCCTAGCTTGGTCTAGGCACATCCGTGAATAACGATCCTACAGAACCACCCACACTCTTAAATCCTGGTGCTTGAAACTTAATTTTAGCTCTACACAACTTACCGTAGAAAAGTTTCAGAAATAAAAGATATGATATCCCTTTTATATCTCATCATATTACTGACTTTTCTGATTGCTCTAAGCTGCTTCTACTTGGTAAAGCACATAATTCTACAGGTAAACTCAGTAATTTCCATTGGGCGTATCTATCCATTTTGGGCTCGCTAACTTCTATTGGTCAAATATCGATACACTTAATTGATTTATTTGTTTATCAATTTCAGCCGGGAGGAGAGGGCGTGTCACTCTTTTCCTCAGCCCACCCTCAACACTTTTCTCATCAACTCAGGACTCCTGAAAACAAAACAAAGTATTTGTTTCCCTTCTACTCTTTCCACAAACACAACAGGAAACATCAGCCTGGAGAAAGAATTCAACACAAATGTTAAAACAAAAATCTACAAACCTGAAGCAACTCCATCTCCGAATCATGATACACAATGAAATGATAGTAAGTGTGTCAGGCACAAAGCATGCGTGAGCCTGACCACATTTCTATTCTTCAAAGGAAGGAAGGTTTTTGTATTTTTTTTTATCATTCTTTGTCATTGTTTCTGATTATGCCAAAAAATAGTTTATGAAATAATTATGCACTGCAATAACAGATTTTTATTGTATCAATTATAATGGCATTCAGAGGGGATAGGAAAACCCAGCTCTGTAAAAAATGCAAAATTTCTTCCCCTGTTAATAACACGTATACAAAATGCCACAGAGAATTCAAATTCTTGTGGAGAGGAGCAAAAGCCACAGAACAAAAGCAAAGTCATTACAATGAGTCAATTCAAAATTCACTGGACAAACATGCTCAATGCATTCAAAGAATTTTAAAGGCACACTGCAAACCATTCACTTAATTATCTGCAGGCTAGAGGAAGCATTTCCCTCTTTAAAAGACAACAGAAATCAATAGGGTGCCCCAACAAACAAGGACCAAAGAACAATCAGGTTTTTAACGGTTTTCATAAATCAGCATGTTCTAAACATCAAAATCCAGAAATTTTAAACATTCATTCAAACCACAATGAAACAAGCATTTCAAAAAAAAAAAAAAAACCAAAGAAACTAAGCACACAGATCATGTACATAGATTAATAAGCATGTCTTGTACCGCTGGAAGAAAGAACAGGCTATAGCCTTTTACTTGAAAAATAAAACAACTTTTAAAGATAACTGCTAAAACACATTTCACCATTCATGTTGCCTTCAAAAATCTGAGGCACTTGTATCTGATCAGAAAAGCAATTCTGAGTAATAGTATGTTACAATTCAGCGCCAGTTTGCTTTAGAATAAAAAAGAAAAGCTACTGTTCCTCAAATCCTGCACAGAGTGTGAAGTGCCTCCCGGCCACTTTCTCCTCCCGTTTTCTAAGCTCATGCTCCCCAACCCTTCTGAAACAAGTATGACAACCTCTTATTCCCAATATGCCAAATGACAAAAGAATATCAATTTATTTGTGTAAATATATGCCTACACCTTGAACTTGAGGAGAAAGGTATCAGAAGTCTATATGGAACTTATTTCTACCTTCCTGAAATCACACACACAAACGTTCACACAGACACAGACACATACCCCCTGGATTACTAGACACTTCACAAGCTTAGGAATTCCAACTTCTAGAAGATAACTTTGTAGTTAGTTTAAAATACAATTCTGTCAGCTTTTGAAAGCCTTGATCATCTGCTAAACCATCCAAATATCAAAGAGACCCAATTAGCTTTCTCTGAAGAATGTAATTTCCATTGATGGCAAAACAGACCCTAAGAAGTACTGGATCAAAGACTCGTGTTTATCACTACCTATGATCGTTTTTAAGCACATTAACAGATTCAGAAATGTATGTCTCAACAACATTTATTCTTATTGAAATAGCATACGTGTTCAATTGTTTATACACAGACTAGGTCCCATGATGGTGTTTAAGATCTATTTTGTGTATTGCAATATTTATTTTCAAGTGCAGACAAGGAGGGTGTGTATTACTCAGTTGTAGAGCACCTGCTTAGCATGTACAATGTCCTGGCTTCAGTCCCCAGTACCTCCAAAAAAATAAATAAAAATAAGTGCATATTTAAAAATAAGAATAAAGTTATAAAAAAATACAGACTAAAAACCACTGCAATCTAGCTGCTACAATTATACTAAAAAAACAAGGGTTTCTATCAAACACTGACTATATGCCAATCACAGAGACAATCACAAATCACACCTGACAACCATCACGTGTGATTCTCAGCTAACCTACTAAGTAAACACGGATGAGCAACCCGGCACTGCGGATGAGGAGACGGATCTCGGAGGAGCCGTGGACGCTGACCGTCCTGCTCCCCGCGACAACACGTCAGCCCAGGGCAAGCGCTGATAGAGATGCTCTGAGTGGACACCCAGCTGCATGGAGCCTTGGGGCACTGGGGAGTCCCAGAAAACACTAAAAATTGTTCAGTGAAAAAGCAGCTCAAATATATTACATTGTGCCACATCCTTTAAACAGGGAACATGACTGATACTTTTTGATGCCTCCGTGTCCTTTCCGCCATCATCAATTATTTGCCCTCTCAGCCCGACCAGTGATGAACTGGACCCCATATGAAGTGCACTCAGATGGCAGAGCTTTTAAAGCTGTTTTATGAAGTTTGTAAGACTCTGTCTATGCCTCACACAGGCGGTCATCCATCACTTCTCACCGGTGTGGACGTACCACCTGAAATCACTCCTTTCTCCTTTTTAAAATCCCTTCATCTAATCCAGACTTTTCAACAGCAAAGCTGCAGCTCAACCACAGACAGTGGACAGCTTCTCACCAAGTGGTCTCGAACAGCCCATCGGACTACCTGGAAGCCCTTTTCTTTTATTAAACCCACTTCCGGGTACTTCATCATTTTCTGATTGGTGGACTTGGCCACCGACTGGCCAACTCATAGAGCTCCCAGCCTCACATCCGGGGGTGGGAGAGGACCCTGCTGTTTGGAGAAATCAGTGAGGAAGGCGGACATCCTCCAGCCACGTCTGCACGGGTAGAAGTGCGACAGTGTGCTCAGAAATTATACCGTAAGCATCCCTGGGCTCCCATGGACTGGTTTCACATTAACCAATCTCGTGACACACTGATGCAAGAAAACCAGAAACTTATTAATGTAACAGAAGTAGTGAAACTATAAACCAGACTGAAATATCAGAGTTCAACCATGAGTACTTTTTCTCCTCCACAGCCCAATCACGGGCAGGCAGTCACATGGCAACCATGGACAGAAGCAGAGCAGGAAGGGTTTGTAGATTAACTCAATGGACTAAATTTCTGTTATACGAACAGATTATACTGCCTAGAAAATAATTAACACTAATCACAGTGCACACTTCGTGGACAGTGGCCGAGACATGACAGTGAGCACCTGTGTAACTCTCCTTTCCCTGTCCTTTCTGGGCTAACTGATGCAAAGTGGTACAAAGATTCAGGGATGCAGATACCTCTAAATACCCAAAGCCCATCTCTGGGAGCCTCAAAACCAGACAGCCTGGGTTTAAATACCAACTCTGCCACTTACTAGCTCTGTGACCTTGGCCAACTTACTTACCCTCTCCGTGCCGAAATTTCCACACTGTAAAACTGGGATAACAATCAAACCTTCCTTACTCACTTGTTGAGAAGATTGAAGGATTCATTTCTGTAAAACTCTCAGAAGAGAATGTAGCACATTTTTGGTGTTCAACAAATGTCAACTTAATATAAAAGTGATTTACAAGTCTCCCTTCTAATAATATTATGTGTTTCCTGGCTAGTATAAGTCCCAAAGAAAATCCTTATTTCTCCTTTTATAAACTCTTGGGGAGCACCCTCCCATTCCAACCCACCACATGTTTAAACTAGGGAGGGGATGCCTCCTCCCAACTCCTCTGGGCCATGGAGTGTGCTTCTCCCTTCATACCCCTGGCCGCTGGATCACAGCTAGCCCTCGTCACACTAACAGGGTTAGGTGTGTGTCCGGGGAGACAAGCAGGGAATGTGAAACCCTACCTTTCCCTCCAGTGTTGGTCACCATTGGGAAGCACCTGGGATGCTCAGCTCCATGTCAGGACAGCCCTGTGCATGAAGGGGCAGGTCCTCTCAAGGGAAGGCTCGCTGTGGCCCAGAGCTACCTGGGACAGGGTGAGTCTCTAATTCTGGGACACAGTATCATGACACACATTTTCCCACAGCCCTGAAGTTCATGGAGAACGTGGCTTCATCAGTAACAAAGAAGACATTTATCGCCTGCCTACTCTTTTGTGTCATCTCTCAGTTGGCTGCTGGAGACAACATGCATATAAGTATTGGATCCCCTTAGGCCCCAACATATATGAAGTAACAAAAAATTCTGTGGCTTAAAGTTGGTTCAGGGTGACTGTGTAACAGTTCTGACTCTGCTGATACTTAATTATGGGAATAGGAACTATGGAACCTCCTCAAATATCTTTCATCATAAAACCAGCTTTTCTTGTTTTCCTGTTTCTTAGTAATTGACAAAGACTATAAAATGATGGCTTCACACCAAACAGCAGCTAAAGATTATGAGCCCTCTTGACATACCCACTGTGGTAAACACTTTACATAATTTCTAATTCTCACAATTCTACAAAGCAGATACCAACGTCCCAATCTCACAGACGAGGGAAAAACTCAGAACGAACTGACTCAGGCTCACATGGCTCAGTGGCAGCGCGTACACGCAAACCCAAGTCAAAAAACTACACCCCTTCCTATATGTACCAAATATCTTACCACCAATTAACACACAGCAGCGGGGTCAATACTGAGGGAACCCAGCACACTTTTCAGCTTAGGGTGCTCCAGAGGCAACTACTAGCTGTTTTATAAATTCCCGGCTCACTGGTTTCTAACACTGGAAGAAAAGTCCGATTTTGCCATTGTTTACACAGCAAGTCTGAGATGTTCACAGCGAGATGACAGAATAAAACTAAAATATAAGCAGAACAATTTTTCCAGGTAGACAGACATAATGGACATTGTGCTATTCTGAAGCATCAAGCAAAGAAATCAAAACAAAATAACGTTGTTTAAGCCTTCTTTAACAAACAGGAAAATTAAGACGGTAAGAAGGTGCAACAAGCGCCACCTATGGCTAAAAAGACCTTCCAGGTTGCCAGGAAGCATGCAACACAAAATTGCCTGTAGGATCAGAAACGAGAATCAGATAACTAAAATCTTCTTTAGCACATACTGCACTTGGCTTCGGGGGAAGCGAGGGTAACTCAGTATTTAATCTGATATTGCTAATACTCCTGAATATAAACAAAAGACACAGGCTCATGGAAACTCATCTTAGAAGAGGAAAGAATCCAGTCCAGCCACTTCATTTTACAGGAGGGGAGACTGAGACATGGGATCTGTCCTCCTTGCAATCGGCAGCAAATCTCTCCTAGGCCTCATGTCTTGCACTGTAGCAAAAACGAACAGATCTGTACTAGGCCTATATTCATAAAAGCCGGGTCTGTATTTTTCCGAAAGTAGGTTATCTAAGTATCTTGCAACATACTTCTCAAAATCCAGGAAATCATACGTTTGTTGAAATACAAAAACATTTATTTACATAATAAAACAGCATGAGCTTTATTGCCTCTATTAAAAAAGTTACATGTCAAATCAATGTTTTGATATTTTAAACCTGTTAAGAGTTCTGGAAAAAAGATCAAAATTTTCTTTAATCACAAAAGAGAGAAGCTTATTCCCTGAAAATGATCAATGTGGATGTCAGAATCCAACGAATTTAAATGTCTGAGTGGATGGTTACACGGCAACATGACATCTGAGTTCTAACAATACACATTCTGTGTAAATAATCTTCAAGGTCGTCTGCTTAAGGCAATTTAACTAGTCCCTGTCTCACTAGAATGATACAGATTTCATTAAAACTTCATAGTGCACTAAAAAATAAATGAATCCTTGTTAATTTAAGCCATATTCATATATATCATATATATACATATTAAATAAGCATCAGTAATAAGCCACCCTCTTTAGTATTCAGAGTTGATCCTTCTAAAATATCTGTCATTGTGACAGCACATTTTTACTAAGCACCTCTTGAGTTCTTTGTATACAAGGCTACTAACTCTCACAGTCAGACAAGTTAAACGATATTACTCAAATTTCACAAATGAGGAAATGTACTTAAGCCATGAAAACAACTTATATATACATCATCAGGAAAGAAAAGAATAAAGATTTTCTTAAAATATTCACTGACAATCTTTTTTTCCATATTAAGACTACATAAAACCAATTCAGTCTTTGTAAGTATTTCTGTCAATAAGGGCCACTAGAGAAAAACAAGTAACATCATCAGCAGTGGTTGGACTTTCAAAGCCCCCTTCTCATTTGCACTGTAATTATTTTTAATGTTTTGTTTTTAGTGCTTACAGAGCACTAAAATACATAAAAATTAACTTTTTATGCCACTACCTGAGAATTAAACTTCTGTGAAAATGTACAATTTTAATTTATGCCACTCTGTCTCACATTCTCACTGGTGTCTCCCCTTTGAAGGCCTCATCAGGCTGAGATCACTAAAATCGGCCATTTATGGAGTCACAGGAGTTCGGGTAACCACTCAACGGGAGGCTGATTAGAGAAGCAATTAAGAATGCATCCTGTGCAGCCTGGGTTCCAGCACCGAGCTAGCCACCGCCAGCTGCGTGTGATTTGGGACAAGCTGCTCCATCTCTCAATCCCTCAGCTGTAAAAAAGGAGACACTGATACCTACCGTCAAACACCTGCTATGAAGTAAAACATGAGGAAAGTATTTTAGCCTTAGGGAGGTGTCCACTCAGAGCGAGTTTGGTCATTATGATGATGAGGATATCTGTTAATAAATTGAGCTAGACCAAAAAGGAGAAATCACCTTAAAGGAGAAACATTTTAAGCCAATGATCATTTCCTTTTGGATGGGTTGCAGAATATTCTATTCATTTGTTTAATAAACCAAGTTTTGTCCATTAATAATAGATTTACAGGTTCATGGACAAGTCTCCAGAAAAAGAATTAGAGGCCTCTAACCTCTGAATACTAAGAAAGTAAATTTTAAAAAAAATCAGGGGGGAGATTATACCCCATTTGGGAGAGTATTTGCTTAGCATGCATGAGGCCCTCAGTTCAGTCCCCACTAACTCAATTTAAAAACTTTTTTTTTAAGAAATGGAGAATTAAAGCAAAAAGATGGAGGAATACAGAAATTTTTTAGAGACTCATCTCAGATTTAAGATGGGGAAAAAGCCATCCATTTCTCAGAGGAAATCTTGAGAACTATGTAAACTGAATCTGAAATGTCTAGTCTTCTAACATTATTCATGAATTCATATTACCAAGTCTTAAAACTACCTGATAACCCACAGTTGTGATACTGAACCCAAAAGCTGCCAACACGGATCTTGCTCTGGCTAGGAATGCTCTGTTCTGACATCTCTGCCCCTGAGGCCTCACCAGGCTGAGAGCACTAAATTCAGTCATTCATGAGCATCTCCTATAAGTCCTCCCTTTGTGCTCCTCACTCTCCCCTCACCAGCCCCTCTGAGGGAAACACTGTTATCATCATCCCCAACCGCAGATAAGGCCACTGAGGCACAGAGACTAAACCCTTTCCAGGTCATATTGGCATTAAAGGACGTCTGTATTTCTGCTGTTTTGCTTTTGACAAAGGAATCTGAGATATCAATTCAAGGGAGACTGTTAAATAATCAAGTCTGTCAGGTCTTCACCTCAAAGAGCAGATACTATAAATTCCTGATGTAGGATGAGGCTGCCGCCACAAACTGACTCAGCTTGAATTTAATATCCAAGATGAAGCAGCTGATACACGTAAATATTCACGATTGTCAACTCCGCTCACGGGTCTGGGCCCTTCACTGCCTGAACTGGGGTGAATACTCCACCCGTGTCAGGGAGGGAAGCGCGGTTTTTCCAGGTCTCCCCAAGGCATCACGGGCTATTTCCCCCCACAGACTGTCCTCAACAATTAAAAAGCTCTCAAGATTTTTACTCCATGCAAAACTGAAATACATTTCTGCAGATGGAGCACTTTCTCAGGCTTAAATTTATTTTGCCTACACTCAGCAGGGGGGGTAAAAGAAACAAGACTCTGCAAAGTCTCTGATTCTCACCACTCACACTAGTAGAAAGGCCACTGCACAAGATGTCTCTTCAGAGTGCAGGGTGAGAAGAAAATAAAGCCGCCCCCAACCACAGGCACTCCCAGAGACAGAGCTCAGCAGTCTTCTGCACACTCACGGTTGTGCAGCCCTCATCACCATCTATTTCCAGAACACTTCATCACCCCAAAGAATCCCCCTGTCACTAGCAGTCACTACCTAACCCCCCTCCACCTAGCCCTTTGCAACCATCACCTGCTCTCCGCCTCTGCATGTGCCTATTCTGGGCATTTCAGATCACTGAAGTCAACAATATGTGGCCGTGTGTGTCTGCTTCCTTTCACTTAACATGCTCTTGTCAAGGCTCGTCCATGTTGAAGTGGTATCAGCATCTCTTTTTTTTTTTTTTTGAAAACGTTAAAGTTTATTAGAGGGTTGTAAGTACTATCAAAAAGAGTAGAGTGGAGCAAAAGTGATTGTGTTTCAAAGATAAAAGGGCGGGTTGAGCAGTCAGAGTGGACTTCCCAGAAGAGGTGGCCTTTTTCATTTTCCTCTTTTTCTTTTTTATTCACTCCTACGTCTGAATAATTTTTCACTAAATGGGGATTCTACATTCTGTTCATCCATTCAGCAGCTTTGTATGGACGAGGTCCAGAAGGATGAGTGTATGAGGCGACTTGCAGGGATGGCATTTAAGCAAAGGGCAAGATGTGCTTTCAAAAAAAAGCCAACAAACAGAGGCACAAGGAAATTCAGTGCGTTTCTGAGCAAAGTGCATGCTTGCTTCGGCAGGACAACCGTGCAGTGCTGGGGCGGATATTGGCAGGAATCACGGCGTGGGAGTCACCTGAGAAGACTCCCCACTGCACGCAGCTCAGCCAATTCTCCTCCCTCATCCTGTATTGTTAGAGCCATATTTCAAGGTTTCTCTTATTTCAAGTAATAGCACTTTAACTACATATCTGATCATCTGCATCAGACCACTTTACCTCCAAGGCACAGAAAATTATTCACTAACCGGAGCAGCTCCAGGACATAACGGTGATGGATTAGGGAGTCCTGCAGCATCCCAGCCTGCATGCACAAACCCCACATGTGCCCTGGTGATGTCCGGAAAATTAAACGCATGGAAATATCTCACTGCTGCTATACGACATCTGCCCTCAAATTGCCCCAAACTCATGCTGGCAAAGCACTACTCAGCCCTCTCACTACAAAGAAAAAAAAATGCTAAGAAGGCAAATTTAGGCTCTTCCATTGAAAACCAGCAACCATCAATGCCAGTATCTGAGTTGGAATGCTCCTGACTTCTAAAACCACTGCGCTGTTACTTTTCAAATGTGGAAGTCATATATGTATTCCACGTAGATGATATTACAGTAGGATTTTTCTTTTCAAAATTTCCAGTTGCAACATTAGCACAAGAAAGTTTATGATTCAGCTTTAAAAAAATCAATTATGTTCCACTTTCTTAATTTTGAACATATTATTATTTTATAAATGGAGCTATGCTGTATAATATAAACAAACTGTTTGAATTCTGCAAACAAGACATTTATGACCTCACTATTTCAGAGCAAGCTTTAATGGTGTTTTGAGAGGTGGGGCCTGGGGTGCTCACTAACAGCTCACTAAGGATGTGCTATTAAGTAATGCAAAGGCTCTAACTCCACATTAGCTCAGAAACCAAAGAAACTACACCAAAGCCTTACTTTATCATTTTTAAATTTTGCTATTCTTTGGAATATTAAATTTCTTTAAAGATATGATTTTTTTTAGAGAAAGACAACAGCTGTATTAAATTTCCTCTCACCAAGAAAGCAATCTTTATCAAGAATAAATACCCCATGGAAATCGAAATGACGGGAGGTTTCTAGCTAAGTGAACATGCAGATCTGAACAGAAATCTAAATCCTATCAGATCTCACTCGAACCAGCTCAACAAAGTCCTGGGCTACCCTGGAACTTAGCTCTTCTGTTCCAAAAGTTGGCTGAGCTAAGATCATCACACAAGGCAGGGAAGGAGAGAAGAGGAAAGTCCACCTGGCAGCCTCCATCTCTTTTCTTCCAGACAAAAGTCGCCTCTCGGGCGACCCCGATAACGAGCCCTCCCCATAAGGAAATCCGGCATCAACACTGCCCCAGCCGTCCCCAAGCAGCCCTGACGCCCCTCTCCCAGCCTGTGAATGGTGTTTTAGTGGCCTCCCCCAGTTGGTGGCACCCTCCCCCTCTTCCACGCTACACACACACACACACACACACAGAGCAACGGCAGCCTTCCCAAATCACAAAGTTGATTACATCACCCCACTTCAAACCCTTCAGAGGCTCCCTGGTGGAATTCTAGCCCCGCCCCCGACACTGCTCACCCAGCCTCACCCCAGTTCCCAGGTCCCCAGTGACCTCAGGGACCCCCTGTCCTGCTCCTACTTCCCACTTACCTCCAGGCTCATTTTGATTGTTTCCCAAGGAAGACTTCCCTCCCTCCAACCTCCGCAACTTGTTCCTCTATTCCTAGAACATTCTAGGCTAAGTCAACTTCTGACACTGCTAAGCTCACAAGAAGCAAATACATTTTGCTTACTAATGTGGGTCCACCCACTCTCCCCTAGACACACAGAAGTGCGCGTGTTATGAATAAATGAATGACGGGGTGGGTCTCAAAGGGACAGACAGACCTGCTCTCGCCCGTACCGACCCTTCTGTCTGTAGAATATCAGAAGCAAAACCAGAAGTACCTTTCCTGAGGGTCACTTCCTGCTGACACCCTTCACTGCCTCCAGAGTCTGTTCAAATAAAACCCAACGTCTTCCAAAGCCCTTCACCCCAGGCTCTCTCCAGGGTCCTCCCAAGCAGGGGAACACTCCACCCTGGACCACACAGGACACTCTCCCCACGTCCCCACCCCACAAGCCTCCAGGCCTCTGCCCGGGCTGCACCTGCCACCTGAGCCACACTCTTGACTCCTTCTCCTGGCTGACACTTACTCTGTCCTCACGATTGAACGTAGAGCCCATTTCTTCCAGGAAGTCCTTTCTGATAATGTCCTTTAGGTCTTGGCAGGGCTCCATCTATAGCAACAGTACATGGTGACCAACTGAGTGTTTGCCCACTCCTTTGAAACCACGAACACTTGGGAGCCACGTGGAAAGGAGTGAGAGATTACAAGAGGGGTGGGGGAAGCAAAAAGCAAAAATCACAGCCCAAGTCCCAAATTCAAGGATTCTTTCTCAGAAAAAAGTATAAACTATTTCACACCTGTGCAATTTGGCTACTATTTTTGTGGCTTGTGGACAGCAAGAGCTTGGTGTTCTAGTCCAAATCCCGGGTTACATGCAAAGAAATGTATATATTCATATCCAAAGGAAACAAGAGCTGTTCAACAACAGTTTGCAGTTAGAATAGAAAGGAACTTTGATAAAGGCAATGTCTCTCTCCCTCTTCTTTCTTTTCTGGCATCATATAATTTTAGAAGTATTTGCGTGACTAAGAGATGGCTACAGCCCGTGATTCTGCACTGGAGTGTTTGGGGCTGAGGAAGCCCAGATTACATTCACTGCGTAAATGCAATCACACCAACACACTGATAGGTGCCGTGGTGGTGGATCTGATGTTCCAAAGCAGGCAACCTTACTCTGTAAGAGAACTCTAAATAGAAAGTAAGAATTGCAATGTTCTGTACTCAATTTCATTCGATATATGGATCATTAACTGATAGAATATCTTCACTAATGTAACCCAAAAATAAATTGTCAACGTCTATTTTCTTCATCTGACCGTTTTATGCTAACTTTGGTTATCAAACCCTCACTCCATATGGAAAGCTCAGGCCTATGCTGCAGCAGTTACATCCCGTGGAAGAAAGCCGATCAAGGGAGAACTGGAGAGTTTCCCTTCAGAAGCTGCTAAGTCTGGTTTTGCACCTGTACGTCATTTGCAACCACGTCATCGGCAAGGAGTAAGACCTTACCTCTGTGGGGCGAAAAGCACTGCGGTTCTTCTGAACCATCAAAGAACACTGAGCTTTGTGAAACTGTCCTGAGACACTTAAATCGTATTTTTTGTGAAAGGCTCCAAAACGGACCCAATTCACCAATCCAGGTACAACAGAGAGGTACCGAATTAGTAGAGAGAACATGCCCTTGAAGTCTGACAAGGCCCTGCTTGAATCCTGCTACAGCATTGACTAGCCGCTAAACGGACCAATTCCTTAACCCCTCTGAGAAGGCTTCCCAATCCGCAAAAGGGAGCTGCCATCGACCACCTGGGAGGCATGGATGAGAATGCAACACGCAAGTAGGGCTGCCGACTGGTACCTGACACGGGGCCTGACTAGCTTCCCTCCGCTGCCCTTCTCCCCCTTTAAACTTGCACTGTTCCCCCTGGTAAGGATCAAACCCCTGGAAAATTCTGCCCGAATCTTCTGTGTATCCCTGAATAAATGCATTACCCTTACGAGGCCAGAAAAACAACTGCCTCCTCCCCAGTCACTTTCAATGTTCTTAAGAGTCTGGGTATTTTTAACTCAATTTTTCAGGGAGACTATTCCAGAACTTTGCACGCACCATTCTCCAGGTTGGCTCCCCTCCCAGTGCCCATCTCTTCTCACCTCAGATCCTCTGTCTGATTGCCTTCTGTTCATTGGAAAGCGAGTCCAGTAGGGTGGCGACCCCCAAGGACGCCCTCCCTCCCTCACAGGTGAGTGTGACTACTTTCTCCCCACTCCAACTCCAGCTTCTTAGAAGTCTACCCTCCCGGACCCTGCAGAATCTGCATCTTCCCAAGACACACACGTGGCCACGACCCTCCTATCAGATTTCTTCCAGGCTGGCCCTGCCCAACCCCCGGCCCCTTAAGGATAAATGGCATTAGTCTGAAAATCGCAAACGCCGCAGACTGACACACGAAAGCTGCATGGTCTGGGCTTTCCTCCAACCAAGGCACAGCCCTGCCCCCCCTCAGCCTCAGTCTGCAGCTCTCAAGATGATCTAATTCACATGCGCGTCTGTGAATACCAGCTAAGAATGACGACTCCCAACGTGTATCTCTAGTCCGGCTCCTTCACCTGAGCCCCAGGGCCATAGACCCGAGTGCCTCTTTGAAGTCCTAACTTGGATGACAAATGGCATCTTAAAAATGCCTCATGTCCGCCATTTACTCTGGAATTCGATTCCTGGCAGGTACCTCCCATGCTCCCCATTTTAGTAACAGCCCCAGAACCCACCTATGTGTTTGAGGTCACATTCAATTTCCACTGTTCCCTCCCCCAAGCCCTGCCCTGGAATCAGTCCTGTTATATCTGTCACTAAGCCCATCTCTAGTCTGGTTCTGCAGGGACCACGGCCGGAACCCCACAAGCTCACAGCATGGTGCACTGAGTCACAGTCCTCCAAAGGGTGCTCCCTGGAGGGGGAGGCATCTCCTGCCACTGGTCACCTCAGAAGGCACTGTATTCTCACAAAGGAGGCCCAGGAGAAGGGACGCAAGGTTCTCCCATGGTCTGAGTTTTGAAGGGCCCGAGGTGTGGGGGAGCTCCTAATTAGCAGACACAGTTGTCAGTAAGCAGACGAGGATGGAGGAACCCAGGCCAGGATGTTCTCACTCCGACCCCTGGGCTCTCGGGAGCCACGGGAAAGGCCTGTGTCCAGGGCATAGCCCGGCCATCACAGATCCCAGCCTGCATTTGCCAAGCCGGACAGACTAGACTCCTTCTACTTGCGACATTTACTTCTGATCTGTTCCCCACCCACAATGTGATGGACTCCTTCAGATATTCTCTCCTGTCTGAAGCGAGACAAATTCAGTGAAAAATGAAGTGTCCACATTTGGACCAGAGCATGAAAGGAGAAACAAGGCCTCATGGTCAGCATGATGGTGGTGGCCAAACACATTCACCGGGTGAGATGAACCATGGTGGGGGTGAGAATCCAAGGTCCTAGGTCGGCCAAAGCATCTTCCTTCACAGTTGACTGGGGTGTTGGAGACTCACTACCGCAAACTAACGACAAGCCCGACAGTGGTGGACGTCAGCAGCAACAGACACGGAGTCAGCTATTTACTGCCAACATGGGTTAAAAGTAAAGGCCGGTGCAGGGAGACCTGCACGGCTGCTGATACAAACCACAGACCCGGCTCTGAATGCCCACTGGCTGGAGCAGGGTGGAAGCTACGGTCCCCTTTAGCAGTCCCTATGTCCACCAGATCCAGGTGAGCCAGCTACTTAGGAGAAGGACATGTTGTCCTGATACTCAGATAAACCAGCCTCGTAAAGGGAACCAAAGTGTGGCATGGATTTTAGACCAACTTCTGCCTCTTTGTGAAGGCAAAGTAAAGTAAATGGCACGGGAAGTAAAATGCAAAAAAAAAAAAAAATTAAATAACAAAACGGTGACTGCTTCCTCCAACAGCTGCTCACCCCCGAGCCTGCCACTTCCTCACCAGTGACCGCCGGCCAGGCAACGCCGTCACGCACGTCACACAGCGACAGCCAGGAACCGAGTGCCAAGCACGTTTGTGTAAAAGAAGGAATGTAGCAAGATGCTGCAGAATTTGACTTTACAAGTTTAAATACTCCATGAAAAACATCCCTCAGCAGCCGCCTAAATGAATTCGCATCTCACTTCTTCAAAACAATCAAACAAATTTAATAAGGGCACATTTGTCACCAAATATAAGGAGGACCAAACTGGTTCCTTAAAGCAAGGATTTTAAGAGGTATCAAACACCAGTGGGTGATGTGCTAAAAAAAATTAGAAAATAAAAAGATGACAAGCATAATACATGGATTAAGGCAGCTGTTAAGTTTTTGCTTTTTAAAGCGATGGAGACAGCACGGAGGGCGATCTAGCTATTCCAATGCAGGGTGTGCACAGCCCACATTTTCAGACGCAACAACATGCTCACAGGGCAGTACAAGAGAAAAAGGAATAAAGAAAAAGGAAAAAAGGAACAAGAGAAAATTAGAAACACACAAGAACAAAAATGACTTTGACAGCACGTACAAGAATTTACGTGAGTGTATTAGGCCAGGGACTCGGGGATGGTGAGACCCACCCTCACCTCCTGCTCCAGGGAGAGCAGGGGACTGAGGGGAGCGGCGCTGCCGGGGGACCCCAACGTGGTCAGCGCCCCTAACCAAAACTCCACATACATGGGTCTAGGCAGGTCTTAAGTTACAAACTGTGGTCACATTTCAGGCTGGACAGTTTTACGCACTTCCACCAAGAGTAGCAGGAGAGAATTAGGCTCTGTTCCTGCACCAAAGCATTGTTTAAAAAATTAATATCTGAGGAATAGTAAAAGCAACAATGGAGTAAAAGTGACTGGAGGAGAACGTGCTT
The DNA here is from genome assembly GCF_036321535.1 of Camelus dromedarius. Lineage (NCBI taxonomy): Eukaryota > Metazoa > Chordata > Mammalia > Artiodactyla > Camelidae > Camelus > Camelus dromedarius. The sequence continues at coordinate 83,858,213 of NC_087441.1, read as the reverse complement.
GACCCGAGCTCACTGGCCGCGTTTTCTCACTGACGTTAAGATGCTGGCTGAGACCTTACGGTACCAAAACAGACAGACGCACCAGGAGGGAGGTTTAATGCGCTGCTATATTTTGATGCCGGGAGCCATGCCTGGTACACGAGGTTCTGGGTAAACAATGGTGACTGTGTTAACCACTATGGGCTAAGCACATATCCAGCTACTCCTCCAAATCCCAAGGGCAGACTTCAAAAGGCAAAAACAAGCAGGAATTCTCTGGTGGGTCCGCAGACTCAGAGCCAAGCAGTTGCTGAGCAAAAATGTCACCAGTGCCTCCTGTGACAAAAGAGGAGGCACTGGCCAGGGGGCTGGGGCAGGGCTCCAGGCTTCCACTGCTCACCCACCATTCTGTCCAGGGGGAGAAGGTGGTCCCTGCTTACATTGCACCCATGCACCTACCTTGACTGACGCCTGGGGGATCAGCAGGAGGTGACATGTGAGGTGAACGGAGCCAGCCTCGGTGTAGCACGGTGCTGGCAGCTGTGCCCTCAGCAGTGCCCAGGCTCCTAAACCTGACAACTCATCTCCAAGGAACAGATGGGGAGCGCGGGCATGTAGATCACAGGGCCCTGTGAGGACAAGAACAGATCATGGCCACGACATGCCTTGCCCCTTCCTTAAGCATGTCCCGGAGGAACAGGAAATTCATCCAGAGCCCGCTAGGCACCTCACGCAGGTGGGACTCGATTCCTCTTGCCTGTCACTCACAGGGCTGTTCTGGATATTCTTTTTATCAATTCTCTGGCATCTTCTCCTCCAACTTACCAACAACCAGAAACTAGAATCTGATCTTAGTTAAGTTCAAGAATCACAGAGCACCGCCTCCACAGCGGGCACGGCAGCACGTGCCAGGTCGTCCGACCATCACCTGTGGGACCTCCATGAGCCCTCTCCAGACTCAAGGACCGAGGCCGTAAGCCGGGGGTACACAGGTTCCCTCACTCTCCCCAGCAAAGGGGGACCACCTCTCGGCAAAGGCATCTCACCCTCTTCTGCCCGAGGGACAGCACAATAGATACACGGGGAAACAGAGCAGAAGTTGGGGGGTTAGGCAGCCCAGAAGAGCTCGTTTGTAATTCCGAGGCAAAGTGGGGCCGTTGACTTAATCACAGGGACAAAGTGAGGATGAACATTTCTCTGCTCTTTCCCAGACTCCGTGATACGCCTTTCCCTGCATAAGGAGTTCATTCGGAGTTCCCTGGCGGTGTTTCTTATGTCCTAACATGGCATGCTGCCTGTCGGGCAGGAAGAGAGGGCCTGAGCCGAACTGGTGCTGAGCCTGGGAGGCAGGAGACACTGGCTCCAAGCCAGCTCAACCAGCGCCTCGTTCTGCCTCTCGGGATTCAGCATCTCATCTATAAGCAAAGGCATGAGACTGTCCCAGGAAACGCTGCCCAACAGAAATGAAATGAGAGCCATGTAAAGAAAGTTTCCCAGTTGCCACATTTAAAACGGTAAACAAAGAAACAAACCAACAAACAAAAAACAAGTACTAGAAACTGATTTTAAGAACATATCTTACATAAGCTACTGTATGTAAAATACTATCATTTTGACATGTAATCAATAGAGGAATTAACAAGATAGTTTATATGCTTTTAGTAGACAAGCCTCAGCGTCTCATGTGCATTTGGACTACAGCACATCTCAGCTCAGACCAGCCTCCTCCCGAGTGCTCCTAGCATCAGTGGCTGTGGCTACTCTATTGAACAGCAACTCCAGGGGTCCCACCAGGGTCCTGGCTGAAAAGCAGGAGTAAGTGCTCTAACACTATAACTAAAAGGATCTCTCTGAAACAAAGGCGGATTCACTTTTAAATGTCTGTAAACCGGCGGGCTGCACCTCCCTCCCCCCTTGGATACAAGACAGTCCTATTCCGTGCTGATCCCTTTCTGGATGGAGAGAAGAAACCCGGCACACAGCCAGGGTGGACTGGCCTCCAGGTAAACTTACCTGCTGTCTGTGTCCAGTCCCATGAAGTCCTCCTTCTGAAACGGCATGCAGAGGAGTGGGATCTTGTCCCCAGACTTGTCAGGGGCCCCATCCAGCCACTTGGACTTGAGCAAGATGAAGAGTGACTCAGTGAAGTCCTCGATCCTCTTCTCCACCACCCTGCAGTCCTCGTAGATTGAAGGCCACGTCGGTGCGCGACTGTTTGGCTTACCTCCCCATTCAGCACAAAGACAAAGAGCTGAGAGTCATTCAGCGTGATGCCATACAGCTCCTCTGAACGTGGAGCTTCTCGAAGGCCTTGGCCGAGAGGCAGTCGGTAATGGTGACAAGGCCCACAACCATGCGGTGGGTCTGGAAGACGCTCCATCCATTCTTGGGCGCATAGTGGTGCCTGTAGTGCATACAGAGTGCGCCCTGGGAGCTGCACGGTCTGATCTGGCTCACCAAGGAGATTCGCTTATAGATGCAAAAGAAATTCTCCTCTGAGATGATCCCCACTGGTTTGACCACCACGGGAAGAGTCTCATTGTCCTCAGCACACTGCACGTAGTCAGGGATGCTCATGTTGCAGGCCCTGCCGAGAGGGGAGAGGAGATCGATGTAAATATTGTGCTGTGGGCTGTGGGCGCCTCTGGGTTGCGGTGACCTGGTGTGTACCAGCCAGAAGGCAGGGGAAGCCCAAGCAAATCCAGGGGTACAGTTTGTCCTTCAGAGCCTGCACATGGCTACCGTAGCTCGGATCACTTTACCCAGCTTTTGGTCTAGGATTCCTGCCCCTGCAGAGAAGCGTCATTTCTTGTTTTCTGTTTCAAAGCACCTAGCAAGGCCCTGATGCAAAGTCACTGCTCAAAAATGCGGAATAAAGAAATGAAAAAAGGAAGTGCTTTCCGCAAACCCCTTCAGCAGAATATAAAGAAAAGGACAACAGTAGGAACAAAAGATCTGGATTTCAATTCCAATTTATTTGTAACCCTAAGCTGCAGAATAATGAATAAGAAAACTTGCGTTGGGGAGGAGGGTACAGTTCAGTGGTAGAGCACATGCTTATCATGTACGAGGTCCCAGTACCTCATTTTAATAAATGAAACAAATAAGTAAACCTAATTACCCTCCTCAAAAAATACTTTTTAATTCAAAATTCAAAAAACACCTTTCAATTGACACAACATTGTAAACTTGACTATACTTCAATTAAAAAAAAAAAATCCTTGCCTTACAAGAATATATCTGGATTACGGAAGTTTGCAAATGTAAAATGCCTAGGGTACCACCTGCATAAAAAGGGGTGACTACAAATTTACTATCCCTCCTTTATGAGCTATAATTCCTTCAGGGGGGTAATAACCTCTCAGAGCTAATTTTCTCAGATTTAAAAAAAAGTAAATATTACCTGATTTTCAGTACTGCTGAAGAATCAGAATACCCTATGAAAGCATCTGACCCACAGAGGTTACTCAATAAATGTTTGTTGAATGAATGAATAAACAAGCAAAATGAATGCTGCTCCCTGCCACAGACCATCATAATGGTACTGCTTGGAAATCCCAAGCCCACGTTCCACTCGTCTATACAATAACCATGTGGGTGACCTGGTCAGGCGTGTGTGCTTCTCTAAGCCCCAGTTTAATCGTGAATAGAAATGATGGCAATAACACAAACCTCAAATTGTTAGTGAGTCAGTAATGAATCGTACCCCAACTTTGCAAGATGGAACCATTAAGGAAAACTGGGAAAAGGGTCCATAGGCCCTCTCCATACTATCTCTTACAACTACATGGGAATCTACATTATACCTCAAAATAAAATTTCTACTTTTTTAAAGAAGCTATTGAAGTGAAATGTGCTCACTGTCTCAAAAAAGGAACACACAGAAAAAATAGGACAATGCCCAGCACATGAGATACACTCAGTTAAAATTCCCACTGAACCCACTGGTCCCTCCAACTTCAGAGCAAGAGGATGGGTCCTCGTGGCAAGAGACCACTGCACGTGAAGCTAACAAAGCTAATGGTGCTCACTTCAAAGAGCCCCTGTCACCACCCTTGTTCTAATTTTCTATTTGTAATTCTTTTCCTTTTTATTAAATAGAAACTCCCAATTGCATAGCCTTCACCTGACTAGACAGCAAGATGGCAGCCCTTCAAAATCTGACCACAGAGATCATGATGGCAGCCCTTCTTGGTGAAACAATAAAATGAAAAGCCATTTCCACAAGACCTCTGTGTAAATCTACTAGGGAACTTCATCCTGGACTGAGGAAGAGGACTGGGGAGGAGGGGGCAATTTGGGGCATAGAGAACTATGGGCCACCTGACCCACGATGGACTTTAGACTCAACCATAACCCTCCAGGAAATTTAAAATACACAGCGACATAGTGCTATGGGCAAGAATTTTTTTTTTTTTAAATCCCTGAATCCCTTGCAGGTGTTGTTTCTACTGAGACACAAATAGATTATGTGTATAATGTTTCACAAAAGCCTTAAAATATTATCACCCCAACTTGACACATCAAGAAACTGAGGTAGAGAGGTTTGTCACATTGTGCAAGGTTAAAGAGAGGCCACGACAGACACCATATTTAAATCCAAGCCCCTGCTCCAGTGCTCACACTAGAAAGTGTGACATACTGCCCCTTTTCTGCCCTCTCCCTGCAATAAATTTCTGAAGAGTCTTTTCTGTGCCACCTGGAATCACAATCACATCAATTTTCCACAAAGAGCTATGTGACTCCTTGCAGGAAGTAACAAAATCTAAAGTGTTGGGATGGGAGGAGAGATTTGCATTTTCTGTTTCTCAAAGGAAACATGGCTTTAAAAGAAACTGAAAAGCACTTATATAGTCTAAGCCCTCATTGTGCAGAGAAAGAAATGGAGGGTCAGAAGAGATGAGGAAAGGGCCTTATTAACAAATATTGCCTCAGCACAGCACCAAGCCAGCCCTGGGCACTACTGAGGGAGGTTCTGGGAGGCCCAGGAGAATGATTGTTAGAAAACGGAAAGAGAAGAAGCATACAAGGCCCTGTCTCTACACCACCATACCATGAAATTCCACCAAATTACCCAGTATGGGGGCAGCCAAAAATAAGGTGGGGTAAACAGGTTACAGAAACCTGGAAGTCTCAACCATAGTGGAAATTCCAACATTTACTATGTTTTTTTTCCCAGTTCAAGCATCAACTCAGTGGGCACTCTGTACCAGGGACTACACGAGGCCTGGAGTTCTCCCAAATACAGATCGCTATTACCACGTGTGCAAACCACATAAAGGCCACCAGAAGAAAAGCGCTCACAGATAACATGGAATTACTGAAACTGAAAGCAGCCAAAGAGCATATATTACTAGGAAAAATGGTGCTGCTACAAATGGACTCATGGACATAGAAAGCAAACTGTGCTTAGCAGGCAGGAAAGGGGAGATTAACAGATACACGTTAATAAATATAAAATAAATGACAAGGGCCTACTATATAGCACAGGGAACTATATTCAATTTCTTGTAATGAGTTCTACTAAAAACAATCTAAAACATATGTATATAAATATGCATATGTTTATAACTGAATCTCTGCTGTACACCTGAAACTAAAATTGTAAATTGACTACACTTCAATAAAAAATAAATTAAAAAAATAAGTAAAAATAAAAGCAACGCCATTAAGAAAAAAAAAAAGAATACTGTAATCCCCTTAGCTGTAGGTGCTGGAGAATCCTGGTTGCAAGCACCAAGTCCACTGGATCACTCCAGCACTTGCTGTCACTCTTTCTGACCATCAGAGAGTCACTTGGCTTCACTGAGGTTACTTTTCTCTTCTGTGAAAGGCTACAGTAGCAACTAATGATGTATAGAATCTCATCATTCACAAGCCCAAAAATTAGTGAGGACTTCCCATGGGCCAGGCTCTGGAGAGATGAAAAGATACAGTCCCAGATATATTCATGGGTAGAAGAAATTTATGCCATAAAGACATTAATTCTTCCTGTTTTGATACACAGATTCATTGCAATTCTGATTAGAATTCCTACCAGATATTTCATGGAATGTAACAAGTTATTTTATGGTCAGGAATAGGCATGAAACTTCTTTAGAAACACCACTGAGGAGGGGTGGGTATGTCACTCATTTTCACTGGTCTTTCGGATGTGATGAAAACGTTCTGGAATAATAAATGTTGCACCACTGTGAATATGCTAAAAGTTGCTGAATTGCACCATTTAAATGGATGGACTTCATGGTGTGTGAACAATATCACAATAAAGCTGTTATATGAAAAAATATTTCTTGACAATTATTTTTCCCTCTATACTACTAGTCTGCCCCACGATTTAAGAAAAACAAAAAACCAAAACAAACCAAACTGTGCCAGGAGCTCTTTAGGACTGCAGTGTCCCTGGGTCTCCAACGCCTCTGGTGGTGCTGTTCCTGTTAACGCACCCTAGATGGGCTGGGCTAGTTAGGGACTGTAACTATCTTTTTAAAATCGACGGTTACACGTTTCACACTGGGAATGGGAAGGAAGGAGCATGTCACAGCCTCATGCCTTCAGCTCATTTTTAACTGAACCAAGCCTTGCTTTCAACACTGTAATCCCTGGCACTATAAAAACACGTGACATCAACAAGCACCGCCATCATAACACCTGAAAGTGTTCAAGGTACTTACTTGGGGCTGAAACACTGAGGGAGGAGACAGAAGCTCGCTCAGCACTGAGGATCCAATTTCCCGACTCCACCAAAAGCTGGGCTTTACACCCGGAGGCTCTCAGCCCAGGGAGCAGCGCCCACGCCGCTGAGCTTGTCCTCAGGGAGCAGGAAAGGAAGAGCAGGGCAGCCCCGGGGTCGCGGGGCAGGGAAAGCGTGGGGGTTGTTGGTGGAAACGCGGGCTGCAGCCCCGCTCGGAGGCCAGCCCCAGCCCCAGCCGCCTGCCCCCGTTCGGGTCCGCAGACCCCGCCCGCCCGGGCACAGCCCCCCTAGGGGCGGGGACGGGCCGGCGGCCGAGGAGAGGCAGCCCGGGAGGAGAGGACTCTCGGGCGGGAGAGGCCTCGCGGGCGGGAGAGGGGAAGGGGACGAAAGCCACGGACTGAGGGGGGCCCGGCTGGGTGAGAGGCTGCAGGTGCACACTTGGCCATGGACAGGTTTGGCCGGGGCGCCGGGGTAGGTTGCGCGGGCAGAGGGGTCTGGCCAGAGCAATTCAGCTGAACACAGGCTGACTGGCGCCCTGGGGGGCTGTGACATGCCGACCGCCCTCCCGCAGCCGCCTGACCCCTTTCCCGGGAGCCCCCCACCTTGCACTTCCACAGCCAGAGGCCCCGGCCCCGGGCAGGAGCTAAAGGCCTACCGGTCGACAGAGCTGAGAAGCCTTGGGGCCGATCCCCGGCTCGGAGCTGGAGCTTCCAACCCGCGGTCCAGCTGGCACCGACTGCCCATTCGCAGGAGGGCCAGCGATCCACTCTGGGTTCTGCGAGAGAAGGTGGGGCAGCGAGGGTGGGAGAAGATGGGAGGGGGAGGAGAGGAGGGGAAAAGTGGAGGGAGACAGATGGACCGGAAGAGCAGAGAAAAGGGATGGATCTGGAGAGGGGAGGGTCGTAGCGGAAATGGAGAGGAAAAGCTTTACCTCTGGGGGCACCCCGAAGGAGGCGGCAGTCCTGCCTCTGTACCATTCTGTTACCCTTCAAGGCCCGCAGCTCATGTTTTACCTCTCTGATCCAGCCCTCCATCCGATGCTTCTGCAGAACCCCTATGGGTATCACACCCGTTGCCCCCACGCGGAGCTGGGTTTTCTATTGCTCTGGGAACCAAGCACCCGCAGGTGTTGTCGCTCAGAACTACCTTGGGAAGAGTACCTATTCCCCTTTTACACGCTGGGAAACAGGCAGGCATGATCTCTGCCTTAGTTCCACTCTCCCAGGTGTTGGGCTGGCGGGGAGCGGGGTGGTACAAGATCAGAGGCCCAGACAGAGCAGACTGCCTGAGTGTTGGTGCACAGTCCCCATCCCTCCTGGGTAAACCACACCCCACCCTAGTGGAACCATCAAGGGCTCACAGTAGTTCCCTGGGTGTGGGAGAGCTATCCTCATGTAAAGGAAAAGCCCAGCTGGGCTAACAAGCTAAGTCACAAATCTAAGTGTGATAAGTGTCGGTTTACTGATCTAAATTCTGCTGGGCTAACTCGTAAATCTGAAGTTTAGTGTCAGTTTACTGGGCTAACAAGCTAACTCGTAAATCCAACCTCAACAGGTGTCAGTAATGTGATCTATTACAAGTTGATAAGCTCCAGTGTACTGATTCCTTGATTTTTGTTGTTTGAGCCTTATTGGCTAATACCCCTTACTTGTAATTAACCCTTTAAAACCTCATGTGCATGTCTTGGAGTTGCTCAGAACTTCGGAGCAGAAGCCCCTCTGAGCCCGCCGGCATAATAAATCTGAGTACTCCAACCCTCCCAGTGGTGCTTGTTTCTTGGCTGGCCTGTTGTTTCCATAACACTCAGTTCCAGTGCCCTGCTTGCTAGGTAGATAGGAGTGTTACCGTGTCCAAATTCATTCTCCTCAGTGCAGGACAGGCCAATAAGTTGGGAGACCAGGTGTTGGGGCAAGGAATAGCAAGTCTCTGTAGACCTAGATGGCAAACTATTCCAGTGCCCAGCTTGCTAGGAAGATAGGAGTGTTACTGAGTCCAAATTCATTCTCCTTAATGCAGGACAGGCCAGTAAGTTGGGAGACCAGGTGTTGGGGCATGGAATAGCAACTTTCTGTAGACCTAGATGGCAAACTAATGTCTTGGAAAACCATCTCCCCAAGTCAGAATTCAGGCTCCTTTCCTACGTGCTTGGTTGTTGCAATCTTCCTGGTGTAGGAATTCCTTGTTGTTAGAATCCTTTGTTCTTGCAGCTATCTGCCTGGGTCAAATCTCTGTAAACCTCCAACAAAACAAACGTTATTTTCTATTCTGTAATTTGTTATCTTTTTAGGAATGAAAAAGTGTTAAATATCCTTAAAGGTCAGAGCCTTCAGAATAGGCTCTCCTGTATATTTCAGGCTCTAAGCAACATTGTTTTACAAGCAAAATGAAGCCTAGGAGACAGAGCATAGGGTTAAAGTCAAATGAAAGGATCTAATATGCAGTCAGATTTGTTCTGTTCTATTACCCGGGCAGAAGCCAGTTGAGGATTTAAATCCCTTTAAGTTAAAAATAACTAAAACTTTAAAGGAATTTACATACATAGTTGGGAATGTGCATACCATATCTGGAAAAGCATCCAAAGGATAGTAAACAGTGGCATCTCCAGGGAGGGCTGGAAGAACAGAGGATGAGGGTAAACTTCTTTCACTTGTGTAGTTTTGTGCTCTGTTGGAATTTTTTTTAACCATTTGCATGTATTTCTTTTTCAGTTAAAAAAAATGTGTAATGGAGCAAAGGAGTAATTAGCTCAGCAAATACAGCAGCCATGGAATCACTGAGTCATCACTTTTGACTTAAGCCAGGAAGCATTTATTGACTCTCTCCAATGTGCCCAGTGCTGTTTTAAGAGTTCTTTTACTATTATTATTTATTAATATTATTACCACTATTATTATTATTGTTATTTTTATTTTATGAAATAATAACAAGGTATCCCCCACCCCTGCCCATGGCTGGTGGGAAACCAACTGAGTTTTTATTGAGTTGTTTTCCAAGGAGTAGAGATGAGTTATAAACTGAACACTTCTTCAGGGCAAAACAGGCGGAGTGGTTTTACAGCAGTCCAGACAGCTATGAAGGGTTTTCAATAAAGGTGCCCAGAGGCTGAGAGAGAAAGCCTCCAGGGCCCTAAAAAAGCTGCCCAAACTGCCTTCTCCATGGCACTACTGAAGTAGGAAAGAACAAATCTGAATCCATATTTGATCTGTTCCTTTGACTTTAAGAAAACCACGTTAATATGCTCCGGTCTTTTCATGGGTTATGATGTCACAGAGGAGACGGACAGGTCAACAAGGGACCACTCTACCGTGATCACTGAGCCGGGGAACGGGATGGGCGGCAAGATGTATGACGCAGCCATAGCAGTGCCCGTGCTTCTAGGCAGGTAACCAAAGTCGCCTCGACAAGGTGTCAAATATTTGTGCCCACGTCCTAATCACCTGACGTGTATTAAAGAGAAATGGAAACCTATAAAAGTCCAATACCCTTGGTGGGTACACCGTCCAAAGAGCAAAGTCACAGTTTGACAACTGGCCATCCCGGCTCCCTGGGATTCATTCTTGGAGAACCTTAGAAACCACTCCTCTGTCCTTAAGAAGTGCTGCATATTTGTCCTATCTTTGGCTCAGGGATGGAGCATGTTCAATTGAACTTTAATGTCTGCACAGATTTGACTGTCTTTCTCCAGTTTCACGTGTCCATTCTAAAGAGGCCTGAGCTAAGGCCATCCTCCGTAAGATCTATTCCCTCCAGTGACAGCTCATTGAGCCTGCAATTAAAAGCCAACTGAACAAGACTGTCTGTCCTCAGCTAAAAAGTTCACCCACCCTTCACTGCTTTCTTAATCTCCTCTCCTGTCTAACTGCAACAGACTAACAACTCCCTCTACCAAGCTCCCCAACTATGTCAGTTTTTCTCCCCAAAGAGAAAGTAAGGTCCATAAATGAGGAGTCAACTCGATAGTCACCTCTGAATTCTTAGCATATAGTAATGTTAATAAACAGAACTATGATTATGGCTTCTTTCCTTTAAAACATTTCCAGTTACTTGAATGAGACCTTGGAAGAGAGGTGTTTGCCGTCCAGTATCTTGATCCACAAGACTCTGGAGGCCTTTTCGGAATGGCTGCTCACTGATTCATTCAAACCACAGCTTCTCATTCCAGGAGTAGCTGTGCTTCTCTGCCAGGAGTTTGTGGTCACTCTCATGCCAGAAGAGCTTTAAACTATATCCTTACTTTGGATTTGTAATTTTTCCCCTCTTCCAACAAAATTGACTTTCCTTACTGTTTTGCCTTGAGGAATTTTGTTTTCCTAGTTCACCCTTTAGTAAACCATGCTTCTCGGAATGGGCTTGGCCTTACATATGATCAGTCATCCAACTCCCAGTGTGAGAGGCTTCGGGCTCACCTCCTGCCCTACTGTCAACGCAACTGAAACACAGTACAGGAGCCAACAGGCCCCCCAGGGCTTCTAAGGCTCATGTATCACCCAGAATCCCTGCTTTCTGGTTTGTCTTGGCTTCTGAGGATTTCCCCTCACTTTCTTGACAATTAGCTGTGCAGCTTGAAAGATGAGGAAGGAAGGTTTTATTTCTTAATCCGCATTTTAAGAAACTTGTGTAATGAAGGTTTTCATAAGTTTCTACAACCCTCCATTGCCAAGACAGAAAACACACTAGATATTTTCTATGTTTAGCTATCATGTGTATTTTTCCTTTTGTTTTCTTAACTGCAAACAGACATCTTTTAATTAAAAAAAATTAAGGCCCCAAATAGGATAGAGAAAGGGCATACAAAATTAAAGGGCAAAGACAGAAAAATGATAAGTACTCTACAAGGTTAATATAATACTTACACTATGGATCAGATCAGCAATTCTCAGTAACAGCTAATTGAAATATGACCATGAGGTAAAAGGTCTCTCTTGTCAGGAGATGGCTAATAGAAATTAGAATTAAATCAACAAACTAAAATTCTAAGTCTGGCGAGGTACAGAAGGCTACCAGCAAAATGTGTCGTCTTCTGGAAAGGAGGGAGGCTCACCAGCTCTTTACTGTGGAGCCTGAGCGCATGGGAGGTCGGTGAAGTGAGCTCTGTAAGTACCCAATTAGCAAAGTGGGTGATGAATAAAGAGACGTGAGCTTTGATGACAGAGATGATACTACTATTCACTTGTCCTGTAAAGTATGTCTTCACGTTCAGTGATCACTACCTCAGCGTCCTCAGGGATTAAGATTATAGGAAAATTCACAGCCTGGGCCCAGACCTCCTCTTTGAGCTCGTGACACTGCACTTAGATGTCGCAAGGGCAACACCAACTCCACCTGCAAAGAGCTGACTTCATGGTGCTCCTCCCATAGCCGTCCTGCCCAGGGCCCCTGGTCGGGGGGCAAGGTCTCCCTCCCTATAACAGCTCAGGCCCATCACTCACAGATGTGACTGGACCCCTCGTTCAGGGCCCAGATTTCCTCAGTCACCGAGTCCCACCACCCACACCTGTCCTACCAGATACTCACTGGCACTCACTCAGCACTGACTCTGTGCCGGGTACCATGCTGCACACTGTGCACACGTTATCTCACAGGATCTCCACAGCAGTCCTGGGAGGTCGGTACATCACTGCATTTATTGATTAGATAAATTGTTTCTTTTCCTTGAGTGCATCATCCAAAGTGACACGGCTACTGAGCCACAAAACTGGGACTGAAAACCACTTGAAAATTCTACACTCCTACACCTGGCAGCCACCCTAATCTGACTCATCACATCACCTCCTGCTGAGCCTTCTAAATGTTTCTAAGCATTCAACAAGACAAAAGGGATCTACGAGAGCACCCCACTCCCCTACTTAAAATCTGTCAATGACTGTCCACTGCCCTTAGGAGAAAGCCCCACCGGGCCTGAGCACAGCCCAATGGCCCGGCATCTGCGTTCCCTGCGCGGCATCGCCGCCTCACCCACCACGCAGCTCTATACTGGCTGTGTCCAGGACAGGGATGCTGACTCCGTACAACCCGGGGCTCGTCTCAATCGAACAATGATCACCTTCTTCAGTGTCCACCTTCTTCACTGCTGACTCTCAGAAAAATGTTTTCTCAGGATGAATCAATATCTTTTTCCTTACAACTTCCCGTCATTGATAATGAGCTCCACCCAAAAGAGAGAAGACTTAATTTTCAGTCTCCTTATCTGTAAAGTGAGAATAACAAGAAAATATGTGAGGTTTTAAGAGAAATAATATTCATGTGAGGCTGAGGGACAATTCCCAACATACAGTAAGTACTCAATATGTGCTTACTTATTATTAATAAGAATATAATGCATTCCAGCAACCTTAACTCAATGTTTTATGGCTATGTCCAACAGACTACAGACACACTGTTGGACGAACCGCTTTGAGCGGATCAGCACAAGCATACTGGGAAAGGTAAGCGCTGACTCCGGTTACAGCTGCAGCCACCCAGCACTACGGGGCGGGGGCAGTTTCTCAGACTATTACATGTTGCTTGAGCATTTAATTGTCACTAATGAATAAAGACAGGTGTTCTTTAGTCAAAGCTCCTGAAACATAAATCTTCAAAGATTGATGCAAATTAGATTTCAAGTACAACACTCTCTCTAGAAATTATTTGATAATAGTCTTAGCTCCTCTGCACATCAAAAGGGCATGTTCTTAATATATCTGACTACACCGAAAGTGTTGTTTAAAAGAAATTAAGATGAAGCCATCCTAAATAAGCTCTCAGTATCATCTTCACAAAGCCCCACCCAAGGGTCTCACTTCTCACTTCCACATAGGTGTTCAGGTAGCTTAACCTGGGTCTTGGTTTCTTATAACATGGGGGTGGGAAGAGTTGTGGATAGATTTATGTTGCAAATATAAACCTAGGGTAGTTGCTGTGTAGAAATCCTAGAAATAAACAAATTGATATATAGTCTTACCTCAAGAAGCTCAGACTTTCCATTTACAACAGCATTAAAAATTAAATGAGAGATACATTTAACAAAAATTTACAAGATTTGTACATTGAATATTTTGAAGTATCACCAAAACATTTTGAAAGATCTACATATATGGAAGACATCTCATGTTGATGGAATGGTAGACAATATTGTTAAAAATGTTAAGACTCCCCAAAGTGATTTACAAATTCAGTGGAATCCCTATCAAAATTCCAGCTGACTTCTTTGCAAAACTTGAAAAACTTATCCCAAAATTCATATGGAAGTGCAAGGGGCCCAGGAGAGCCAAAGCAATCTTGAAGAAGCAGAGCAAAGTGGGATGACTCACTTTAAAGTGTACTAAAAATCTATAGTACTAAGTCAGTATGGTACTGGCATAAGTTTGGATAAATAAATCTATGAGACACAATAAAATCCCAGGGGGAATAAACTTACATTTACAGTCAGTTTTCCACAAGGGTGCCAACAACACTCCATGGAAAGAATAGTCTATTCAACAAATGGTGCAGGGAAAGCTGGGTATCTGCAGGCAAAAGAATGAATCTGGAATCTGGACCCCCATATTTTATATAACAAATAAAGATTAATTCAAAATGGATCAGAGACAGAAACGTAAAAACTAAGCCTATAAACTTCCTAAAAGAAGACACAGTATAAATCTTTGAGGTCCTAGGATAGGCTTTGGTTTCCTAGATACAATACGAAGAGCACAAGTGATAGAAGAAAAAAGGAGATAAACTGGACTTCATCAAAATTAAAACCTTTTTGTTACAGAGGACATCATCAAGAAAGTGAAATGACAGGGGAAGGGGGTATCTCAACTGATAGAGGGCGTGCTTAGCAAGAAAAATAAAATAAATCAATACATCTAATTACCTCACCTGTAAAGAAATTGTTTTAATGTTTAAAAGAACTAAAGTGAAAGCACAATCTGCAGAATAGGAGAAAAATTTTACAAAGCATGTATCTAATAAGAGACTAGTATTCAGGATATATAACAAATGCTTAAACCTGAACAATACAAAGAAAATCGACCCAATTTTTAAAATTTCCAAGGATTTAAAAAAATACACAAATGGCCAATACGCATATGAAAAGAAGCTCAGCATCAGTAGCCAAATCAAAATGAAAATGTGATCTTATTTTACAACCACCATGATGGTTATAATCAAAACATGCACAATAACAATTGTTGTTCAGGAGGCAGAGATACCTCATATGCGGCCAGTGGAAAGGGACAATGGTGCAGTTTCTTTGGAGAAGTCTGTTGTTTCCTCAAAAGGTTAGAGTTATATGGCTCAGCAATTTCACTCCTACATGTAGAGTCATCGCTTTGAATCATCGAGGGGTTGGTTTCAGGAACCCCCCATCCTGGATTCCATAATCCAAGGATGTTCGAGTCCCTTTACAATCAGCCATCTGGATCCATGAAGTGGAAACTACAGATATGGCGGGCCAACTGTACAGCCAACAGAATGAAAACATATTCTCACAAAAACTTGCACATCAATATTCATGGCAGTATCATTCAGAGTAGCCAAAGGTTACAAACAATATCCATCCATCAATGAACGGAATAACAAAATTACCAAGAATAGTCCCACAAACTTTTGGTCATTGAATCTTTGACAAAGGAGGTGAGAACATACAATGGAGTAAAGACAGCCTCTTCAGAAAATGGTGTAGGGAAAACTGGACAGCTGCATGTAAATCAATGAAGTTAGACTACTCCCTCACAGCATACACAAAAATAAATTCAAAATGGCTTAAAGACTTAAACATGTAGACAAGACACTATAAACCTCTTAGAAGAAAACATAGGGAAAACATCTGGCATACATCTCAGCAATGTTCTCCTAGAGCAGTCTACTCAAGCAATAGAAATACAAGCAAAAATATACAAGTGGGATGTAATTAAACTTACAAGCTTTTTCACAGCAAAGGAAACAGTAAGCAAAACAAAAAGACAACCTATGGAATGAGAGAAAATATTTGCAATAAATGAGACTGACAAGGGCTTAATTCCCAGAATATATAAACAGTTTTACACTTCATAAGAAAGAAAAACAAACAACTCAATCCAAAAATGGGCAGAAGACCTAAAGAGACTTTTCTCCAATGAAGACATACAAATGGCCGATAGGCACATGAAAAAATGCTCAATATCATTATCAGAGAAATGCAAATCAAAACTGCAATCAAATATCACATCTCGCCAGTCCGAATAGCCATCATTCAGAAGTTCACAAACAATAAATGCTGGAGAGTCTGTGGAGAATAGGGAACCCTCCTACACTGTGGTGGGAATGCAGTTTGGTGGAGCCATTGTGGAAAACAGTATAGAGGTTCCTCAAAAGACAAAAAATTGACCTCCCATATGACCCAGCAATCCCACTCCTAGGCACATATCCAGAAGGAACCCTAATTCAAAAAGACACCTACACCCCAATGTTCGCAGCAGCACTATTTACAATAGCAAGACATGGAAACAACCTAAATGTCCACTGACAGATGACTGGATAAAGAGGTTGTAGTATATTTGTACAATGGACTACTATTCACCATAAAAAAAAATAATAAAATAATGCCATTTGTAGCAACATGAATGGACCTGGAGAATGTCATTCTAACTGAAGTAACCCAGAAAGAGAGAGAAAAATACCATATGAGATCGCTCACATGTGGAATCTAAAAAATAAAAACAAAAAAAGAAAAAACAACCAAACAAAAAGATAAACTTATCTACAGAACAGAAACAGACACAGAGACATTGAAACCAAACTATGGTTACCAGAGGGGAGAGGGTGTGGAAAGGAATAATTTGGGAGTTCAAGATTTGCAGATAGTATGTATAGAGTAAACAGCAAGTTTATACTGTATAGCACAGGAGAATATATTTAGTATCTTATAGTAACTTATGTTGACAAAGAATATGAAAATGAATACAGGTATGTTCCTATATAAATGAAGTGTTGTGCTGTACACAAGAAACTGATGCAACATTATAAACTGACTGGAATTCAATGAAAATATTTTTAAATAGACAAAAAACAAAAAAAAAGAAAAAAGATATTATTAAATCAAAAGAATAAATTACTGTTTGAGGCTACAACATGGATGGACCTTGAAAGTTTATACTAAAATAAGCCAGACACAAAAGGGCAAATAGTGCCCTTTTAGGTGAACTGTCTCTAAGCGTTTATTGTACTATTCCAGTACATTTTGTGGAGGTTTGAAGTCTATCAAAATCAAAATAAAATGTATTATTCATTCAAAACATAAAATGATTCCTCACAGGAGGGCTTTAATTATTAAATGAAGAAATGCATGTAAAGATCCTGGAACAACAATTTGCATGCGCACAGACAGTCACTGTTGTCACTGCCACTCAGAGGGTGGTGCCAGCGCTGATGAGGGCTGCCTCCACTCACTCCCCTGCAGAGAGGAGTGAGGGCCTGTGCTCTGACAGGAAGGGAGATCATGCACATGAGTTAGACAGAGCCACTCCCCAGACTCTGCGTTACCCAGCTTTCTTATACAAACTGCTCCATCTAACATAAACACGCTACAGGGATGGATCTTACAACACAGGGAATATAGCCAATGTTTTACAATAATTATAAATGGAATATAAAAATAAAAATTGTGCAACTATTGTACACCTGAAAGTTTTATCATATTGTAAATCAGCTATACATTTATAAAAAATTAAAAAATAATTTAAAAATTTTATCACTTTAGTATTCAATTCGGTTTTTAAGTAACTACTAAACAGCTTAGAAAGTATAAAATATTTAAGTGTGATAAGTATATTTACATATTTATTTACTTTCAGCCTCCTGCTAAAAGAGAAATTAAACAATTTTTTTAAACACAGCTTAACATCCATAACAACGAAAAGACAAAAGTGAGAGTGAAGACAAAATGGAGATTGAATACTTAAATGAAACCAGGGGAAGGTAAAGTCATAAAAATGAATGCCATGAAGTTAGGGTAAGTGTTAAAGGCCGACTAGAAATTCAGCTGTAAGATTCTTGGCAGCTAAAGCAAAAATTAAAAGATGATGTGATGGGTGGTAGAGCTCAGAGGTAGAGGGTGTGCTTAGCGTGCACGGGGTCCTGGGTTCAAGTGCCAGGGCCTCCACGAACAGATAAATATACCTAATAACCTACCCCCTAAAGAGCCCCAAAGAAAAGAAAAAGAGAAATTTGTTTCCTAAAAAAAACCTGATATTAAATTTAGATTAAATACTTGAAAAAAAAAAAGTAAAATAGAAAAGATGAGTGACACAAGCGATAATGCCCGTGAGATCAATCTGCAGTGGGGCTGCTGGCACGTCCCCATGTCCCACGTGGGAAAATCTGAAACATCCTTCTCACCACTCAGAGTCATCCTCAGCCCACACCACCCCTCCCCCTGTTAAATGCAGGAGCAAGGGTAGGGCCCGGCCTTTGCTCTCTCTGTGTCATCACGGTGAGACAGGATGGAAGGTGGCAGAGCACAGCCATTCAAGGAAGGCCACAACAATTAACATCAAAATGGTGAAGGATTCAATCCCCAATAGGCCTTGAGGCTCAAGATGAAAAGATATAACTTCTAGCAGAGCTTGAGCTTCATTATACACCCATTGTAATAGTAACATGGTGAATAACATGCCCCAAGGCACCATGGCCATCCCAAGGCTAGCCACAAAAGGTCACAGGGTGGGAAATGGCCAACTCCCTGGGAATCACAGCCCCTTGCCCTTAGGCTGCTCAGTCTACTTATTAGCATATGAAACAAACAAGCCCAAGAAAACGAGCAACACAGCGCCACCTCGTGGTCACCACTCTCTCTCCCTCTTCCGAGAAGGCCCACACTCTGTCTGTGGAGTGTGTACCTACTTTTAATCTGAGCACCCGAACCCCACAACTCGTCGCCTTTCTCTTGCCTTTCAATGTGTCTCTGTGAATAAATCTACCATTACTCAACAGTGGCTTGCTCTTGAAATCTTTCCTGCATGAAGCCAAGGACCCACGTCTGGTGGGGCACATTCCAGGGGCTCAACCAAAGCCTGGGACACAGCCCTTCACATGCCCCACATCTGTTTTCTTGTATCAACAGGACTGGGATATGAAGGGAGTTCTGAGGCCCCAGCTAAGGGAAAGAAGCAGCCCCCAGGGCTCAAATTGGCGGGCAGCCCCTCCCCCAGCAGGGGCCATGAGGTCAGCCCTGTTCTCTGTGGTTCCCTGTTGTGCTGACCCCCTAGCCAGACAGCGTTCTCCTAGGCCTGTCCCCACAAAACCCTTCTCTCCAAAATACAAGCACATCATGTCACAGTCCTCTTATTCATCCAGGAAGTTTTCAGCGCACTTTTTCCTTCCTTAGTAAAGAATCTTATCTGTCCTCCCTCCCATCCCAACACTTCTTTATTTGTGAGAACTCTGTACTCCTCACATAACATCCTGAACGCAGCCGCCTTGCTAGCTGGGACCGAGATGCTTCAGTCTCACACAGCCTGCGTCCTTTCACTTTCCCTTTCTACCTTAGAAAGCCTTTCCTGAGTCTCCCACCCCTCTGATTCAGAACTTCATAAAGTGCTGAGTTTGCAGTCACTGTGTGCATACCTCCCAGGTTTTGGCTACTTTTCCTTCGAAAGATCTTCACTAAGGAGCTGCATCAAGAAGTTTAAAGAGGCTATTCTTACATCTGAGCTGAGGAGCCTGCATAAAATTTAAATGGCTTTGAAGAGAGAGTTAACCAGGGACAGAGAGGCCGCAGGTCCTAGTCAACAGTGTCATGAGGCAAAATGTTCTTCAAAGGCTCAGAGTGGCTTCTGAAAACGGAGTCGGCAGGGAGGAGATGCCAGGCAGTGAGTGGGGTGAGTGACACTGGGTACCCTTCCCAAGCTGGGGAAGAATTGGATTTTGTCCTAGATTTCCAAAGAATTTCTGACTACCTTTTTCTCTTATTGTCACATACCATTTCCTACGAATTAAGAAAAATCAATGTCAGTCATTTGCGCCACTTGGTAGAAGCTACACGATGCCATTCACAGGGCTGGGATATAACAGCCACACCAGTCTAGGTTGAATGACCAGTGGGGGTATTTCCAAGGTAATGACGGGCATACAACAAACTCCCCAGCTTCAATTACCTCATCTCAAATTTGAGGCCAATAAAACTACCAAGCAAAGTGCGTGATGATTATGGCCGACATCTGTTTACTAGGTAAGTGCCCGTAAGAGCTGCCGCTGAATGGGGAATGAGTATGATCAACGAGGCCAAGTCAACCTGGTCACACGCGCCCTGCCTTCCTGCGTTGGTGCAGGACCGGAGTTTGTTTAGCTGAGATGAATGCCCCCAGAGCAGCCCCGAAGGGAAAGTTCCCAGCTCTGCGTGGCGAGGCGTGTTCCTTTCCTTCTCAGAGCTGATCACACTTTGCAGTCGTCTGTTTTTACATTTATCCCCTTAGTACCTGCCTCCCCTCCGGAGTTTTGCAAAGCAGCACAGGTCCAGGTTTGTGTTGCTGCCTACTGGATATACTGGGCTGGGGGACAGGCGACCCCACGTCTGGCTCTGGGGCTGAACGGAGAGGGCAGAAGGCCCAGGGGCCCATGCTGAACCGAGGCCCCAGCACCCAAAATTATGGTCTGACTTTGGGCAAATTACACAGTCTTCTTTACCCTGAGATTCCTCATCTGTCCATGAAAATATCTGCCCATGGCATATAGAGTTTCAAGGATTAAAGAAAATCACCAAATTCACAACCTATTCAAGGGGCTACCAGTGCATCCTCAACAGGCACATGCTACCTTTACGACTGTGACACACGCTAAGCGGGGCGGACAGACACAGTGAACACTGCTAAGTGCCTGTTTGTTAAGTGTTTCATGAGTGTTATAATACTGTTTACAACTTACAACAAACCCAGGAAGAAACGAATATTATAATGCACATTTCACAGATTCACCAACAGGTTAAGGGAGGTTACACTCTAGTCCAAGGCCCTTTGGTGAGGAAATGGCGATTTAAACCTGTATCTGAGCCCAGGCCTGGGCTACATCTCTCTCCAATCCACCTGTCCAATACACAAGTTTGCACAGGCCAGCTCTTAAATGCAATGTGTGCCACCATTTGTCAATGTTTTTAATTAACATAAACTGCTCTCAGAAACCGCTACAGAAAAGACAGGTGGACCCACATCCCTGCCAACAAAGTAGAGGAATTCTGCCTTGCCTTCTCCTGTAATGTGCAGAAACCCTTCCCTACATCACCAAATTCAAATGTATGCTTCATCGGTGTTTATGTTTGCACACGGAATATTAAAGTAGAAGGTACCTGCAGTAATTCTATCTCGGTTCCTTTCCAAGTTTCCAGATTATCCACAATCAGTCTGTGAATGAAAATACTACAATGTGAATGAAAATACTGCAACCATGTCAGTAAACAAATAATGCTGAAACCAAGTCATCAGCGGCTGCCGCCATCCCCCAGCGAGGACAGGCCTGAAGACCAGCCTCTACAGCCACTCACAACAGTGCCCTCTGAACAGAATGAGAATAAGAAAAGACAGGATACTTGCCCTAGATAGCTAGGTGCTTGTCTAAAGAATGAATCCAGTGAGCCCAAATGATACATAGAAAATCACTAAACTCTTTAACTTGACATACCTGGCTTTCTTTAGATAACAAAGAATGTTTTATTGTTCCAACTACCTGGTCTTTGTTGTAAAGCTCTTATATATCCTAGCTCCTCCTCAACCTCTTGGGAGCAGTCCCTCAGAGCGATCTCTGAGGCTGTCATCCCGGCTTGAGTCCTCCCACCAAATAAACATAACTCTTAACTTTTAGGCTGCACATGTATTTCAGTCAACAGTTTTGGACACCATGAAGGGACCCAGAGCAGACTTTCTCAACCTGAACTCTCCGAGTAACCGGAGCCTTGGTACCAGCAGGGGCCCTTTGTGCCCATCCACCTCCTCGGGGAGTCGAGATGAATTTGGGTGAGTCTATCTTGGTTCTCAGATCTCCCATATTGGGTGATAATCCTGAGTTTTATTTGGCGGTGTATCCAGGTACCTGGCCCTCCAGTTGAAAGATACTGGGGGGGAATAACCCACCAAGTGGAGACATACTGTGTGGGGCCTGGTTGAAAGATAACGGGAAACACCCATCTTTAGGAGACGTCCAAGGTGGGGCTGGTTGAAAGATACCAGGAAAATATCCAGTGGAGACATCCAGAGTGGGTCCATGTTGAAAGACACTGGGGTCAGGACTGAGTGGTTAGGTAAGAGGCTGGTCTAATGTTTTCCTCAATTTGGTTACCTCCATTGAATTTTTCAGAATAAAAGTAAAACTCTTATGAGGAACCTTTCAACTCCAAAAATGGGACCCTCTTCCTGGCTGGTAACAGTTTTCTCGGATGACTGAGAAACTTGCAGGAGTGGTATAGGCAAAGACTTCACGCCATAGATTTGTCCCTGCGGGAAAACCTACTAGCAATTTTATTCTGACAACCCTACCTTAGAATGGGGAATAGAACTTTCAAAAAAAAAAAAAAAAAGAAAGGAAGAAAGAAAAGGAAAAAAAGAAAAAGAAATGACAGATTGCCAGCCTCCAACTAATACCCCAGCCAGGTTTATATACATACAAAACTTACAAATTTAATTGGGAATTAAAAAAATTTCACTCTTAAAGTAACTAACCAGGCCTGATAAAAACATTTTTTGGAATTCTGGACTTATAATAACCAAAACCCTTTTAGGGGGAACTTGGATTTCTCTTCCTGTGTCCTTGAAATATAAACGTTTTATCTTTCGCTGGGTGTTTTATGTGTGTGTATGTATGTATATATGTGTTTCCTTTTTGTTTTTAATGGAAAATTTGGACTCTGCCATGCAAAAGGTACAAGTATTGTGTACATATGTTGGCCACACAAATGAATTGGGATTCTCAACAAGCCTTTGTACCAATTTTCAGGCATTTTGCCGTCTTAACCTTTGTTGCATCAGTCTGGACCATGAATTGCTTTACCTTTTGGAGAGTAAACTTTTGAATTTTATTTAGGCAGCACCCCTACTCTCATTTGGAAAAGCCTCTTCATCTTATTCGTTTAAAATCACTATATATATATAAATTGATGGCCATATGATGGATCCCTTAATTTGGAAATTCTTTTAAATTGGTGAGAGTTGAAAGAGCTCTCATTATAAACAGCCGTTTTATTGGTACCTATTAAAATCAAGTTTAAAGGTAGAAAATATATCTAATGGTTAATCTAAGAACTTATTTAAAAAAAACTGGTTTAAAAAGCTACATTTATGTTTTTCCTTTCCCATTAATGGTTTTAGAGATGTTAATAAAATCTTAGAATAATTAATGTTAATTAAGTTGAGTAACTGGAAAAAAGAATGTAAAAATGTCGAAAGATTTTTTTCTTAAGGGAAAAAAAAAAAAAAGATAAGGGGCTTATCCAAAATGGGTAAATTTTTTTGATGGTTATTTTGAATGAGATAAATAAAATGGACATTTTTGGATTTAGAGACAAGGTTTTAATACTACATTACGTAAAGTTAAAAAAAAAAAGTGGCCAAAGTGATCACCTACTGCCCCCCAAAATTAAAGTTCAAACAAGTCCGTTTTATTTACCCCAGTTTAAAATGTATGTATTTATAGGGATAGATACATATAATATATTTAGACTGTGATATTTGATCAATGACTTGGGCAACAGACCAATTAATCAAATTAAAAGTTGAGAAGGGCCTAAGATCTTTGGCTCAAACTTGGGGATCCCAGAGACTTTTCTATAAAATTAGATACAGTGAAAAAAAAAAAAAAAAGAAAGAAAAGAAAAGAAGAAAAAGGCTTCTGGCATTCCTTCCAGAAATAAAAATTATTGATTAAACCTAATAAATATTAAAATTAAAGGTATAAGGGTTACTAAAATTGAGATAAAAGTTTGTAAAATTGGTATGTTTAAATGGGCTTTATATAAACTTTTTGCTTAATTATATTGTGGGATAGGTATGTTTCAATGTAAAAACGCTTCCTCTTCTTGGTATTACAAGGCTGGGCACATTTCTGTCCCTCAGAAAATATTAATTGAACAAAATAAAGGAAACCAATAGAGTTACATGAGCCGTCCAATATAATGTAAAACTAAAAACTAATATTCAGTGGCTAATAGAAAAATATAATAAGAGGTTTACCCTGGGTTTAACTTATAACTCAAGGAAAAGAGACCTTACTAAATGCCTTATGCAAGCTTTGGAAGACAAGATAAATTGAACCTTAAAGTTTTAAAACATGGAATTCTTTGTTTACAGCTCTTCTCACTGATACAAAAAAGCCAAATAAGGAGATACAATTGGGCCTGCGTGACAGAGCAGTTCTCTGGGGAACTGGAAGTGTCTGTCATTGTCTTGCAGATCAGAAATGTATATACAGCAAACAGTGACCTAGGACTGAGCCTAATTAGCTCAATGAGAGAAAACTTAAGGCCAAAGAAATTTTTGGCATTTTAGAACCCAGAACTCTGATGGGTCCGTCAGAATTTGTCAAGAAATCTTAAATGTCTTTTTCATAAATAGTAAGCCTTACTGATTTGGGCAAGCAAATTCAGCTTACTCCAACTATTATTATACCTATCTTATAAGTAAGTTTTAAAGTGAAGCTATGAGATCTCTAGCTTTGGTCTGTTTATAAGCCTGAGTACACATTATAGATGTGAGATATTTCTACTGCTAAAAAAATGAAAACAAAGTCAAAGAGCTCTGCTTAATTGACGTAAAAAGTAATACCTTACAAATTAAGTATTTTTAAAATAAAAACTGACTAAGTTGACCTTCAGGTTCACGTGAACTGGAAAATATTCAATATTAAGATAACACTTGGTATTGTTTACTTTATGTATGTTCTAATTAATATAGACATCTTTAAAGTCATCAATATTAAGTATAATATCTTTACTGTACCTAGGTTTAATGAAAGTCAAATAAGATCCTGTTATATCTGTTACAGATTTGTCAAAAAAAATAATAGTAATGTGGTGTGATAAAATTTGAAGTAAATTAAATGCAAATGAGAAGAGAGTTTTGGGTAAATTTTTTAAATATATATTTAAAATGTATGCTTAAGATAATCTCTAAATGTTTGGTATCTAAATTCTAGAGTTGTGGTAAATTAAGTTAAATGATAGGATTTTATTTAATAGCTATACCATTTTCAGATAAAATAAGATTGAAATATGAATTACTTAACATATGACTTCCTCTTACAGAGAAACTAAAGGTGTTTAGAAATATTAATAAATGCTTGGTGCCACTCTGAAATAGTCTCTATTATTAACGGAAAGATCTCAGTATCCTAGGAAGGTAAGATAAATGTGTAAAGGAAGATATAAGGAATGGAATTATATTTTGTTAATGAAAAATAGTGACTTTGTCCTGAATCTGGTTACTTCTGAATGGAAGAAAAAATAAGGGACACACATATACGAGTATAGAAAGCTGGGGAAGGCTTGTGGAAGAGGAACCCTGAGGAAAGAGTTTTGTACGTGGTCAGAATTGGCTAAGTTTAGAATCAATTTGGGCAAAGTAAATGAATCTTAGAAGTAAGCTGGTACAAGACTAGATTTGGTTTTCTCTCTGTTAAGGGGACAAAATTTTCTTAAAATATTAATCCACCTTCAGTAACAAATTGTAAAGCTTCTTATGCGAATAAAGTGATCTGTTGTGCCTTTACCTTTGAAATATTTTCTTGTTAATGAGTAAGTACTTCTTTACAGTGATCTATACGTTTATCTGACCAAGTGTTTTGAAAACTTTTAACAAGCTCCCCAAATATCAATTTCTCATTAAAATCCTTTTAGTCTCCAGTTAACTATGGGATGCTACAAAGGGTCCCTGAAACATCTCAAAGAGAGATTTTAAAGTAGTAAGTTTCATTTGGCATGTTAACTAACATGGGAAGTATTGTCAAATGAATAGTAAATCTTCTTAGGTTATATTGTATGAGAAAATATTATTAATATAGATATTCTAGAAATTATATGGACTCCCTAACATTCTGGTATATCTGAAATGTTACCAGTCATAATTCTGGTTATTGTGACCAGGTTTCTTTATAGATTACAGTGTAATATTGTTTAACCATGCTGTTAATTCTGTTGTCATTTATAGGCAGGTAATTGTTTTCTTCTGATGATTTTGCAAAATACTCTCTCTTCAAGGAGATTTACTGATTTCTAATAAATTTCAAACTATAGCACTGAAATAAACTGGGTAAGAAATTTTAAAGGTCTAATGAAAACTCTGATTAAAAGAATTAGTTACGTGGGACTGAGTAAACTGATGAATATGGTTACAATTTTTGATTTTGTCTGAAATACTACTGGCTTTTAACCTGTTTACCAGACATAAAGAAACTCTTCTCCTTAAACTAGTTATGATTCACATCAATTTGATAAATTATACCTATGTAAGCAGACTTAGAACAGTTATCTTTTCTCTCTATCTGATCTCTCAAGAGACTAAAATCTTTAAGGTCCCCAGTGGCTCTATGAGATAAATTAGGAAGATCGTCTCCTAACAGGTATAGGAACCTCAAGGTATTTTAAGGACTTCAAAAAGAAAAGAATTTACCTAAATCTGTTAGGCAGAAATCTATGACAAGCCCTTGACGGAGCTTTCCTGGCCTTAGCACACCTTATTAACATTCTAGCTTAAAAGTCCTTATTAAAAGGTCCAACACAGCCAATTTAAAAGAGCCTATATGATCAAATAATCAGACTTAACTTGTAAACAAGTTCACCTTGATTTGACTATATTTGATAAAAATGAGGGAAGTTTAGAGAGAAAAAGATTATATTTTAGTGGATATTAAATTCTCGTTTTGTTAATTGAGGTCTATATTTAGTAAGACACTTCCCAGATCATTCCTTGCTGTCATGTTACATTGCTGCAAAGTTTAATTGAATTATTAAAAGGACACTGTATGTTTCTTTCTGAAGCTTAGTAATATATCCTTGGGTAAATATCCAATGCCCCATGACATGCGGCCAGGGGATTATACATACTGGAACAGGCATGACTTAAAAAACTGTCTCCAACATGAATGGAAGGACTCTATCAGGTACTCTTAACTAGACCATACACAGCAAAGCTGAAGGAAACTGACTTTCAGATTCATTTCCAATCAGAAAGAGCCCCTGCAGTGCACTGGCCTATTGAGCACTGCTCACCTTCAAACAAGGCCCAAATGGAGAAAAAGCTACCAGGCCAGGATGAGAAGACGACGACATATGAGGTAGACAGCTGACCCAAGACACCAGATCAGGCCTGTATACCAATTACTTTGATAATTTCTCCTACCTTTGATTATGAACTACTCCAATTGTTAAGTTTATGGTAAATTACCTATGTCTAGTACTTCTGTGTTACCTTGGTGGGTTTCCCTACTCCAAGGCTCTAAATATATAGCCCTCAGAAACGTTATTCTAAAAAGGAAATTATAGTTCTGTTTAGGCCACTGTTGATCTTACAAGGTGGGAGACCTCACCTGGCCAATTAATACCTGCTCGAAGCCTGACCATAAATACGATCTTTCTCGTAAGATCACTCAAACTCAGTCAGAAACACAAGAAAAATTTTAACCCAAAAATATAACTTCTTGACTATTAAATTCTTAATCGTGACTTTATTAACGTTACTAGCTCTATTACTTATATCCTGTCTATTTTATAAGATTGTTTTCTCTTACATTTCCAAAGTGTAGCTAGGCCTACAACAAGATTGATGATGGCAAATCATATTGAAGAAATACATAAAATTTATAACCCTGCATAAAATAATTATAACAGTGTGATTCTAGGTATGGGAATGAGCAACGAAGGGTAAACATTTCCTGGATCATAACAGACTAGTAAGACAGGCCATCCAGAGAACTTTTAGTATCAACAGGGCCTGATAAAAACACCTAACACCTTGAATGGCAGGTCAGAAGTTTCTTCAACCTGAACTAGGAATGAAACTTCATAGCACCCTGGGACAAAATTGGTCATGAAATGTCTCTCAAAATATTGGTCGAATTTAGGACCAAGGGGGAGCACTGTGAATGAAAATACTACAATGTGAATGAAAATACGGCAACCATGTCACTAAACAAAGAATGCTGAAACCAAGTCATCAGCAGCTGCCACCATCTCCCAGGGAGGACAGGCCTATAGCCCAGCCTAGGCAGCCACTCAGAATGGTGCCCTCTGAGGGGACTCAGAATAAGAAAGGACAGAATACTGGCCCTAGATAACTAGGTGCTTGTAAAAGGAATGAATTCAATGAGCCAAAATGTTTACTTCCTCCCATACAAAGAAAATCACTAAATTCTTGAACTTGAGATGCCTGGATTTCTTTAGATAACAAGCAATCTTTTATTCTTCCAACTCCCTGGTCTTTGTTGTAAAGTTCCTATATAATCCTAGCTCCTCCCCTACTTCTTGGGAGCAGTCCCTCAGACAGATTTGAAGGCTGTCATCCCGCCTCGTGTCCTCCCGCCAAATAAAGCATAACTCTAAACTTTCAGGCTACACATTTCTTTCAGTCGACAAGTCCCAGAATAGACACAACTCATCAATTCTGTAATGGAACACACTGGATCAGGAACCAAAAGCATGTTCTAGTCCAGAAAAACTATGGGACCCTCTTTCTTCCTGTCATTATACAATCCCACCAGAACTCATTAATTTGCTGTCTGCTCATCTGGCAACCAAACTCAGAGAAGAGTCAACTCAGCAGAGTGCCGTGCTGGGGAGAACACCCCGCAGCAGCATGGCAAGCTGCCTGCCCTCCCGCACGCTCTGCTGACGCCTAGTGTCCTCCGTGGAGACCAGGCCAACAGAGCTATTCCCAACAGCTGCAAAGTCCCACACATTAAATAAAAGCGTTTTATTTTATACGATATGTTACGTATATAACCATCTCTGAAGACAGCTTTGCAAGAAGCCCAAATTTCAACATTAATCTGCAGAGGCAAATGCTGCCCCCAGGGGAAAACAAGTCTTAAAACGATGCTAAGGCCTCCAAAGTCCTCTCCAGGACCATCAATCAAACTGCCTGCAAGCCTGCAGCTGCAGGCGGCTACATGTCTGTTTTTAAAGCAACCCCTTCCTGCCTTCGTGTGCTACGATGTCCCTCTACGCCCTCCCATCTGAGGGTAAGAGCAGCCAATGCAGAACCTTGCAGGGAAGCACTGACAAGACTGGACAAAGAGGATCAGAGCTAAACTAAGCCTTCTGATGACACGAGCTTGTCACTGTGTCATTTTACAGATGAAGATATATAGAGAGAGGTGGGGTGATCTTGCTCAAAGTCACACAGCTAATAAGTGGCAAAGTCTGTAACCCAGCTACACCCTCCGGTGTGACGCCCCTGCTGGGACACCCACAGGGTTCTCTCGTGCCTGCCGGACCAGTCCTTTACTGTCACTCATAACCCACCACAGGGTCTGAAACTAGCCTGCATTTTCAGACTCTTCACCATCTAGTTTCTCAGAAACAAGGCTGCTCGGGACACTGTGTGACTTCCAGCTCCCCAAACCCTCCATGCTCAGGGTGGTCTTGCCTGTGCATCCAGCACCCTGCTCAGAGGCTCTTCCTCCCCTGCAGGAGGACGTTTCCACTCTCCACATGGACACCCCCACAGGGAAGCCCTCTTTTCGCCCTCAGCATGGCAGGTGTCCCAGGCCACATCCCGAGCTGCCCCATTAGGACTGCTGGTGCCCAGATTTGCTAGTCAGACCAGCAGCCTCAGAGCCAGGGTTTATGCCCGGGTCACCCTGCAAACCTACTGCCCGCCACACAGCCCCCAGCCAGCAGGTCACCTGGAAGTCACAGCAAGTGCCCCACCCAATCCCGAACTCTCTTCATTTGCCAGCACCGCTGATGACTGGTCTCCAACCTTTGGTCAGTTTTGCACAAAAGAGCAGCTTCCATTGTGAAGCAGGGGGTTTTCTCTTCTGCTCACCATCCTTATTGGACAAGTCAAGGGAAACCAAAAGGCCTTTTCTCAACCCTTTTCTGATGACACCCTCCCACCCACAATATTCACATGCTCAAGAGCTTTGGGTCCACGTGGTTTTGTTTCCCATACGCTAAGTGGCTCAAAACACTGCGGGATCCTTTCTCTTTTGAGAGTATTTGTTTGTACTGAGTTTATCGGCTTTAATCAGTTTTTGTGTCTCCCTTCAGTGTCCCTAGCAGTTGCCACTTCTTACTCCCTTCAGCAGCCTCCCTCCCAACATCTAGTCTAGGAAATCAGCTGTGATGAGGGGCCCGGGGGCAGTCACAGAAGATGGAACTAAGGCAGAGAGAGGCGACATAATTTGCCTGAGAAGATCAGCTTCAAGCCCCAACACTGTGTGTCACGTCCCTCTGTTTAACACTTATGCTAAACTAGTTAACTTTTTATAGATTATGGTTGTAAACAGATGAGGTATCAAAATACATACAAGGACACACATCAACTCTATGATGTTCATTAACTCCACTATTTTGTTTCTATTTATTTTATTTCTGTTAAAACAATTAGGAACTTCTGCAGTCAATATAGCAAAATGTTAATGGGTTTTAAATCCAGAATGTAGAGGCGTAAGTGTATCATTAATCATAATTATTTGTATGCTCACAAAATGATTTGACAGTCTCTCTCCCCTCCCGCTACTCGCTACTGGCTCTCACCTGAGCTCCCAGACCACACATCAAACAGCCTTTCACTTTACACACAGCTGAACTCATCAGTTTTCCCCCAGAGCTCCCTCTGCAGCTTTCCCTCCTCAGAGCACAGCAGGACCATCACTTACCTCATTAATCCACCCAGAAACCTGGGCCTAACTCCATCCTACCTTCACAGACATCATTCATCCTTTCCTTTTTACCATCTAAACATGCCTGAAGTCTGTTCGTTTTTTCCCAGTGACTGTCCACTGACTGTCCCACCACTCAGGTGGAAGCCACCAACACTGCACACCTGGACTCACGAGTCTCCCAAGTGGCCCCACAGCCGCTCTCCCATACTAGACACAAAAGGGATATTGTCACTCCCGTGCTTTTATGACTCTTTTCAAACCTACTGTTCTTAGAAGAAACTCCAAGTTTTTCACCTGGTGAAGGTGTTTGCCATGAAACTTTGAGCTCAGGAACGGCAGGACCCCCCTCATTCTTGGCCCTTCCCTTTCCCCAAGGCCCAGCCCTCTCCCCCTCAGCCCCGCCCTCTGACACTGCGCTGGCTCAGGAGAACCTGCTGAGCTACACCAGCCTGTATTCTAACCCTGGTCTTGAGTTCTTAGCAAACTGCTTCACTTATCCATACAAATCCAAGGTAGATTAGAAAGATTTTAGATGTTGAGGTAGACTATTGATTTGGGGATTTTGCACTAGCAACCTGCAAGTACATGTTCTAATGATTCTGTCTTCTTAAAACCACACCCAGGTTTTAGTAGTATTTGTGGAATGTCTTCGGAGTAAAAGGGACTGTACTTTAACAGACTATATGTTTTAGAACATGAACAACACGGACAGGGTCACAAATGGAATCGCCTCACAAGTGACAGAAGACAGGTGAGAGGCACAAAGCAACAGGTCTTAAAGATGGTAGGAGCAAAGTTGTTTCACCAACCCCCCAAAAATTCCTGAAAGAACCAAAAATTCTGAATTTTGAAAGTAAAAGGGTATCATATATAGAAATAAAATAAATGATCCTCTTCATCAGTGTTTCAAGATCTGACTCCAGATATTTTAGCAGGCCATACTGAATCCTAGCACAGAAAAATCAGATGGACTAGTGGTGAGTAAGTTCCAGGAAAACGGCAGTAATTCCTCCACTTGTGTAAAGACATACACTCACCTGCCGAAGGTGAATGTAGAACGCATTCTGGAGAAATTTGGAAGCTTCCAGTGTCCGCTTCTGAATGGCAAGGACATGGACAGCTTGGGAGCATGCTTCTAACTCAGTCACCGGCATTCTTACACTGCAGGGGGAAAAGGAGGCCCTCAGTCGAGAGCAGAGATATTCCTGTCGTGTCTCCCAGGCCGCGCCTCGGGGACTCAGTGCCCTGCAGCAGCCCGGCCCCAGGCGAGGACAGACACGCAGCGTGGCCCACCCAAGCAGGAGGGGCACTGTGCTTGAGAAATCCCATCCCCGATGGGGGCAAGAGGGGCTGGTGGGGTTGAGTGAACCTATAAATGCCCACAGAAATATGCCTGCATTCATTCAAGTGATACAAGCAACAGTAGCAGGCTATTTAACAAAATTTCAATTTTCAGCAGAAATTTTGGCATTCCTTTCCACTTGTCCCCTGCACTCTGAGACAGGCTTAGGCTTTCTCACACCTGCAACTCTGAAGCAATAGTTGTGAAGTCATTTTAATTTGCTGCAAGTGTCCTCGCTCCCCGTGTCACTGTGTCTGTCCTCTCTTAACACAGTCGGATATCTTCCTGGATCTCTACCTGAGTTCCTTTCTCCTCCTCCTCAGATCCTGAGATAAAGGACAAGTGAAGACACATGACCAGAAAAGGCACTGTGGACTTGACCGAAATCCACAGTGACCCCCTAGGTGAGTGCTGCCCACCCCTTACCTTCGATTCTCAAGGTTCTGCCCAGGGTGACATCCAGCCCAGAGAGGTGGCCCAATTAAAAGCTATGTGGCTAGGGCACGGGGACAGGTGCAGGAGCTGGTTCCGGGGCCAGGCCCCTCCCCACGTCTGCTCCCCTCTCCCCCGAAGCCACGCTGCCAAGCACTCAGGCTCCGTGATCTGATGTCCTTCTCTTCTACTCTACTCCAAACCCTTTTCCTTTTCCTTTTTTCCCTAATTATCCCCAGCTGGAGTGATTTATCAATCGCAGTATCTAAAAAATTTCCTGCAGCCGAAAATGAGGTCTCCAGATATCAATGCCCATATGCTGGCTCCTGAAGAGAGCCGCTGGCTAGGGGGACCCTCACCAACACTCACGGGGCATCAGACATGTTACAGGGTCGGCCACCCCCAACAAGAGTTTGCTGTGTCCCCTATGCCCGCACAGCATCCCTGCTCACAAAAATATAGTTGGCCCACTTATCGGTTATTAAGAAGCAAAAATACAAAATTGCTCATGTTTCTTACTATAATTATCTATGAAGCGGAAAAGGGAATTGTAATACAAAAGAACAATTTTGACCCCATGTTAGGTCTGTTCCTTTGGCTTTAACCCTGTGCCCTGTTTTCTAGGCTCAGACTTGCTATCTCTGCACCATTTGTAAAAGAAAGTTGCCTTTAGACTGAAATATCCAGGACAGCCTCTACTCCTGGCCGTGATCTTGAAGGATGCTAACTAATCTGCACTTATGTAGAGATGGCAAGTTGCAAAATAGAGAATAACTTTGTTTTATTTTTGGAGGTTTTACAGGGGCAACATGATTTGATCCACATGGACAGCTGCAAGAACAGCGGATTCAAAGGACAAGCAATTCATACAACAAGAAGTTTCCAACAACCAACTGCAGCCCCACCCCTTTTTAGTATAAAAGGAGACTCAATTCTGACTTGGGGAAGATGGTTCTCCAGGACATCAGTCTGCCATCTTCTGGGTCTGCCAGCTTTGCAAATAAAGTCACTATTCCTTGCTCCAACACCTCATCTCCCAGTTTATTGGCCTGTCATTTGGTGAGCAGAATGAGTTTGGACTCGGTAACAAAATGACTGCATTGGAGGTAGTATGTCTCCAATCTTTCCTCGTTTCCAATATGTAACATGCACATTATTTATGATCTAGTGCAAATAATTCATCAAAGACAACCACAAAAAGAAACTATACTCACCCAGCTATCAACACTGAAGTCAAAACCTGTCAATTTTATATGCTGTTTAAGAACACAACCGAAAAACCTAACATAGGGAGTCGATTCCACGGAAATAAAATTATTTCTACTCCTTCAAAACTTTCTCTTTTCTTTTCTATTTTATTTTGTTTTGCTTATTGAAAAGAAAGTAAAATTCAAATCATTTTATTTCACGTATTTTTGTTATAGCTACATTCTTTAAATACTACAAAAAGACTTAATTTGCAATAAAAAATTGTTCATATATTAGTATAAAGATATATACACAATCAATGGGGATTAGGAAAGGAATGGGCATTTACTAAAAATCCACTGCAATCCAGTCTTTTACAAGCATATCATGGAATATAAGCTCTATTATCCAGGGAGTCTCACCCACATTCTCACTACTGAGTCCCTTAGTAATCAACCACTAAGTCACCAGCATAGAACCATGTGATCAGTATTTTAGGAATAAATGAGGGAATTAGCTCATTCAATTCTAAAACAAAAACCCTAAAATAAATACTGAAGTTATTTACAGATAAAGAAAATTTGTCCCCCCAAAAAGTAAAGTTTCTTCCTCAAGGTCACAAAGCTAATAACTGGTAAAGGTAAGATTTGAACTCATCTGCCTGATTCTAAAAACTAAGGTGGAAATCCCATTCGACTGGGGAGTGTCCAGCTGCACAGCCTATCACCCTATCTTTCTTCAGAGCTGGCCTTAGACAGCCTGATACAGCACCCCATTCCTGTGGAACTCGAGGGCAAATGATAACAATAAGGATTTTATATCCAGCAGTTTATTAGATCTCATATATATAAAGTGTCAGCAGGTCAGCAGAAAATCTCTGGGAAACATGAGTGGGTCCAGACCTTTTTGCTGATTAGAAACTCAATCTATCAGGATAGAGTGACCTTCCCATGAGAGGCCACATGGACATAAACTAAAGGCAGCTGAACAATGGAAACTAGCAAGACCCCGGAACTCAAGCAAGGATCCCTGCCATCCCCCACCAAGTTGCCTCTTCATCCGCGTGGACATGAAGACAGAAGACCCGGGTTCTTGTCCAAGTTAAACTATCATGGATTCTCACCCATAAAAAGGTACGACTCTATGCTGTCGTAAGTCCTTTCCAACTCAAATATGATGACACCAATATCTCAGCAGAATATCTATGTCTCCACTTCCCCTCTTCTAATAGGAGTCTATTTCTGTGGACACAAAGCAGAAATCCAATTTAAAAAACCATGCAAGAAGCCAGGCGAATTTCTGCTTAAGAGACTTTGCTCTCACGCTCAGTGAATGAAAACTCAGAAAAAGTGGTCCTTCTCCCTCAGCAAATGGGAGGTAGCCTGATTGTGTGTGTGTGTGTGTGTGTGTGTGTGTGTGTGTGTAAATCAAATATAATCCTGTCTGGGACGTGTACAGATTATTTTTAATTTCACTGTAATTTCATGGGGATGAGCCAACATTTAAAGTAATTTGATTGTAGTGTTCTGAGACAGACTCAGTCTCTTTTGGTGGAGGAGGTGAAAGGGGAGAGTAAAGGAGGAAAGAGGTAAATGAAGCAAAGAAATAAGAAAACTGCTAGGGAAAGGCAAGACGTTAATTTTGTTCCTCATTGCATCACATACAAATTAGGGACTGGCTTTCCCCCGATGTCTTATCGAGCACTGAGTTGCAGAAGAAGAGGCGACAGCCCATTTCTCACTGAGATTGTGACTGTACGTGGCATCTTATAGACACAAATCATTTACCCTGAGCAAACACTCTAGCAGCAGGCTGTAATTCTCCTGTTTTGAGAGACAAGAAAACAGGAGTTCAAAGCGGGTAGATAACTTGACAAAAGTCAGAGGACCAGTAAACAAGAGAGGATGAATTCAAACTCAGATCTGAATGCAGAGTCTGATCTTCCCAATCCCAGGGCTGGAAAATCCTTAACACACAGGCTCCCCAGCTCCCCTGCAGTGTTCCTGGCACCAAGCATTTCCCATGGTAATGGTCTCCAGTTCTCACAGACACAGTGCTCTGTGCAGCCAATGACCTTGATCAGACCTTGATCATCTACCTGCCACGCCCACCAGGCTTCACCATACAGGCAGGAAAGCTGGCTTTCAAGTGCAGACAAAGCCACCCTTGGTCTAACCTGGGTTCTTCTGTGGCTTCTCCAGCCTAAAGGCAGCCATGAAAGTGCTCACAGTTTTTTCGTGAGCCACACTTCCTCTCTCCATCTGTGTCCCCACCTATACTACTTAGCTATGAACATTTTGAGAATCTTGGAAAAAAATTTTAAAAAACAGAAAAGAAAGGATTCTGGAACAAGTACTTAATACTTACAATTTTAAATGACAAGTTACAAAGTGAGTATTGACAAACCGAATCTTCCTTTCTAAATGTCAGTTTTAAGAATTTAAAAATATAATAGCAAAAAATTCTCACTTACAAAATTAACAAAAACATAAACAATAATCTGGAATAAATTCAAAAATAATGCCCATATTCTAAATGGAGAAACTTCAGGACTGTACTGAGGGTTAAAGTAACAGGTATGAATGTAGAGACATAAACATATTGCATGAAGAAAAGCAGTTTTGTAAAGATGTAAGTTCTCCTAAGAATAATTCAAAACTTACTAAAAAATCCCATGAAAATTCCAATCTGATTTTTTTTAACTTGAACAAAATATTTTGGAATTCTTCAGGAATAATAAAGTCATAATACTTGACAAGAAAATTTGGGATGGAAGAATAGAATCAAAAAAAATCAGACTGCCAGTTATTAAATAAATTTTTACAACATGTAAGATATGGTGCTGGAGTAAGGAAAGGAGATTGACAGAAGGGAACCATGAGCTCAAAAAAGACTCTAGTGTATGTAAGTATTTTGTACAGGTGGGATTTCAAATCAAAGAGAAAATTATGAATTCGATAATTGTCCTGGGACAGAGAATCACCTGGAAAGAATAAATTCTACTCCTGTCATAATGACTACAAGATAAATTGCAGATAGCGATGTAAATATTAAAAAGTACTAGTAACAGCAAATACAACTCTTTGCTCTTATTAACTCAACTTCTCCTCACTATAACATGTACTATTATAATCTCCATCTTAGAGATTAAAAAAACCTACAGAAGAGATTTATTCCATTATAAGAGAGTATTTCTAAGAATAATGTCAAAGATAAAACCCATAAGGAAGACATTTACTATCCTAAGAATAGTTTGAGCCACAACAAAAATCAGAAAACTTCCTGAACAAAATGAAAAGAAAGAAATGACAAGAAAAAGCTCTGTGATACATGTTGATGAATTCACGAAGTTAATTTTCATAACATACAAAAAGCTGTCACAAAGCAACAAGAAGCTCCCTCACTTAAATGTGGGCAAAGGACAAAAGGAATCATTCATTTTAAAAAAGTCAAATGGCTAATGAGTGAAAAATGCTCAAAAATTCACTGGTCATCAAATGCAAACAAAAACAATGAAAAAGCACTTTTGCTTATCATATTGGCAAATATTTTTAAGATATTCTAGCTAGTGTCCATCTGTGGGAGAACAAATCATGAGCGACTTTTTCAGAGGATGACATATCAATGGATTTGTAAGCTCTGAAAAACGTACATACACACTGACTCAACTCCACTTCTAGGAATCGTTTCCTTTAGGAAAAAAAAATCAGTCCAAAAAGATGTACCCATCAGGGCATTTACACAGCACTGTTTACAAAGGTGGGAAGAAAAACTGAAGTGAAATCATATCCAGCGATAGAGAATTGGTTACATAAGTAATTGTGCATTTTTTCATTCCCCAATGGAGAAGGAATTTCTAGTCACTTGAAAGGAGTCTGTGATGAATGTAAATGTCACATCCAGGGACTAAATTTCCAGAAGCCTTAACTAAAAAAATACACATACAAGATCACAGGAATGTCTGTACAAGAAGGATGCAACTCAAACATTCTTTCTGACAGTGGAAAATGGAGAAAACTTAACTGTCCGCCATCAAGACAATGATGCGGTAAATCAAGGCGAGCTGCGGGCGCTGAGGGAGCCGGCGTTTCGCCGTGGTCCAGGGCCTTGTCCACAGCACTCTCCCACCAAATGTGTCCGTGGACAAGAGACGACACCCGCACATCAGGAGACCCCTCCAATCTATCTGAAAGGGCCGGGTGAGTCTGGAGTGGGAGGACGTCCATGATATACCCCTGAGTGAATAAAGCGAGCTGCAGAAAAACATATAGTATGGTCTCATTTTTAAATAAAGCATATATACACACACCTATACATTGATTTCTCATACGTGTATATGTATGTATCTCATAGGCATAAAGGTCATGAAATATATATACCAAATTTTCAACAGCTTTTACTCTCAGGAAATAATGGGAAGGGAGTTAGGGGCCTTCCTGTACCACCACAGTTCTCTTTTCCGTATTTCAGTTAAGTATACTTGGAATTTAAAAGTTTATTTAAGTCCGAAGTAAAATGGACCATGCCTCCATAAGACAGAATGCTACACTGGTCTTTAAAAATCATGCCAGGGGAGATAGAATATTGTAGAAAAACATGTAATAAGCCGAATGGAAAATGGAGGTCTCCGAACAGTAAACAGGGACAGAGTGCTCACTGGTTTTTATGACAGAGATGATACACACTAACGAAAAGTACAGAAAATAAATGTTAAATTGTTAATTATTATCTCTGAATAGAGGGACCAGGATAGAATCTTTTGCCCCTTTTTTCAGACATATTATATTTAATGCACATTATTTTTCATCTGAAAAAAGCATTTTTAGACGTGTAGTACCACGCAGTGGGGAATAATACATGAATACTTACAGAAACAAGTAACTAGGAGACACCGCAGCAGCGCCACACAATGTAGAACGGGCAATCCTGATTAAAAAAGCTCAGTTACATAAGGATCCACAAAGTGAGAGCACCTGCTGTAACAGAGCGTGGTCCCCTTCTATTTGTCAGTTGTGTCTTCAGTGCTGAGGCAGTTCTGAGCACGGCCAGTGTCAGTTCCGGTGTCTGGATGGATGCTACTGGAGGTGAGGGCACCTGCAAGCAGAAAGGAAGAACAGAAACAATCCTCTGCCTTTTCTGTCTTGTTTCTTTGTTACTTTAAAAGACAGGCATAAATAAGATAAACTGTGTATCTCCCCTACAGAAATTTCAGTAATGAAACCGTTTTTAAAGGCTTCAGAGCTTATATTCTGTCTATAACTGTCTTTTCAACAAAGCATCATATTTATTAAATGTTAATTGACTCAGTTAATTAACTCCCTGTTGAAATATTCAAGTAAAGAACATGAAAGGCCTTACGTAATAGAACCACACCTGCAGTGACTAGCTCAGCTGTCTTGACGGCAATGCAGTCAGCCCCCACCATCCCGTGGCCCTGAGCTCCTGATGCTGGTAAGAGAGCACGCTGCCGCCTCAGATGGAGAGATACTGTGAAAGCATTTTTTGAACTCTACAGTACTGACAAAACATAACTGACAAATCCCAGGCTCCTTTGAAGCTGTCATTTTTGGTTTCTGGCCAACCCCAGTCAATGAGCAGAACCACCCCATTCCCGAGTCATGGGACTCACGTGGGAAGAAATTTTGTAGAAATTTCCAGGTACAGAATGTAACCATCTATATGTAGAACTCTGACAAAAGAAAAGATGAAATACTCTGATGTTGAAGACACTCAAAATATTCTCCTAAGCCTTAGTAGCTGGAAAGGCTGGGCTTCTCCTCAGCCACTTATTTATTTCACAGCCAGTGAGCATCTCCCACAAACCCTGTTAATCTGTGTCTGCTGGGAGCCTCAGGCACACTCTTGCTATCGATCTTATAAGTCACAGGGCAGACGCGTGTCTCTCATGCCTGCCACCCTCACACAGGCTCGCCTCCTAGCCTCACTGTCTGAACTTGGCCCCATTTTCTCACCTGTTTATTTGGTATCTCTTCTTCTGTAAGCTGCCTGAAATGCTTTTTGGAACAAGTCAGAAGAATGAGTGGGTAGAGAAATGGAAAGTTGGACAGGTGAGAGGTGGGCAGACAGACAGAGAGACTCCAAGAAAAGGGGAACAAATAAAATTCCCTATGCAGAACCCTCTTCTAGTCAGGGAGGAAAACCGCCACGGAGACGTGTGAAGAGGCAGGTGGCTTCGGGCTGTTTCCTGGATTCCATGAAAGTCCCACCAAGAGAGAGGGTAGAACTATAAATGATAAAAGAATAAAGCATGCATGCTTGAAAAATATATCTACAATATGTACTTTCTAAAGAATAGATTCAAATCAGCATGGCCCAATAACACAATCCTTTGGTATTTACAGAAATGAGAATCACATCTCCAAACCACAAGGCATCCCTTCGGAGCACTGAGAGTCTACACGGGGCTGTTATAAAGCCTTCACCACAAAAGCTATGCTCTCCTGCACTTACGAGGAACGAGCAGCTGTGCTCGGGCTGCCCACGTGCATCATTTGCACCCTACAGCATCTCTATGGGGGAGGGACGCCTAGCGAGCCCCATCTCTGCAGGACAGAAAACAAGCCCGGGAGAGGCTAAGCCGACATACCAGTTCTCCATCTCACAGGACTGGTCACTCCAGAGCAGGACTCCAACTCGGACCCACGTTTGTAATCACGGTACTACCGTGCTTTGTGTGCTTTTTGTGTGAATAATACATTTGTTTCTGGCATGAAAATATATTTAATAAATTATCGGTTGTCCTGTCTATCTCATTTGCTCACAATCAATCTTTACAGTGTTGAATTGTACTCTTTTTCCGTGGAGAAAGGAACGGAATGAGCGGGTGTTAGAAGGAGGTGGGGCTCCATTCTTTATCTGTTACCTCATCTCATCCAAGTCCCCAACCAGGGAGAAGGAGCAAATGTTTTCTTCATCTTTTAAAGAGACGGCTCCACTTATGGTGACTTAACTCCAAAACCAAGTCTGGGGAAAGGGCACATTCAGCAGCCAGAGCATTATCACCTGTAGGAAGGCAAAAACAGCTCACGGGAGGGCTCAGGGAGTCACCCTGATTTAATTTCAATCGATAAAACAATAATGCACTCTAAAAATACTAGCATGCAATGGATTGGCTCTTTCTTGAAATCTAGCAAGTTTCCAAAGCCCACATGTAAAATTATCGTGAACCAGTGAAAGGAAGTGTCTACAGACAAGAAAAATCAATGCCACAGGTAAACTGAAACCCAGGCTGGAGGAAAGGAAGAGAAAGGGCATAGTAAAGAAGTGGGGAAAGGCTGGGGGAAAAAAAATCATCACACGGACTCTCAAGCATCATCCAACAAGCATATAATCACGAGAGAGAGAGAGTTACTGAGGTCCTATTCTGTGCAAGATTGTAGAGCGGGTGAAGCAAGAGCGCAGCGACCATGGTGGCAGCAAGTGGCAGGGCTCAAATACACTTCTGATCCCGGTACTTGGCACACTTGTCCTCAGTATAAAGGCAAAAAAAAAAAAAGTAAAATAACTCTGTAAACTCAAAGCATTGTTAAAAAAAAAATTAAACAATACCTAAATACCTGGACAAACCACGCACATTGCTGGATCAGAAGACAGCGCTCTTGGAATGGCAGTGCTCCGCAGAACGATCCGTATATTCAACGTGGTCTCGATCACAATCCCTGCGGTCTCCTCTGCAGAAACTGACTAGCTGCTGCTACAATTCATATGGGAATTCGAGGGTCTCAGTAACCAAAACGTACTTGAAAAAAAGAACAATGTGAGAGAACTTGTAATTCTCAATTTCAAACCTTACAACTGTTTGTCTATGTGAGATTAGAGGCCATTTTTAGTTATTAATGTGTTTATCCGTATTTTCTAAATTCTCTACAATGAATATAACTGTTACAATAAGAAAAATAAAAAGTAAGGTATCTTTTAAAACATGCACACCGATTCATTCATTGGGAAAAAAATATTTTAACTATAAAGAGGTAACCAAATATCTAGTGAAAAAGGACTACTTAAAAACAAGTGTGTATTAACATTTTTCATAAATTGAAATCTGAAAAGCACAAAACACATCAAGTTTCTAGGGAGATCGATGCAACATATTAATAGTTATTTTCAAAAATTCTAATTGAACAATGAAAACTCAAGAAAGGGAAAATCGCGATTGACAGCCAACTGCAAACACATGGAGAGCAAAGGCCTAGAAATCACAGTTCCTTTAACTCTCATACTAACTCAATAGAAGAGGAAATTCCTCCCTGTGGGGACAGTGGAATCCCATGCATAAGACAGGATACACAGTACAAACTGCACTAGAATCTGGCGTGATTTTCTTAGAAGAATTCTAAAGTTACAACATTGCTGAAAATCTATAAAAACACTGACAGAGAGATTAAAACACACAGTCATACATATTATATAGAAACATATGAAATCTGCTCCCATGTTGCATGGAAATACAAACATATTTGTTCATTTATGAGCACTGAATATTTTATCCCAGGTAGAATATTTCAACTAAAACAAATAATCAATAATACACACCTCTTGTCAAATCTACTTGTTAAGGTACTCTGCTATGTAACCATAATGTGTCTAAGATAGATCTAAAATTAGTGAAAAAGATCTTTG